>NC_050492.2:5973055-6636267 GCF_012460135.2 Molothrus ater | reverse complement strand
GAATTATTAACCAAATTATGCTATTAGATGCTATTTCAGTTTGTATAGCATGACTTGCATAGTATCTTTCATGTTAGTGTCAGAATTGACAAGAAAAGCAGGAATAGACAAGAATATTGTGCAATATTGCCAAACTACCACCTATTGAAACCTGACTTGGTAACTTCCTGAATGGATTTATGACATGTCAAGATTGTCATAATCTTGACAAGTTTTCTCTCAATTACATTCTTCTGCTTTCAAAAAAGAACACTTAAAAAAAACAGGTAAAATGAATTTTCTGAAATGTGGAGCATTTTAAAGCAACTTTATTAGATACTTGAAGGTCATAGACTTTCATACCACTGCAGATATTCATGGTTAAAAAGTACTTACTGATAAACCACCTAAATCCTTCACAGTATAAAGCTTCAAAGCAGTGTAAATTCTTCAGCAGAATACCTATATATCAAATTTTTGTGTGACCTAGAGCCAAAACTTCAGCCAGCCCAACTCACAGTAGATTCATTATCTTTAATGAAATGCCACTGATCCACCCTTGGAGTACTGACCCATAATCTTTTAATACACCTCAGCTGATTAGTGCTGATTCTGCTTTCTATAACTATTTTCATGTATTATTCCCACCTACTTTTCTGGAACTCACTTGCTCAAAAGTGAGAGAAATGCAAATCTGGGTCTTACTGCAGCCTAAGCACTTCAGCCTCCTTGCAGCAGATACTGCAGCAGCTGTAAGAGAATCCCTGAGAGCACAGGGGCAAAATACTCCAACCAAACTGAACAATGGCAGCTGCACAAAGAATAAAGAAATCCCAACACTGCACTGGTAAAGGAAAATCTACCAAAACATGCATTTATTTCAGCAGACCTGAATCTGCTTGTAAACTCACAACTACAGTCACATTCTCAGTCAGAACTCACATTCTCAGTCACAGCTGGGTGTGCCAGCTGTGAGAAAAACCCAGCACATGGCTGGGTGTGCACATCCACACTGGTACCTTGTGGGACAACCCATGTGCATCTCAGATCTATTTTATAACAAAAATTATTATACTCATATGGCCCTCACTAGCCTATACATCCCATCCAAGATCTCTCCCATCTCCCGCATGACCCAGGAGTCCAGAGAGGATGTAGAAATTCCCCATATTGTTCTTTCAACATACTCTTGATCACAATATCTGCATGGAAAAATGTACACTCAATATCTGCCCATGAAAAAAGCAAGTGGAGCCCTAGAAAATTTGGATTTCAAAGGCACTAGATGGTCTCAAAAGCAAACTGGCTTTCTTGGCAACATCTACAGCACGTGTAGAGCCAACTCCAAATACTCTCAGCTTTATCCAGTCAATGCTGGATCACACATTCCATGGAAATCAAAGCATTCAGGAGTCATCTCAGAGTAAAAAGTGGAAAATAATCTCCTAAAGAAAGAAAATGTATTAACCTTCTTTGAACTCAAAAATAGCCGGGGAATTTGATCAAAGTACTTCTAGAGTCTTGATATACAAACAAAAACCAAAAACAACAGAAAAAACCACCAAAACAATGAAAAAAGGAGAACATTTAGGTGATAATACAGTTTGTGCTAACTAAAAATATGTGAAAACCAGAATTAAAAAAGAAATTTAAAAACCTACACACTCAAAATCTTATCACATTAGACTGGAAAACAGTTATAGGAAAACCTCTTTAACTCAGAAGTTTTAAATTAATATTTTAAGTAAATAAAAAAGATGTATGATGTTCTGAGTTCACTTATTCTCTTTATGGCATTGATCACATCATTTTCTTCTCTTTTTGGCATTGTTGAGACAGTATAATTCATAAGAAATAATCTGTCTTCCTAAATGCTTCATACATCAACTCCAAAATACACTGCATTGCAGAAAACAAATCTGTAGAAAAAACATGTCTGCTAAATGTCTGTTATGCTAAGGAGTCAATGTTCAGTGATTTTTATGTCTTGGAAAGTGCATAAACTGTCAGAAAATATATGCAAAATGCTGTGAGACCTCTCACGATGCAGCTGCTGTAAATAGCACACAAACTCCTAATTGTGGGAGATGTAGAAATGGTATTTTTTCCTTTTAATTGCACATCACCAGTATAATCTCTTCCCTCTGCCTTTTTGAGTTGTTCACCAACACTAGTTTGTGGAAGAAGTGGCTGCTGTAAGTGGCACACAAACAGGGCAGGAGAAGCAGAACATATGCATGGGAATGTCACCATGCCAAGACCCAACAACTGCTGCTCAGTAAACAACACACATTTACAATATGCCAAATGTTTAACTTAACTAAAATGTTAAGTAGAAAGGATCTGTAAATCAGAGGCTTGTCTCAACAAAGTATCAGAGACCACTCAGTAATAGTAAAATGTTTTAATTCCTGAACCTGTCAGCACCATGCAGCACCTGAAGCACACCTAAGCAGTCCTCCCTGATCTCAGAGAGGTGGCAGGGCTCTCATTCCTCACCATGAAGGAATCTTCTGTTGATTAGTCTTTCTAATACAATTTCTGGCAGTCTGAGTATGTTTGAGTATTTGTGCACCAAATTTTGGTTGGTGCTGACAAAGACATACATGCTAATGGGTGTTTAACCTGTTTTGCAACAGGGTATGCTTTTATTTATTTGATTTTATATACAGACATAAAGCATTTCATATCTTGTGTGCATTTTAATAAAAAAGAGGACAATGTGATGTTTTACCTACCAGCCAATTTGTAACATAAAAGTTGCTTAATTTCGCTGTTTACATAACTTCTTATTGAAGAGACCAAGCTAACTTACATTTTAAGACATTAGAGTAGAACAGGGAAAGAACCAGCTAAAGAATATTTATAAAATGTAGAAATATTCACCTGATCATGACATGAATTTCAGTATGGAGTACATAAGGGACTCTCAGAATAATCTCTGCACCTTCCAAGATGATGCATATGGAATGTGGGATGGCTCAGAAGGCCCCAAAGTGTCAGATATAATGTTTATCCCAAAGAGAAAAATAGCAGGCTCCTGGACATTGGTGATCAGTTATCCCAGCTGCAATATCTGAAAGGTGCTAACAAATATAATAATAACTTTTGAGACAAAGAGAAACAGTGAGGGAATAAAAAATGCAGCTGCCATGAATTTGACAAGGATAAATTATATGAAATAGATTTAATTGTCTCTGGGGTCACTGGTCTACTGAAAAAGAGAGAAGTTAGATGCTTCATATATTCATATGAAAATAAGAACAGTCTAATAAATATAATAAGGATATTAGTAAAAAAAGGCTAGAAGAGCTCACTATAAAATGGATTCTGACCTGAATGCACCACTTTCACTCAGGCATTCCTTTCAAGATGGCTCCTAGACCCATATTTTTTATAACATTTTGGACAGATGGCATAATATAATATAAAAAATGCAATCACTCTAAATTTTACATCAACATTTTAAATGCCACAAAATGTAGTTTTAAGACCACACAGCTCTTATGCCCAAGTATGCAGCAGAGAGGTTAGATGCATGTGTGACACATTTTCAGAATGCAGGCCAAAGGAAAACTTCTCCCTGCAGGAAGGGTTTGCACCCTCACTGCAGAGCAGCAGTTCTGGGGCTGAGGCACTGCAGGTAGGAGCAGTCTGAGTCTCTCTGAAGGACCTGTCCTTTTGAGCAGGAGTGGAAGGGCAGAGGAAGGGGGTGTGCCTATTATTAATGCTGTTCCACCAGCTGGTAGTCTTTTGGAAACCAGGACCATTTTATAAGCAATAAATTGTGGTTCTCACAGAAGTTTTTAGATGGGCAGAAGCCCACAGCTCTGCCTTCCACAGGGGCTGTCACAACAAACTTCAAAAAGTCATTGATCCCCCATGAAACTAAAATTCAGTATATAAACATGGGGGAGAAGAGAAACAGCAGGTCATGTTATAAGTAATTTCTAAGGAAATATTTTCCACTAAGCAATTCGCAGATGCTGCAGTGGACAGGAATACAAAGTGATTTTTTGATACAGCTAAAGAAACCCATGAGGGTTTATTTGACGTTCAGCAAACCCTACAAGTCTCCAAAGCAGCAGGGTACATCAAGTTAACATGTGAGATTGTCCACTAAACAGAGGAAAACAATGAATAACACAAGTTAGGGAATGATTGCTTCTGCAAATGGAGGTCATCCAGAATCTGAACATTCCCACACTGTAAGCTCATTTTGTACTGTCAGGTTCCATGCAATCTCCCACAAATTAAATGTCATCAGAAAAAAGAGCCATGCTACTCTTTTTTCTAAGGATTTCCTTGTACTAAATAAAACCTTGCTTACACTGGAGTAGATGTGTAATACCATTATAGAAATACAGTACTGTGCTCCACTTAAAAAAATTTTAATGACATTAAATTTTTTACATGTCAAAAAATTATTTTGAGTCACCAGAATAATTCTGTCACCAGAATTTCTGCTATTGATATTTCTCTAATTCTTTTGCATCACAAGTCCTTTTGCTTTGCAGAGTTATTATCATTTTTCGTACCAAAAGATCTTTTTTGTCAACGAGGAACTGTAATTCTGCTAGGACAGTTTTCCAATATATTATGGACAGAGGAGTAAACTATACCTAAGTCAAAATTTGACTCCAGCATTTCAATAATCTCCCAGGACTGGTCATCTCTTATAGTGGAAGGTGTTTCCATTATGTAGACGTCAAGTAGTTTAAAAGTGCAGGGTGCAAACCACTGCTTCAAATCAGGCGAAAGCTGAAGTTAAATTGTTTATGTGGCCAAGAAAGCCACTGCTGAAGACAAAGGGGAAATAAACACTGAGACATGGGCTAAGAGTTCCCCACATTGTAAAAGGGTGCTGAAATCAGGAAGCAAACAGGAAACAGAAATATTAACATGATGTCTTATTGGAAAATATCTGCCACTGCTTTCAGCTGTCTCCTGAACACTGTTCATTCTGAAGGCTGTCAATGCAGGGGAATTTTGCTGAGTCCAAGAGGGAGAGAAAGTGCAAAAACCAGAACTGCCACTATCCAATTTAAGGAAAAAAACAATGTCTACAGAAAACTGAAACAGGGTCTACAGAAGACCTCAAGGATGAGGCTGCCTTTTTCTAAACAACTTCCTTTGCCAATTTTTTCTCAATAAGTGCTTTCTCTTTCTCATCCCTTTCTTTCTATAGTTTATAAAAGCTTCTTTCAAAACCATATCTTAAAGTTTGGATGACCCCCTGTCTCTTTATCTGCCTGCACAGAATCACTTTCATGCATGAGGTCCAGGATATCCAAAAAACCCAACTGATGAATTCTTAAAAGCATACCCAGACTGCCAGTCCTCAGAAATGCCTTTTTAGCCCCATAACAAGATTACTGTAAGCTTTGGTTTCTTAGCACTAATGTTCAATGGGCAAAGAAGCCACATCTGCCTCTGAGCACACCGAGGTTTAAATCCAAGGTTTTCAGTAACATCAGCCAGACATTTGAAGAGGTGTAAAATAAAAATAGAGTTGTTCTATGGCTTAAAGATTAATGTTATAATACCTGGAAACCAACAATGAGAGCAAGCATTATTAAATTTTCACAATGTGTTAGAAAGTCTCCAGATCATTTTTCAGTAAAATACCTGCATCTTTTTCAAGAATAAGTGCCAAGAATTGATTTCCAATATTAAAAGCAGATGACTTGCATTCATTGTGCAGTTTAAACCATAAAATGTGTATTTTTTTATTGCAGTCTATTTCTATACATGCTGTTCTCAAGTAAGAACTGCACTACTGAAATAATTTGCAGAATTTGCAAATGAATAAATTACTTCCACATTTCAAAACATATATCAAAAGAAAATCAAGTCAGCCTAGTCAGGCTCAAAATGGTACAGTAAATGAATATAAATAACCTCAACACATAGATCAAGATATGGCAGACTGGCATTCTGATGTAAAAAACCAATATTAGCAAGTACAAGCACATACAGAAAGCATTATTGCTGGAATTGAACTGAAGTCTGAGAAGATTAGCAAAAATATGTGAAGATTGAGGAATAGCTATGAATTTGTTTCTCATTTTCTGCTCAATGGACTGTATTTTACATAGGATGTTGAATAAAACACAGATTGATTTCTAAAACTTTGGTTAAGTTACTTATTAAAATTGAACAGAGCCACAGAACTTCAACCTGGGGAATGTCTGACTTTTATATGTTTGAACAGAATGACAGCTGGATCTGCCCCAGGTGGTATATTTTAAAAAAGAATGAACTGGGAAAGGAAATCAGAAATTAACCATGAGGTGAATTGACTCGACCAATATCCTTATGTCACTAATTTACTTTAGACATGAACACGTAATTATTTTATCCATACATCAGTTTGGAATCAGAATAAAGTCACAATTCTTAGCACCAAATAGCATTGAAGGGTTTTAAAATGCAGAAAAGGAAACCATAATTTAAAAATACAGAAAAGTAAACCATCCACATTAAGCCATTGGACTATGCATGCAGCGCAGCTGTATTTCTTATTTCAGTCATTTCTGTTTAACTTAGCCAGTCTCTCTCACTCATTCTCCTGCTCATTCTTTGTCTCCTCCTCTCTTTTGTTCTGACTGATATCAAAGTGTGGACTAAAGAAGGATAAATGACTCTCTTGTATAGGTTGGTGTAAAATGAAAACAAAAACTGATAGATAAATAAATTTGCATCATAACATATGGAACTGATAGGATGAATGAAAATCCACTCCAAAACCAGAGACAATTTTGAGGTGAACAGATATTTTACATTCATTTTTAGATTTTTACCAAAATCATACCTAATGCAGGAGTCCATCTAAATCTGATCTATCTTATTGTCTAGATAATTAATTTTGGGAAGAGACTAATCTATGAGATTAGTCTACAATTATCTGTCAGGGTAGACCCTCCAACTACAGTACAGAAAATTAGTGGGTGAATTAAACAGCACACTGATAGCAGCTAACAAGAAGAATTGTTAATAGTTTGGTGGTAACATTTTTTTTGGTTCCCAATATCTTTGCCTTGCTATTTTAGTGTTAGGCTTGATCCTGCCTGCCACATATTCTCCCCATTATCCCATAAACTGTGAGGAAGCTCTTAATTTGGTACTATGTTCTTTGGAAGTACTTCAGCATTAAAGTTAGATTGCATTGCCTTTCCCTAAAAGCTAGAACCATAAAGCCATTCCTGCATGAGAAGGGAATCTACTCTGACTTTGTAATGGGAAGTTATCAACAAACTCCTTTATCTTCTACAGAAAATATTTGAGACCAGCAAGTTTCAGAGGTAAGGCACAAAAGTGTTGTAAATACTTGAATCAACCACATGAGGGAAAGGGTTGGGTTCATTTGTTTTGCAAGGATCAGTCTCCACAGAGCCTACAGGTCTAAAGGCAGGATGTTGTATCTCCATGTAAATCACGTAGGCATTCCTCACTCTCGGTAATGCAGGATCCTTATCAAGCAGTTCCCTTTCACCTGTTACTGACTGATAACAGTGTACAACACTGACCCACTGCCAGCAATTAATTCCTCTGAGGGGGCAGAGAGTGGTCCAACAGAATAATGAGTTTGTTTCTGTGTGGAAGAGAATGGAAATTAGTGGGATGGAGAGCAGTGTAAAGCTGCCAGAGATGAAGGCTGCACTGACCCCCTGGACTGTCTCCTAACATGCCCCTGAAAAAATGGAAGTGGTTCAGGAGTATGTAACTTCATCCCAAATTAAGAGTGATAATTGACCTTAAATAAAAACTGATGTAATACTGCTCTTGAATGTTTTCAGTAATTTTGATTAACTTAGACATGAAAATCAAAAATTCTGAAGGCCAAAAAAAATAATAGAAAAAGGATATTCAGAGACAGGAGAAATGTAGAGGGAAACAAAGCAAACAGGTCTGTTCCACTATTTTGCAGTGTTTATGCAAATATGCAGAAAGAAATTAGTGAAAGGCTTAACAAAGACTGTAGTGCTAAATGCCATATGACACTGGAGGTCTGCTAGAGCAGGAGCTGCCATCATCCTCCCACACATGCAACTCAACACTATTGTGGCATCTGACTGTTCAAAACCTTTCTGCTCTCAGAGAAAAAGATTTGAGGTGGAAATTGTCACCCTGTAGCATTTAGTACTTCCATTACACCTAACTTTGCAAGCCCTGTAACATAAAACAATAAGCACTCTAAGGAATTTCAAAGCAGGGGTCATGCTGTGGATATTTCCATTCATAACAGGGAGCAAACCAACCAAAGCTGCCAAGTGGCAGAGTTTTCTTGAGCACTTGAGAGGGCTAAATGTGAAAGATCTATGTCTGTTTTTCCTCATGCTGACCCCTGCAATATGTCACCAGACTGCAAAATAGCAGTCTAAGAGAAACACAACTCAAATGTGCCCTCTGGCCAAATGGGAAGAGTTATTTCAGTTGGCTGCAGTGGTGTCTACCAGCCACTGCCAGTGTTAGCTAGCATTATTGCAGACAAAGACAACCAGCAGTGGAGGTGCTGGCTAGAAAAAGTGGTAATCTCTGCCAGAGATCCTTGGAGGGGTTTTGTGAAAAATACAGTCATTCAGCTACATTTGAACAAAAAGGATGAAAGCCCAATAAATTATTCTTATTTGTGAATATTCAGTGCACTACATATATGGCAGGGGGCATGAAGGGCAGCCATCAAACCAGGCAGGGGGGAGCTTTTCTTCCTGGGTTCAGCAGGTGGGTCTATGAGTAGTAACCATTATTACAGCAAGATTGGTGCTGCTGTACTTAAACTAAAATTTCTATCAGTCATGAGGAGCCAAGAAGCTCATCTGAGGAATGCCCATTTTCACAACGTTTTACATCTTCCTATGTCCTCTCTGAGCACCCATCTTTCTGTTTGGCCTTTTGCAGTGGACTTTCCCAGGCCTTCTGAGATATCTAAATGACATAAGGCAGCCCCTATTGCAACACAATAAATTCTTCAGTTTTATTTCATTATTTTTAGAAAAATGGCTCTTCAAACCTCATTGGAAGACACTGCTGTTTTCACTGTCCACACCAGCAATTCAAAGTGTTTTATTTTTTATTCTTAAAACATCCTGGGTTCACACTGCCTTCCATTTTATTGCCTAATGCAGTTGAGTAAATTCTGCCTTGGTGCCTGCAAAAGATTGTCTATGGATGACTAAAAGAGAGTGTATTTAAAAAGAAAGCTCTGGATTAATAAAGGTTGCAGATAAAAATTTGGGAACTTGCTGCAGGTTCACTCTGAATTAGCAGGATGCAATGCCTGGTTGTAAGGGAATTTTTGGATTCAGCAGTTTTTCCATCCTATTCAAAGAGCTTTCTCCACCTCTGATAGGCAGCAGCTCATTCAGTTAAAGCTTTATAGACCAGAGCTGTGAAGAGCTGACATTACAAAGCAAATGTGGCCTGACTGTGCAGCCTGTGTTTGCTAGTGCTGCTCTGAACAGTGCCACAATTCATTGTATTTTATCTGTTCTTCATGAACGCTGCCTTCCCTTTGCTCCAAAACAATTTGAAGCAGAATAGTGGCTACTGAGTTTGACAACAGCTCTGTGAACAGAGAATGGTTTTCTTATGGGACTGGAATGTACCCAGCATGAACTCAGAGACGTTGCCACGTGTATTGGAGCTACAACTTCAGTAACCTGCCATTCCTTTTTTTCCCTAAGGAAAAGAGTACTCCTAGAATTGAGCTATCTACTAAGTAATTTTGAATATTTTCTCTTCTGCTTTCAACTGGATCAATTAACATTTTATTACTATTCATGAAATATTTAAGGATTGAAAAGTCTCTCTTGAATGCTCAGCTAAATTAAACCCAAAATACTTAAAAATCAAGTAGATTTGGATTTGTTCTAGAGCCTCAGAGGTATTAGCAAAGGATTATTTAGACTTCTTATTAAAAAAACTCACAAACCCAGCAAACACAGAATGACTATTTAGTTGATGTCTTCACAAACTTTCTGGACTGAATGACCAGAACATACTCAATATTTTTGACAATCCAGTTCACAGAGCTGATAGCATAGAAGCACAGGTTGTCTCCTGGCTTCATGCTGATACCATAATTGTTTTGTTGTTATTCTCTCTAAAAAGTCCTTATCTTGCTAATATTTTTTTTTTCTTTTGCTTGTTCTTGCTCTAATAATTGTCTTTTTCTTGCTCCCTAGGACATTATGACTATATTCATTACTTGAGTATTTTTAATGTTCTTAAAAGCTACTTCTGAAACTCAGTATTACCAGTGCAAAAAAATTTTAAATATCATTTTAGTAGCATAAATTGCATACAGTAATTGGGACAATCGGAAAACACATATGGATCAAAAGAATAAATATTCAATGCTTGCTCTAAAACGTCTGCAATGGTTGTTTTATCAGGATCTGCATTCTTAATAAAAGGACACACTATGTGATAGAGCTGGTTTGTAGGACAGAAAAGGAATTTGATGGCAATGGAAAGCAGCTACTCTGGAGGAGCATGAGAGTATTTTCACATAGAACATTTAGGATTTTACTGGGGGAAAAAAAAAGTTTGGATTCTCTTACTTTCAATCTGCCTTTGATTTCAGCCATCCTTTCTAGAAGTCTTCAAATTTCAGCAGAATACTATTAGCAATTCCTAACGTGCCTCTTTCAATCTTTTTTCCTCACATTTAATGGCATATGGTGGTGAGATATTATGTGCACAGTGATAGCTAATGGATAAGACATGAGACAAAACAGATCTCTATATTATCCCCAGCTCTGCTGCTGATTTACCCTGTAAGTCAGTTTTTTTGCCTTTGAAATGCAAATAACAATACTTATTCCTCTTGAGAAAACTCCCTGAAAGGAAGACATGGAAGAAAAGTCTAACTTATTAGAACCCAACTTCTGGCCATAATTCCTTCAATTTTTTCATCTTTTTCCTCCTTCTGTTAACCACACAATGGAAAGCAAAGGCTGCTTCACTGAGATCCCCCCAAAGGCTGTTAGAGATTTCAAGCAACTTCCAGATCTTTTCACACACAAAAGTCCCCAGACATTCTAGGTACATCCTTTCTCTTTCTGTGCACAAACATTTATATATAGTTCATATATTTTTGTCTCTTTAACGCAACCCCTTTTTCCTACAAAGCACTTTCAGAAGTACTCATCTGTAAAAATCACTGCACCAGGAGAACTGAAAAAAACTTGATCTCTACAATTCCTGCTCACAGATTTTCCCACAAATTGAGTCCACCCACACAGTGGATACAGCTCCAGAGAACTTCAATATGTAAAATGATGGTTTATAGATTTGCTGTCACTTCTCAACTCTGTATTTTAAAATAATTCTTGGTTTTCCCCTTTTGGCTGGTGGATAAATTCTCTGTTGATGTCTGAGACACCAGGCATCACAAATTTTCCTCCCTCTGAAAAGCATTTTCTACCTACTTTTCCAAGTCAAGAAGGCTTATGTCATCATAATGCCTCTGTGTGTGTCTATTAGTTGCCTTCTTATGATCCTGTTAGCTGTTTTCAAATAGCAATATAAGTCCTAAGCTAATAACTTCCTCATGATTTACTAAAATAGGTAGCCAGGAGAGAAAATGCTCAAATTCCCCTTCCAAAGGCTGAAACTCAAGAAAACTCCTTCCCAAGCACAAAAGGATCTGTACTGACATCAGACAAGAGGAGTGCCTGAGACAGTGAAAAATTTAAAGAGAAGCTTTCATTTTATTAGACATCAGAGAGTCATGTAAGATCCAAAGACAAGGTAACAAAAGCATTGAAAAACAGGTTTCATTTCACAGAACAACTGTTTTTTCAAAAAGGATGTGAAAACCAAAATATTTTCCTTAAATGAGGTTGAAACACAGTGTGTGTCTTCCCCAAGGAACTGTATCCTTCAATTAACCTGCACAATTCACTGAGGTCTATCAGAGCCTGTTGCATTGTTCCAGTCAGTCAAGCTTCAGCAAGAACTCAGCTTAGCATGGGAACAAGGCAGCAGTGAAGGAACACAGTTGCAGAAGATGTGAACATTAAGAGAGCACCAGGAACTGATATCAAAAAAGTTCTAATACTTTACAAGCATTAAAGCAGTATTATGTTAACCATCATTGTAATTAAAACTAAATATAAGAATACCAGATACCTCTGAGATGCCTTTGTGTTTGCAGCATTCCATCCTCTCTTTTCAGTGAATAACTTCTGTACATTTTCACATCCTTCGGTGACTGGGATAGGCTGCAGGTTTTCTACTGAGATAGATTCAATTTTTAAGCAATCTTCAGAAAACCTCAACAAACTTTTGGCAACTTTTTCAGTTTTAAATATGTCATTTTAGGGCAGCAGACAGACTGGAAATGACAATCCTATAAAAGGGAGAAGCCTCAACTCTGCTCTCTCCTTTGCAAAAACATCAGTGTGGAACATTGTGTGACTTTTAGCATCTCAGGCTGCATTTTTTTGTTAACTGCCTTCTGAAAAGATACTCATCTTGAGAAAGAAAGCGTTTAGAAAAGAATACCAATGCCTGAGAGGCCAGAGAGGGGCATGTAGAGCACCTCTGATTATCTGCATTAAAAATGAAATTAGATTAGAAGGATTAGAAACAGTAATTCTTTTAATTACTTCTTGTGGAAGAATAAGTAAAGCAGGAAATTACTGGAATAACTGCAACACCTAAATGTGCAGTATTCTGTAATAAAATCCATAGTAGCAGATCTTTGGAAATCTACATTTCAAAATAAAATCATCCTGGTAATTTTCCTATCGATTCATTCCCATATTGACAGTGACAAGAATTCCAGTATGCCACTGGCCTTCCTAGGTCAAAAAGCACTGTTTCAAAGTGCACTTTTCACCTTTGTGGCCTTTTTTGTCTATCTGAAAATTCATTCAAGTCCAGTTAATTTGAAGACAGAAGAATTTGTAGTTTCCTGCTGACCACAACTTGTCCCTCAGAACACGTGCCAAGGGCTGGGCTGCTGCAGGCAGGAGCTACCCAGGTGTGTTGTCTCATTAGCAGGGCTCCTTTTACTCTGTGATGTGGAACTGAGATGAAGGGAATGATTATTTCTCAATTATTTTAGTCTCTCATTTTCTATAGGAAGTTTGTGAACAGGAATCTCTTCTGTAGAGCTATAAAGGCAGAATCATGGGGAGAAATGAAGGGAAGAGGGAACTGAAAGCTCCATCCTCTTGTTTATAAGACTGAACACAGTTTCTGCAGTAATCTAAGCACTTGGTTCATGTTTACAAAATATGTTATTTAGGAGTAGGCAAAAAAATTCCAACTGTCTGTTTTGAAGTAGAAATTGCTCTTTTATAGTACTGAGGCTGACAGCATATTCCAGTATACTTTATCCTGAAATTTCAAACATACTTGCAACTTTTTTTCTTAGTTTCTGTTGGGTGAATAATTTCCTTGACTTCAAAAAGTTACTTGAGAAAGAAGAAAGCAATATGTTTGACAGACTTATAATATCAACTAATATTGATATTATACTTTTAAATCAACAGGTTTTATTTTTCTATTTACGGTTTAGACTGATATATAAGCAAAAATGCTGTAAAAATATCTAAATACACACTATAAATAAAATCTTAGCATTTTCTTTTCTGTGATCTTTTTTAATAACAAACTTGACACATTTTCCAGTAAGTTAGTGACGCAGGAAATATACATCTTATAAGAATGTTATCTTTTTAAATGGATTAAGGTAACCCAACAACTTCCAATAAATCTAAGATTTTACAAGAATTCTGAGAGTCAAATCACAAGTTCCAACAGCAACTTATAATGTGTGAGTGCACTATCCACCACAGCCACTCTATGTGTCTGGGAGATGCTGCTATTGTCAAACTGGGCTGACAGCAAACTCTGAGCTGTGTGGAGGTGCCCTTTGATGTGCACTGGGGAAAATCCTGCCCTTGCACACATGGGAGTGAGCACAGGCTGGGATATGGGGTGAAGGGAACAGCTGAGCACGAGCTGGAGCTTCAAACACAGATGCTCTGCTGCTGTAACACATTGTGGAAGAGATGTGCCTTGAACCAAGGGAGCTGGGAGCAGCTTGTCAGGTGTGATGACAGGAGAATAACTCCACAGGGCAGAAAAAAGAGAGACAAGACCTACTTTAGAAAGAGAAAAGGTGTTTCTCTATCTGGAAGTATTACAGTGAAAGGACAGAAAAGACAGATTTTTACATCATGCTTCAAGAAGGGTGTTATTTATCCAGACCCCAAGCTTGTCTGTAGGGAAGCTGGATCCTGTTTATCTTCAAAAACCTCTGTTTTAACATAAATGACATTCTGGAATGTGGCCCCATTTTCCCTTCCTCTCCAGAGATGATAACAAAAACGAGAATGACAGAAATATGAGAAAGGTTTGCGTGCTAAGAAGTTTGAGCTGATCTAATGAAAACCTCACAAGACTGACATAAACAATAAATCTGTTGTTATAACAGCACAAACAGGACAGGCAATTCAACAATTACACTAAACTTGAGAATGAATAAAAAAAGAACACTTGGACTGACTTTTGTTAATGGAATAGAACGTGGGAAAGGGAAATATTTTGATGACTAGAAAAAGAGGAGGCTTGTAGCACCTATAAGGAGCTCTTAATTGCATCTAGGTACCAGCTGAATCTAAGTCTCTAAAACATTACTGGAAACATGCTTGACAAGCAGTGAATATGGCACTGATGCATTTATCCAGAGAGCTGTCTTCACTGAAGCCTTCACCATAGCACTGGCACAGCAGGATACAAGATGGTGCTGGATTTTATTGCCAAGCCTCAACAAGGAGTGACTTCAATACTTGTGAACAAGACTCGATTTTTGTTATCTGTTTTAGTCCCATCACTGGTACAGTCTTTTCTGTTTGATTTTGCCGATATTTATAACTCTGAAAACTGTTCCAAATCCCTACTGCTTTTTGACTGTTTTGGCCAAGTTTCTTCAAATTCTCTTTGCAACAGGAGGACTCCAAGGCTTGATAGGCTTTTCATGACCATTGCTTTGCTCAGTGACTCCATGACTCATATTCTGCATAACTGCATGCTTTGAGAAAGGGGGTACAAAAAGTAGAGAGGGAAAGCGTGAAAATGTAACATTTGGAATTGCTGCATATTTTGTCTTTAACTGAAGAAAAGGATATGTGTGAGAGATCCCTCGAGAGTGTGCATGTTTTGTTTTTTTTTCTTTTTTAAACTATTTTTTTAACTTATTTTTCTATTTTAAACTCATTCACCATCCACATTTTTGTGTGAACTACACTACACCCAGTGCCAATAAGCTTATTACCTTTGCTTTAGCACTGTAAAATCATAGTATGCTCTAGAAAATGCAGGGAGAAAATACTTCATAAGAGATTGACTTAGGACTCCTGCCTAAGAAAGATCTTGCCAGATATTTATTGATTCTTGCTCCAGCTTTATGCTCACTAATCTGTCCTACTGCCCTTTATTGAAAGTATCTTATGTCCCTTTTCCATATCCCTGTCCCACTATATTAGAATAAGTGTGTCCATCATGTAAATTTGTAAATGGTTTATGTGCTTATACATGGAGACGTTCTTGGATGTTGCTCACACATACAATTTGAAAGCAATGCACAAGTGGTGATAATAGCATAGACAGAGGTATACATTTCAATGGGAATGCAGGCAAGCAAAGAGATGTAGATATACATACTAGAGACAAAATCAAGAAGTTTAACATCATCTCATGTTAAAAAAAAGAAAAGAAAAAAAAACACCTATCAAAGCTGTTCTACTGCTAGGAGAGAAGGAGGGGCTGAGGTTCCCTTGCTGCCTCCCAGTGCTCAGCATCCTGTAAATACATGTAAGATAGAAGAGTGCTTGCTTTCTTAGGAAGGGTATGGTAAATCCCTGCTCCATAAAAATATATTTAGAAGATTCATAAATAATTGAAAAAATTTAACCCATCTCAAAAATAATTATTCATTGCTCATTCCTTTACACAAAAATGACCACAAATAAGCAAATAAAGGAGTGATATGAGTTTTAAGTGAATGGCAAGTTCTCAGTTGTCAGACTTTCTAGGAAATATCACACTTTTCTTACATATCAAGATATAAAACTTCTTCTATTAGTACAAATACTAATACATCTGAAACAATTTACTCTCTCTATTAAAGGGGACTAATAATCTTGCTTATATTGATGTAATTGTGCTGCTGCTTCAAAGCAAATCTAGACTTTGCTAACTCCTAACTAGTGAACTCCTAACTGGTGATCAGGTGGTAATAAACTTACAAGGTTCACATTTACACTTTGGACCATCAGAGAATCACAACCTACAGTCTGAAAATCATTAGAACTTAATGATATTTTCTCTCACAAAACTGTCCTAAAGTATGCATGACTTCTGCAGCTGGGTTGTGCTGAAGCTAAAAGGTTCACTGGAATCAGTATTAAATAGCTCTCAAGATTTGGAGAAACCATAAACTTATTATCTTTTCCTACAACACTGGGGATAAGTTAATGCATAAACCCACACACCACGTGGCTCCATGTGCCAGTTGCCCAGGATCTTAAATGCTACTTTCATAACTGTCTTGGCCAGCTGGTAATGTTGTTTCCTGGGAAGTAATCTCTGAACAGACACAGGTATTCTTGCAGGGGAACACTGCCAAAACTTTTGTTATTCCCATTATTCAAATAGTCCTTTTTCCCAAGTACATTATCTTTCATTAGCAAAATCATCCCCTTTGCACTCACATGGTCAGTGCATCTGTCTCATTTTATTTCTGCCTCATTGAGAAAAATCCCCACATATTGGTGCTTTGCCAAATAAAGGGGAAAAAAAAGAAAGAAAAAAGCAGGGGAAAATACTAACAAAACCAAGAAAATTTACCCCTGTTGGCATTTAAAGTGCAAGTATATTTGCTTTTATAAGATTACACTGAGTTGTCTCATATAGGGTAGGAGGTTTGAAATTGAAAGAATGGCTTTTTCTCAAAGTGAACATTATTTGTGCAATTTTTAGAGTTTTAAGAGTCCACAAAGCAGATACAACATGGGGGTGTAATCAGCTGCGATATTGAATCTCACAAAGTGTAGGCTTTTATTTACACTGAATTTCACTTTGCACAAGGGATTCTCCTGCAGCCCATATTCAATATGTGCAAACATACACCAGCACTGGGGCTTCAGATCATGACAGTAAAGCCCAACTGAACTTCAGATCCTTCCTCTTACAGATTTCCTAAATACTGTGAGAAAAATAAATTAGCCACTGGACTGAAAACACAATGATTCTCCTTTTTCACAGACTGAGATTGGAATCTCTTCAGTAACAGGGTCCTGCAAGTCCGTGTTTGTGTGGTGTTTAATATACTGCCTGCCCTGACTCAGGCAAACCCTCTGGGGTGCAATGTATGTATTGCTTGGCAAGTACTATTATGGAACCACACATGGGAACATCAGGAGAAGGTATTGATTGCAGTTTTCATGTCTTCTCCAAGCCATTTGGATGTGTTTAGCATAGGCCAAGCTAACTACATAAATGCACTTTACAAAATCCACATGATGGTGCTTGAACAGACTCATTGGCAATTAACTTAGAGCTGCACTTGCTTTTCATGGAATCTGCAGCATTAGATCCAGATCTGCAAACCAGATTGAAGGACATTATGGGGTCACATTTTAATGACTGAGTCAAATTTTCAGGGAGACGAGAATTCCTTCTACAGATTTTCCAGAGCTGCAGTATTTGAACTCGTGTGTCCTTTGCCTTCACGTGTTACTGTAAGATCTTTGTGCATTGAGCTGTCATTTCAGCTGACTACAACACACAACTGGCAGCAGGAAACCAGTGGCTACCAGTTCACAATTTAACAAAATCTAGGATTACATTTGCTTTCACAAAAAGAATTTTTATCCTAAAAGTGACAGCTATCTCTGGTAGGTAACAACTGCTCTCTCACTTCAAATGTGTGGCTGAGGCTTATCCAGCAAGGGCCAGAATGAGTGACTTGCTCAGTGCAGGTGCCCTAAAAAGACATGGTTTACCCATCTTAACCCATTCTAAATAAACAGTTTGAGGCAAGACCTTTTCACATAACAAGCTATTGAAAGCAAAACTAAATCACAGGCTTTTAAATCTATTCGACCTTTTCCTAGCATTTCTGTAACTGATATGTTACACATTCACATACTTTTCATATGAGGGAAATAAACTAATCTCCCTACTGCCTCTTATCCTCAAGGAAAAGTCTCCATTTACTCATTAATTTGGTAGAGAAATTAATTTCTTGTGCCAAGAAATTCATCTTGTAAACATAGTATGGATATTTCTGTGCAATCACAAGGCACCAAAACCAACCAACCAGAGGAAAATAATTTTGTATCATCAAATATTGATTAAGCTAATGAAAACTTTGACAAACAGTCATATGATAGCATGAGATTAACTGCCTTGTGTGCTTTAACTAGATATTTTTTCTTTGTAATTAAGAGCAAGTTTATATGTCACAAAAAATTATACGAAGAAATGAAGTAGAATTAAATTATTTTATATTACAGTTGAAAATGCAAATGATACCCTTTTTATATAAATTATAGTCTTTTTCCAGGACCACCCTTGGTACTTCAGAAGCAAAATTTAATTAGAATTTTACAGGGGATTTTAACAGACCAATTATTGGTATTATTTATGAAGGCAGTAGCTGTAGTGCTAGACAAAAATTGAGTCTCTCAGTATTCTTCAGAAAATCTCTCTTATATTCTATACACATGCCCAGATCAAGAGGATTTTAGAACCATCAAAACAAGCTGGCACAAAACTGCACCAACAGTGTTAATAAGAACAATACTGTGACAATGAGAACTGTTCTTACAATAAATTTCTTTTTCCCTTTTCTCAAAAGTTACCACTCTTTCAAGAAACTACAAGGATTTATACTGATCAAAAAGATGAATTCACAGTGTGAAACGCCAGCACTGAAGAAGACCTACAGGTTACTAAGCAATTATCTGCCAGGTACGTTTGCAAATTGAGGGGCTTAGCACTAAGGGAAAGTGGAGAAATACACTTTTTTGTGATCTAGTTTCAGACATATTCCCATGGGGAGTCCTGGCCTCCTAAAACATTTCCTCATGCTCATTTTGCAACATATGGTTTGTGAGCATTTAGAAGAAAACAGTATGACCTGTAAATAAATGCCATTTTTAAGAAGGACCATGTGTGCAATTAGGAGATTCCCCAAAGAGCTAAGTGGGGTTTAAAAGCTACTCCAGTGCCTTTGGGCTGCAAAGCTTGGCACAGATTGAACCAGAAGGTTATTTTGATTAACAGAGCCTGGGAGGCAGGAAGAGAGAGAGGGAGAGCACTGATGCTCAGCAGCACTGCTGCAGGGTGTCCTGGCCAAGGCCCCACAGCAGACTCAGCCACACTCTGCTTCCAGGTGTGACAATATTTCTGCCTGTGACACCCTGATTATGTACAAGGACTCCAGTTCTTGCTGCCCTCAGTGCTGCTGGCAAAACATTCTGGGGACTGCCTGGTTCATAGTAGGCTCTGTCACAATTACTGGAGTTTAGAAACCTTCTGGTACCTGTGCAGCACCTTCCATCATTCCCTTCTCCAGTCCTCAGTATCATTACTTGGACTATTAAATGACTAAAGAGGTGGCAGGAGAAAGAACATTTACAGTCATTCTCAATAGAAACACAATGATTCCATCTAGAGAACAAGAAATCACTTTATAACTTATTCTAATCCAATATAAAACTAATTGTATTCTTTGAGTCAGTCTTTTTTATTGCAAGTTTGAAAATAGTCCAAATACTGTACTGGTTTCTATTCCGTGCAGGCTTTTACTTCTTTGCCTAAGATTCAAATACTCCCAAAAGACCATACCACATATGACTTTTTTTTATCTTATTCCTAAAGGGAGAGAAAAAAATCTGAATTCAGTCCAGAGATGAGTTCCACTATTTTACATGATATTTCTCCCTCCTTCCACAGACAGCTCCTCAAGGAAAGTATGAACCTCAGCTCCCATCAGCCTAGCTTGTACATTGTGCTGTTTGCTGTCTCCTTTCCTCTCATGTAACTCATCCAGCACAGTGAATTCACAGTCCCTGCAAATAACTTTGAAAGTATTTGTCCCAGGGCTGGTTTCAGCATACTTGAAGGATAACCTTCACCTAGCCTCTTCCCAGCTGAAAGAACACTTCAGTCTCTATTCCTGATCATTTGGGTTTTTTACCCTGTGCAGAAAATCTGTCATATGACTAGCAATTACCCTTATAACAGATAATTTCTATAATGGCTATTTGTGCACTAAAACTAGACTAATTCACTTATTTAGAAAGTGTATCAGAGGTATCAGAATTCTGAAAAAGCCTAGGCAGCACTGACTCGGACTCACAGTGAATCAGGTCAGACATGACAGCCCCATATTCACTGCAATGAACAAACTTTTGACTATTATTATATCCCTCTCTTTGAATGTCTTCAAGTAGCTCAGTGAATACTCATATCCAGGGAAAATGACATTCAAGCTTTCAAAAAGGCTTATTTTACTCCAAAACAGACTTTGTGAACATGTCACTGAAGATGCACATTTCTTCTGGTTCCCTGATTCAGTTATCAAATTTACCCAAGTGAGAGCTGAAATAAATGCTTTTGCTTTTTCATCTAAATGCCAGTCAGAAGATGAAAGATTGCAGTCACAATCTGAATTATTTGTCTGTGCAATTTTGTGACAATTGCTGTTGCATGGTCAGCTTTAGGCCTGATTTTGAAAAGAATCTTTTTTTAAAGACAGAGACACACTTCAGCATATATCTAATTCGAAAACTATCCTCCTCTCTCCTTAATTCAGTCAGGTTTAAGCATATGACTCGAGTTGGCTCTTGCTGAAATTTCTCCTTGATCTCCTTAAAGAAACAGCTCCAAACCCAAAAGCTACTTATTTTTCTTCTGGAACATACTTTTTATTACTTTTTATTACCACTTAATTTTTAAATTAATCACATCTTGTGATGGTGTTATACTGGAAAGATGTTTTGGTTTGATACTGGTCAAATGCCAGGCAATGACAAGAGTCAATTGCTTACCCTCTTCTGCTAGAGCTGGGCAGAGGAGAGGGGAAAAAAAGAATTAACAAAGGGTTCATGAGTTGAGATAAGGACTGGGAGAAAAACACTCTAAAAGCAAAACAGGTTTAAATTTAAAGGTATAAAGTAAATTTGTTATTAACAAAATCAGAGGAAGATAATTAGAAGTAAAATAAGCCTTTAAAACACCTTTTTTCCCCCAAGCCCCTTCCCCTTTCTCACCAACAGCACAGGGAGACAGGGTATGGGAGTTTTGGTCAGCCCATCACCAAGATTTTCTGTTTGCTCAGGGAGAGGAGTCTGTTCTCTGCTATGCTGTGAGTCCCTCCCACAGGCAAACAAGTGTTCCCAAAACTGCTGTGGCCTGGGTCACTCATCCACAGGGTGCAGTCCTCTGGGGATAGGCTGCTCTAGTTTGGAAGCAAGGCCCCTCTCCCTATCTCTGGAAGCAGGAGCCCTCTCTCTATTCAAGTCTCCCACTGGATCACAGCTTTCTCTGTCATCCACCAGCTCTGCTGTGAGCACTTTTCCCATGGGCTGTGAGTGGATCTGCATCCCCCATGGATATCCTGCATTACAGGGGGACAGTTTGTGTCATCATAGTCTTTACCAGAGCTTGCAAAGGAATTTTGGCTCCAACACCTGGAGCACCTCCTCCCCCTCTTTGTTTTTCCACTGACCTTGGTGCCGCCATTTTGTTTTCCCTCACGTGTCCTCATTTCTTCCTCTTCTCTGACTAGAAGAAAAGCTGCTGCTCATAGATACCATTGCCAACAAGTTCCACTAATTCAAATATTCCTGCAGGATCCCACAGCACTGAGAGGTTGATCTCATCTAGGTTCTGTGTCAGGGAGTCGCTGGCCATGTTTCCACCACAGGCCAGGCCCTGCCACCATGTTTCCAGCAGTGGCGGCTGTGACGCCAGCGCTGTTTAATGCCTCTCCTGCAGGGCACGGGGAAGGAGAAGCCACTGCTGCCCCCTGCCCCTCTGCCCACAGCGTGGCTGGCCAGGTGTGGCTGGGCAGGCAGGGCAAGGCTCACCACGGGCCGTGCCGAGGTGGCGGCAGCCATGGCCGCCTATCGCCACAGGCCACACTGGCATGGTGGCGGCTGTAGTAATGGTGGTGGTGTCTCATCTCCCCTGAGGAAAAAACTGCATGGGTGCTGGGTTGATTTTCTTCTTAAACAGGTCATCACAGAGGCATTACCAGCCTCTCTAATGGGGCCAGCAGCATGTCCATCTTCAGAGCCAGCATGGTTCTGTTGGACACAGTGGAAGCTTCTAGCAGCTTCTCACAGAAGCTACCTCTAAAAAAAAGCTACTAAAAAGAAGCTACCAAAAAATCAGGCCATGCCAAATCAACACAAAATCGAAGCCCTCAATGTTAATCATTTATCTAAAGGTAAAAAACAAACAGTAAGCTTTCACATAAATGAAATTTAAAACAAATCCCAACATTCTCAATGAATTTTCTGAAGTGTTTTTCTTCGTTTCCTCAACAATACACTGTTGATTTTTTAAATAATCCAAACAAGAACTATGCTGTAGTAAATCTAGAGTCTCTAATGAATAAACTTTTAAATATTTTTACGGCACTTCATTAGCAGCATTTTCTAGGCAAGAAACCACCATTCTGTTTCATCTTGCAGCCTCAGTGCATAAAGCCATTCCCCTAACACAGCCTCACACACCCACACAGCATTCCCTGAAAGCTCATCTCCTACCTTCATGCAGCTGCTGTCCTTATCACTGAGTCACTGACAAACTGTATCATAGTAAATTGAGTTTTTACCATATTTAATTTAATTCTGGATCAATCTCTTTGGAAGCAAACACTGCCCACATCTTGCTAAAGCATGCCTTCTGCAAAGTAGAACTCCTGTACTGTACCTCAAACTGACTGCATCCAAGAGCATTGGACTTGCTTAAAATACCACATTCAAAACGCACAGCAAAATGTTAATTTAGCAAAATTACATATTCCACATTACAATAATTGTAATTTTTATACAAAGCAAACCATTAGCCACATACAGATTAAAGGTATCATATGCCTTCCACAGGAAAAAATATTTATTTTCTTGTACAGGCAGTGATGGTATTTTTTCTAACCTTGCCAATTGCTATAGCCTTGTATGTGCCTCACAGCTCTCCTCCTGATTTGCTCTAGTACCACCCCTTGGTGAGAAAAAGTGTGTCAGCTCTCTGTGCCTCAATTACTGCTTTTTGAAAGATTGAGGAAGATACATTAGGCTCATGACATTACTACAAATGGATGTGAAAAATAAATTAAGTTGTCTCTCATTAGGATATACCACAAATATATGCCCACTTTAGTTAGGTGCAAAATAGAAAGAAACACACATTGTTCTGAAATAGAACCTGTTCTTTGGGGAAATGTGATAAAACTGCTCAATGCCTTTAATATCCTTCAGTAATTACAAAGTCTTAACTCCCAAGCAGACCCACTCCTTCCTTTTCAGTTCATTAAAATGGGTTCAGAAGAAAGAATTTATTTGGAAAATAGTTACAGTTGAGTGGGTTATAGCATGGATAAAATGGCAGTGATCTTCCTGAGTCAAATAGAAATACAGGACAATGAGCATATGTGGGAAAGGTATTCTTCTGCCTGGGGGACAAGGTGAGAAAGCACCTTCCTATGCCTCAGGTGAAACATCATGGCTTAGAAAATGTCTGAGGGTTCACAGAGTATGAATAATGGAAAGAATTGTGTAGGAAATTAAAATAATGGTTTGCAAAGTGTGGAATTATTCCAAACTAACTTCTAACACTGGAGAAGACTGGGGAGAACCATGTATGTGAAAAAAGGAGACTGCCACACAGTCAGAAGCCCCCTGAACATGGACTACCAGTGTTCAACCCCGGCCACCCCAACAAGAATTCCTAGTATCCAAATGTGCTCATGACCAAAGATTTCAGCAAGATCTCACAACTACAGCTGGATACTAGATTTGATCTCAGATTGAGTTCATGAAGCTTTGAGAGGAGTCCAAGCTGACGAAATCATGATGTAAAAACAGAAGCACCAAAATGGTTGAGGTTGGTGTGACCTCTGGAGATGCCCTACACCCCCTGCTCAAGCAGGAACAGCACCACATGAGGGTGGCTCTAGCTGGGTGTCAGTGTCTCCATGGACTGAGACTCTACAACCTCTCCAGGCCAACCCATTCTAAACTGCTCAGAGCTGCCAGTGTCCTCTGTTACATGAATTAGGGAGAATTACAGGAACTAAGAGGGTATTATAGCATGAAGATGACTAATTGAACTGATTGCAATTAGCAAAGAGAGAAAAGGTAGTATGGGAATGATAGAATACATACATACGCACACCCCATCAGATTATTGTTTGACAAAGTGACTTTTCTCTCCCAAGAGACATTTTTATCTATTTATGTAATCATGGAACAGTCTGCCTGAGACTTGAAGAAAACAAATTTTCCTGCACTGAGAAGGAAATCAGACATTTCTCTCACTGAATGTTATTATGCAGCAATGAAATAAACATGGCTGTTTTCAGAGAAAGTGATGGGCATAACATAAAATGAGTATTGTGTACCTTTGCCTATGTCCCAACACATAATCCCCACACAAGTGCTATCATTCCCATTATACCAGGACTCTAAAAGCAGGGCTAAGGTAGGGACAGGTGACTGTTTATTTCTGATACTCTACTAGCTCCTAAATCACTGAGACAGTCTGCTAAGGAAAATTATATATTTGACACTACTGAGTTGCATGACAGGTCACTACAGAATTTATTCCCCACGCAATCAGTACTTGCTGGTGGAGACACCTTTACATCTTTTTGCCAAGTCCATTAATATGAGGGGTTAGTGTCCTGACACAAGGCAATGATACTACATGGGTTTTAAATGTTAAATTAAATGCTACAGTGCATTACACCAGCTGAAATGACATGTCCTGCTTCTGTCTTAAAAAGCGACTTATTTTGTAAAGTATGGCTCTGCTGAAAAGTTACTTTATAAAACTGGTATCAGGTTGCCACATGGCATTGTGATGACTGACTTGTATCATATTTCTCAAGCTACAGATAATTTTTTCCCTCAACTTCCACCTTCATTTTAACTGACAGTCCAGAAATTTTTCCAAGAATGCTGAGATTTAGGCAAATCTGCCAAACGCTCATCCCTCAGCACCCCTCCACAGCTCAGCCAGGCAAGCCCTTGCTGCAGGTCCACAGCTACAGCTTGAATAACTGGGCCTCAACAGGAGCGATTTTACAGCAATTTAGAAACTTATTTGTAAACAAAACAGCCTAGAGAGGCTGTGAATCTTCCTTTGTAACCAATCAAGCACCCTCACTGCATGTTTCAGTAAAGGCTTCTTCTATAGTTCCCAACTCCACAGACTCCTCTTTGGTCAGTGAGGAAGCTGGAGGCAATTTGAGAAACTTGTTTTTTAGAAAGAACGGGTTTTTCAACCTCTGCTACCTAATGCCCATTTCTGTTGGTAATCCCCAAGCCAGAAACAGCAACCACGTGAAACCTGCGTACATTCAGAGGTTTGAATATGCATATGGAAATACTTTATTAAATGTTAGAATATTTTTAGAGATTAAGATCATACACCACTTCAGCTCACGAGCATATGAGTATCCATCTACCAATAGCAGGAACACACTCAGATTCTGTTATGATCCCATAGATGAATTACATCAGTATTTTCAGCAGTAAAATTATAGCTCTGCCAGTTGCCTCTCTGCCATGACTCAGAATGGGATCACAGCTTGACAGTACAATCCTCTTAGAAGATACAGCTGCATGCAATTTTAATTTTGGAATTGTTTTTATTAATAATGTCTTCTTCAGATTTCACCCTGATCTCTGTAAATCAATGAAACTCAGCTGAATTCAAAGTGTTAAAAGAGTGTTAAACCAATAAAGCAGTTAGTCAAAAAGACCTCACAACCTCCCTGTCAGTTTTGACATCCTACCATAAATATTTTACCATATTAATACTCTAAATATTTGACCTTGTCAAGTCGTATAAATAAATGAAGTCTAGGTTATAGATTAATTGATGTATACAACTGCTTTTCCACACAAGCTTTTGCATTTTTCTGTTGCACACAGGAGACGAGTTTGTAATTGATGAAACAATAATCTAACAGCAGAAGGAGGCCTGACAGGACTGACAGTATTAAAATAATCCAATGGGCCGTGGATGGATTTTTAAGCATACTGAAAACCATGAGGTGAATGTCAAATTAACACACCTCTAACTTCATTTCTGACCTGGAAAAATCAGAGAGAGGAGGAAAGCACCAGTAAATTAATGTTTTCTCTGTTGTTGTTGGGGTTTTATACTTTTAGGGTAACTAATAAGGTTTAATTTAATTTAGTTATAAGGTTTAGCTAATTTAATACTTTTGGAATCAATACACTTGGGATTTTAATGATTCAGTTTAGAGACAGTTGGTTTTATATATTTTTTCAAGTAGTGTTTTATACAAAAAAAGTTGGGTGTTTATACACTGGATTCTTTATGTGATTTGTGTTTTTTAAATTTTGGATTTTTCTAGAGTTAGTGTTTTCTACTGGTTTAATATTTTCTTTTATATTTTCTATACATTTGTTTTTTATATTTTTGGTTCTTTCTATGGTTGAATATTGTTAGACTTTTGCATTTTTTATGTGGTTTATTTTAAAACTTTTTTTTAAATACTTCTTTTTTCCTATGCTTACACAGTTGTTTTTAGTTTGGTGGGGGTAGTATGTATGGCAGATTTTTCAAAAATTTCTTTTTTTTATAGTGGTTGTTATGACAGTTCATCTTTTTAACAGGGTTGGGGTTTTAAATACTTTGTTTACGACATTTTGGCTTTTACATACATTTGGGCATTTCTACCTTGGTTGTTTATTGCTGCTGATTGCTTTTATACAGTTGGTCGCTGTTTTGGTTGGCTTTTGATGCAGTCAAGCTGTAATATAATTGGGTTTTGGCACCCAGTTGTATTTCTACCACTAGTGTGTCCTGTACTTTTGGGGTTTGTGCAATTGGTTTTTGGTTGGCCTTTATACAGATGGTTCATTATACTTTGGCTGTTTTATGTGTTTGATTATTTATGCTTTCATATTGTAATACACTTAGTTTTTATACTGTTAGTTTTTCATACAGCTGCTTTTTCATATGGTTGGGCTTCTGTATTGTCAGGTTTTTATGTTAGGGTTTACACAATTGTTTTTTACACAGCTGTTTTTACTACAGTTGGTTTTCTACCCAGCTGGTTTTTGCACATTTGGTTTTAACAAAGTTGGTTTTTACAAGCTTTTTTATAAGGCTTTTTTATAAGGCTGGTTTAATACAGTTGGGGTTGGTGTAGCTGGATTTTTACATGGATGGTTTTAGATTATGTTTTTGCACTTTCCTCCCCCCCCCATTGGCTTTTGCACACTTGGTGAAAATATGTTTGGCTTTTGGGGGTTTATATTGTTGGATTTTCATACCATCTGCTTTTATAGGGTTGCATTTTTATACAACTGGGCTCTACAGAATGGACTTTTTACCTGGTTGTGTTTTATATAAATTTTTTTTAAATTCTGATTTACATTACAGTTGAATTTTTTAATGGATATTTTCAGTACAGTTGGTTTTCAGTGCTGTGTGGCTGTTATAGTGCAGTTAATTTTGATTTGGTTGGTTGCTTATACAGCAGGGTTTTTATTTTCTCCTTCTACTTTTGCTTTTTCTACAATTTATTTATGTGTTTATACATATATATGTATTTTATATATATCTGTCTTAGTTTGAAAGACAGATGTCTGCCAAGGAAGGTGGGAACCACCCTTGGAAAACAAACTTGGTTTTTTAGATGGTTGATTTATTACAGTTAATTGTTTTCATATAGGGTGGAGGGTTTTTACTATTTTTAATTCCTACAGCTTTTTTTTCTATTCTGTTTTTTAATATGAATGGGTTTTTTACCGTATTAGTCTTAATATGTTTGGGGTTTTTCATAACTTTTTAAATATCTTTGAAGCTTCAACTACAACAACAGGTGAAAGCTAATTTCTATACAGTGTGCATTTTGACAGCAAACACAGGTTCCTCTAAAACCTTTCTCCCTCATTATTTCTAATAATAAATGCTATATTTATCTGCTGTAACACAATAATTTTTATAATATGGGCTTTTCATATATTAAATAAATGTATACACACATGCAGAGACACATCAAGGTGACAGAGGTGCTGCAAAGTTGGTGCTGTTTCTGGGAACACAGTGACTGGAGAATCATGAATATTGCTGACAGTGACATTATTAAATTCTCCCAGTGTCAGTGGTCAGACACCAGCCCTATGCAAATTGAGTGCAATGGGCTCCTGTTTTCCCTTTCAGCCTCTGGACAGAAGTGGAAGGTACGTGGCAAGTAACTCACCCCCTGCCCATGCTCAGAAACTGCAGCCTCCTCCAGCCTTGAAAGGATATTTTGGCACCCTGGTACAGTTGGGTACATTTATGGCCAAACAGGCAGCTGGAACCTAGACAGTGTTTCACTTTTCAAGATTTAATGACAAACTTATTGAGATTCCTCCGACCTTCCCATTTAATTTTTTTTTCTTCTTCTTCAAGCTCACATGCATACTGAAATTTTCTTGTCAAAATCACAGAGTACCTTCTCATTAAAAGTTGAGATAATACAGGGATCCATTCATTTGGAATCAAAGAGCAGTGTTACATTTTTGCAGTAAACCTTATTAGATAATTTAAATGGGGAAAGAAAATCTTGCATTCTGCTCATGGGAAGTGAGAAGAGCAATGATTTTTAAAATGGAGATTTTTGATTACTGAATTAAATGATGTAGAACAAAACTGTCATGTTTAAAGAACAGGAAATTTTGTTTTAAAATACAATCCTCATTTTAAGTTGTTATTGGCACATTTGAGACCCACTGAAAGCTGTGGCAATACCCCTAATTAATAAGCCATATATATGTGAACATCTGCATGTCTATTCATTTATTTTCTTGCTCATCCACTTGGAGAAAAAACACTTCAAAATATTAAAATGAACACCTCTCTGTAGATAAAATCACATTTGTCTGGTAAAATTGTCTGGTCTGATCACTTATTATTTGTCTGGTTTGCAGCTGAATGACCTTCTGAGAACACCTGCTTTCTGTCATCTACACCATCAGCTCACCAAAACAATCTGGTTTACGTTCTGAGCTATGTAACATTCAGTTCAGCTGCCTCAGGGTGGGACACTACTGACTTTGTTCAAATGCTGCCCCTAGGAGATGCTGTGGATAAACTGGTAAACTAAACATTGGTCATAGCTGCTTACTGCAAATTATACTTTGGGGGCAACTACTTATCATTCTTTGTTATTAAACAGGAGATGGCAGCAGGCTTTTCCTGACAGACTTTCTCCTCTTAGCACTCTAAACCAAAGACCCTTTCTTGAAGAAATGTAGTTTTTAACAATAATGCACATAATGGCTTCTGGGTTGTTTGCTGGGGTTTTATTTTTCTGTTTTCCCCACTGACTGCTGTTACTGCACCCTTTTTCAGAGTCACTGATCATAAACAACCGTTTGCAATCTGGGTGGAGACAGATCCTCACACAATCACATTGCCAAACTCAGTCTCTTACCTCAGTCTCTGCCTCACTGACATTTAAAATGCAGTAAAGAAGGGCTGAATTTTTGCCAGATACCTCCCAGAAATATGAGAAATGCTCACAGATAAATAAAATTAGACATCATGATAGTATCAAGCGGGAGAACAAAGCAGTTTTCCTGATATTGAATAGAATTTCATAATGCCAAACCAGAAATGCATTATGAGAGGATATTTAACTGAGTCACTTTTTACAAGCAAATAACCCCAACCTCTATGTTCAACAGTGTGTATGACAGTCTGGCTATCAGGAATGCAGTGCCATAGTGAATGTACTTAAAGACCACTGAAACAAACATCAAAACAGGCTATTTCACTTTGACTTGGGTAAATTTCCATACTTACTAAATTCAGTAGGCTCATGCATATTTTACATGTTTCAATGAAAGCCTGACATCTTTCATTTAATTTTTTCTAAGCCTACAGTAATGAAATGAGTCTTCTGCCAGAATTTTTCAGTCACTGGGTGACTGAATTGTAATACCATAGAAGTTTGGAAAATAACCACCAAGAGAATTTTCTTAGTTATCTAACAGCTACACAGGAAATGAACAGACTAATCAAAGAACTTCCTGCATGAAGGATCCAAGAGAGATTATTTTTGCTTTTTGCACTAGAAAACAAAATGTTATTGAGTGCTTGAGAGGGGTGAATACACTGGGCACCAACTCAAACCTTTCTGCATCACCACATCCCAGGATGTCAGCTGTTTGCTCTTGTTTCCCTGCTAGAGGCATCAAAGGCATGGCAACTCAGAGCAGTCCATTTCAATGCTTTTCCACAATCCACAGTACTCCATCCATTTAAAAATATTCGCTCATGCAAATTTAGGTTGAAAGCTTAAATATGCTCAAAGGATAACAAAAATTAAAGAAGAATCATGAATTTTCAACCCAGCGTTGTCTTGTAGTATTCACCCTAAATATAAGTTAATTAAAAAAAAAATCTAAGCTCATGAAATAAAACAGTCCTTAAATTTTTCATCTGCCTTGATTTGCAATTACCTTTCTTAGTCACGTTTGTCTGTAAAAGAACAGTGAAGAGTTCAGATCATTCCCAGTTCCCAGCAATCCATCTCATGCAGTTTGCAGTATGGAGAGCTGTGAAAATACAGCTTAGAAAACCACAGAGCTAATATGAAACCTCTCATGGGAGGCTGAGGAAATGAAGAAGATTTAAGAATTAATATACAGTGCTTCATTTCAGTCCCATTCTGTCATATCAGTTGTTTCCAGAGATATAGGAAAACCATTCAGCTGTAAACTAGCAGAGCAAATTGACTTTCTAGGCACTGCTCACTATCACACAGAGCTGTGTATGATCACCTGTGTCAGTGCACACCAAATCTCACCACAGCTAAAAAACAACACCATCATATTTTAGGAAAATTCCTTCTGCTGTGACAGCCACATGGAGTGACAGCATACAGACAAAAGGATTTTGAAAAAGAAAACTTTTTTGTAAAAGTTCTTTAAAGGTTCTGACAGCTTTTACAGTTCTCACTGAGTTTATTTTACCACAGAGCAATTCTGAAATAAAACCATCTCAGCTATCATCTAAAGAAGTGAGAAGAAGGATCAATTACACAGCCTATGGAATAATTCTGGTAGCTATCAAAAACATAGACCTAATACAGTTTTTCCAGCAGATCAAAGAGTCACTCTCAAAGTGTCCTATTTCAAACTGTGAACTCTGTAAAGAATTTTCATATTACCTCTGCAAGAGTTTAATAAACTGATTGTTCACAATGAATATGTAGGAGTAGGAAAATAAGTATTTTATAAATTCATCTTATTTATTTTTTTGATCTGCAGGGAGTAGCCAAGACTGATTAGTTTAAACAAAACACAAGAGGGCTCATGAGATGGAGTTTCTAGAAACAGGAATCAAAGCCAACTTTTGACAGAGGCAGAAGTTACTGAAATTCTGCTCATTTTATAGAGATAATTTTGAGGTAGAAATAAATAATCAGTGCAGGGGACTCTGCTGACAGTCTCCAATTCCAACCTCTTTTCAGCTGCTGTACCAAGCATTTCAGATATTTGTCAATATTACAGCAGGGCTCACCTGCTGAAGACACAGTTTGAATAATTTCCCCCAGAGTTAACCAGTAAACCCCACATTCTATGCAAGTCACACCATGATGTGACATAAAATCAACGTGTCAGGGATTCTGACACCATTAAAAACCCCCAACAAAACACAAAAACAATGAAACAAAACAAAACAAACTAAAACCCCAAGAAAGTAAGATATAATCCTGAAAAACAGGATTGTGCTAGTAGCAAGGTTCTTGCATTTCAAACACTCTCAGGTAAATAAAGTTTAAAAAATTCTATGCTACTTCTGTGGTCTGTTCACTCTGATAGTATTGGGAACCCTAAATCTCTGAAAGCACAGCTCATGTTACTTTTGTTTTCTCTACAGGTGCTCAAGGATATACCAAAGGATTCCTTTCTTTTCTTAGGATCTTTGGTTTGGGTTTCTTTTAGCATCCTTTTATTTCAGCTTTCCTCTTGCAGTGTAATTATCTATGGCCCTCCTGGATCCTGGTAATGATGGAGCATAGTTCCAGTATTACAAGGTAACTTTAATACTATTTGAGGCAAAAATTTTTCAGTTTTTTTCTTCATTTTCTTTCTGTTTCTAAGAATAAATGTCAGCTCATATTGTGCGTAGGTTCCAGCTCCTGACAGTCCGGGCTGCTAACAGATTGCTAATCTGATAACTGGGCTATTAAAAGATCTTGAGGAGACAATTTCCTCTTGCTTTCCAACTACAATCTGGGAAACTTATTTCCCTGTATTGATTCATTAACAGTATGAATTACTGTCATGGTACCTAAAAAGATAATGTTTCTTAAATCAGTTCCACACATTCAAAAAGTGCTCAATCTGCTTCCTCACAACCCCTGCCAAGGATGGGAACGTGCAGTGTTATCATACAGGGATGGTATCCTAGAGCAGGGAGCCTTCTGTGGGAGAGGCAACCAAACCACACCAAGTTATGGTCAAAAGAAGTAAATATGAGCCAGGAAGCTGAGACATGAACACAATATGGCACTGGGAAATGTCCCTGTCCACTGGACATATATTTAGTGTCATGTTTTCTAGAGTTACAGATACAGACAGAGGAGCCCATACAAAGACAACAGCTGCAGATAGGAAAAACACTAAGAAATTAATAGTTCTCTACTAGTTTAATACTACAGGGATATTATTCTTAAATTCAGTTTGTATTATAAAGCATATTATCAGTTCTAACAAGGCAGAAAAACTTCTAAGCCATTCCATCAGTCATCTTTTTTATATGGACATAGAAGCTACTCTCCACAACAACAAAAAGTAATTATTCCTCAGTGTTCAAAGAGGCTACCACACACTTCCTTCTCATGCAAGGCAGATGGGCTTGGTGCTAAAACCATCTCAGCAAGCCTGGGAAACAGGTGTATCATTATATTCTAACGGATGCATTATTATATTCTTATACTAAGATAATTCTTAGGGTCCCAGGAATGGGGTAGGATGCTTCTGTACTAGGTACTGTAGAAAAAGAAGATCCAGAAAACACTTTCTTTGCTAAAGCTGTACAGAATTGCCAGCCTATAGGATAAATATAGGATGTCATAGCATCTCTTGGAACAAGGCAGTGAAGTGAGCTATTTCTATCAGGCACTGTTAGGCTGCTGGGGTCCCTTGGATGGAGCTGACAGCACTTGGTAACTGAGCTGTTCCTGCTCCCTCTGATTGTCTGCTGTGTCCTCAGAGGGAAACAGCCTTGGAGTGTTTGAGCCACTCAGCTGCAACAAGAGCTAAAAGTCTCTTCTCTCATCCAGCTTCTGCACCAGCGTGAAAATTATGTATTTTCTGCCTCTCACTGTAACACAAGTGCATACCTATGCAGCAGACAGGAGAAGGCAACTCTCCTCCAAAATTTCTGTGGCAGAATAGGCTGAGGGTAATCAGCCAGAGTATGCATAGATGCTCTTCAGCCAGAGCTGATATTTAAACTGGAGAGTAGCCCAAAAATGAGAACAAAACCGATGTCAAATCCCACTTACTTTGTAATGTACCCCTCCTAAAATAAAACAAGTGAATCAAAACCTCACAGCTTTCAGTCCAAACGTATTTTGAGGAAGGTAAGTTTACAATGCTTAGAAGGTTAATTAATGTAATGAACCAGGATAAGACATGCAGTTTGACTACTAAGTGCTTGTGAGGAAACTACTTCAATTAAGAAAAGATACTCATGTTAATAACTCACTGACTCTCCTTATCAAAAAAAACCTCTAACTAGTATTACAAAATTCTAATTCTTCATTATTCCAGTCTATTTCTCCATTGGCTGACTCAGCTGTGGCCAATTAGACTTTTTGAACACCAAAGTAGTTTTTAACATGTATTAAGGTAGAACAAATTATGTTTATTGTAGCAAATATTAAATCTGTAAGATTTTTTTTAGTAAAATGCATGAATTGCTGAAATGTCAACATTTCTCTGTGTGCTTTTGGTATTCTAAACCAAGCCATACTGCAGCAAGGAAGAAAACATTTTTTATTAGCTGTTCCTCTAAAGATGATAACACAGCAAGTAAATCTAAGGAAGTGAACTAATAGACTGTCAAATGATTTCATGAATAAGAAACGGAGACAAGACAACCAGAAGCTGACAGTGACTCAATGCTCGGACAAAAAAGGTGAATTGGACAGGAGCACGCAACAAAATCTCTGCTGGGATTCTGTGTGACAGATCATTATCTAAGAATAAAAACTGTCTCATTCCATATCAAAGCATTTACAGACTGAAGGGCTATTTTGTGAGCTGCATGAAACTGTGGGTTTTGAAATGAAAATAAATTCAAAACAGTTTCTTTTCAGACAACTAGCTGGAGATGGAACTACAAAATACTGCAAAAAGACAAAAGAACAAGAAAAAGGTGCTACACAAGAAAAGCAATCAACTGTCACCAGGTCATTTTGCTATCCTGAGTCATGTTAACTGATAATTTAGTTTAACTAGACTGAACGAGACAGCATTAATGGGTAAGAGAACATTCACAGCAAGGTTATCAGAACACAGATAGGGTTGCAGATGCTGAATATAGAAACTTTCTCAGATACAGAAAAACTATGGGTGAGATCTAGAAGTTACAGGAGCCTGAGATTCTCACCAAATCCTACCAAAAATCAATTAAAAGCCTCACACTGACTTTAATGAACTCTGTCAAAACGAAGTGATGTAATCAAAGGAACGTCTTTTTGAGTATGTACTTGAGAGTTCATCCAGCATGGGAAAAAACCATTCAAAGAGCACAGCAGAAAATAAGGAAGACTGCCTAAAGCATGTAGCATCTCCCATCTGGTTGGGTTACCATCCTGTTACTGATGACACACTTTGGACTGTAGGCTATGAACTGAATTTTGTCAAACTAAATGAGACACAGGAGAATTTGAGCAAAGACCTTTAGAACCAAGAGCATGAAGTATCTTCTCAGATAGAGCTGTATTGTTATGTAAGCAACATAAAGAACATAGCAGAAATGTTAGCAGAAAGGTTAATCTTAGTGGAGCAAAACAAAGAACAGCTTCAGAGCACAAACACCACCACATATACACAAAATCCATGGCTGCATCTGCACTATGTTTTTAGTTTGACTCAGAAATGCACTTCTAAAACAAAAACTCCTGGTTCCTGCAACCCAGCATGCTTTGGTATGCATTGAAGTGTGCTCTCAGCTTGTTCAAACCAGATCTCCTTGGAAGAAAACTAAATTGGAGGGATGCCTTGGGGAGCTCAAACACTTGCAAGCACACATGCACTTGATGTCATAGAGGAGACTCAGGCCTAGGAAAGATCTCCAAAAATTCACAATGCACAAGAGTCCTCAACACCACTGTCAAACCATACTCCCTGAGATGTTAACCCTCACATGTATAAATTGTGTCTGAAGAATCTACCCAACACAAAATAATCAGATTTGAATGCAGAAGAACAAAGGGAGAAATCTGTTGAAACAGTAGGAAAAAGAACAATCAAAGCCTCAACCTGAGTTTAGTCTGAGTTTGGTAGAAAGAATACAAGCAGAAATGCAACCAAAAAAAACCTATTGTAAACTGTAATACTAAAAAATAAATTCTCAGTCTGAAACAATGGGAAATGTAACTGCATGTAATATCTCAAGAGATTAAACAAATGTATCTGAGCTAGGCTTTTCCTTCATTCTGTTACTCAGTTTAAGAACTGGGCAGTTAATTCTTTACACAAGTATGACTGGTTTATAGCTAAAAGCTGTTTTCCTTGGTCTAGATTTAATGGTGTTTACTTGAGAAGGTCAATAAGCTGCACAGAGAGAAAACTGAAATATGAAAGAGATTTTTTCATAGTGGAAAACAACCAGATATCATTGACAGTAATTTGCCCACTTATTGACTATTTCAACCCAAAGGATAAATGAACAATGAGACACTTAACTACAGTGTTTCTTTGAAACTCAGATACTTCACACATTTAGTACAGTATTGGTCTGTTGGAGTCAAAAAGTCAACAATATGTGAAAGGGAAATGGCTTAGCTGCTCTAATGTAGCAAGGGAAAATATTTTGGGTTTGCCTTTTGTTTGTTATTAATTACTATGATAAACAATAAACCAGAAAATAACCCTATTTTAAGCTTTACTTGCCAATAATCACTGGAAATTAATTTCAGTAAAGAGAGACTATCACTAAAATAACATCACTGATTTCCAATAAATTTTCTCCCAGAAATACTGACTTATTTTCATTTAACAGTACTGTTTGACACATCCAATAAGTTTAAAGACTTCAGGCATCTTTTATACCATATTAAAACCCTAAAAGTTGTTTTAAACTCTCAGAAATGTCTTACTACCTCAGTTCATTCCTTAATAAAGTTGATATTATGAGTATCATAGTCTCAGTAGACCTCACTCTTGGAAGTAATGTTTGTTGTAGTTCAGACCTCTTGCTACATTTGGTAAATTCTTATTGCTCTGACTAGAAATTGGAGCTAGAGACTTTAAAAGTGGAGATGGTATGAATTATTTTAAAGTCAAAATGCATCTGATCACAGGCATCTGATGAGAAGGATGTCCAAATCCCTACTACAGTGCACATCTGGGAGGGGAAAAAAAAGTAACTGAAATATAATAGCTAAAGTCTGTTACAGATTAACTGATCATATGGCTATGCCTTTGGACCATTTTTGTACCTAAACTTGATCTGCAATATAGCCATTTTTTAAAGAAAAATCTAAGTTCCTGTTCCAGAATGTCAGACCATATCTTCTTTTTGAGATGGCTGGATACTGAATAACAGAGTTTGGATACACTCCCATAGCATCTGTGGGATTTTCTCTGTGGCAGGTTGCCACAAGGAGTTTGTCATGGGTCCCAACTCTGGGAAAGCCCAGCACAGTCACTGCTGCAACCCCCAGCACACCAAGAGCTTGCAATGGAAATTTTCTTGGGTTTCTTAAAAAGGGAATAGTTTGAAAATGTCCATTCTCTGAAAAACTTCCCAATTATGACTATTTTCATTTTGGGACAGAGGGGACTTTAGCTTTTTTTTTAAGGATTGCTATCAGTATTTTTCTATATAAAACATACACTGAAAAAAACCAAACTGTACTTCATACTGTATTGGGTATGAAAAATTAGGAAAATTAGGATCATTTCACAAGGAAATTTGGAACAGAAAAATCGTAATGAAACACTGAATATTGTTCACAGTGGACAGTTGCTCAGATATATTAACCTAGACCTTACAGGAATGACCCTGCTGCATACTGCAGGCAGGCTGCAACAGTGACTGTTGTCTAATTACTGCTACAGCATAATGACACATTTCTGAAGGATGCTTGAGTTGCTTCTGTCCTTCTAACATTTACTGGGAAACACAAGAAAGATCTGCAGTTAGTCTATGCCAAAGGCATTATGAAACTTGTATGAAACTCTTCAGGGATGAGTGTTTAGACAGCACTCTTAAGCTGGTTTGTATTTCTAGTCCATTTTATGTCCTGATGCTCTTTATAGGAACAATTTAGCTGATAGAATCAAGGAAAAGAGTTACAAAACTGCTGACAACACAATGCTAAGCAGCAATTCAAATAATTTAAGATGACACAGGAAGGATTAGGAGGGACTTAGCCATTGAAAATTACTGAGTGTTTGTTGGCATTCAGTGTAGATGGCTACAAAATTAGCTGAGGCATTTCAGACAGCAGTTGAAGGACAGAGATTTTGGTAAATATCCAGTTAGAAGCTAACTTTTCACAGTAATTGACTGTTACTGGGGAGCCATGTAGGCTAGTACTCTTTTTCTGTATGAAAAAAAAAACTAGCCCAAAAAACTGACAAATGAAACAAAATAAAAAAATCAGAAGAGGTATGCAATTTTTAGATGGCTTATGACTCTATTAAAAGGTATGGATAAAATATTAAGAATGATAAAGTACTTTAACTAGGGAAAAAGTAAAAGCAAGAACAAAATCAATGATTGGAAATGCATTAATGATTTGAGGGTTTGCTTTGTTTATCATTAGAGTTGTGAGAAATGGTAATTCTAATGCAAACTGACATTTCAAGGAGCACAGCCTCACTGCTAACCCGGTAAAATCTTTTTCTACTGCTGGGATCATTTAGAAAACATTAACTGCAGAAATTAGAATCTCTTATACAGACAAGACAATGAGTACCACAAGACTGAGCTTTGCCTTTGTTTACTGACTGGTACGTAGATTAGAACTGAGATAAGAAACTAAAATTCTTGATAGAATGCTTATTTGTTGATTAGAAGTTGAATTTACTGCTCTAGAAGGTAAGATGTGATAGGCTGATTTGAATCATATGAATATAATTGCAAAAAGCAGAATTTTAGCAATAAAAATCTAAAGCATCCCTGAGGATTCCTGACCAAATATTTGCTTTCTTGGGAAATGAAGCTTTTCTGTTTATTTACAGGCTGACTTGCAGGTCACCATTTTGGAGAGGCTTCTTTGTCCCAGCTGGCAAGTAATCACTACTGAGTTATGTCTTAACACTCTTAGTCTCTGCAACATCAACCTCCAGCACAGCTACTCCTCAAGATATCTTAAATCCTGAACTTTCTGTCAAACGTTCAATAATCCTTTCAACATCTCTATGATAATCTGTAATAGATAGCAATTTTTTAAAAAACCTATTTCGGAAGTTGCTAAATATGCCACATTTTCTGCACCAAGAAAAAGAAAAATTATTCTGCCATTTGAGATACGAGAGATGCCAATATATTACATAATGTATTTGGATTATTTCTTCAAAGAAATTTCTATAGCGGATTATGACTGTGTGTTGTTTTTAGCAGGATGATTTCTGCAGTGCCTGTCCTCTAGGGAAAGCCAAACAACATAATTCCCATGAAATTCTCTTGTCTTGCAGAATAGTGATTATAGTGTAGTAAAAATTAACATCAGAGCCAAGAATATTTTGAGGGTTGATGAATATGAGCATTCATCAGATATCCAAGTGACTTTTTTAGTTCAGAGACCCATCTTGACAAGTCTAAACACACTCTTGAGCTGCTCATAGCCCGGTAGCTAAAATCTCCCAGCAAGAGCCTGACTGAGGAGTAAATCCACTCTCAAACAGCCCCTCCTTTCTGGGGGTTCAGCACTTTGAGGCCTCCCCTCTTCTGCTCCTGCCCAGGGGCTAAACTTACTCCTTGTATGAGGCTGATATAGGAGGTTTTACTTCAACACTTGTGTAAAATTCTGATAATCTACAAGTAGAGAGCTCATATGGATAATTCATATAATAATGACCTTTTAATAAGCTTTTAATAACCCAACACATTACATGGGAAGGAGCACTTTGTCCACTTATGTTTCTTTTCATGACAAAGCATAATGGATTGTGGCTTACTTGGGGAACAGCATCACCTGACATATATATTTATTTGAGATTTAAACAAACTCACAGTTCCTAAATCAAGCCCAGCCATACACATTTTCAGTGTTTCAAGTATTTCTGAAAGAGAAATGAGGCATGGGGCAAGACAGTGAAAGAAGCCCTTCCAGACTCCTCTTTTCCATATTTTGGCTTAAGCTCTGCTAGTATAAACACTGAAAAGGGCATCATGTCCAAAAACATCTCCTAGCTTCAATGCCTTCATGCCAGAAAGTTTAATGCAACCTGAAACATGATATTACAGCCAGAAGTCATACAAATTCCAATCAAATAGACTGGTACAAACTGCATTTTAAAATTAAAAAGAACAGTTCTGAGGACAAGAACTCAATCCTTGCCAAGTTTTCAGTTTGTATAAGAAGCTGAAACTCAATGTGGACAACAAATGAGAAACAATGACAGGAGATTGCCATCTGGCCCTCTTATTTTTAAATTAAGAGGCACAACAGGATGAACAGCCAAAAAGAAGCAATAGGTGACAGATTACTGCTTTCAGTCTCTCTTGAACTGATCCCTAAATTATGCAGATCAAGGGAGGCTCCAGGGATATCTGGACTCACACAACTCACAAAACCTTGACAAAGCAGATGTAATTATTACAATTTAAATGCTTTTAAATGTCTTTTTTTGTGAAATGATTCTGGATTCCAAAATAACTGGATTTTAATAGAGACAGTTTTGAACTATCTTTGGGAATCATTATACTGCTATCACACATGAAGATCTGGGGACATTTTTGTTTTCTTTTTACTTATCTGCTATACTTTTGAGGAGATTCTGCAGGATGGGATTTATTTATTCTGTCTCTCAAAGTCTGCACTACCTTAACATGTTCATTAACATCAATATCCTTATAATAATTCCATTACAGAGAAGTTTTACATAGTAAGTTTCAAAAATTAAATTTTTAGCCACAGGAAGAAGCAGGACAAATTATGTTCAGTCTACTTATAAAACTTTCTGGTTTCTCCTCTCTTTTGCAAGAGGAGAATAAGAAATACAGGAAAATGAAAATGCCAACACTATCCATGCTGAAGTTTATATAGTTTCAAACAAAAGCACTGTTTATCTTCAAAGAAGACAGCTTTGGATCCAAGCACTTTGAAAAGAAATGACCTAAAATATGTGTGCTTCTTAGCATACTAATGGCTCTGAATCTGAGCAATTCTGCTTAACTCTTCTGCTTGTCCAGTGCATACACTGCATACACTTCTTAGTTAAAACCCCAAAATACATCAGAAGGAGAATTCTAATTATATGTTTCATTAACTTTCAGAAAAAATAGTATGCACTACTGACTTTTAGGTGCCATAATAAATGCTGCTGGGTTCTGCTTTTTCCCTCTGAACTAATTTATTCTGTTTCAATAAGTCCCTCTCCAGTAGGAGATGAAGATATTTAGTGAAGAGTGGAAGGCAGGTATATTTATTTTAGACAATTGCAGGAAAATGGCAAATGGACAGTCAATATATTTTAGTTAAGTAACTCTATTCACTTAATATGAACAAGTTTCATCTGAATATTAGAACAAGTGCTAAAGGAGATGTTAAAAAACAGCTTTTGAAAGTTCAAGGGAAAAATAAAGGATGAGCTGGGTTTTTTAATGCTTTTTTAAAGACTTCTCAGAGTTGGCAGACTTTCCCCTAATATCTACCTCTTGAAAATGCATTGAATCAATTTTTATTAATTTCTTAAATTCTTTCAAGGAGTTACATGTATATCTGACAGAAATTTAATATAAAAAGGACTAGAAAAGTAGATTTACATTTTTTATGCACAAGCTCAGAGAGTCCAAGGCAGACAAATTTTCCTCCCTACTGCCTGTGTTAAGGCACCAGTAAAATGGAGTTCTTGTTGCAAGCATCCATTAAAGACTCTCTCAGGTTCTCCTCTCTTCCACACATCACCGCTCCAAACCTTTTTTCCTTCCCCTAAATCAATTAACATTATGATAATTTTGTTCCTGACTCCTGTTTTTGGCTTGATGAAGCTGACTTTCTAATCAGGAAGGGTAAATGTTAAAGTCAAGTGCAATCAGGGATTATTAGGCAAGAAGTGATTGGGAGAAGTATTTAAAGATAACAACTAATGCTGTACTAGTATAAAAAGCAAACACCCTTGAAACAAACCAAATGAATTACTCTATCTGTCTTTGATTTAACACAGCACAAATAACCTAAAAATGGGTTGATATGCTCCTATCTTATCTTCATCTTAGAAGAGGAAACATTTTTGAAGGAGATTTAACCAAAGAAAATTGTCATGAGATCTGATACTGTTATTTATTTTGACAGCAAACATAGAAAGCAGAGACTGGACAGAACTGGAAACTTGAGTCCCCAGTAATTTGCTGTGTTTCAGCCCAAGTGTGGATGTAATTTGGTTGATGAAAAGTGAAGAGCAAACTCTTGGTGTGGTATATGTGCACTGCCCCTGTTCTGTCAATGCTGATTGTCAGCTCTCCAACAAAACACACCCAGCAGAAAATGACAGTAAATGATGTTCTGAACATCAGGGAGAAGAGCTTTGGTTTTGTACTTGTAAGAAATTCAGACAAAGACTTTTTCAGACAAGGTCACAAAATACTGTGTTTAAAATATGGTCAGAAACATCTCTCCATTACACATGGAAATGGAACAAAGAAGATAGATGCATTTTCTTCTGCTGCTCCCAAAATCTTTAAAAATCATTCAAATCCATGTGATTTTTTCCCTAAAATAAAAGTTACAGGGTATGGGTCTGTAGGCATTTAACTTTTGTATCATTAGTCCTTTCTCACCCTAGAGATTGGACACATTAGTTACAATACAATTGCCATGGTCTCCTACAGGATTTTTATTAAGAGAATGAAAACACATCATGGGACATGTACAGATATACAAATGGCTCTTCAAGGAAAATCTGGATCTCACAATACCTGGAAGGACAAGCTTTACTAGGTGCCTACAGGAACTTTACAGAAACCAGTGAAATTAAGTTATTATGAGAATTATGAGAATATGATAATATTCTCTAGTGAAATAAGGTATTCAAGTGGAACCATTCCAAAGAAATTCACCTGTTTAAAAAAAAAAGACTTATGCAAAAATGCTTCAGTGGAGGAAGAGGCTTCAAGTTATCATCACTTGGAAATGCCTACAGAGCTAGCTCCACCACTAGGCCATCAATAGAAGCAAAAGATGAGACAAGTTTGTCTGTTCAGGGCTTTGGGAAGGCACGTTGTTTTTAACAATGTGTTAAATTGTGTGGCAGAGTTCAATTTCCATCTTCTCCGTAGGTGCTGACTGCACATAAACTTGTGACAAACAAGCTGACAAAATGACAGCACTTGAGAGTATTTAAAGAATGATTTCTATGTCCTTCCAGCACTCAGCTTGGTGGCTCTGAGTCCCTGGACAAAGCACCTGGATCAGCCCATCACTGTTGTGACAGGTGGCAGGAGTGGGTTGCTGAGTGCTGCATGGGCAGCAGACAGGGTATCACAAATGCAGAAGGAGCAGTCTGTGTGGGTACAGCCCGAGAGCACACAAATAACCATTTCTGGTTTCCTTTCTTTCCCCTCTCTGCTAGGGCCAGAGCAGCCAGGCTGTGCTGGTGCCACCTGCCCCTGCCAGTGGCCACCACCCTGCTCTGCCCAGCCCAGCCCATCCAGCCTCCCTCAGCCCGGGCACCAGCAGGAGCTTTGCAACAAGGGAATACCTGCAAGCAGCTGCTCCCTGCTGAGAAGAAAGCAAGCTGTGGACTGTTTCTGATACACACAGAGGTGAGTTTAATTTGAGTTTGTGAAGGCAGGTGCTCAGACATCAAGGGTTGCCTCCATACCCTACCACTTGGAACTGAGAAGTTCAGATTATTCTGCATTTTTACATTTACTTCTGATAGACTTCCATTAAGTATATTTTTCATAAAACACACACAAAGAGAAAGCCAACTAGAACCTGTTTTTAGTATTAGCTATTATTCTAAGTGGTAACATAGAGTAAAAAATGTAAAAATTCTAAAATCTATCAGTACATTAACAGAGATTGCTCATTGCTTTGTATCTTAGCAACAATACCTGTTTGCAAATCAAGCAATATAGACTATATCAAAAACTGCAGAAGTCCAAACTTTCCACTTGAAACAAATAAAGTAAAATTAAACAAATTGTAAAATGACTTCTTCCCATATGTAATAATTAAATCAAAAGTCTAAAGAACTTTCCTGTTCTATTTCTGAATCAGTTTGCAAGCCTCAGGATCCTAAGTATGTGTTATATGGTTCCAAAAACTCAAGGTAAACCTAGGATCTTGGAGAAGTATTTTTAGGTGTCTTTAAAATTTCAGTTACTCCTGTTAAAATATTCTATCTAGGAAATTAAAAAAAACATGAATGGGAAAATACTGACCATTTTGACTGGAGTTATACTTTATACCTGTATAATTCCAGACAAATAATTAGCAGTCTGACACCTAAAACACGGCTCAAACCTTACATCAACATGTAACTTTGAAATTGAGTAATTTCATTCATTATGGGCCCTGTGAGGAATCAGTATGACAAGTTCTTCCTCCCCGCTTCAATTATAGATATAACACAAGTAAATTAAGCCAAGTCAATATTCTCAGAAGTCAATTCTATATATGCCAATGTCTGCTCAAAAGTTTTGAATAATAATTTATGCAGAGCAAGGAACACTTGGGATTTGGTTCTGATCTACTGCTGTTTGTGGTTTGTTCTTTTTTTTTAATCTAGTGGGGGTTTTGCCACACAAGTTTAAATGGATTAACATTTATTTAAAAGAATCTTATACTCTACTATCAGTCCATGTTTTCCTCATTTTCAAAATCTTTCTTTCCTATTCATTTCCATACTTATGCAACATATTTATTTCTTTCAGGCACTGAGGCATCTTGCAAACTGAGGAATATAAACCACCTTGGTGTCATTAATGTTTTATGATAGTGATTTTGGAATCTCTGTGCTACCTTATCCTCCATTACTTCTTTTATATGTCATATGTCTTATGACTATAAGACAACAAAAAACTAAAGGCAATTGCCATGGCTCCATGAGAAAAACAGACACTCAAGAATTTAATTATGCCAGATATGTGAATATAAGCAGAAAAGATGAAGCAATGCTCTTCATTGTCAGCAACCATTTTAGCAGCACGAGGAGGTAAGGGCAAGATTCATGGTTTGTCTGTCTCATGTCCTTTAAGGACCTTAGGGATTTTATGTGGATGCATGCTGAAGTCTAACATGAAGAACATAGAAAAAATTCCTTCTCTAAGGTTTTACTTCCTTATTTTGGGATTCTTGAATTTTTGATGATTTAACAAAGCTGTTACCACTTGGTAGGGATAGTAATGAAAAAAGGGACAAGGGTGTGAGTTATGAAGCTTGTTTGCTGCACACTCCAGCTCTTTCAGTTATGGTTTGATGAACATCCTCTTGTAAAAATAAAAATCTTGCAGGAACTTGCAGCTGTTTATCCTCTGTCCAGAACAGATTTTCTTGAACTGGTCCATTATAACACAATTTGAGTTAAATAACTCTGCTATCAAGGCCTTTCCTTGCATCCAGCCCATCCTCAGAGGAGTTACCCCCCATGATTTTAAGAGGGGCTGAGAATTCCCCTGGCATTGTAGCAGCAGGAAGCTCCCACTGTCCCTGCTCTCTAACCCTCCCAGACAAATCAGCAGCAACATTCAATAATTAAAGCCACATTTTAGGATTTCTGTGACTGAGAGCCCCAAGTGCAAGTACTCCATCTCATCCACCTGAATTTTACTCCCAGGAAAAAAGCCATGGGAATTTCTCTCCACTACAGCCATGCTCTCTGTGCCACTGCCACTGTGGCTTTCTGTCCCTGCAGGAGAAGCCCTCATTGCTCCAGACCTCTACACCATTCCCTTTCTGGAAGAAGAATTAGTACATTAATATCTTGCAATGTCACCTCTCCTTTGATTTTTAAGTGTATACATAATCACACCAAATACTAATTCATCTCTACAGCAATATAATTCATTTTAGATGTTAATCTTAGCCGAATTCTAATAGATTGCAATCTAGAAAACAATAGTTTTCACATCTTCCCAGAAGGAATAAATTAACTGCTTGTAAATCATTAATTTGCAGCTCTCCAATGATCAAGGCTGTCAGACTAATGTGATTTTAAACCAATTAGGATTTGTTCTTTTGTTCATTCACACCAGTAACAATAACATGAGCATAATAGGAATTTATTTTAAAATATTAGATTTCAACTGAAAGAGAAAGATTGCATATTTCACAATTTAATGTACCATTTCCCAGCAGCTGAGGCATATAAACTGTTAAGTTAAAAGAGTTCATTTTAAACACAGCTGACAAGCAGTGGCTGATGCACCTGACTGGCAATGATCTGTATCTATAAACCTATAGTAGGTTTTTAACTTGTCCTCCTCTCAATTTGTATCTTTAAGATTGTTTCATTTCTCTGGTGATGTCTTATTTTATATCACACACTATCTTTGGGATCAAATTTGTCAGGCTTTTACTTTCTACATTCTAGGCCCACAGAACATCTACAGCCACATAATACAATAATGCTGAATTATAGCCACATATTTACAATTCACTGTTTCTGCAGTTATTTGTGATTCCTTAAACAGAGACAGTTAAGTGCTTGGGTTTTACAAAGTTATTTCCAATATTTATCCCCTTGTGCAATTTCTTAAAGGCATTGTTTGAAGATCAAGTGGGCCTAGTGATCTTCACCAGCTAGACTGAGGAACTCGACAAAATAATCGAGTTTTTATTCATTTCCCTCTTCTCTTCACCTTAAAAACCTGTTGGAAACTTAAACTGACTTGAAAATTCACCTGATTTCTTCCACTGCTGAGCCCCACAAAGTGTTGCAGCCAAGCTTAACTCTTCGTTTGTATTCAAAACCTAATGAGAAAAATTAGTTGAAAAGTAGATGTGACATTTCTTTAAAACACTATCAAAAGAAGCCAGATGATACATTCACCTGCTGCTCATGCATGGCAACAGTGAATTAGGAGAAGATACAGATTTGTTAATGAACATTTAATTGCCATGGGACCGAAGGTGTCTTGGTTTTTATGTTGCAATATTTCTAACACTGCACCCATTAAATGCAAATGAGTAAGAAAGCAGTCTTGATAGATAAAGCAGGAAAAATTATGCATATTTTATGTCCTTATTGAATTTCAATACTATTTGAGGTCTGACCCTTTCTCTGCCCTGAGTCCATGGTTGTGATGCTATTTGCCTGCTTAATTTTCTGCCTGTTTCTTGAGAACTGCTGTTCAGCACCTTTTCCACTGGCTGGGGATTCCTCCACAGAGGCTCTCCCCTCGACACTGTCTTTGAGCTATTTTCTATGCATATGATTTTTTTTTTTTCCAACACAGAAGAAAATAAGAAAAAAGAAGCCCAAACCAAAAACCTTCTTGAATAACTCAGGGCACACGTATGCTCACTGTGAACACTTTTGGTAATTTAATAATTAACCTAAAGAAGGTTTATATAATTTATTTATTTAAATAAAAAAATAAATAAATTATTTATGGTAATTTAATGATAAATGTAATGAAGAAGGATAAATACCTGATCCTTACCCTGCTGTTTTAGAGGGGGACAAGCTGAGATTAAAAAGAGGTAAATAACTTGACAAAGGCACCTTGCAACACGTAGCCTGTTCCAGACACCTGCTCCAGGGCTCTCTGTGTATCTGTGTAACCAGTCCTACCCACTAATCAGACCTGGTTATTGCTCTGTGTTCTGAAGGAGGAGAAAGAAACCAAAAGCACTTTTAATCTAAACTTGTTTTCATCCTGTCTTTCTGAAGAAGGGAGATATGTCTGAAAAGAGAACCCTTCTCTGACCAGATGAGTTGTCACAATGAAGAAGGCACTCTCAAAATCTTTGTTAATTAATGAGTATATGAATTTAGGGAAGACTTCAGGCTGAGAGTCTCCACTGAAACAATGACTGACTGACTGTAAACCAACAGGACAAGTTCCTCAGATGCTATAAAATCACAGTAGCACCATCTGGCACTCAGTTAGTCCTTGTGGAATTAAACTGCCTGCGCTCTCCTGTCTACTACTTCTTCTTAAAACCTCAAGTTCCTCTTAATAACTTTAAAAACTGCATTATATTTTTAATCTCCCATTCCCCAGCTATCTTGAGAGCATTTCTCTAAACTATACATGTAGTGGTATTTCTTAGTTGGCTTACCCTTAAGAGTATTTTATTCTTCTCAGAAATACACTGAGACAAATACACTGGAGAAAACTGATAATCTAACACCAGCCAAATTCATGACAGTTGAAATCATAGACAAGGAAAAGCTTCAAAGCATGAGGTGAAAAATTATTCATTTTCCTTTCTACATTAGACACAAACCCTTCTGTGGTAGCAAATAGGAATAAAACCTTAAAACAGCTCACTGCCAGGCTGAAGGATGAGCAGCATTAGAAGTTCTGGAGTTCATTACCAAAGATTCTGACTGCTACTGCCAAAGCTTTTGTAAGGACACCGTGCTGATGTATTTTGATATTGACAGATTAAAATCATGGTCATGCAAAGACATGGACACAAAATCAAACATTTTGGCATGTTAGTCACAATTACAATTCCAGTTCCCTCTCAAACCTGCACCAGAGGAAATAAAAGCATATTTGTGCCCTCATTTTGAACCAGAACATAGAAACATTCTTAGAAAAGCCCTTTGATAACCTCTTTTACTTGGTTATTTTTGAACTTATTTAGCCATTAACAAAGCATGTTTACTAGAATATACTTGATATTTCTAAAAGTGTTCTTTTTCTCCAAATTAACACCAGAATGGAGGCTGATAGCACTCTTAGGCAAACAAGGATCTGGCATATAAGAAATAGAACTGTGCTATTAAATATGTCAATATATAACATTTTATATCTGAGTTTCAAGACTTGGCCCATGTGTTGTTCCCTACCATACCCAGAGTCAGATAAATAACATTTTATGGGTCTGTGCAAATGAAAAGGTAATATAGTTTTGATTTATTGCTAATAAAGCCACCAACACTGTCATCTTCAGGCAGGGGAGATCTTGTGCTCCAGATCATAATTCCTGTTCTTAGAAAAGGTTGTATTTATTTTAGAAAGAGAAGCACTGTATTGGAATGGTAAACACAAGCCATACTTGCAGGATAGTCTGTAACCTGCAAAGGTGAGGGTATACACAGACACAAGATATGTATCTTTTATACTATACACTGTATCTTTCAAATATATAGAATATATGCACATATAAAAGAAGACAGATATGTATGCTGCAGGATTCTTCAGTGAGTTCACCCTTTCTCATTATTGCAGCTGATTCAGTGCTAGATGAAGCATAATTAGACTTTTCTTCCAGCCATGAGCCTTAAGATTTCCTGCTTTTCCACCAAGGCTCCATCACTCTCTAGGTTTATATTCTTAAGCTTCCACATCAGGTGATGTCTGAATTCAAGTGTCATCTTCCCTTGCTTTGAGTGCTATATTTTTCTAGTTTTTTTATGGCACAAGATCCTCACCTAATATTAACTCTCAGCTGAAAACACTTATTCAGTCTTCAGTTTATTCACCTACCATTCCCTAAACTCTTCTTGCCTTTAACTCAGCAACACAGACCAGCTTCTATCATATATTCTGACAAATATTCCCAGTAGTTTACAGTGCCAATATAACCTGAAGGTCTCTCTTCTGTCTCAAAACAAATCAATGTTTTGCCAGCATCATCTTAGGAGCAAAACAGGGATATTATCCCAAAACATCTTGAGTACTACCAGCAAAATCAATTTGACCCAAAAAAAAGCACTTTTTGGTACCTAGGCCTTCACAGCCCTGCTAGTGGAGGTACAGAAACAAGTTCATTCTAAACTAGAAAAGATCTTATTGACATAGCCTAAATTCCTACCTAAGAGTCAGCAGCTACTCTGGAAACTATTCAAAGGCCTACAAAGGAAGTTGAGGGAACAGTGATTTAGTTCAAATAAATTATAGATTGGCTTTGGTTCAGAAGCTAGCACATGAAATTTAAATATCTCATATAGAAAGGCAGACTAATTGATTCAAATTGCTTTTGGTAGCTTACCAGCTGTGAGTAAAAGTAGCACTACCCCAATTACAGAAAGGCAGAAATCTTGTTCAGACAGGCACAGCATTTATGAATGAGTGAGGTTTACACTCCAATGCTTGTGGAAAAAAAGTGTGCCTTCATCTCCTCCTTCTTCAATTATTTGCTTTTGAACTGCTACAGGACTGCTGCCTTTACACAATAATATAAATTCTTGATGAAAATTTCAAAGAACTGGGGTCATCATCTTTTGTAAAGAAGCAGATCATTTGTTAAGTTTTGTTCATGCAGTGCCTGGCAGAGCACAGCATCTGTCTCAGTTGGGAGTTCTAGGCATGGGTTCCATACAAGGACTTCAGGCTGTCCTACACATGTGCATCTTTGCAGGCTCTGGTGTTCTCCTTGGAAACAGAACTTTATAAAGCAGAGTTCTATTTTGTGTCAAAATGTTGCATTTGATGGTGCAAAATCATTATCTTTTGGTTTCATTTTCTTCCTGTTCATTTTCATAGTGGCTCAGTTACTATGTTATTTATAACTTTTTCAGAGTCTAATTATATTGCATCAGATATCCTGAGATATTTCTGGATGGGCATTTTATACACAAAAACTTCCTGCTTATTTTTGTTATTCCCCTTGCAGCTATGCAGTTCCAGCACACCACCAAGATTAATTAAGTAGGCACAATATTGCTGAAACCTCCTCTGGTTTGCTCTGTCTATCATCACTGAGATTTCTACAACCAGCAGAAGACCTGCTAAAGAAATATGTGACTAATGCTGAAACAATCCAGTTTAATGAGACCTCCTGGGAAACCACTTCTCCCTAAGTGATCAAAAGAGGAACTTAAATCCCTCTTTGTTCAAATGGAAAGGGGTAACAGGCTGCATAAATAGATACAGAAGCTATCTGTGCTGATCTGTTAAGCAGCCCAACAGCTTCATATTACTTTATTTGATTTCACATTCAAATATAAATCTTGTTCATAAGGCTTACTGTAGGCTCTGCATCTACAGAGCACAATTCTGCTGTCAACTACCTAGAAGAATTTATTTCCTAATTGCCTGACTAGTAATTCACTCTTATACTGTGAATATATTAAATTCTGGTAAGCTCAACAAACCCTGTGCTACTTAATAGCTGCAGTGTGTGTTTACCAATGGGATGGTTACCTGTGTGTTCACAAAAATATAACAGCACCAAAATTCAGAGAGATGGTCAGAAAAGCAAAGCACCAACAGCTATGCTGAGATTAGAGGATCTCTCCATCCTACCCACCCAATCACAGGCTCTGAATCTTTATGGATCCTTATATACGAGACACAGAGAGAGAAAAAAAGTTCCTGCTGTGAGTTCTCCTCTGAAAAAGCATCTGTATTCATGGAATACCAAAGATGTGTAGGCAGCTGCGCTTCTAATTTTTCTAACTGACTGCCCATGATGCCCTGTAAGGTTCCTTGTCACCCATTCCAACCCTTCCTTTCTTGGGAGGCAGGAGGCATCAGAGCAGTTCTTGCTCTAAGAACTCAGCACAGTTCACTGTCTGTTTTCCTTTATGTCCTGATCTGCTCAGCTCACACCATTTTTGTGCCCTCCTGCTGCCCTCCTTGGCTGGAATCCACTGTAGCTGCTGCTTTGAGGTGCCCTTGTTCATCATGTGTTGACACTTGTCTAAACTACAGCCCAAAGTACTTAACCTCCAAAAGATGAGGAAAAGAGGCCACCAACAGAAACACAAAGGGTTTTTTAAGCAAATTCAAACCTTGTATCAAAAATCATAAAAAGAAATATAATCCAAAGAGCAGGGCCCACTGTCTTTTCTTTTTCTCTCCTTCTTACTTTGCCTGACTGGTTTTCTTTTCCTGGAGAATGGAACACCTTCCATTTCTGCATCTTACATATTCTCCCACTCTTAATTTGTTTTTAATTAAGTTATTGTTGGGCAGAGAGTCTTCAATTTCAGCCAATTTTGACCAAGCTCCAATTACATTTTAATTTAAACTGTGAAAGAAAACAAACTACTTGATACAGAATGGTTATGCCTGATAATTTGGAAAATGCGTATTTTAGTTGAGAAGTCATCTTCATTAACATATTTTAAAGAAGGTTGTATAATAAAACCTCTTCCCATTTAATATGGCATTGCAGGGAAAAGTGAGAGAATCCCACTGAATTTTACTAACATATTTTAAGACTTTTAGCATTAATTAAATCATGTTTGATCACAGAGAGAAAAATGCAGCAAATTTCACAGAAAACCAGAGCTTAAATGGCTTAAGTTAAATGCAGGTATAAAAGGAATGAGATCCTCAGGGCCATACATTATTGTGAAGGAAATACAGCTGAACAAGTTAAACAGAGGGGGAGATGTCAAGAGGGAAGCTGGAAGCTTTCAAATGCCAGGGTACAGCATGGAATGAGTGACAGACCTTGCAGCTCTAAAAGGGACCCAACGTGACTGGAATTGTCAAGGATTTTTGGTACAGCAATGAATTTCTTGGGTGTGAGTTTCTTTCTTTTTAATCTTTCCATTTCCTTCTTTCTATTGACTGGAAATCTCTAGAATACAAACAGCACAAAATCTAGACAGAAGTATAAAACAGAAAATATAGTCAAGGAACTGGTAGGGAGATTATATCAGGTATTTGTTTTCTCTGAACCAATATTATTGTGGATTTGTTGATCATAAATACAGGCTGGGAAGAAGTGAAAAGCATCCAAGTAAGAACCATTTCAGGATGTTTTCATTATTTTATTTCTCATCCCTTTTCTTTAAAATACACACAAAGGTAAAGAGAGGTATAACTTGTTCTGCTGCTGCTATTACTATTCTCTTCTTGTGGAGGCCTGAACCTCCAGAATTCTATTCATGCCAATGGATCCTGACAGCTCTAATATAAAAAGCTGCTCCAAGGAAAAGAATGTATATTTTTCCTTCCCTATTGAATGACTACAACCTTTTATGGTGATATTTTTATGAGAACTTTCTGAAATCAAGTACCAACCTGGCAAAGCTTCTAGGAAACAGTAAAGGCTTAGCCTGTCCCTCTGCCCCAATATTTATTACTGGTTCAAGTATTGAGTAAGCATGGAATAGTGAGGAGAAAGGGAGATGGGGGGATTTGGACACCTCCTCAGAAGGAGAGTGGATGTAAGGCTATGTGCTACAGCAGATAGATAGGTTAGAACTAACACAACCAGCCTGTCCTGCACCAAGGCAGATGGCAGCTGCTTCCCTCTGCATCTCAAGTCAGTGATTCTTACTCCTGAGGCATCTGGTGGCATCCAAGATTTGCTGTTCCCCACAGCTGAAGAAGCATAAGAATTTCAGCTGCAGCAACCTCAGAAGAGCTTTTTCCATGGTTATGCAATCACTGACAATTCCAGCAAATGACCATTGATATTTCCCTGTCACTCTGCCTTCCTCTTGCTGCCCTTCTGTTCTCACTCAGACCTCTCTGAGTACAGCCTGAGAGCCTGCAGCAGTGGGGACAGCAGGAGTAGAGAAGAACAAACACTGACAGCTCTGTGTAGCTGCCATGGTCACCGGGGTAGCTCTCATCACCACCTATACATTTGGTAGGAAAATCATAGACCCTAAAGCCTTCAACCATCTCATTCACCACAAGGTCAGTTTGGTTGGACAGGGGTCCAACCTGAAGTCATCTAGATCAATCCTCAAATCTTTTTTCACCATTTCCTACTTAGTGCCCTAGATAATTTGTTTTAGGCACTCTCACTTAAAAGGATAAAGCCACAACCGTGCAGTTTTCTTCTGACCTAAAATATGTGTCTTAAGCTTCAAAACTGGATGTCAACATTGCAATGTATCTTGTATGTACGCTCCAGAATAAAAGTAAAAAGTGACTAACACATTTTTTAGTATGTCACCCCAATTATGCTGCCCAGTCCATGCTTGCACTAAGATTTTTTCCATGTTGGAAAAGTATAAAATCAAGTTTTGTTTGTCAGTAAGCCAAACCTTTAACCATGATAACTTGTGTCTTTGTGCCATCCTAATAATGATTTGTATCAGTGTTATGGAAATGACAATTCAATTGTGTGTCTGTGCTACCAGGGACACTGGGGCCCCTTTTTGAAGGGGGATCTTTGAGTCTAGAGTGACTCCAGCTGTAGGGCTCGGAATGGGATTGAAGCAGGAAACGTGTCATGACCCAAACATTGCTTCTCCTTTGAAGCTGAACCTCAGCTGTGCTGCCTGAGAGAGCTTTCATCATCCCTAAGAAAGTGAGCAAAACTGAATGAGTTCATCACTTCCATTGTCTTTTTTGTCTTTTCACCTAAAAAGTTCTGGTAATTCTTGAGGAATTATCCAGACTTGGAATTAATGAGATACAATATTGCTGCACCCTGCCAGCCAAGCTAACTGAAACTGCTCTAGCTCAGATTCCTGGAGCAGTCAAACTGAGACAGCAGGAACTCCACTGGGACCAATTTCTCACTGAGCAGCTTCTCTTAACCCTAACAAAGCACCAGGACCCAGCAGCTGGCTGGCTTCCAGTGCCATTCCAGCTGCTCTGACAGCATTGCCCCAGCTGCTGCAGCACAGACACAGCCTGAGCTTGGTGACTCAGCCAGCATTTAAAAGGGGTCTCAAACCTCTTGAGGTCTTTCACATGGACTTTGTTGGGTTTAAATACTTCTAAGTGAAAAGAGAGCACATGCTAGAGATTAATGTATATACATGAATGTACTGATGCATGACTGGCCATTAGATCATCAACAACAGGTTAACACACAGAATTGATTTATAAAGCTGGAGGGTTTATAACTATTTATAACATTTGTTGAAGATATAACCAGTAAATTTAAAGGATTTGAGATGCTTCTTCACTTACTTAGGGCATAATGCTGATTTAAAAGAGAAAATTAGAATGTAGTTTTCAATGAGCATAGTAATCAAAGTTTATAGTAATATGATATATATATATATAAGTATGTGTGAGAAAAGGACTGACAATGATAATCATTACCATTGAAGATGATTTTCATTAAATGATGATGAAGTAATTAAACATAATTATTTAAAATCTTTCCATTTCCATCTTAGCATGTTTGATTAAAATGTCACATAAAATAACAAGGTCCTGTATTAAATAAAGCATTATTTCAATATTACAATCAAAGCTTGTCTCCAGAACAAAGAGTAGGGAGAGGTTTATTTCATTACTTTCTGTTCTAGTGTGTTAGTTATAGGTGATAATTTCTTTGAAGTAACTTTGAACTGGGAGGAGCCGCTGTTGTTTCTTTCCTTCTCACACCACTCAGCAGTTATTCACAGAATTACAGAACAAACTGAGTTGGAAGGGACCCACAATGATCAAGTCCAGCTGCTGGCTGGGGTCACAAGAGTCACACTGAGACTCCTGTGCCCTAGAGCCTTGTCCAAACACCACCTCAGCTCTGCCAGGCTGGTGCTGTGACCGCTTCCCTGGGGAGCCTGTTCAGTGCCCAGCCACCCTCTGGGTGAAGAGCCTTTCCCTGATTCCCAGCCCAAACCTCCCCTGAAACAGCTTCAGGCCATCCCTCAGGTCCTGAGCAGTGCCCAGAGCAAACCCCATCTCCATGGGGCAGCAGGGAATTGCTGCCTCTGCAGCAAAGGAGAGATAGGCTGAAGACATGGCAAGGCATTTGAATTGCTTTCCTACATTTAGACATCTAAATTTAGTTGTATGCAATCTGCTACTGAAAGATACCATGAGGGATTCATGTGCTCTATGCTCTAGTTGTCATGATTCATCTGAACTATTTTAGATCTCCATGTCAGGATGGGATAAATCCAGGCCTAGAAACACTGGTTTTCTTTTGTACTTTAGCACTAAAGAGTGCTAAAGTACTAAGCCTTTATTTTGACAAATAAGAGTATTTCATATTGCAACTTAAAATTATATGAAATGAATGTTGAACAACTTATTGCATATATATATTAGAAACTTCTGTAGACATAATGACTGCCAAGCTCCAGTCACTTCCAGACACTTGCCATTGACAGGATAGACAGAAAGAAATCTGTTGGATATTCTTGGTCTAAGTGTTTCAAAATTGAAACATAAAAAAAACTTTCTCTTCCTTGGTTTTTTTCAGGTGAGAAATTCATCAGAACCTGTTCTGTGGGGAAAAATCTTTTCCTCTAAATGATCAGCATTCTGCCTCTTCACTTTCCCTGCCTCATAGTCATCAAAAATTTCCTTACCAGGTGTAAGGGACTAGAAGGGACCAAGTCTATTACTGTTTAAATTAGTACCTTAGAATACTGAAAGCTCCACTTTGAACAAAAGACTAAAATTCTAGTTGTAAGAACAAATGTATCAACCGTATGGAAGGGGAAGCTGAAATCTTACAGGTATATCCTTGAGAGTTTCCACTAGAGCACTTACAGAACTGTAGCACCTTTATAAAGGGGAAAAAACCCAGAAATTAATACAGAAAAATATAACTGGTCTGATGCTCACAGATGGGGAAGAAAATAGAAATTATATTTCAGACTTTTTTATTTTAGCAAAAAATAAACTTGAAATATTAAAACGATATTAAGATAGCATCTCTAGTACAAAGAAGGAGTTAGAGGTAACACTAAAGGGACTAACCCAGAGCAAAGAGGACCATGCAGAAGGACCTGGGGTCCTGCAATATTCAGGCTACAATGGGGCCATTTTTAAAGTGAGTTTTCCCATTTCCAGTTCATGACTGTGACAGGGCATGGTATTGAAACCTGAGAGGTGGTTGTGGTCACAACATTTGGAGTTCTTCCAGAGTAACCTTCAGAGGTTTCAAAATGAGCACAATCATTTCTGTAAGTGCTCATTCATTTTTCATATGCCCAGTCTGTGTTCCATTCTGCCTTTAAATGTATTACACTTGCACTTTTAATGGATATCTAAGATTTTAATGGAATTTCAGTGAACTGCACTTTGTATTTCCCCCAAAAAGGAATGATTCATTAGGATCTGAAGCCAGGCTCCTTTTTTGTTCTGGCTAGTGAGAAGACAGCCTGGAGGTATATTGTATTAATTCCTAATATAAATGAAGTTAGATGACTGCAGAGCATAATGGTTATTTATGCTGAATAAGAAAGCAGGCATAGCAAAGAAAATGTGAAATGGAAGGGGACAAAAAAGAAAACACATTTCTGCAAACTAGGGAATGAAGTAAGAGGGTAGAAAGTTACAGAAAGATAGTATACAGAAATGCATTCAAAGCATAAGCACTATTTTCTTTCAGATATCATAAGTGGAATAGGATTTTTTATCATATTAATAGCAGTTTTACAAATGCAGCAGAAAAAAGCATACAGGTGAATGAACACCAGTAGCTAACAAATGAAATAAAAGTTTTAGGTACATTGTTTAACTTGCCAATTTCAGTCACACTCCCTGCAGGAGCTGTCTGATATTCTCTACTTGGAATAAATATTAAGACTTTATAAAGAAATGTATTTCAGAGTGTATTTCTACCATTTTTGGTAGAGCAGACTTAATAACAGATGTGTGCATGCCATGGTAGATGAGCATGCAGAAGTTTAATTACAGCTATGTCATTTTTAGGCCCCAAATCTTGTTAAAAGCACTATTACATTGGAAAAGCATGGTTGCATCAACTGTGTACCTATCCTTTACATTTTGAAATCCTTTACATTTCAGAATGCATTTGTTAAAGGTGACACCATTTATCTCAATTTTCTAGTTCACCAACATGTCTCAGAACTTTTTTTTTACTAACCTCAAATGTTTAGCATTGTATCTTAAAATCCTAATTACAGATGTATTTTGTGCCAGCAAAGAAATGATAAAGCAGTAGCTTTCATATGTAGCCATCAGCAAAGCAGGCAAAAATCTCCATTAAATGACTGCCCAGACATGTATTCAGGAAAGTAAAAACACTTTTCCTTTCCTGAGCATATCCAGATTAGTGGGCCAACAGCATTTGCCTGTGTAGAGGACAATAGAAATAGAGCCCATTGAGTTCAGTAATTTTGCAATGTCAGTCATCACAGTATGACTGGGGCTTCTACAATAAGCAGTGACTACATTCAAGGCAACTAAAAGAGATGGCAGAAGTTCCAGTTATTGAACATGTAGTCTGATCTTTGAAGTTGAAAATAGAAAATATCTCCATTTTCAGGTTTCCTATAATGCAAGAAATAAGGGCGGGACAGTTTAAACCTTTTTACTGCCTGTCACTCAGCCAGATCAACAATTAAGAAAGCAGACACATGGTCTGAACTGTCCAAAGATTCCCACTCAGGGATGTGAGGTAATCATCTTTCCTAGGAACATCAGGAAATAGAACCACTGTGATGCCTAAAGGAGAAGCTGCTGTTCAAAGAAGGCAGGATTAGCCTGAGCTATGTGGCCAACTCGTACAGGTAAACACACAAGTCACCCAAATCACTTTGCCAACACAGAATTTACATGACATTTTTGTACCCCCTGATTAATACATCTTTTAGCCTGTGTCTGAGGCCAAATTTCTTTTCCATCCACAACATGTAATGTCTACATTGTCTCCTAGGAATTACACAGTGTGTGCTGGGGAGACTATCCATACCTGCTCTAGGTATAGGTAGGCACCCCCAGAATATCCTATCAACCTTTAAGAAAAATTGCTTGGATACTGTGAAACAAAGTGACCAAACTACAAGACAGCTAATGCCACGTGCCACCAAGTTAAATGGAACAGATGCCTGGGTAAGACCAAGCAGCCTGAAAGGAACAGACAGGATTCAGTGTCCTGTTCCATAGGTCTGAAATGCTGGAATTGTTTTGGTGTTTCATTGCCTTGTTATATTATGCTCTTTGTCTTCCTTCTGTAGTACCTATTCTCCACTTTCTTCACACAAATAACCCATTTATTTTCAGAAACACTTAGTAGAGATGTACATTGTTGTATCCAGTTCTCTGAGAGTCTCAACCAGAGATTTCTCACTGACTTCACCAGGGGTTGGACCAAGCCACATGAACAGATCTGAGACCAGCTCTTTCAGAGGTGCTTTTACTTCACAAGTTATTTCTCATTCACAAAATGGAATGATTCAATCCTGAGAATCTGTCATTTCTTTCCAGAGGAATTATTACATTTGTGTTCAAAATAGTTCCAAGAAAGTAATTGTTTTATATAATGCCCATGATAATTGAACTGTGTGCTGCTGATAACTACACTGCAGAATTTCTTCTTTTGTAGCAAACAATTTGAAAGCTTTTGGATTTTACATCATAACCGTGAAACTTCTGTCACTCACAGCCTTGTGAAGAAGAGTGACTCACTGAAGAAACAATTCTTTTTTACTTATCAAGCACAAACATATGTTTCATAGGTATTATTTTTCCTATTGGAGAATCTTTCTCACACTACATGATACTCCTAAGCAAGTTTTTGCACCTTTTACTCACTGCCAACCCTGCTTTTTACCTTACTGCATTATACTTACCTTATACAGTATATTTGCAGTCAGAGAGAATCACAAAAGAAAAAAAAAATAGATTCATCAGCTAAAAAATGTAAACATATAAATAAACCACAAAGGACATACAAATCATTATAAAAAGAACTGTCAATTAACAGTAGTTTCACTGTTAACAGAAACAAACTCCCTGCTGCAGAAGGGGTGGCTCCCATTCATTTCTCCATACATTTTCAGGAGGTCTGGTTATTGTCCTGTTGTGCTCTGCAATACTCTGAGCCCACTTCTCTGGAATCTGCCATTTATTTATTCAGATGAACACGTGTCTCCCATCAGAAGTCATAACTGTTTCTCAAAAATTCTATTACCTATTGCTTGATTAAAGACTTCTTGATACATTTATGATGTTGGTTAAAAGAAGTGGGTGATGGACTGCCCCCTTTTGAGCCACCAGTTCCACAGAGACCTGAGTCAGAGGGCTGGAGCCACCAGCCTTTAAAGCTCTTCATCCATCCCCTCCCACTGCTGCAGATACTCTACTCTCTTTCTTCTCAGCTTCAGGACAAGAATGCCATTACAAAAAATCTCAAGTTTATGCTAAAGGTATAAGGAACCTCCCAACCTACCCACCTCAGCACAAGGAATAGCTCAGAAGCACCATTTAAACACAACTATGTGCTCACTTGATCTTAGCCACCACTGTCTTTCAGACTCTTTTCAAACAGATTAATTCCTGTTTAACTGTTCCCATTACACCCTGCCTCAGTAACAGAGGTTACACACATCTCTGACCATTATTACTGACAATACTTGAGCCACTCAACTTGTCCTTTGTCCTCAACTTTGTCCAAGATATTATTTTATCTGTGAGGATTTCTTTCATGACTTATCATACAAACTGTAGTGATATTAATTGTGCACTATAATATGATTTCTGTAACACCAGAGCCAAAGGCTTGTGAGACACATACACAGATGTTTGGTTGCCAGCCCATCCCTGAGTGATCAGGCAAGAATTCATGGACAGAGGACTGTGTGGCAGGAGCCACAGTGAATAAAATAGGCAGGAGCAGTAGTGACTGAAATAATGCATGAGTACATTGGCAGCAGTGATGGAGAATCTTCTTCCACCTGAGAAACACAACTAATAAGGACATCTTTTCAGATCAAAAATGCTTTGGAGCACTGTTTCAGAGGCAGTAGTCCACTAATCTGGCAGTTCAAGAGGGAATATTTTCACTGGCCACTGAATTAATCTATACCTCACATTATTCATCATATCCCAGGAAAACAGCTCTCCATTAAGGAGACATCTGCATGGAGCATAATATGTCTTGCTTGTTCACCTATATTTGCTTCCCAGATCTCATGTTGCAAAACACCTGCCTCTATTTCTCTTCTCAGCAACCTTCCATGAAGGCTTTGATTTTCTGGTACACAGATTCCTGAAAGAATGACCTTGAGGGGATAGATGCAATGAAAGAATAATCCCTAAAAAAAAAAGCCCAACTCAAACTGTAGCAAGAAAACAGGTCTTTCAAGAGCAAGTTTTACAGTTTTCAAGTAATTTGATATTCCGTGATTAATAATACAAACAACAAAACATGTTCAGGTGCACACAGAGTATTATATTCTTTCTGAGAAGGTGCTAGTTCATGCAAGAATACATTTACTTATGAAACTAGAAGAACTTGAAAGTCTCTTACCATGCCAGGAACTTCTCACCCCTAGCACTAACTGCTAATTAATCAAACCATCAGTTAATTACCTATGTTTAGATTTGTTCCAAAATGCATAAATACCAGCTTAAATATTACACAGGAATATATTACTACAAAAAGAATGCCATAATGAGAATAAAGCAACCTGTCACTTGAACTCTCTTTAAATTTATCTTGTCATACACATACACAAAATGAGGCATTCCAAATTTGCCAAATGAACCAGGCAGCTCTGCCAATTTCTAAGCATTAATCCTTTCATGCCTCCTGTGAAGTATTAATCTTATCATAGATTACTGCCCAATGGTGCTTTATCTTGTACTTCATTTATATCAGTTAGATTCTTTGAGTGGTCTGCTCCAGAATGGAGGTTCTTGAGGGAAAAAAACTCAATATACATATATAAATACTCAAATACAACAGCCTCAGGCTTGGAGTTTCATTTTCCCCACTGCTTTAGCACAGGAATTACTCCTTACATATCACCATCTAATATACTTAGGCCACTCTGATTTTTCATTTGCAAATGCTTCAGAGACAGATCCTTATTCTGCAGGTGTGTTTATTGAGCTACCTGTCCCACACAGTGACCAGCACCGCCTGTGTCACCCTGGGGAGCCCAGACATCCCTTTAACAAGGCCTTCTCCTGCACTTGAAGGCTGGGGAGCCAGCCACAATGCTCTCCCCTGTGGATCATTTCCAGAAATACTCACTTTGGTATGCAGGAAGGCTGGACATGCCAGGCTGCAGCTGGCCTTTCTTCCTGTCAAGGCCATTGCATTCATTTTGATGGATGTTCTTTGTACACGGGGTAGAGACCGTGCTGCTTTTGCTGCAAAAGGCAAAAGGATTCACTAATTATTGTAGTTATTCCTTACCCTGCTGAGACAAATGTTATGAAGAACAAAACACAGAATGCTAATCTGGCATGAGTTTTGAGTATCACTCAGGGAATTTAAGCACTATGAAAAGATCTTGTGGAATCAGAAATGCCGCCTGGTAATAAAAATAGAAGAAGGGACTTGTACTCTAATTACCAGACATGAATTTGAGAAATTTGTCTTCCAAGGCACCATGACTTTGCAGTTCATTACATTCTCAATGACTCATATAATGAATATGTCCTTTTAATTGCTCTGTGTTGTCTTGACCCTTACATTAAGTGGATCATCCATTCTTTCAAAGATACTGGCTACCCTTGTGTTCACAGAGAACTGCCTTAATCTAAGTGGACTTGCTGCATCCAAATTCTAGCAAGTAATGACAATCCAGATGACCAGCATGGCTACAGAGACTGGGGAATAACCCAGAGTGGGAGAGAGAATCTTTTCAAAGTACAGAAGAGAGCTGATAAAAGAACAAATTAAAGGAAAATGTCTCTGAGCACCAGAGGGTCAGAGCTTTCAATTTTTGTATTACATTGATATCACAGATCTAGTATCATATGGTGGGGTCCTCATATATCTACAACTGTAATAAACTGCACTGACTCTGCTCTCCCATGAGATGGTATTAGAAGGTATTAGAATTTTTAAACTGAACAGTCCTTTACCACTTGGCACTAGAGTTACACAAAGAACTTGCACAAGTCAACACATGAAACATCTTAGAGAGGTACAAATCTCAGGAGGGCTTTAAGTATGTTTGGAATGTGAGATGCTGACTGAATGTCTTCAAAATAGTTAGCAATAAGCATTCAGTTTACACATGCAAATGTGTAAAGCTCCCTGAGACTTTAAAAATTCCACTCCAACTAATTGTCATAGTTAGATCATTATCAGTGTGGGTTGAATTGGTACCATCTTCTGTTCAAAAGGTGCTAGAAACCACTGATTCATACAGACACTTTGAATTCTCAGGATAATGGAAAATCATTTATGTACATGTTGAACAGGTCAAATTTTATTGACTTGAAAGCATTAATGGTCTGTATTGACCTTGAATTAACACAGTCAATCAAAATCTGAGATAAAGCATAAGTTACTGCTTTTTGCTGGTTTCCTTTAGCACTGGCTCATATTAGGTCAAAAAGTTCTGACTGCTAAAGAACTCTGAGGAAACCTCTCATCCTGTTAGTGAAAAAGACGTTAAAAATTTCAAAGCAAAAGAGAACATGAACTTATGGAAGAGTTGCCACTAGCAAGCCTAAAATTTCAGAGTTAATCATAAAAGCAGAGTAAAGGAAGACTTTTTGTAGTTCTGAGAGATGTGTTAAATATTACCTAACTAGCATTATCCAAGAGTAAGAATGTCTAGACTTTTTGTTTAACATCACTTTCCCTAAAAGAAGTCCTTTTCACATAGACCCTGGAGAGGTCTCAGCGCATGCATTCACCCCTATGGCTTTGTTTGGTTTTTTCTATCAAAAAGAAAAAGTAGGCAGAAAACTTACTAGTATTAACCTTTTAGCTTCTGATAACTTTCTAACTTGTTAACACTAAACTAATAATGTCCTGCTAAAGTTTGGGCTATCTGAATACAGTTTTTTCTAGGACAGAGGGCATAATAGCAGTTTTACATGTTTCACTGTCAACTCCACCCATTGCATAGAGACTCTAATAGCAAATTATGAAATGGATTGTGTTATATTATGGAATCTCAAGAACTGTAATAAAAGTCATCAGTACTACACTTTAGAATTGAACTTTCGAATCTTTTACAAGTGTAATTCTCTAGAGGTAAACACAATGTGTACTTATTGTAACACCAGGACAGTGATGCCAACACAAAGTCCACCAAGAGTCAAGACAATTTATTTTTATGCAAAAGATGATTTATATAAAATTTTTACTCTCAGGGATTAAAAGTATTCAAGCATAGTAATTAATGTTAGCACTGATTCATCAACATTGCAGTAAGAGGGCGTGCAAAGATTTATTTATGATCTTCTCCCATATTAGCCTGAAATGTGTTTTTCCAAAATGCAGTTTTACACAACTACACAAACAAATGAAAGAGCAATTTTGCTTGTGATTATATAATGAATTTTTTCACTGAATGTTAGTGAACTTTAAATTGTCATCACTAATTTTACTTTTTATTACAGGACAATATGAATGTACTGGAGCTGATTTAAAATTGAGTCACCCATTTTTTAATGAAAGGTCTAGTCCCAAATTCCTAAACTAATTGGAATGGGCTTATTTAAATTGCAATTTAAACTTTAAAGTGAGAAAGAATAAAGAGTTATTTTGTATAGTTTAAAATTTTCAAGTAGTTCTTAGTATTTTTTGTATGATATATGAAAACAGGTAAAGGAGAATGTTCTTTCACTAAGAAACCTGATTATATAACATTTTTTATTTTGGTTCTAGGGCTACATTTTTCATGAACAAATTAGCGTGGTACTGCCAACACAATCTTTCTTCAAGTATTAGTGGTTTCAAGCTGAGCTTCCAAGAAAAACAGAAAACATCCATATGGAGTTTATTTCTGGTTATGTATGTCTCTACTGAAACAGAGTGGTCACATACAGGAAATCCTTATTACAGGGAGTACAGATTAACAACTTGCAAAGTGTAGCTCTGGTGGGAGAAACCAAATCATAATGTAGCAACCACTGCTGTCAAGTATTTTGAGATAGAGACAGATATATATCTATATATCTGTTTATTTATTTATTTAATTTTCTACTGACACTAATTTACAAACCATAAAAACAAGAAACAGAAGAATGATAATTTGGCAAGAAATTTACACTGTGGTACAAATGTTAACATCACTCAATGTACAAAGTTTAAGGAAAAAAAAATTCATCTAAAGAGGAACTTGTATTTTAACCTCACTGAAAAGAGGCACTAGTAGTTACATAAAAAACTTAATTTAGTAATCTACAGAAAATAACTCAGAAATTCCTCACTGTGGGAAACCTACATCCTTTTATTAGGCAACCTATGCAATGAAATAGAGGAGCAGGGTACAAAGTGTAAAGGCAGCATGACTGATACCAAAACTCAGCCTGGAGTTCAGCCCTGGGCTGACTCACAGCCCAGTCTATGAGCCTGGGGGCACAGGTTCCTATAATTGGTTCATCCACAGCAGTTACCTCAAAATCTCTCAGGCACTCTGGAAAACTCTGCAAAACTCAGTGTCAGAATTTGTGCCATGGACTGGGTTCCATGTGACAACAATGAGGGTCATATTTCTGCCTTAACACCATAAAATGCCAGGGCAGAAAGTCACCTTAAGCAGGAGTTACAATGAACCAAGCAGACTTTAGTTGTCTGCTTTTCCTCACAGGTTTGCCCCAGACAGTGAGAACTGTGCAGGGCTTTTTTCCCAAAGTTCAAAGTTCATTCCAAATCGCACCTCATACACGTTTATTTCTACAATACACAGCTGTACCACTGGTGTCACACTGAAGTGACATAACTTTACACACTATTTTTAATTCACTGAGGCCAAATCAACTTTCAACTTCCAACTATTCAACTTTCAACTACTGCTGTGCATTGTTTTTATACACAGCTTAATGAAGAATCTCTCATTGGGAGTCTATCTCTACTTTGAGACTGATCTTTCTAAAGAAAACGCCTTAGATATTTTTAGGGACTTCTCTCAAAAGATATAATTAAGTAATTTATACTTGAAATACACAGAATTTCATGTCACTGCTTTCCTGACCACGTAGAAGCCAGCCTTCAGAATATCAGATTTATGCTACCCTTTGGCAAACAGCTGACACTGACATCAGGACAAGACACTCATGCAAAAATAAAACCTCCTAGGAAAACAGTATAACACTATGTGTTTGAATAATAATGCTCTATATTATTTCTCCTGCTTCCAAGAGCCAGATTCTGTTTACCTTCATTAAATAAATTTTACTGTCCTTGAAAGCATACCTAAGTGGTATGAGCTGTAATCTAATTGAGTAGATGTAAAATAAAATTTGAATTTTATATGCATTTTATTTTAGTATCCGCAAGACTGAATTTTCAAGAAATTGTCATAAATCTCAGCATTTAAAATTTTGGATATCCAGTTATAGTTTCTGTTCATAATTCAGGATTCCTTCTGTTCCATGGAGGACACTTAACAGGCAGCCAATTTGGGTTTTGTTTGCTTGACCACATAAATTGGAAAAGATAGGTGTTTTTGAGAGATGAGTTCGATTCATAATCACTACTTATATGCAGTCTAATAAGTGGCATATAAATACATGGATTGTCACCAGGATGCCTCCTGCTGTGGTGAATTTTGTCTGTTCACATTGGATGGTGTCCTTATATCAGGTCAAATATGTTACCAAAACTTTTACATTCATGAGCACTTATTTTTTTAAATTTAGGCTTTTGGAGAAACCTCCCATTCAAAACTTAGAGCTGTCCCAAAACACTTCTTGAAAACATGCTGTTTAATTTATGTGGACTTCAGAGTGCCTGTCAGTAATTACATTTCTCTATCTGCATGTCTGATAAATTCTCCTGACTGCAACTTACAAATGGTCCATCTACAAAGGAGTTTCTACCAAAACCTCTGCAAGAAATGTGTCTTTGGTGACTGTGGCACAGTGATTGGGAGTTAACTACCCAGCCAGGGCTTGTGTGTGCATCTACTCCTGTATCTATAAACATACATAGATTCACACACACAGATATACACACAAACACACATTCATACATACACGTGGATTTTGTACACCACTGGCCAGCAGAGAGGAATTTAGAAATAGGAAAGAATCAATGTGTACCTGAATCTGTGGATTCACCACAGGTTTTTTATTACTCTTATATAATTTAGAGGTTATTCGAGAAAGTTTCCAAACACACCTATGGAATTATGCATCCATTGTACTCACTTGGCATTCATTGGGGTTTAAGAGATTAAGTCCATCAAGCTCCATGGAAAAATCCCTCTGCCAGGATTCATACAAGGCTGCTCTTCTAAAGCAATCCCAGTGGAGAACTTAATAATGTCTTGGCCAAGGGGTAAATCTCTTCAAAGTTCCACAGCAGCTAGTGCACACCAATGGGACTAAAGCATGATATAGGGTCTGATTTTCAGTGAACACTAGAGACAGCTCCAAAAATTTAAAAATATAATGAAATCAACTTTTCATATACCTTGGCATACTCTTTTGTATAGTTAGCTAATGAAACAATCACGATAACAACTTGCACATTTATTAATTATACATTCCAGTGAAAAAATTTATTTTAATACTATGCCAATTGAAACCAAGTTAGGATTTGAAATCTTAAGAGATATAATGATATACTGGAACAATCTTGATTACAAAGTTAATTAGAGAGCAAGTAATTTATTTTTATTAAAAATTAATAATTCATGCAACTTAATTGTTAGATAATGACAATTTTGTCTGCTATAAGTACTTAAAATTATAAAACCTTCATGAGTTACAGCTACGATTTCAAGTATTTATTTTACTTAAAATACATGTCAAAGGGTTGCTGTTAAAGTAGCTGTCAAAACTCTAATGCAAATGAAAATATTGCTCATGCAGAACAAAACACAAACACAATCCTAATAAGTCTGAGTTGCCAAGGCTTCTATTTCTTGCTTTATCATGGAAAGCCACGAAGAATTTTCTGGAGTTAATAGTCATAATAAACCAGGACCATAAGTATGCAAGAAATTCAGAAAGGCCAGTACTCTCAATGAAACTGAAGGCTCAAGACAGGAGCACATCAGCTTCCTTCAGATTTAATTCTGCATGTTCTTTTCCTCATGCACATGTGAATAAATGGGAAAATTATTTCTATTAATTAAATACTCCATTTAAAAAGAAATGCAATCTGTGTAATACCATGTGCACACTCTCTAACTCAATTTTCTCAGTACTATTTAGATGTCTTCAGTGCTCGAACCTGATAGAAGGAAAGGTTTTTTGTAATTTACAAACCATATCAACTTGTTTGCCTGTATTTTTCTGATTTTAAATTCCCAAGAAAATAAATTAATTTCTCAATTTCAGTTTATGACAACGAGCATTCCCTTTTAGAGCACCCTTTCCCCTTTTCTCCCTTATTTCACTTATACTAGTCACAGCAGTTGTTACCTGGGAAGAATTTTTGACAAGAGCCCCTCTGTGCTCCATAAGTGGAACTCCATATAACTTTATATGATTTTAACACTGCCTGCTGAGTTTACAGTACATACCAAGGCAAAAGCTGTGCATTGAAATTACCAGGAAACATCACAGTCCCTCCTGAATGAGAATTAAATGGTAATAAAGCAGATATGCTGACAATCAATACCCAGCCGCATCATAATCAGGATCATGGTATCATGTTGGACATATTACACCCCACACTGTCTGAATGTGATGAGCACTAGGAATAATGCAGAATCCATCTATCTACTGAGAAGGAGTTAATGGAATTTCCAACAGGAATCATAGGATAATTTGGGTGGGAAGGACCTTTGAGGTTAACTAGTAGAACTCCCCTGCAAAGAGGGTTTCTTAACCAGCCCAGGTTGCTCAGAGCCATATCCAACCTGACCTTCAGTGTTTCCAGGGATGGGGCATTCACCACCTATCTGGTCATCCTGTTCCAGTGTTTTGCCAACTTCACTGTATGAATTTTTTTCTTATATCAATATCGAATGATAGGACAAGAGAAAAAGCACAAAAATGGAAATGCAAAAAAATCTAGTTAAACATAAGGAAGGGTCTTACTGCAAAACTGATCAGATAGCACAAATAACCATAGAACAGGCTGCCCAGAGAGGCTCTGGCTTCTCTGCCACTGGTGATGTTCCCAACCCAGCTAGGCACAGTCGGGGCAACCTGCTTAGTTGATTCTGCTTTGAGCAGGGATTTCAACAAGATAATCTCCAGGGGTCCCTGCCAAACTCAGCCCTCTTGGATTCCATGTCCGAAGTGTTTCTTTCATCTTTGTGACTCCAGCCAGCCTTTTGGCCCTCATACTTCCTTGGAGCATAAATATTTAGGAACATAGTTCTGTTGAGGTTTATGCTGTATCTTCAAAATTACAGAATTTGCCTTGCTGTTCATACCCTATATTTTTTTCTAAGATGCTTTATGTCTTTGTTAACAAAGTCAAGCAATATTGCATTTGTCACACTGCCACGCACTAAGTAACTATTTTAAATTGGTGATGTTCACTGCAGAAAGTGCTAAGATGACTACTTTTTCTGGACTGGAACAGAAAAGAAAAGCACATATTTGCAAGATAAAAAACATGCTAATAGAGGCCTGTTTATGACAACACATAGTATAACTGATGATGAAATAGGCTTGCACATACGGTAAATGAAAATTACAGTACAAAATCAAAATTCATGCATCTGTAAAGATAAATTGAGCACTGTGTAAGCCTAGGGATGTTTTTCCTTTCCTTTGGAAAATGTCTACTTTGCTTTGAATGATAACATAATGTAACTAAAAACAGCGCTAAAAGCAGTGCTGTTCTGAAAGACCAAGGAGGCAGGAACAAACTTAATGCAGCAGTCTAAAAACCATGACTAAAGGCTTCCTCTTCCCTCCCACCACTACCATTTAAATTCAGTTAGTAGAAGGTCTAGTCTCACATCATGAAATACTGTTATGCATGAACAATCTCTCCCTCTTTTTTGTTTCAGTAAATACTGAACACGCTTCTGAACGCTGCCCTTTGCTAGTGAAGTCAGAATTCAAGAAAGCAAATAAATTTATGATAATATTTTTCATTGGGATCAGAAACTTCTTGCAGAGACTTGAATCACAAGTTTTCTCAAATCATATTTGGTTAACAGTTCTAGATTATGATAATGAAGAGAAAAACACTTATAAGCATAAAATCCAACAGCTTGGACATGCTATATGAAGGAAATGAGTCAAATGATGGCTCAGACTACCCAGTGCTTGGGTAACCTATACATTAATGCAAGAAGTGTGGGCAAGAAACAAGAGAAGCTGAAGGGGAATACTTAAAGGTGAGTATTTAATGACTAGCAGTACAGAACCTTAGTAAATTAGACATGTTACTGCAACAGAAAAGGCCACCATGTTCATGCATCACACTTGAGATCCCAGTTTGGGAAATTATTCTTGCTGAAAGTCTGGAAATGTGTTAGTGACCATTGTGGAGGACTAAATCATACAAATGCAGTGGAAAGCACTTTTGTGAGCAAATACCACAACTACCAAGGCACAACACAAGATAATAATTTACATTTCCTAGAAAATCTTGAAAACCAGAGTGAATGCAGTACAACATGGATTAATCAGTAAATTATGGTGCTGATAAGTTTTACAGATCATATGCACATCCAGAAGGCAGAAAAAAAAATGTGCAAAGACTGTTGTATACTTAACCAGCAAGAAAGGAAGAGAAACAGTTTGGATGAAAATGACCACAGTATGGTAAGAGCTAATGAAACTTGAGGAAGAAAGGGGGCTGGATAGCAGGAGAGGAACAGACAGACTTTAAGAAAAGAAAGTTCAATAGATTCAGCAAATCCTTTGGGAAAGCAAGCAATGACTGGAAAAAAAATTACAAAGAGTTGCAGTTCACAAAAATTACCTATCCCAATATAGAAGTTGAAAATAACTACATCAGAAGCACATCACCAGTGTCAAGGCAAAGTAGGAAGCACAAAGAAAGTGGAAATAGGTTGTACTAAAAATATAGGAATATGTAAAAGAAAATTAGAAATGTCAAAGCATAAGATGGAAAGAAGCCAGCAAAGGATTCAAAGACATCAAGAAATCATTGCAGATGTTAGGAGTAAGAGAATCATGAGGCAGTCTAGTACTGACTGTAGAAGGAAAGCTATAAGAATGCCAGGACACCTCACACGCTGAATGGTATTCTTGCTTTAAAATGTTAACTGCAACTAAGTGGGTAGAACAATTAACACCAGAGAAAAGAGTCTGGAATAAAGAAAAACAGATTAAAACAAGCTCCTCATACTGAACTCACTGAAGTAGCTGCAACAAATCAGACATTTTAAAACTCATTAGGTATCTGTGAGGAACTGCCAAGCTAAAAATGTAATTTGCAGTATCTGTCATTAAAGGGAATATAGGAACCATAAACCACAGGTTTGGAAGCATATGTGAATTACTAAATTTCCATTCACCCTCTGGTCACAAATAACAAGGCATCTGAAAAACATGGCTATGCCCAAGAACTGGTATGTTTTGGTCCAGGACATATAATGTCAAACTAATTTTCTAATTTTCTTCTCCAACAGGACAACAGATGATTTAAATGAGGAAGAAATATTGTGTCTATCAAGTTTTGTAGAGTTTTTGACACAACATATTCTATTAGTTGAATCAGGGAAGTACAATCATCAGAAAAGTAGTGAAGAATGGGTACAAAAATGTTTGGCATTACAGGGTTTATGGAATTATTAATAGTGTTTTACTATGAAATGGTAAAAGTTACTCACCAAAATTACAGAGGCTGATTCATGGGTGTGTTCTATTCAATATTTTCATTATAAACCTAAAGAAAGGAAGAGAGATTACATTTATTAAATATGCACCTTCCACCAAAATAAGAAATACCCCGTGTACATTGGGGAAGAGGTCTAGAATTCACAGTGGTCTTGACAAACTGAAAAAAAAATCTGACACTAAATTGGTAAAGATTAAAAACAGTCCTAAATTCCTTATTAAGTGAAGCACGAGGCAGGAATGTCACACCATTACAAACATGTAACAAAAATAATGTTATGAATGTTTGTGCCCATTTAGTAAACACATATAACATAAAAACATAGAAAGCACAGTGCACATGCATAGAAACATACAGACACCCAATAAACCACCAGAAAAATCCTTGTCACAATGGCTCTCTAGTCACCTTGGGCAAGCTTTAGCAAGTGCTGCCTCTGTGAAACAAATGAAGCTGTCAACTGTGCTTTAGAAAGACATGGACAAACTGAGGTAGATAATCAGAGATTTAGGAAGCATAACAAAAGAAAGAGCAAAAGAGCAGAGGATGCTTCAATTTGATAGTTAGAGTAGATAAGTGAAAGATCAAAGGGCTTAAACTACACTAACACACCAGTTTAGAGACTCAGAAAAATCTCTGGTACTAAGGAAGAAACAGTGAAATTAATTGTCTGGGGTAGCCATAGCATAGTTATCACTGGAGGATTTTATAAACAATTACACAAACATTTGTCAGGAGGTACACAGCTGTAATTTATTCTGCTTTAAGGGTCTCCCTGATTTCTTTTTCCAAGATTCTGCCATCCAGAATAGTCATTAATTTCACAGATATGGTACTCACACAAAATAAAGGTGTTCTGGTACCGAGCTTCCGCTCCTAGCTAGACAAGTAAATATTTAACAAGTGCTTTGGCCCTTGACTTGAATGCTGATCATCTCATCTGACACAGATGCTCCAGCTCCTGAATTACCACTGCATTGGGAATCCCAGGTGTTCTCTCATTTGCTTACCTACAGCAAGTTTCTGCATCTAAAAGACAATAGCTTGATAGAATTTTGTGCACATTCTTATAGTTAATGAATTTTTCCACTGTTAAAACTATTTAGGCTGTGATTCTTTAATAATTGACTTTATGCAGTTTCCTGCATTCATTTGAATCTCTTGGGATGAGGCAAACATCTCAGCTGGCATGTCCAGAGTTCAGTCAATTTTCTTGGACTTAGCACACTAACTTTGATATAGCTACACATAGGTGGGACAAATCCCCAAGTTCAAAAACTGCTTACCTACATTACCTTGCAAAATTAGAGGCATCACAGTCTGACCTTTAACATTTTTAGCTTCCATTTCAGCTCTCATCCAATAGAGATGATAGCTTGACACCTTAAACTTATTTTATGCATATTATTAGCTGTCTTTTTTAACTCAAGTGTGTGAGTAAGCACATTTTGCCAAACTGCAAAGTTCAGCAATGCCTTTAAAGGCATAAGCTCCTTTGAGGTTTGAGGTTTAATGCAGTCTTTTCCCAAGTAATACGATTTCAATCCAAACTCCAAAATATCATCATTTCACTTTGTGTTCTCAAGGCAACAAAGCAGATAAAAACAATAAAAAAAACCCCAACCCTAACCCCAAACCCCTCATTACTTCAAACAGGCTTCCTCTATTATTACTGTGATGTTAAATTTTCCCTGATCACCCCCATTCTGAGCATACCTAGCAATGACATTCCACCCTTTAGCTAAGAGCATACTGCAAACAGCTTAGAGGGTTCTATTATTTTAAGTTCCCTGGGAATGACAGCATTGTAATGTAATGTTTGCTGTGTGCAGGCCAGGCTGTGCAGAAATGGCAGGGCTGGATCCTGCAGGTGAACTCCTGAGCCCAAACTCTGCAGTTCCCAGAGCAGGCTGCTCCTCCTCCCTGCTGCAAAGCAATTCCCATGAGCAGCCCTGTTGAGCATATGGAGGCTGATGGAGGGAGAATGGGATTATTCCAAAGCGATGAGGAAATCCAGCACATAAAGTGAATGAAACCACTGAAACGTAATCACTGCCTGGGTGAGGAATTCAGTGAGGAATGATGAAAGGAACAACTTGTGGTGGTGCCAGATCACTGCAACTATGGGAACACCAAATGTCAACCCACCAAATATCCCATATTATATACAGAATTTGACTGTAGTAATTCTGCATGAGAAAATCATTAAGTGAATACAGAGAAAAACTTCACTAATTCTTTAAAACTGATTTTTTAAAGGAGAATTTAGATAGATTCAAATATGAAAAAAAGGTAATTTTATCTTGAAGTTCTCTGTTGGGCAGTCTGTCAGAAAATTAATGAGTGGTTCGGCAGTTCAATCAGTCCAGAGATAAACTTTTAACTATAACAAAGACATTTTAAGGAACAAAGACATTTTAAGGAACAAAGACATTTTAAAGACATTTTAAGGATTTTTCAAAGAAAATCTTGCTTGAAAATATTAAAGTAAAATTACCCTCTTCTGTAGAACTATAAACATTGTAAGATATGACAGGATGATTTTTTTTTTCATATTTAATATTGTGAGGAAAACAATCATAGAAACCTGAGGTAGTTTTCAAAGTAACTCCTTACTAATTAATCTTACAAAATGCTGTCATCTATATATGCTGTAAATAGCTACAGCCAGCAGAAAGAATGCTATTTTACAATACATGTAACTCAAAGTAGCATCTTAATTAATTGGGTATCTCTTTTCACCATATATACAATCAGAATTTAAAATTATATATTTTGTGTTTTTTTCTAAAATTTGATAATGATAAAACATATAATATAGAAAATATATAATTCATGCAGGCATGCAACACAAAGACAATTAGAAACACCCCAGCTTGATTTCACACAGCATAATTTTTGCCTCCCTAGGCAGTGATTACTTTTTAGTGGTTTCATTAGCTTCAGTCATAAGAGTTGATTATGATTTTTTAGATTATTCTTCTAAAAATAAATTTCCCTTAAGCAGAAGTACTTTTTTATTACTCTTCGCGTCTCTGTGTTCTTAAACATTTCATTCCTCCTTAGCTCTATTATGCTTTACCTCCAGAAGCATTTTTACTGCCACAACTCACTGCTTGGCCTGATCAGTGGCATAGATTATGTGAACAGGACACAGTCGGTGGCAGCAGCCACTGGGGCAGTTCCCATGTGCTGCAGCAGCACTTGGATAGTGGGAATGGGCTCCAGGCTCTGCCCTTATGCCTGTGAACATCTTCATTGTGGAAATACGGAAAAATGTCATCACTCCAGCCTGCCTCTGCTCAATCATCTCCTATCCCTGCTCACAGAGAGGCCCAGCACCAAACCAGACTGGCAGGACCAGTCTGTGCTCGCTGGCCTTCCACGGGAGGCAGCACCAGACACTGAAATGCCCCATGGTGTTTTCTGGCAAACAGAATGGTGCTTCCAATAGAAATGCTGCTCCAAGAGTATTTGAAGGTATAAATAAAAGAATCTGAATATATCCAAAAATATTAACACAAAGAGAAAGGCTTTATTTGCTGTAATGACACACCTCTGATCAGCATTTTAACATCTCACAGCTGTGAATTCCTTTACATAAAAGTAAAAGGGAATCATTTCAAGCAAACGTGTGCAGAAAACTCTTCAATTTATGTTACTGTCTGCAAAAATACTGCTTTAGAAAAACTCTTCATCTTCCTGGACATCCTTTATGACATTATTCTTTAATTATCTCAGATGTAAACATTAAAGAAAGGACTAATTAATTAGAAAGCCTTTTGCGCTAGACACCTGATGTCTAGAAAAATTAGTATTTGTTCTTTAGAAGGTCTGGGAACTGATGAAAGAAGTAATTTGAATTAGATGCAGATAGTTCACATTAGTGGATAATTAATTTTCTTCATATTTCGTCCTAGATTTCATTAGGCAACAGTTGTAAACATGTCTGTGCTAGTGAAAGAATGTCAGAATTCAGTTTAGATTACGACTCCTCAGGAAAAAAAATAGTGCAACAGCAAGTATAATCAGCAAGGAAAACCAGAAAGAAGAAACTTATTGAGAATTCAAAGCATTATTTTGTAGCTGTTTAAATAACTTCTATTGGAAGTTAAGGGAATATGATCCTCATCTCTGAAGGTAATCTAAGACCTGTGGGAGTTCCAAAGAGCAAAGGCAATATTCTGGTAATTTAGCCTGATAGCTATGATAATGAAATAACAGGAGTAATAGTCTTAAAACAGAGGATAGCACTACATTTTCTTTATTTCTGTATTTTTACTTTAGTGTTTAATGTAAGAATTTATATTACCAAGACATTTCTGCACTTGAGGATTTTTTTTTACATTTTCTTATTTATGTGCAGAAAGTAAAATTTTACCTAATAAAAATACCAAATATTGCATAGAATATTTGTAATAAACATGCTTAATTTTCATCTTGAAGACAGGCACTATGAGAAATACTTTCTTATTGTGACAAAAACTGAAAATGAGGTTGCCACGACATTTCTTGTGGGAAAAATGTGATTAACCTGTATCCTATCCAAGCATTATTTCACTGAGTGATAGTTGGGATATAGAACTACTGATAACTCAGATTTAATTCCAAATTATCTAGCTGCTGACAACACTAGCAACAGCACCTGCCCTCATTTTGCTGCCACCCTCAGAAATCACCTTAAAGTGTAAATTAGGCAGATGAGACCCTGCACTGTGCAAGTTTGTTGAACTGATTGTCATGTGTGGAGATGGGGATGAAGGAGGGGTTAAATTGTTGCTTACACCAATGAGGAGGTGGAGCAAGAAGTGGTAAAGCTTTTACTGATCAATCATTGTATAAAACTAAGTGCTATAAAATCTTCTTGGGATAAATTCAAAGGATTTGCTTCACTTAAAAGTCAGAGGATGCAATTAAAGTCACTGGGGTAGACTTAAGCTGATATTCAAAGATTTTCTGGCTCAAAGCCTCCAGATCATTTTTATGGGTGCCTTGGGCCTCCACAGCCTGAAGAAGAGGATTTTACAGATTACCTTTTCTCACACCAGCCATCCAAACAAACACCACTATTCATGGTTTTAAATGCCTGTTAAGGTTCAGTGCAGTATTGGCTAGACCCAGTTTCAGACCTGGAATTCTACTTGTTGGTTTGAAAGAATTGTCCTCAAAAAGTCTCAGACACCTACTACACATGAAAACATCCACATCTGCAATTAAAAGCAGCTCATTCATTAACAATTGCCTTAGGAAGCCACTTTTTCTACCAAGAGAAAATAGACTGACCTGAGGAAAGATAAGCAAAAAGATTTACTTTGAAAGAAGATTATTCTTACAAATCTGAAGGACAGGGGAAGTTCTGCAGAATCTTGCAGATATATGGAAATTATTTTAAAAGAACTACAATGTCTTCTTGAGGGATAATTATGCTGACATTGGAACAGCAAGTGTAGCTTTCTGTGCCTACACAACATCTGTCCCAGGCACTGAAATAACCATATTGAAAACAACAGAATGCATCTGCCTTCAGAAATAAAATCAAAATCAAACTATTTACAATATTGTCTACCTTATCTAATCAAACTCAAATAAAAAATGTGATTTCACCTTAATTGATCTTCATTTCACTGTAATTTCAAGAAAATTTTGCAGGCCTTATATTCTAATGAAATAAACCCCTTAACAGCTGTTAACACTGATACTTCAGTTTTCTCAGCACACCATATTAAAAGGCAAAAAAAGATAGAAAAGGTAATTAAAGTGATTTATGAGAAAACCAATTTTAGTGAAAATAGAGATACTTTTTAAATGCCATCATAATTTAATATGCCAAGTAAGGTTTGGAATTAGTAACATGACATTATTTCCAATGAAATTTGGTATAAGACCTTCACAGCCTTTATTAACTCAGCCTTAAGCCACAGAAAGTGGACTATACCAGAAGATTAAATCAGACATAAATGCAGCCTTACTGTTTGCAAGGAGACACTGGGAGAAACTGGGCTGCAAAGCCACATTATTGCTATGAATTATTTTGACCTGGTCTACAGGAAAATAAATCTCTCACTCAATGAGAAACTTTTTGACACAACTCTTGGAACTTACACAAATCTCCCCCAAACTCTAGCCAGTCATATTATGCCAACAAAACAGAGAAAGTTATCAGATTTGTATTCTTGTTTTAATGATGCTTCTGTGATTTAAACCTGATATAAATTGGTTTAATTTTTCTTGAGCAGAACCTTAAGAAGAAGGACAGTACAAATTCTTTTGTAGGGAAAGACCAATTCTTCAAAATTAAATTAATCCTCTTGCAAATATTTAAATGTCTTGCAAACATTTAAGGAAAATACATTGCAGTCTTTTCAGGTAGTGGATAGAAAATGTGTTGATAGTGAATATTTTTTCCACCCTGCTGCCCATTTTTCAATTCTTTCTGGAGACTACAGGTTCTGCCTAATTGGGTTCAAGATAATTGACAAAAACTTTACTAGATTTAAAGGGTAAGCCTCTAACAGATGCAGGGCCACAACTACATACATATACATGTATAATAATATATATAAAATGTGCAAAGAATTTTATCTATCTCATATATATGTCACTTTTTTAGTGATTTGGATTTTAAAGAAAGGACATATGGCCTGGAAAAACAAAACATTCAAATTGTCAATGTTCTGGATCACATTTTTCAGAAGACAAAGTTTTCACCTCAAAATAAATATGTTTGGATGAAATCTATTTTGCATAATTTCCATTAATTTTTAACCAGCTGTACATTTTTCATAGGTGACTTTATTAGCTAACTTGGCATTATTTATCCTTTTTTAATCATACCACCTTTATTTGGCATATTTGTCACTATTACTTGAGGTATTGTTTCAGCTTCCAGAATATTTTGTTCACATCATTCCATGAAATGGAAATTATTTTTATGGCTTTGTATTTGCATCAGTATAGACTTCTGATGCATACTGACTTTCATTGGTATAAGACATTGTTTTTTACTAAGAGATGAAGATTTTTCATGATGATGATGCCTCAGGTATTAACTTTTATATTTTTCAGGTTCTGAGTGCTTTAGTATGTGGGTCTGGGCTTCATATAAAGGCACAGTAAGCTCTCTTATAGAGTAGGGAGACAAAACAGTTCCTTCTCTAGCTGGGGACCAAGGACAAAGGATCCAAATCTCAGGCCCAAGAGCACAAACAATGTGGGCTGAAGAGAGAAAAACAAGAAGGATGGGACTTCATAACATAGAGGTGAAATTGGACAATTAACTCCAATATGCAAATGGACCAAAACTTATAAAATGAGAGACCCTGTGACCGGTTGTCCATTTTTGTGACCATTTTGGGTTCACCAGGAGTGCAGCCCTGCCTGGGCTCTAGCACTGCCCAAGGTGGATCTATTGAGCCCTCCTAATAAATCCCTACTTTATTCTTTAGCTCTGTCTAGTCTCTGTTGTAGGTCAGCCTTCACAAGGCATCAATGATTCTAATCCTTCATCCATCATTCTTTGGTAGGCCATAACCATTTTGTCTTCATGATGCCATTTCATTTTTCTCTCTTTGTAAGCACTGGTGTTGAGATCCAGTTGAGAGTGAAAATCCTATATGGTTAATTCCAGTGAGTTAATTTTAATTAAATTCTGGACTTCATCAAAAGCAATGAGAAAATGAACTGCATTTCAGCTGGGACTTCCAGACAAATTCAAAGGAATTAAGTACTCAAATATTACTCAGTTTTATGACTCCCTTGTCACCACAGTGCCTCATCTCTGTACTTTGAGCCTCGCCCAGATCACGTTGAGATGACCTGTAAAGATTTGCAGAGATGCCACCAGCCATGAGAGGCTTGAGAGGTGTCACAGCCTGTGCCTCATTGGCAGGGCTCGCACGGCTCCGCTGCGCTCCCACCGGAGCTGGAGCCGCCCAGTGCTGGCAGCTGGGGAGGCACCACAGCAGGCAAGACCTGACCTCTCAAACCACCAGCAAATTCTCCAGCCAGATAAAACTGACTGCAAGCCACCCCCGAGTTTCCTCAGGCTGCTCAGCGAGCGATGCCTCCCGTGGTCGTTAAGCAGCGCACTGATTAATGAGCACACACCGCGTGCTGCAGGGATGTCAGAGCCACGCGGCTCTTTGAGACTGCAGCCCAGTTGCTATGGCTACGACAAGCTCCCAAAGGATGGCTGCATTTAGCTGGCACATCCCAGACACCCAGAATACTAATGAAATGGAAGAGTCCATCTATCTGCACTGCAATTCAAAGGTGGGTTCTACAAATCTAAAATATTTGCACTTAGTCAGCTGCAAATACAATTATCTTATTTCTCAAATATATATATATAAACCCAAAACAACCTTATTGTCTTTACAGAAACCTTTTCTCTCTCTTTGCCCCAACACTAGATTTCATTTTTATGCAATTTTTTTTAAAAAATGGAGTTCAAATATTGTGGCTTAATAAGTTTCCATTTTACTAAAACTATAATTAAGCAAACAAAGGTAATAAGGCCTTCACATTAGCTACATTCCAATTTCCTGTGGAGTCAGAAAATACAAAACTGGATTCAAACTGACTTTTTCTCTTTTGGCAAAAGCATCACTGGCCTTTGCAATACATTTTAGACAATCTGATGGTGCTGAAATTGTGACAGTCATTTAATAATTGTCTACCAAAAAAGCGTCTTCCCCTGTGATTTAATTCTGATCTTAGGCCATAAAGGGAGGCACTGCTAGTGCAAATACTGCCTCCACAGATGTAATGCAGGACTAATTGAATCCTGCTCCATTTCCATGAGATGGCACATTAAACAATTCTCATAATAGGCACCCTACCTGTTAAAGGAGCCCTCATGTTCACAGAACATCCATAGACAGGTGAGATTCATGAGCACTGGGATGATTAAATCACCTTACCAATAAATCCAAAAACTCTGCATGACTGACATTAAATTATGGAAGTGCTCGAGTACTCATTTCCATGTCAGATTTTTTTTAATGCATATTCCCAGACATTTCTTGGTTTTCACACATGTAGAAATCATTGCAGCATTTCCCACAGTTCACATATCAGGACTGCAGTGGAAAACAATCTGAAAACATAGTTTTAACCATATAAAGTTTTAAATACCTCCTGTTCACATATATAACCCATCACTGGAAGAAAAGCTTCCATCACTTTCCATTTGCTTAACGCTGGATCAGATTTTCAACTACTGATATTAACACATGCATAACTTCTTACTTATACATGAAAAAAGGGTCTTCCCATCAAAACAGAGAGATTGTAGACAGAAACATGAATCCTAGGCATAAGGGAGACTTCAGAAAACTTTTGCAACATCTTGATTAACCTCCATTCAGATTTACAGTCTGCATTGATTAATATGTACCCATAGAAAGCATTCACTGTGTAAAGAGGGGTATCTGGAGAAGGCAGGAGTTATGTTTTGAAGTATTTTCTACTCTCTTTTCATGAAGAGTTGAGTGAATTGATTATACTGAATTGTTGAGGCAAGCAGAAAAATACAGAGCAAGAAAAAACAGTGACCTGTAAATAATCTATTACATAGGCAGCTTCTAAAGAAAGAGGCTTTACAGTTTGATATTTGTCAAAATGCACTGTGCAAAGATTATTAAAGCACATAATCCTAAAATCTTTCAGTGACTAACAAAGCAGAGTGTTCATGATTCATAATATCACCCCCAAATCCTACAACTACTGTGTGGAGGGGTACATTTTCTATCATAAATAATGCTTCAACTTGGCCAAAGACATCAATGAAGGTGTACAGCAAGAGAAGCACTGCTCAGTGGACTCTGTCATGAGCTATGAGAAGGTGTGGTAAGGTGGAGGGACGGACATGAAAAAGGTAAAGAAAACTCCCTGTAAATATTCAGGATCTTCTGAATGTGTCTGTGTTGAAGAATTTTTCACAGCCTGACTTCACAGAGCTCAGCAAGGGAATTTGGCTTTTCTTATCAAGGTGCACATGTAGTGAAACTAATGGAAGCCTTGCTCTAAATTCAGTGAAGAACAGACAGCTGTCTGGTTTTGGTTTAAAGTTAATAATTTTTTAAACACTTGCCCATTTTAACAAAATATTTGTATTCCTTTTTTATTTTATCCAAACTGATGACTGCCAGGTAACAGTAATCTAACTTCCAATCACACAAACAGCCTCTGGTGCATTGACAGCTGCTATGGCATTTTCCCAATAGCACCACAGATGCCTCTACATTTTAACTGCTCTTAAGGAGCTTGGTGACAAATTTTAGGGGCAAAAGTGATGGGTAACATCTCATATTCCTACCAAGAAGTGTGGTCCTCCTGCAAGTCTCTGTTAGCTTTTCTCAAAGGTAGTCAGTGATACTAAACTGCCTCAAGTCAAATTAAGTAAATAAAACAGTTCAAGTAGATATTTTGAGTTAATTCAGGTGGATGTAGAGAGAAGTGTCCTTTCCAACTTATTTTATTCTATTATCCTGTTGTACAGACAGACCTAACTAAAAAGTTCTCCTCTCAATCCAAAAGTGCCAGCCCACACCACAGGGCAGTATCATTCCAAATAGCTTATCAGGAACCAGAACCACAAGGCCTCATCTCTGGAGAATTTACTACAAGGAACAGTGAGCAATAAGAAATAATTCCACAACAATTACTGCAGTTGACTCCTTAATAGATTGTGCATAGACCTGTAAGCACATAACATTCCTTGTTCAGCAGCTCTCATACACTTCTGTCATCATCTGGTTAGTAAAGTTCTCAGAAATGCCTCTGCCTGAATAAAGGTGCAAGCAACACTATATGCCACTATATGCCAGTGGCAATAGTATGATTTTATTTGATAGCACATATGAGAGAGAGAAATAAAGAAAGAAAAAATAGAAAATGGGTGGGGGGGACAAAAAGAGAGTGACAAGACAGAATAAAGAAAATATCACCACTCCCTGGATCCCAGTGATAGTCCATTGATCCTCTCCAGGATTTATTTGATTCTATCCCATAGTGTTATCTAGGCAGCTTAACTTACAGCCCAAAGCTCCAGACAGGTATGTTCAGGGAGGCTTCTTTGGTTGTAACTTCTTTATACAGCTTTTGCTATAACAGGCAGAACTCTTTTATATCAATGTTTGAGGCATGGACTATTTCAGCCTCTGACAACTTTTCTACAATAATCAACAATTGAAAAGTTTCCATACCAGCAATTTATGTTAAATTCTTATGGAATAAAAATTATTCTTCTTTATTGACTCTGAAATAAAGCTTGCAGCTCAAATAAAGATATCACACAGAAATCTTGTGGGTTTTAATACATGATAAGCACTTGAAAGTTTTACATAAATCATGCCAGATTTTTAACTTCTACACTATTTCAGTGTCATTTAGAGTAATTTGCAATTGGTGACCTACAGAGCAGAAATATTCATAGTGGCTGTGTGGAACTGAACAGTTTCTACTGTGCCATTTCCCTATAAATAATAATTTTTCATGTCTCATGTAAGCATGACAATGCAGCAAGGCGTAGTGGCATACTTCTAACATGGTCTATTCTCAAAAGTAAATCAATATTCTTTGGATGATATTCCCAAGAGCCAGATAGATTGTACATTTGTTAGAAGTGTATTTACAACAGCCTTTCAAGAGTGGGAAAACTGATCATAGACAGAGGCCCAAAGAGGAGACCTGAACCTTAGCATGTAAGAAATATCAAGGAACGTCATGGAGAGTGAAACATCATCTGTTTCACAATACAGGCCTGTCAGCATATTGCTTAGTAAAACTGGAGCTTGGCATTAATGCTAAACAAGAGGCAAAATAAAATAGTACAGGAGACACTTATACTTCTCCATTCCTTTTTTCCTTTTCATAGAGCAAATTCACCTAAGTCTACTTATGTCTATTTAGATATTAATGGCTATGGGGTTTTCCTCAGGATGTGGATCTGACTCAACTCACTTAAAGTATCTACCATTTTCCTCTGTTCTTTGGACCTGAGAGCAGGGAGGGAAAAGTTTATCAGGTATTTTGTATAAGCTTCTGTACAGACTATAATTAAAATTAGAAAGGAAAATAAATTAATACTTAGCATTATTTCTAAGTAACACATATATTTGACTTAACTAAACAGAGAAAAATTATCCTTTCAGTTAACAACCAAAAGAACATTCTGTATGAAGGATTTTCTTGAACAACTCTTCAAGCATTAATTGATAGACTGTGGCTTACTTGCTGTAATTGTCTGTTTCAAGAATTACTTATCTGACTCCTGAGAGTGGTTTATTGGAGGTTATCCAAAACTAGCATCTGTCCACAGCACTGGAAATATCGGACTTCCCTATTTGTGCCAGACATTTCTCCATATTTCACACAGAAGAGGGAAAACCCCATTCATATTGCCAAGAACTTCTCCATGGTATTGTTCTCAGCAAAGGAATAAAGAATTCTGTTTGAGTGTTCCAAAACCCACACTCTGTCCAAAACCACCCAAAACATTGTTCCTGTTGCTCAATTTCAAAATAATCATATAAAATGGAAAGAATTCAGAGGCTCAGCTGATACCAACTGGAGTAGCTGTTTTATATGTAAAATTCTGAAAGCAAATAAAAGAGAGCTGGAAAAAGGGGGGTTTGATGTGTTTTCCTGCAACCAGAGTTTAACTGTGCTGATCTTGAGCGAAGTAAATTACTTGCTAGAAAGATTATTCCCAAACATCATACTTTTAACTGCAATTTCATTTGCTTGAGGGTTGACTATGCTGCAGGAATGAAGAGAAGTGTTTCCAGAACATGTATAAAAACCTTTTAGCAAAGTAGCTTCGTGCCAGATCCAAGGTACCAGGCCAGTTACAAGTTTGCCAGGGTGTGGACACATCAAGGGACGCTCAAGATGGTGGCTTGGGGTTTTCTATTCCCTTGTGGTCTGCTCTATGCCCAGAGATGGTTGCTGTACTTGGAGGTGGGTCTGGGGCAGGAGGAGCCTTGGGGCTCTGGTGGGGGCTTTTTCAAACCCCACTCCCTGCCATGGGGCCAGGCAGGCTGGGCTCTCTGTTGCTTAGCTAGCTTGGGGTTTTGTTAGTTTAGGCAAGAAGTTTTTCTCCCTTTCCCTGGCGCTGGAGACTGTGGCACCAATCCTTTGAGGCCTTTACTTCCTGAACTGTCTGGTTTGGTTTGGTCCAAGGGCAGAGAGGATACCCACAGGGGAAGAGGGGAAGCACTGGGGAGCTGAGTGGCTGCTCTGTCCCGGCCCCAGGCCTTGGAACAGCCAACGCAGCCAAAGAAAGGACCCTAAATCCACCAGCTTCATCTGCTGTGAAGGGGAGACCAACATCAGAGATTCACCATGTTCCCATCTCTTTTTTTCCCCAGCTGATGGGCAAACCTTTGTTTTTTAATTCCCTGAGACAAAAGCCCTTGCCATTTTTCCCATGCCATGTGGGCACTTTGTCAATGAACCGTTGGGTTTTTTCACTGTCATCCACTAGTATTAATTTTCTCATTAGCAGAAAGGGATTGTTGGAACCTCTTTTTTTTGTTAGAGGAAACACTCATTCCAGAGTGCTCCTCTCCTGAAGCTGTCTCTAAACTGAGACAGATGGCATTAGCACAAGAAATGGTTCATTTCACCAGGTTCAGTCTTTAGAAATGCCTGATCTTCATCTTCTACCTGGAGTCCTTTGATACTCTGCTACTCTTTTAAAAAATAAAATGGTTCTGACCTTGAATATTTTATTAAAAACCAAACCAACAAACACTTGGATCACACTCTGGTTGGCAATTACTTCCTTCCCTGTGCCACCCAGCTGTGCACTTTATTGTTGAAATTATAACCTGAAGGTCTGTTAAATATACAGCAGTGTACAAATGCCTGCGAAGTAGTGGGATGTAATATTCTGGGGAATTAAGGTAGCTACCAATAATAAGTTAAACAAACAGTGTTCAATCATTGTTGTCCCTTGTGTTCCTAAGTTATAGGGCAGATACAGTTATTAGTGCAGCACAGCACAGGGAATTCTCAGCTAATGAAAATTCACAAAGGCCTTAGGTGAAGTTTGTGGAAACATGACTGAATTTGCACTGCTGCCCCAGCTGAAGGTGATATAGGTAAGAGCCTGCTAATACATTGCTGCAAAACTAATTTAAATATACAGGGACTTTTCCACAGATCTCACTTTTTCAATGCCTTTATCATTTTTCTCGCCCATCAGTCGCCTCTTTTTTCCTACTCCAGTTGCTGTGCCTCCCAATATCCAAGAGGAACATAGGCCAAACTCATTAATATTCATCAGTTCACATTTTCTGCCATGCTTCACAAGTTCAAAGGGTACTGGAACAACCAATAATACCCAGAGGCTAATATCTCTATTTATCTTCATGTTTGATTGGAAGATAGACACAAAATGAATAATACTTTGTCCTCAGTCACAAACCTTCATAAACTGTGGTAATTAAAACCTTCGAATTTCCTTGAATTCTAGAAGATGCTCAGACTTGGTTGTAAAAGAGTCAAAGTGGCCACCTCAGTGGGAGGCCTCAGAAGCCTTCAATTCCTCCTTTGCAGGACCTCTAAGGCTCTTATGAGCCACACACCTCATACAAGTTATCAGGCACATGACGCTTCCAGGTGTGACTATGACAGCTGTGACACTTCCACAGTAACTCACTTTAAAGATGCTGCAGCTCTGGAGGTCCTGACTTTGTAGTTTACTTCTTTAAAATGCAATTCACTAACCTCATCCACAGCTAAGAAAATAGACAACTGTGATCCTTTTCTTCCCCCTAGATTTGCAAGTAAAGTGACTGAGAAGTCCAACAAAGTTGCTGCAAGCAAAATTAAGAACATTATCTAGGTCACTAAAATGACAGGGCCAACTCTTAGACATTCAGCTCTCGATGTCTTTCAGCTCACCAGAGGACTAATAAAAGGGAATTTTGCTAGGAGCTGTAAGCTCATCAATTGTAGATGTCACAAAGAAACCCGGGCGTATTAGTCACCAGTCACAGGATGAGCCACCAATGGGATAAAATTGTGAAAAAAGTAAATGAGCAGTTAGAGACAATCGAAATAGGCATTTCTAGGAGAGACTGAAAAACATTAATCTTTGTCATTATTATGTTATTCATACTTTTAAAAGTTAAGTGAGACTGAAACATGCAAAAGGAAAAAAAGCTACTGGCAGAAGAATGAAGAGACTATTACATGACAAGAAAGAACAGCTCATCAGAGGATATGACTGTTCTCTATAAATGCACTTCAGGATAAAGATTGGGTATTTAAAAGAATAATTTAAGCTAAAGGTTAAAGTAGGTAGATGAAGAAATGCATATAAATGGAATTGTCTCAGACTGGAAACTAGAAGGTTTCCTACCCTTCAGAACAATGACATTCATGAATAGTTTTCCAAGTACAGCATCTAAGACAAAAATCCTAACTAATGTAAAGTTTGATTTGAAGTTTATGAAACAGCAATACCAGCATGATTTGTTGATCCATGAAGCTTTTTCCAACCCTTGTTCCCTAATATGCTTCTTCCAGAAGCACAGATACTGAGCTAGGAGGCTTAATATCTACCATGTATCTGTTACATCACAAACACAGCATCTCACAGCCCCCAGAGAATACAGCCACCTCTTTCATGCAGAAATAACACTGCCAATATAAATCAAACATTGCTGCAGCTGCTGTGTTCAGACCTCTATCACCTAATCAAACTAAGAAAAAAAGTAAAGAAAAAAGATTGACAGTCCAGCTTTCCCTAACATATTCAGATTACAGTTTATATTTTGTTTAATATATATTTTATTGATCTCAGCAAGCCTAAAGCAGCCTTTTTAGACTAGGCTAGATTTTAGATACTATTTCCAGAAGGTTAGAGATATAATTATTTTCTGAAGTCAGAGTAAGATGGTCCTGTAGACTCAAAAAAGGGCTGAGCCTGTGTTAGCAAACTAGTATTTCCAGAAGTTAGTCCTATTTTTATCCTCAGATATAGTTAAAAGAGCAGTCAAACATTGTTTCAGCTCTTGGTATTAAGACAATCCCTCTGTGTTTTCATTTTTCTATTCAGCTGGATGGCCAGGCATGTCCCATTCTAGCAGTTTCATGGTATGCTTTGCACTAATGGTCACCCAGAACAGAAAGCTTAGGGTAGAACCTAATCCTGAGTCACCTTATTTATAAATTCTTGATTTGCACAAGGGTTTATTTACCATCTATGCACATGGGGAATACATGAGCCCAAATAAAATCAAAACCAAGATAGTTAACAGCTCTAAAACACATCAGCACTGTGCAGCAAGCAAAAAGCCCTGAAGGATTTTTCTAATAAGCTTTGAAATCTGATATATTGTCTTGCTTAACCAATAGAAAGCATCTTGAAAAACTGAAAAGCCAGATAAGGGAGATTTTTATCTTTATCCCTGCCACAGTCCTCCTTATTTTTATCTGACCATGGACTTATTCTGCTCCCATACTCTTCTTCCAGCTCATCCACCAGATAGTCTAAATTCCAGGTTGGTAAAAGAATTGTTCTCAAGCTTTTCTAAGCTCATGTTAAATCCCACCTACTTGCAAGGCTAGCAACAAGGAGAAAAAAATTCAACAAGCTCCTATGCAATGACTCAAAGAGCAATTCCAGTCTCCTATCACCTCTGAAATCCCCTAGCCTAGCTTCCTCTCATGATTCCTCTTAATTCCTTCTATATGAAATAGCAGTAATTAGCTTTATTGCAAATATCTCCTCCTCCTAGGCAGAAGATGAGAAGAGTCTGTACATGCTTAGCACGTGTAACTGTGCTGGGGTAAACTCTTCTCAGGATGCAGAGGCTTTGTGATCAGTAATTCAAATGTGCAATCAGTGTCCCATGTGAGGAGCCTTCAGCTCAGAAGCTTCCTGATTCTGTAACAGTTTGAAGAGTAAGTTTGACAGGTTAAATAGCACAGTTCTATTCTGTCCTCACCCTGAAGGTTCTTTTACTGCATGCTAAAGGACTGCAACTTAAAAACCAGATGAAAAATGCCGTGCAAATACAAAACCCCAGGCAAGTGCTGGCAAACTCCAGTCCACAGGCATATCAAGCACCTGCACAAGAGTATTATGCACTAAGAGACAGGTCAATACTTAGTTCACACAGGCAGAAGCACAGGCTTGCATTAAAAGGCCACTGCCCTTGTGTTCCATCAGCCAAGGAGTGAACACAACCACTGATGGACATTTCTGTACACAGCACTGCAGAATACTGTATTCTACCTTCCAGGTAAATAGCTAAAATTCCTCTACAACTTTCCACACAAGACCCTATTCTTGTACTGGTTCATAGGTTTTCTACTCAGGTGAATCAGCCTGTGAAAATTTGAAACTCAGACAAAACCAAGGTTTATCTGTCAATCCTGTCTGCTTTTCTTCTGCACAAGAAAGCTTCAAACAGAACTACCAGGGTGGAGATTGTGAGCTAATCACATCTCCAGGGAATTGCAATTCTTGAAGGCACTTCACACTTCCTGAGCTTCAACTTCAACAGCTGTAATTAGTTTGCAATAATTAGACCTTGGCAGTGCTTATTTCTTAAATGTCTGCCATATCTAAACATGCCAAAACCAGAAGTCATTTAGCACTTGAGTTATAGGATATTAATATCTGTCCCAATATTGTTTACCTCTCCTGCAGTAAAAGCATTGGGTTTTGATTTCATAATAGCTCAGACTGTTCAAACCCCAAAGGACTGGATTTAGAATCTTCATGTGAAATAGAAGAAGCCTTTTTTTCTCTTGGGCCCCTTGAAATATGATGGCAAACTGAAGGTTTTGGGGGATTTTTTCTTCTCTTTAACCTCTGGACTAAAGCAGTTTTAATTGCTGCATGCAGTAAAAGCTATCTACATGATGAAAAGTGTGTTCCCCAATACTCCTCCTTCCCTCAGAAATTTCCCTGCAGCTAGCTCTCATTAGCACACCACCACCATCAAAAAGCAAGAGCTCAACAAAGCAGAGATCTACTTAAAGAGACATTCATAAAGACTGGTTAACTGAACACTTACAAGAGAGTTTTCTTTAATTATTTGTGCTGTTAGCTGCTGCTTTCTGTCTGAACTAAACATTCCACTCAGATCTTCTTCCTTGTAGCAGAGGTAAAATATTTTTTGTCTCTGCAAATGTTTGCCTTCTTGATGTTTTCTTTAGAAAGCAAACACTGCATTAAAACCAGTGGATTATCATTATTTAATTCCTTTTGAAAGAGATGTCCATACATAGTCAGAAGTAGTGCTGAAAGATTTCTCTATTCATGGACAAAACCCTCTTGCTTATATTTGACATAATTTTATTGTGTCCAACAACACTGTATTTCTTAACTTAAATTCTTGCTGGCTTACACACTATTTCATCCACCTATGTGAAATTTAAATTATTGGTCTATACTAAGACATCACGACAGCCTGGCAGACAAGTGAGGTAAGTTAGATGCAGGTGAACAATTTGCAAACTGGCATAAAGAATAGAACTTCAAAATAGCCCAGAGCATGACTAATAGCTCTCAAAATCAGCCAGGTTTTTAGCTGCTGGATTAAAGGCCCAAACTTCTCATTCTCACACCTCCAGTTAGAAACCAGAATCTTGGGATACCACAAGACAGACAGGATGAAGAACCTGAGATCTCAACCACCCCATATTTTCAGTTCTCAAATACAGCTATTTTTTCCAGCTTTGTAAAGACATTTATTTCATATCTGCCATAGGGATGAAAATGTCCTATATATTCATCTTAATTACTTATGTTTTATTCATCATCTAACCAAAATCTATGGTGCTCACTGCACAAGTCTTGCTGGGTTTACTAACTCCATATACTACTCTAAATGTTACCATATATTATATAAGAAATATTTCCAAACACTCAGCCTCCTGCTTTTCTCTGTGAACTGCATTCCATAAGTACAAAATATCATCAAGTAAAAACTGATAGTTAGGTTTCCATCACAAAATCCAATTCCTTGTCTGACACCTCAGTTTGCTAATTTTCAAGAGAGCCTAAAAAAATAATTGCACATATATATTGCAAAAAAAGTACAAGCTAAAATTTAACAGAGGTAACTTGTCAGGTTATTAAAAAAAAACCAGGGGGGGGAAAAAAGAAAAAAGAGAATAAACAGCTGATCAGCTTTTTCTTAGTTGTTTCAATTTGAGCCCCTCAAGAACCTCAGACTTTCTGGGCCCCTGGAAGAACAACTCTTGTTGCAGTTACTAAGCAAGGAAGATTCTAATGGACTTTTGATGAAATCTTAATGAAGATTCAACATGAGAACAATACAGAAAGACATCTTTTCTTAGTATATTTTGTGCTCTAGTAGCTTTGGCCAAGCAGGAGCTGTCTTTGAATTAAATATGCACATTGATGTACTGCATGGTTTCTTATTTTGTTTTTCTTTTAAGAAACTAAACAAGGACTAGACAAGAAGAAATAATCACTGGGTCACACTTCTGAAAGCAGAAAATAATGAAATGAACTATAAATTGATTTTAACTGAAATTCAACACAGTTACAGATGGACATTTCTCTATAAGAATGGCTCACTATTTCATCAGTCAACAGTCTCCCAGCATGAAGCACAAACTAGAATTTTTTCACATTCAAACATTGTTGAACAACATGAAATTGAAAGACATGACAGCCTCTAGATGGGTAAATATGAAAATTTTCTATCTCAGTTAATGCTTTTTCATTGTCTCCAATGAGAAACATATTAAACTGAGCTTATTCATGTCCAGTATAACATAACTCTGTTTTTATTAATGCCATATGTCAAGACAATCACAACCAGTCACAGTTTACCACTCCTCAAGCCTTTCAAGGTCCCATTTGATCCCCCTACTCCCTGCAATGATGGCAGCTCTGCCTGAGCAGGCACAGGAGTCGAACCACTGCAGCCCCTTTGCAATTCCCTCACTTGGATCCTCACAGCCCTCAGCCCCTGTGCTTCGTGGAACAAGTGCCATGTCTCAGTTGTTGTGTGTCTGAAAGGCAATTTTACAAACTTCCTTTGTGTCACCTAGACCCTGGAGGATTTTTCATCTGCTTGAGGGCTGGAAACAGACTTGAACTGGGTGAGGCCTCTTCCAGAGGGCAGGGCAGCATACACACTACTGGGAGCATGACTCCTTCATGCTTAGAATTTGTTCTTCCACAAAATATTTGTGATTTTGCACTGCAAGCTGATAAGCAAACTAGCTGGGTGAGGCAAAGCTTGTGTTACTCCAAGTGCTGAAGCTCAGGCTCTCCCTCCATGGAAATGCAGGAGAACCCCATGGGACTGCTCATCTCCCTGCAGGTGCCTTGTGCAGAGCTGTGCCTGCAGCTCCAGCTGCTGTAGGGCAGTGCAGCATAAATGAGCACATGTGGTGAACAATAATGTTGTGGTTTGTAACCCATGGGTTGGAAACAAGCACTGCTACAAACCAGAGATCTTTTTGGACAGATGTTGCTGTGCACTATTACATGAGAACAAAATGGTTTAAGACTTGAGGTGATGAGTGCTGAATCCTGCTCAAATTTCAGAAGGAATTCAGAAGGAATAATTTTAAACAGAACCTAGAAAAGATACTGGCACATGCCTTAACTTTTACAGAAAGGGAATGGGGGGAACACAGGTAGTGCCACTGTGTACAAGGAAAGAAAGTTGTGACTACTTTCGTCTTGTTTCTGTAATGAAAACTGTAAGAGCAGAAGAGTTCTCTGTTTCATTGTGCCATGTACAGACAATTTTTCTGACACAAAAAGGATGTAAAAAGCTGCTGAATGGGAACAACTTGACCCAGACTTTGCCAAGGAACACTGCACCATACAAAAGAGAAAAAAGCAGGGGTTTGGCAAAGACATTTAAATGGTCCCAATGGTTTGAACAGTCGCTCTTAACTACCATGGAGTATTCCAAAAACACGTTCCTCTTGGCAGTGCTCTTCATCTCTCAGTCATCACTGAATTTGATGAAAATATTTCAATCACTTGTGGTGATTGGTGCTATTGTATTCTGTGTAGCTAGATATAACCTAATTACATGAATATTTATTATCTTAAGTGTGACCTTTACGTTGCTTATTTCAGGCAAAGTCATTTTGAATAGCTGCTGGTACTTTCCAGGTATTTCATTATATACAGAATGTTCTTATATCTACAACGAGCCAGGGACCAGAGCTAGATAACAGCTAAGTTTAAAGGTTTCATTTTTGGTTTTGTTTTTTTTTTTTTTTTAACTGAGCATGCAAACAGAGTAATTTCTTCAGCTTATGTATATGGAGTACAAAGAAACAGTTAAAAATTCAAGAACCTCAGAAGGCTACTGTATTTCTCCCAATAAAATAAATGGGGAAAACAAAGCTTAATTATTACAATTGTCATTTTAGGTATAAATTCTGTACAGTATAACTAATAGAAAGCCATTTGGCTTTGAAATTTAGGAAGCAAACAAAATCAGAGTCTCAAATGCTTATTCTTCATATATTCCTAACAAATGAAGTACAATTTTAGAAGTATTCCAAAATTACTTATTTCAAAACTTTTAAACTCTACCTAAAATAATGGTAAGCTATTTATCCCCAAAATAATATAATTTTTGCCTATTAAAGTTATAATTTTAGTGTATCATAAAAAGGTAAAAAACAACAGAGAAAAGCACATATAATTTCATTGGCTACTGAGAATGAATAGTAATGTAAATAGTAAAATATTAAAATATGAGTAGATCCTTTTGTTTTATTATGTGTATTTCATAAAGAGCTGCATCAGACCAACTGGCATTGGGCAGACACTGATTCCAGAAACATCTCTTTTGAATGGAAAAGCAAAATAAAGAAACAAACAAGCAATCCAACCAGCAGTAATGAACACCAATGTACCACTGGAGACATACAACAGGGATTCAGGCTTACTCATGTGAGCAAGAAATTTTCGCATGAAGAAGTACAACATATCCCTTCTATCTGGAACTGAACACAAAGGCTCAAGAATGACAAGATCACTTTAATGTTTCCATAAGATAAACCTAACTACATCAGCTGCATCACAAAAAAAGAGAGCAGAGGAAAGAAGGAAGGTGAGGTTAACAAAAGATTTGCTTTGGCTTTTTGATGACATAAAATAATTAAATTCCTAATTGTATATACATACCACAGTCAGAAAGAGAATAGTGATAGGCAAAGGTGAATTCTCTGCTTTTGGAACGCACCAGTTTTGCGAGAGTAAGGCCTGCAAACCCCAAAGCATCTGTAACTGAGACATCTCTGCACCATCTCTGCACAGAAAGACAGAGTCATCTCTTCGTAAAAGCTGCATCCACAGCTGATGACATATTTCCTGTCTAAATATGCAGAAAGATAAAGCAAAGAAAGAATCACATAATTTAGTCATTTCAAATTTGCAAATGGTCTATGCCAACTAATTATTGCAGTTGGAGCCCTGGACACAGGAGACAAGATGGATCATATTCACAGCACAAATGAAGGCACTAACTCAATTTTTTCCTCCAGCAGAATCACTGGATACAATTACTGAAGAACATAGTGGGATGCATTAATAGGTTGTTATCTGGATGATAATACATTGCATACTCTCCCACAGGTACAGAAGAGAACAAATTGGGCATATCTGAAAACCTGTGAAGTCGATTTCAGTGTAAGCTCAATGAAAATACAAAGAAAGGGGTAAGAGGAGCAGCAGCCTCTCTAGTCAGTCTCCTTCCACAGCTATGCCCTGTCCTAAGAAGCAAAACAACTCCTGAGCATCAGATTCTGCAGGAAAGAGCTTTCTGAGCAAACCTACTGCAGGGCTTCCTCTCTTTCAGGCTGGGCTGACCCACAGCTCTGTGGAGCAGACACATTTAATGTCCTGATGGTCCTTACAGGAACAGGGCATGCAGGAGGTTCAGTGTGAGAAGGATGAGGCCTGCTGTGCTGCCAAGCTCACAATTTCATCAAAAAGCAGCTGAACAGCCAAACTCTCTCCAAGCACTTATTTTTCACTGCTCTGATGCCATCCTAGTCAGACTGTGGCAAATTCTGTGAAGGCAATTTATCCTGGCTCTTTAATGGGGCTGGGTGACAGAGCAGAGCAGCAATTCCTGCATGTCCTCCCTTCCCTTACCCTGAGTGCACACAAACTCAGCATTGCATGGCATGATTCACACAGGTTAAAATAGGAAGTGGGAGCTTATTAGAGGCTTCCCTTCTTTCCTTTGCACCTTGCAGACCTTTCCATGGTCTTCTCAACTTTTTCCTCTCTCAGTCTTTTTATAAAGGCATGCAGCAATGGGATACAGCTTCTTCCAGATGATGAGTAGACACACTCAGGACTAAAGATTTTGTCAGTCACAAGCCACATCCCAGTATGAATTCTGAATAATGTTCTTTTGGCACAGATTGAAAGGATCCTAATAACAACCCCCTGAGAAGTTGCTATCTTTACATTTTCCTTTGTCACGACACAGACATGATGTAAATTTCAACTCCCTTTTGGTATTCTCTGTCTGCTGGGCACATTCAGACTGTCTGGGCAGTGACCCTTCAGCAAAGTGACTCACAGCTTAAAAGGTAGAATGCAATTTCATTATTTTTGGTGCTGTGAGTAAAAAAGTGCAGAATTCAGCAAAAGGTATTCAGATGCACACTGCAAGTCAACAAAAGCTTTGTCCTCTGTCCAACCAACTGAGCTTTAACATCTTTGGTCTTTTAAACCCTTTGCCACAACTCATTTCCTGAGCCTTTTTCTTATTTCCTTGTCCAGTTGAGAGTGATTTGTTTCCATGCTCTTCCTTGTAGTGGTACAAGACAGATTTAAACTGACTAGCACCCAATTCCCTCTATTCACAGTGTCTTTATATTCTTCAGTTCTTTTAACTCCCCATCACACTTATTTCCTTTATTTGTTATTCCTCTTCACACAGGCAGTAGTGTTTATTCTGCTTGCTTATATAACTGATTTCCTCAGCTATGCAAACAGTACCAAGACTGTGATATTCTTCAGCAGACAGGCATTTTGCCAGTTGGTATCTATAAAAACACTTTCAGTCTCTTCTCCTTGTTTTTCTACCACTCAGTGATGATGCAATTGTTACTCTTTTCCTTTTGTGACTGCAGTAGCTCCTTACTGTGGTTTTTTGCCATGATATTAATATGCTGATAAGACACAGGGTACCATTAACACTTTGTGTAACTATTCCTATTAGGTCTAATTCCTCATTTGCTTGAGATGGTATCTCTCAAAAACATTATCTAAGATAAATTATTTAAGATTATACCTGCAAGATCCAGAGGAAATGCAATGCTCCTATGTCAAATTCCTTCCAGTAACAGTGAGGCATTGGTGTGATATTAGTGTGGTATTAACATGTGGGAAATGAGCATGAATTGTCACACAGCCCCAGGTGCAGTAAGAACAGTTTGTAACTCATTCCCTGCATGCATTAGCCAGCACACACACAGATTAGATTCCTTTGGAGCATCTGAAGAGCAGTTTATGCCACTATCACCCACCTGATTACACTTCAGTGACTGTGAGGAGAGAAACTGCAGTGGCTTTGGAAAGACCCAAATCAAGATACCAAGTTTGCCATTGAGCCCAACCCTTGTGGGTTCAAAGGCAATGTATATTGTAAACCCCTTAAGAAGAGGTACCACAGAAAGGCTTTAGAGAATGTAATTTTGTAATCCTTTTTTTATTCTTCCAGTCTCATTTAAAACCTTACTTTTGTAAAGCCAGGTAAGGTTCTCCCATCTTAAAGTTCACCTTAGGCCTGTGTTTCTGTTCACCTCAGGCCTGTGTTTCTGTTCACCTCTTTCCTGTGTTCCTGTATTTGAAATTGATTCTGCAAAAAATGGGGTATTTTTGCTCTGGCACAGCAAGGGCTTCTCTGGGACCATGGATTGCAAATTCTGTGCAGGAGCAGAGTAAATGGACCCTGGAGAGATCTGTCTCAGCTCAGCGGCTAACAAAACACATGGGGTCCCTATGTGACAGAGCACAAGCAGGTGAAACAATGGCTGCCAAAGAGCAAAAATAAGAATTCAGTATTTTGAAAGCTGTCAGCTTGGCAGTCCTGGCACCTGAAGTGCTCCAGCCACAGAACAAACAGCACATCCTGTTTCCTCCCACTCTCACTAGCACGTGCAGGTGTGAGCATTTCAAAGGCAGGACATGCATTTCAGCCTCCTCACAGCCTCAGTGGTTTGGCCCTCTGCCCACACTATCCTCAAGACAGTCACTATGTATCTCTGGACAGAAATGAAATGACTAATTACAAATTGCTTATCTTAGCAAGACTGCAAAATCCTTATTGTAGATTGAAGTCTTTCCATTTGCTACATTTGCCAGCAGGGCTCTGCATTTGGGTTTTAGTGAACAGTAAGGTTATTCAGGAAAAAAGTACCAAACTTCTCTTTCCATTTGGTCTCAGACCTTTCTTTTGTGTGACTCCAGGCAGTAGCCTGTGTGTCACCCCAGGGTTACAAAACTCTTCTTGTATTTGGCCTTGACATCTTGAAAAGTGATAGGAGAACTACAGGAACAGCATCAAGCAAACCCTCTCAAAGGGAGAGAAAAAGGAATTTGTAAAGAAAAAAGAAAGAAGAACCACGCAGAGTGCAAAGCTGACAAATCCCTTGTACAAACATATAAATAAATTAAATATACTAATGGATGAGTGACAGAAAGACAATAGTTTATCAGCCTCAGTTGCATCAAGAAGTACCAATTTCACACTCTGACACCTTACATTACTGAAAAGATATAGACTTGTGCATTAATCAGAAAAAAGTTAAACATAAATGTTTCCCCTCATTCCCACCTGCAATTTGTTATTTAGAAAAATATGAGAAGAGTAGAAACTGGCATTAAAATAGAGATAGAATGACATCTACTGGCTGCTATGAACTGGCTGAAAGTGAGAAAAATGTTTTGGAATTTTCTCCCTTTCCTAAAATATTTAAACTGAGACTCCTATTACTAGTCATAGAGTTTAGCTATTGAACAGGGAATGGAGAACAGCTTAGTAAATTCCCCAAATAAAAGTCTTCTCTGGTCAAATTTTAACCACCTACGTAGACAGCTTAATATATTTTAGATCTTTGATATTAATGCTAGTGAGTAAAGAGATGCTCTGCTCCAGAACTAGCAGGAACTGGGAAAAACCCCAGAAACGCTGCAAGTTTGCAGAAGATGAAGGTCTCCATTGCATATTTTACAAGAATACTGACACACAGAATTAAGTCTCTTATCAAAAAATTACTTAAGCAGCTGAATTTACAGCATAGCATCACTTGTAAAATGATAATCATTACCTTTATTCCTGAATTTATTTAGTGCATTATTGTTCATTTTTTTACTTAGAATTCTCAGCATCTTCTTTTTCATGGATTTTATAAATTTCAAATGAACAAGACATTCTATTCTCAGGGTTTTTTAACCATCCTGGAAAAAATCACCCACGATATAAAAAATCTCAGAATGTCTTGAGATTTTGTTAAAGGTCACAGAAACATCTCAGTCCTAAGAGAACGGTGTTCTTTGTGCTATCCACATCTCATGGATCTGTGAGTGAGGCCCTTTTCCCTGTTCACAGTTCACTCTGTGGGTGATGCTGCCAGTACAAACAAATCCATCTTGCTCACTTTCTAGCTACCACAAGATATATTTTCTCCTCCCGCAGTTTCTCCACACTAGTTAATTAAACTCCTCTCTACTCTGTATTTGGTGGCCTCCTCACCAGGAAATATCTATCACACCTTCAAAAAGAATCAGAAATTAGTCTGATATAGACACAAGCATTTGGTGATTCTTTCCTAATATATTCAGCTGGGAAAAAAAGAGAAATTCTAAGGAGATCACAGCGTTATCCAAACTGATGTTTATGTAGCATATATTTATACCACATACTGCAGAAAGGCAAAATTAAGCCTCAATTCTGGCCTTGAGCCATAGCCAAAATAGTCAAATATGAACAATGAGATAGCATGCAACCAAAGGTGGGGGAAAAAGCTGAGGGTGAACAAAAACAAGAGCTGATATTTGCAAGAGCAGACTGGGGATTTAAGAGTATCTTTCATAAAACTTCAATGGCTCCTCCCCAGCAGGAATGGATTCAGATTTGCAGGAATGGCACAGCTGCACTGAGCAGTGCTCCCCCTTGCCCAGGCTTGGACTCAGAGCAGGGGATGCAGGGCTGGGCTGTGGAGGACACCCAGGGAACATCCCCTGATGCCCCTTCCTGCAGCAGCTTCACTTTGGATCTGCCACAGAGACCCCTGAACCTGGGGGAAAGCTGTAGGGCTGCATGAGTTACCACTGCCAGAGCAGGACAATACAGAATCATCCTTCATCATTCATGTGTCTTTTTATTTCATACGCCAGTGTGTTTCAAAGTTCACAAAATGTTTCCAGGTATTCCTTTAGGGATAATGAGGATATATTTAGGCTACTACTTGTTGTCCAATCCTATTATCTTAAAAAAAATAGATAACAAGACACTAAACTGAAATTGATACATTATTCTTGAGAACTTTTTACTCCATAAGGTATCATACCAAATTTACTGAAGTGAACCATTCAGAACTTATACTGAAAGCATATCCAAATACAAAGAAAAAAACCCCAAATATATTACCTTGGATTGTTCCAATGCATCCATAGAAAGAAACATGGTACCATAGTATTTCATGCTCATACATTTTAACCACAAAATACTCCAATATGAGTTATTCATCAAAGCTACCACTACAGATTCCAACAGTTAGCCCACTTGGGAAGTTCTAGCTCAAACAACAAGAGAGCAGCAGGTTGCTTTAACTCAACTTGTTCATCAAACAATTCCCACAGGAAACAGCATGAAATATCTGTACTTCCTAGGGAGCAGAATCTGTCATTTCATCCAGCTCAGAATGTTACCAAAGTCACCTAATCTTTTCCTTAGAAAACCCACAAAATAGTTCTATGAATCATTCTCTGGAAGAGCCTCTTTCTCTCCATCAAGTTCAGAAGGAATCTAGCTAAGATAGAGATCTCTGTATTGCAGAGCTCTGAAGCTGGAGGAGATTCAATCTCAGCCTGCAGATAAGAAGCAATATTCTCCTTGCACTCCAACTCCCAGCAGTCTTCAGGACTGAATTTTGCCCTGTTACTTCACTGCTCAGAGGGGCTGGAGGGCTGGAAGTGCAGCCTCCTGTGTTCTGTGCTGAGCTGAGCCCTCTGCAGACCCTGGGGATTTCAGCTTTGTGCTTCCAGGTGCAACTGGGGCTGCAGCTCTGCACTGCTGAAACGTGCCATGTAGTGGAGCAACCTCCAGTCCCAGCAAAAGGAGCAGTCATTCAGTTTATATCACAACTGACTATTTGCCCTTGGGGAGTACAACTTGCTGAGATTCTCTATTAGAGTTTTTCTAATAAATTTTTCTTTCCTATTTCTACATATGCATATTTCATGGCCCTGATTTGGTATCTGCATTTACAGACAACTCTCCAAGTTGTGTAGTAAACTGAAAAGAAAATTTTTTTCTCCTGTGATCTTGTTTGAGATCTTCATAAAATTCTTATTGCATAGCTGTCTTTTTTTCCAACATCTTCATTCACCATCCCATGTAAAAACATAGATCTTTTATTATGTAAATAAAGTCTACAAGAAGAAAATGAGGAGGGCTGAAGCTATGTCTGACTTCACACATCACAATGACTGATTTTTGCTATCATTAAATAGCTATTTCTAATGTGTATTTTGCAATGGAGATAGAAAATAGAAGGGTAAAATGCAATAGGCTTACAGCAACCTAATGTGACATAATATGGTGTTTCTTTCATTTTTAATGAATTGATGTAATTATAACTTACTAATTTCTAGTTCCAAATAGATATTTCTGATGCTGTTATGGAAACACAGTAATAACAAAGACCAGATTTATCCAAAAGTTACCTTATGCTTTATATTTCATAAAATCATCTCTTCCAGTAGCCTGCCTACCATTTTCTCACAAAATTGCATTCTATATTCTGAAAAACACTTGATGTTTTAGAATAACTCCCATGTGATCATTCACTGACTGTTACAATAAATTTGTCATGAAAAGTTTCATCTGGTTAAAGGTCAGAATATTTTAATGGTTTGGCTATTTAATGGGCTTCAGGCAGGCATAATGATTTTATACAGAACTGCATAAAAATCTTAAAAAAGCTTGTTATTTCAGTGAATCCATGCTGCCTTCTCTAAGAGTGCACTGATGGATGTTCAAGTCCCTTTTCAGCCCTAAATAAACCAGAGATTTTCCTCTCAGCTTGAACCATAAACACAAACAAAACCCCTGTGCTGGAGCTGGGCCATTGCTGGGCTTTGCAGACCTGTCTACGTTGAGCAGTGTGAACTGCTGCTAGTGCAACAAAGACAAATTTTGGTTATGCCACCTCTGTAAATGGTTATGTTACCATCTCTGAGTGAGACTGTACCACCCTTCTCCTATGGAGTATCTGTGGCCTTTATCCCATCATGCTTTTATTCTTTAGCAGTGGACAACTATAAAAAAAGATTTAAAAAAAGAATTGAATCAGTTCTTACCTTGAGTGGCCAAGACATTCTGAGTGGGTTTCCAGAGGTCATTTCAATCCATTGCACAATGGCTGCAGCCAGCACCATGAGATTAGTTCTCAGCTCGGTTTTTAGAAATATCTGCAACATAAAGCACAATAAAATAACATAATTTCTTATGATGCAGGTATCCAAATATATGAGTAACATGTTTATAATGCTTTTTTCATTAAAGTTGTACTTTTCAAACATAATTTTCCACTTGATTTATATCTTTGCTTGTTCTTTTCCATTTTAGAGATGACTTTCAAGGGTCCCTTCCAACCCAAATTATTGAAAAATTGTATGACAACTGCCTTGAATGATTTGCAAAGATAAATTGCTTTATAGAAATGACATCCTAAAGTAAAAGATTAAATTCAATTATATAAGAAAGTTCAGGACATTATGAAGGAAAAATACAGGCTTTCTCAGTGGACTCTCCATCAGTAATTTTTCATTACATGATTTTCAATAAGCAAACAACATGAAGCCAATTCCTAATGCATGTACTTTATTGTACTCAGAGGAAGACAACCAGATTTTTATGGCTTTAAGAGCCAATGTCAGACTAACAGTGTCATATGAACCCTTGCAGTTTGGAGCACTGTAGGGTTTCCTGCAGCTTTTAAAAAATAAATTAAAAAATCATACCAGTTTAGTTAACTTTGATTTCCAGTGTGTAAAATGCATGCAAGTCTCAGAATGAACTGCAGCCATGACATCACAAGATTGGGGGGTATTTTTGAGATCCTTTTCTATTGAATACAGCAAAGCTTTTTGCAGACTCCCTCAGTGTCTCCACAAATGTGAATTCTTTGCCTCTACATTCACCCACCAGCCCTTCTAAAACCCTCACTCCTTCTAGAAGCTCATTGGAGCTCTCTACACTTCAGTAACCCTTTTTAAGACCTATTCCACAGTTAATATACATCTCTGATCTCATCACGTACCACAGAGAAGCAAAGTTTCTCAAGCACAGTGAATATTTGACATCAGCTCTCTCACAGGTGAAAAAAAAACCTGTGAGATTATTTCTGCTTAGAGCAAACTTTGCAACTTACATATTTCTGCACTTAGTCTTCGCAGTTTTAATAAATGCATTATATCTTTCTCTTTAATTTTAAATTAAGAAGTGCTCTCATCATTATAATTTTAGACTGAAAAAGAAAATGCTTGCAGAATAAATCATTGTTCCATAACCATGGCTAACCAACCCTGTAGCAGCCAAAGGGAGATTTATCAGTACTGTTCATAAACACTGATACAGACAGAATGAAATTATTATCATTGTGGTCTTTATTGATTATTATATCACACAATGTGACTTCAAGTGTGACACAAAATACCTTGAAAAGTATTTCACCTCCAAGTGGTTTATGTCAATAGCTAGGAGAAAAATTCTTTTTCTTGACCTTTCACCACAGGCAAATCTTCCACATATTACATATTGATTTTGTGTATTTCAGAAGATCTTGAAAGATGAAAGCTTAAATGAGTTGTGATCAAAGGTTGCTTTCTTTTGATAAAAAAAGATTAGCTAAAAACCTTCTATTAAAAAAATAAAATCACCTAAAAAAAGGAGGCATCCTACAACAGCATAAACTCATACACACAATCTAAAATGTGTATGAAGACATGGGAAAAGTTGCCAGACTCATATCCCAGATGTAGAACTGCTCATTTTACTGCTTCTGCTTCATTAATGCAGTAATAAAATGAGAGGGGAAACATTTTTAGAGCATGCAAAGGGCACCTTTGCCACAAAGGGCACACTCTTTCATGCTGGATATCCAGGTTTTGTCTTACTGCATCAGTGGGTCAAACCTGCCCAAAAGCACATTTAATTTTAGTAACATCACCTCATTTTAGGTAATGGGAGTGAAGTTTAATTTGTTCTTCTCCAGGAGCCCTCTGTAACTATTGAGCTACTCCTTTGCCTGGGTTCTACATACAAACTAATAATTTATAGAAAGGCAGGTTTATACTCTTGAAAGCAAAAAAAGGAAAGGCAAAATAGACACATTGCACATTTAAAAGAATAAAAACCAGGAAACCCATTTCTGATAGGATCTCCAGAAAACATGAATATAATTTCATTGTGTGCCCAAGTTTCCTCCAGCCAGAATAATCCTCCCATCCCTCAGCTTCCAGGTCTTTATTGAACCCATACTGATGAAACTTTCATCTCCTCTCCTGTGGGAAACTTTTAAATTTTTTCTGCTTAAATTATCATCAACCACGAGTCTTGTAAAAAGGTGATTCTTGAAAACCTATAGAGAAAACACTGGTCTCAGTTTTTGTGGTCCAAACTTCATTACATCTGGTATTTCCTTCCTCTGAAGATCCCAGACTAGGTAACTTTCAGAAACCCAAATTGTGTTTTAGAATTTTACAAGTTTTTCTCAAGAAGTTTGCGTTGTTCTCTTTAGATATTGTGGGAGTGTACTGAAAACACCTCCTCTGTTCAGATATTCCCATTGCTCAAGCAGAAGATGCCACCACCAGCATCTCTGGTGATCTCTCACCAGCTGTACTGGTTACTGGGTTTGTGCCATCTCTAATGTCACAGATTATTATCAATTTTTATTTTTTCATAAAAACCGGCAAAGTAGATGAAACAAGAAATTGGGCTTGTCCTATGAAATAAGAGTTTTGCCTGAGCTCCAGCCAAGAGAAAAATCAAAAGGGAAACAGTGAAGCAAGTAAGCCTTCCTTTAGCAATATTTTGCACAAGTGCCATCAAAATTTTTATTTTCACCTAGTACAAGTGCAAATTCCAGAACAAATCAAGGTGAACTGCTGGGAGAAAGAAGGGCATTTAAAAATAATGAATTTTTACAATCTGGAGCACTTTTGTCCTCCTTGAAAGTAAACTTGCAATGGTAATTTTCAGTGAGGATGCCAAGAAAACATCTGCAGACCTCTCCTCTCTTTGAGGACCATAAAAATGCAGTGTTTGGTAACTCCATTGCTGAAAGTGATTTCATCCCAGCTCCTGCTGCAGAGTGCTTGGTGCTAAGCTGTTGCCATTGGAAGCACAGTCTAGACAAAGATAAAATTAGAAGCAAGCACTGTCTTTTTTGGAAAGCACAAAACACTATCTAATCTCATCTCATCTCAGCAGAATTGTTCTGTCTTGTCTACCTTATCTAGTGACATTATAAAATGGTGGACAGGACCCTCTATGCTTGAATTGAGGAGGAACCTAGTAAGTGCAGTCCCAAAACCAGATATGATGAAGCACTTATCAAAAGAAAAATCTGACAAGTACAGTATTCATCACTGTTCTCCAAAATCTTACCATTTTCCTAGCAGTGTAGAATACATGTCAGATTTAGCAACAATAATTATTAACTGAGCTGACTGCAGGGGAAAATAAAAAAAAACATGCAATGCTACTGTACTTCAGAGACAGACAGTAACCTGTCTATATCACAACTACATTTCAGTTTGAAATGTATTTTATTCACTTTCTGCATGGCCTTGACCCCAACATTTTTCAGGATCCATTTTAAAAAGGATTAAATTAGATTTTTTCCCCCCCTGATTTTGGATAATGGCAAATTACTCACCACATCCTTAAGTAGGTTGTTCCCATGGCTAACTACAGACAGAGCTATGAATGTGTTTCTGGATTTCATTCCCAGTATGTCTGTTGTCACATTGATTGCCAGAACATTTTATGATCATTTTTTCAACGAGATTGAGAAGCCATCAACTACTAGAATATTATTCCCTTGTATGTGTTATCCTTAACTAAAATTCATTTTCACTTGGCTACACAAATAAATTCATTTCATTAAATCTTTCACAAGTCAGTTGTTTTTTCAATTGCTTCTCCTGAATCCCTCCTAATGACTTTCTGTGCTATTTTGTAGGAAAGCAGAAATGTGAGCAGCACTGCCCTGTAAGGACAGAGGCTGTGGCTGCGTCACATAGCAAGTTTGCATAGAGCCTGCACCAGATAACTGTGGGCACTCACAGCCAGCAGCAGCGCTCAGATCTGTCAGCTGTGTTTGTCCAACCCCACCTTGGTATGATCAAGATAAACTTGACAGCACACAGGTATAACAGTCACTTTGTCAGTGACTGACAAAGCATTGTAATAATGGCCAATGCTCAGAGAACAGAAAAAAAGCAATCACCCAGTTCACTTCCAAGCTTTCCTGGTGTAAGTCTACTGATTTCAGATGAGTTCATCCTTATTTATACCACAGAAATATCAGAAACAACACATGTACCAAATGTTTGTCCCAGAATTCCCCATATTTACCCATTAGGAAAGTTGTGGGAGACTGTAATTTCCAGCTGTACAATCCCACCACCATGCCCATGCTTTTTCTTCCAAGCATTGGTGATGTGAATTTTTAGGCTCCATTTGTCACCAAAGTAAACATGCATTCATTTAAAAATAGCATTCAGATTAAGCTATCATAAACTGCATTTCTTTCTCATCCACTACATTTTGATGATATCTTCCAGTTATATGGAAAGAGTTTGTTGGTCAGACAGGATTTCTCTGAACTCAGAGGATCCCACATTAGCTAACTTTCCAAACTCCAAATTGTGTTTTACACAATGTGTGTGCTTTTACATATTAGTTTTTATATTTGGACTAAACATTCAAGAGTTGAAGAGCTGCAGTGTTTTCCAAGCAACTTGCATGCAGCTTTAATACACTCAGCAGGAGAAATACAGATTTTATTACCAAAAAAAATCTTGTTGTTTAAGGCACAGAAATACAGCAGTAAGAGAAACTTCAACTGTTTCAGGTCTATGCTGTTCAAGAGCACTCTTCTAAATTAAACTTAATGAGACTCAAAAAGTGGCCCAAAAGAAGAAATGCTAACTGTATAGTTAAAGATAGAAGGATTTGAGTATTTCAAACAAACACCCAATTTTAAGGTAATTGTTTCCATTACAGTTAAGCTATTTCAGAGATGATGTAACAGATTAGAAAGTACCTATGTTTTAGATTTGTTTTTTCTCATTTTCCTAAAAAGGCAAATAGTATATATCACACTCCCTGTTTGTCCATCTTCATTTGTCAGTCCTTCATTCTCCCTGCAATCACTCTTCAATTCGCTGGACCATTTTAACCAAATTTGATGAGGTTAAGGTTTCACAAATTTAACTTTCAACTTTGTGAACTCTAATGACTGACTAGAGAACTGCATCCAATTAGTGCCCTGACAGAGGAGAGCAGGGAGAATTCAAATTTTAGCTGCTCTGCTCATTTCACTCATCAGCTAAAGGGCAATAATCAGATGATCAGTCAACCATGAGTAGTTCCAAAGCTACCACGGCATGTGCTGCTTGTTGACAGCCAAAAGCACAAAAAAAGGCATTTAGGGGATTAGTGAGAGACCAGACAGATTTTAAGGGAGGCTGCAAGATATAAAACTGTAGGCAACCAGTCATTAATCCTTATGGAAGGATTTTCAACTTATTTTTAGTTGTTTGATTGTGAGTTGTTTTGGTTGTTTGGGGGTTTTTCAATAAGTATCTACAATCTGTTTTTTGTATGTGGAAAAACAAATCACAAAAAAATTCCTCATCCAAATACAGATTTTCTTCCTGTTTCTTTCCCACTTAAGGACATCTGTGGGTCAGTTGCTACTTTTTAGCAAGATTAAATGCAGTGATTTTTGACTGCCTTTAATTCATTGGTTTGGACACACTAGTCAAGTTCACCAGGCAAAACAACAACCATATACTCACACTTGTAATTCTCAGTTAACAGCTGCCACCTCTCCATAAGTCTGCCCTTTTCAGACATTCTGGGTGGGGTTTTTTTTCTTGACTTTTGTAAAAATAGGTACCATTATTCTGTTTGGGACCCTTTTTTGTTCCATCTTACATAATTAATAGAACATAAATACTTCCTATTATAAACTTTTTTTTTCTTCAAAAAATACATAACTGTCACCAAATGGAATAAACAGAAGTAGTCATCATTTTTTGCAATGTGTTAAATAATTTTAACTGATGATTTAATTCACTGGCAATTAAAAGAGATGCTAAAAAAACCCAAAAACACACAAAAAATTTCACATAGTTAATGATCCAGACTGTCCTTATTCTTGCATGAACAAGAGTTTTGAATTTTTGATCACAAAGACATCAGTGGATAAAAGCATTAGCTGACTGCCCAAAAAACTCAGTGAGCAGGGAAAGATCAGAAGGAATACAAAACCAAGACATCTCATGCCACTACATAACTCCAGGGTGTGACATGGAAAAAGGCAAGGGACAGTCAGCTCAACCAAAGAGGGAGAAGCACAGAGAGATGGGTAAGCCACGGTGACCCTGAACAGGAATCACGCTAAGGTGTCACCGGCTGGGTGAGGGCAGCACCAGGCAGATGGCACAGGACACAAAGGTGGTGGCTGCTTTGTACACGGGAACTCAGGGTGTGAAACCTCCTCCAGAGCCCTCCAAGGGCTCACACAGGCCCAAGAGGAGACAGAGGGAATTTATGAAGGCAAACACACCAAACTTCAAAGTACACAGCCACCCAACTGAGCTACAGAGTGCTCCACTCATAGCCTGTACCACAGATATTTGGGTTTGGTCACTGTCACAGACAGGGGACTGGACACAATAAACCTGGGGATGGAGCCCACAGGACAAAGTTGATAACTTTAATGTGTGTTCCTGTTCTCCAGTCCTGGGTGAACTGAGACTATTAATTATCCTTTTTTCCTTTGCTTTGTTTGTCCAGTCCTACACACATTATCATGCCTGAACTTTCTTAATTCCCATGAAATCTCCTATCTTATTATCCTCTACAGAACAGAACTAAATTAACGGGGAAAACACAGAAAATTACACTCCTGTTACTGAGTGTGCTAGCTATAGATGTCACTTATTTCACATTTGTTCAAAGGATGCATTTGTTCTTTGTAGGTTTTTCAGAGAAATGAGAAAAATAATAATCTTTCTATCCAGATGGCGATGACGGTAGAACAATTTAGCATCATATCTTTCTGTTTCTCTAGGAGATTATGTGATTTTATACAACAACATATTTGGAAGAAGCTTAACCACAGGTAATTCTTAGCTGAAACACAATAAAAACAGATGTGTTTTCAGCCAAGTACGCAGAAATACCATAAAGGGTGTTTTGAAATCCTAAAAATTTTACCAATAGTAATTGGGGAAGGAGTTGAAATTTTGTACAATTATGCAAACTCAAACAAGGGCCACAGAAATGGACCAGAAGTAAAGAGGTAGCAAACAGGCAAGTTTTCCATACAAATAAATAAGACACAAAGATGACTAATTTTCTGGAAAGCCATAATTGCCTTAACAGCAGTTCTGCACATCTCTGTATCTTTCAGTATAAGAATCACTTAAAACTTACATCACAGTACTTATGTAATGATATAGACTCTGACTGCATATTTTTATTATCTCCTTTAGACATCACATATACGTCTATTTTCAGTGATTTCATCAGAATTTTGACTGCAACCACACAAATTGTTTATGCCATACAGATCTGAATTCATCCTAAAGAAAAAAAGTTGCCTCCTGAGCAGTGTTGTTCTTGCTCTCAATTTGTAGTTTCTAATATAGCTAGATAATAGCTAGTTTTAAAAACTAATGTAAACATTTTGCAAATAAACTATATATTATCATCTTCAACAACTCACATAGGGTTGGGAGAGCAAAAAAAAAAATCTATTTTTATTCAGTTCATGTAGTCAGCAGTAGAAAACTACATAGCTGTGTTCAAGGAAGTTCCTGCAAGTTCACATAGTGCTTTAATGGAATATTCCATAGCATATAGGTTCAGTGACATGTTTCAGCAGACACTTGGACCCACTATAACCACCTAGAAAAATTATCCAAGAAGAACAGTTGAATTCTGCACAGTTGTAACATCATGCAGCTCATATCCTCTTTTTTTCTCATTAACATAGCTCTGAAGAGCTGAGGAATCAACTTGGGCTGTGAGTTAATAAATATTTGATTCCACCTTATGCACCCTCAGATAGAAAGCCAGGAATTATGAGCACAACTTCTTTAAACTAGCTAAGGTTTAAAAAAAAAAAAAATCCAACAGCCTTCATTTCCTTTTCCTCTAAGTCTTCTATTTTGTTAATACTGACAAAATCAAAGACGTCAACCAGACAAACAAAACCAAAAAAAAAAATAAAAAGCCGCAACAAACCATGAGATATTGGAAGTTTCTATTTCTGTCAGAACACTGAAGAACTGGCATCCATATTTACTGTTACCTATTTAAGCTTTCCAGACTAGTCAGCACAGCTCCATTTTGACAGGAGTGGGCTTTTTTCCATGACAAATGTACCCACGTTCAGCATCTTCCCCATGTAACCTGTCTTGCTAGAAAGAATTGCTGAACTAAGCTTGTACATTCAGAACACATAAAAAAGCCAATTGAAAAAAGAAAACCACAAATGAGAAGAGTGAGAAAAAAGATCATAAATAATGAAGTAGATTTCTTTACTTAAGAAGTCATTCCCCTTCATAATACTCCACTCATAAAGACCAGGATTTAAAACACTACTAGTGACACTGTTAATGGATAAGGATAAAAATGTTATATCCAAAGCATTCCTTTTACTGTGACTCAGGTTTATTGAGAAATAAAAAGTCTAATAATCTCTTTCATTAACTCCTTTCTGTACCGCATTTTTAAATACTGTTGAAAATGAAAACTGTAACTCTCGTGACCAAAGTGACATTGTGCTGCATTCAGCACCTGAAGACAGACATTGTACAGGATTTTGAATACTGTAGAGTACTATGGCAAAAAGAAGCACAAGCTTGCAGCATGAACTGCTCGGGGTAACTGCCTGAAAACAAGAGATCTGTGCTTATCTGAGCATCAGGACAGCGGGCAGCAGTAATATGGTACAAGATGTTATCCTGAAGGGAGTGATCAAAACATCACTGTTCAGGGGCAGTGTAATTCCTTGTGACATCTGTGCTAAAATTACATTTCCATGCTACAATATACACTGGATCTGATTTAATACCTTCAAATGCATTTCACATAAGAGCGGCTCAAAGTCTCAGAGAGACAATTTTGCCTGGCGCTGCCAAGGTCTCTCTTTGAGGAACCAGAGCAACTGGGAGAATGATTCCCTTCATTAAGTTCTGCTCTATTTCCTTAGAAAAGCTAAATGCCAACAACAAAAATAGTGGCATATGGTAACAACATTTTAATCTGCATATTTTTGTTCTCTGCTCTTGGTCTCTTGCTTTCAATTTTATTATCTACATACTCCCAGTGTAGAGTGATTCATCAGCGCTGTTCTAAAATGGTGAAGTGACACTAAGAGTTACCTCAGATTAAATCAGAACAGCTCCTCATCCATTTCTTTGTTACCTCCTCTTGCCAGCAGTGCAGTTAGACAGACATAAAGATATATATGGAAATCAAAATAAAAATCACTTATCAAAATATTAAACCACAGAATGTCAGCTGACAAGAGAAACCATGAAATCCTACCCATGCTGCATTATTCATCAATTTCCAAATGCATGTACCCAGCCATCATTGCAATACTTCTGCAGTAAAACTTACAATTCTTTCTCCAACACAAATGCAGGACACAACGTCACAGCTCACGTTGCAGTTGAGATGATTATGATACACAGAGAGTCACTACACAATTTCAGAAAGCTTCAACCCCTACAGAGTAACAACTGACCACTTCAGAAGGCTGCAAGCATCTGCCCTTCCTGTTCTTCAGCCCAACCTTTTATCCCCTCCTGTTGATGCCCTGCCCCTGTGTGCCCTCTGCTCCCTTTGGTGGTTGCTCAGTGCCCCTGGGCACTCCATGGCTCATTGCTGGCAGTGCTGCTCACCTGCTGCTCACAGCTGTGCCCATGGGCATGGGGCTGGGCCAGCCCCACTGCAATCACCACAAACTCTGTGCCTGCAGGACAAGGCCACCACCTCACTGGGAACAGAAGGGAAGCACTGACTTCACTCACAGACTGGTGGCTGCTCCTTGGCTCTGCACTGTGCCCCACTGCCCCCTCTCCCCCAGCACAGAGTCACTGCCTATGCACTAGGGAGAAGCCATTAGCAATGACTTTCAGATTTAAGAATGCTTCAAATACCAACACTTAAACACAGAAATGCTGTGAAACCAGTCAGCTCTCCAGCTTAGCCATAGCCCAAAACAAGGCCATTTCACCACTTGACCTGTTGAGAGCACAAAAATTATGTTCATCATATTTGCTAAGGCTTTATTTGAACTTTAAAAAATCAGGAAGCTGTACACAAAAATAATTTTTCTCCTAAAGGAAAATTTTTTCCGTTAAATAGTTTTGTGTTTTCAAGTCCATTTCAATAATAGATACATCACCTGATGATGGAAACACAAAATAAAATTCCCATTTTGACACCACGCTGGCAGAACACAAGGAAAGCAGAGTCAGTTATGCAGTCGGGACATTCTCAGGCAGTACATGGAACCTGTCAGAGCACTGAGAATGGCTCCAACTGGTGTGAACCCCCCAGCTCCCTTGGTGCTAACCCTAAACACACCCTTCTGAGGCATCTGGCATCCAGCACTCTCTGTGCCCTTATCAGTCCAGAAACAGCAACAGCAGCCACACTTAGAGGTGCTTAAACAAGCAGCTTTTTGCATCCTCCTGGTCCATCTTTATAGCTGCTAAAACAGAGCAGTAAATAGAATTATTAGCCTATAAAATATGCATATGACACGAAGCCAAGCACATGAAAAGTACACACGTGAGCAAGAAAAGTAACAATACCAAAGATACTGAAAAATGTAACCTAACTTTCATGTATTTCCAATAAGCCTAGCTGGTAGTTTATTGCATTTCCTCTCTCAGTAATTAGTGTCCTATAGGGATCTGTTTCACTGAAAAAAAATTGAATAAACCATGAAAAGATTAAATGTAATTATCATTATTTCCATTTCTGGGGCAAGGCCTTTTCATAAATAATTATGTCACAGTGTAAAACTGGAGGCTTTATACAGTTGCCCTATCATTCATAATAATGAGTGGGATAATAAGCCACAAGCCAAATCTTCACATTCTCATTAGATAGAGAAGATTAATTAGGACTTTAACCAGAAATGCCACTAACCATGATGCTTACTTAGGTAATTAAAGCACTGAGGATATTGAGGCTTATGTTGTCTTCCAAATCAGCAAATAGCACGATGCTGACAAATTTACATTGTATAAAACCATATGGTCTTCAAATAAAGGTAGAAGAATTTATTTGTGTACATCAGGACTTCATAATAAAATCACTTCAGTGTCAAATGACCAGATTTCTTCTCACTCTGTTCTCAACTAATTCTGTGGAATTCAAGGTGTTACCTTCAGTGTAAAACTACTGTGGCCAAGACCTCTGCCAAGTGACAAAGACCATTTCTTCACCAAAGGCAGAAAGACCTTTGCCCTCAGCTGGAAGAGGTTAATGAATTGACTCACTGCCAAGGTGCTGACTCAGAGCAGCCAATGACATCAACTCCCATCTCCCATTAATTACATTTTCAGGACTAATTTTGGATGGAATGGTCTTTTCCTGTTTTTTATCCTTGAAGGAGTTGCCTGCAAATATCTGACAGCCTGTTTTTGCCATACATGCCTCTGGAAAGCTACTTTTTGTTCTAGCCTCCACACAAGCAATACACACTCCAGGCTGAACAGCTGGTGTGTTGGAAATGCCATTTACCATACTGACAAAATGATACCAGTCTCCCATGTCTTCATCTTCCTTTGTCCACCTGCTGACTCTGCTCATCTTTTTCAACCTAAAGGCTATGTGAAATGTCTCATGTTCTAGTTCTAATTCTGTATAAGATATAGGCCATGCCCATAGCTCATGGGTACTGCTCATATGCAAATAATGTACATTAGTAATAATAAAGTCATGGCTGAGGTCAAATCTCTTTGGGTATCTTAAGAATATTTCACTGATGTGGGAAGATAAATATTTATGACCATGTTGAAAAACAAAAAGAGAAGGAACTGTTCTGTCATCTATTGGTTCACAAGAACAAGTAGTAGTTTAGAAATCTATATTCAAGAACCCCTACTAAAACACTCCTAGTTTCAGCTTCATGACTGTTTAAGAGCTGAAAAGCTTATAGAAAAAAGTCTACCCAAAAAAGTCTTTTTTTAAGACAGACTGCTTATTCTCTAAACACATTCTTTCCTCAGACTAAGTCACTTGTGAAAAACACAATAAAAAAACCCCAAACAATTAAATATCCCTTTTGCTAGGCAAATTCCCCATTACAAACATTCTTAATAGACATTAGTGAGCACATTCTGATCTCTATACAGAACAAGGATCAACAGGAAAAAAGGATATCTTAGAAGACTCTTTAAACACTTTAAGCATCAGTTTTACTTTTCATTCAGGATGATTTGGCCCATTTTTCTGAAATGCAAGCAGCACTCAAAAAGATACTAGCTTTTTTTTGTTTGTTTTAAATGTATTGAAAAAACACTACATCAACCAAAATATACAGCCAAAAAAATGGGAAAAACTTAAAAGAAACAGAAATCTCTTCCTGGTTGAGAATATGGAAGGTTCTCAACCATGAGACACATAACTAGAAGTAAACTGCAATTGCCTCATTCTAAATAGCCCATGAAATTATATTTCATGATATAACAAAAAGGTTTTAGAACTATTCTCCATTTGTGTTCAAGGTAGGATTCCTAAAGAGTGAAAATGATCTTGTGTGGTTTATTCTAGCAGAGGAGAATATTGCTAACATTCTTTTCCAATATTGCTAACATTCTTTTCCAAGCTGTGTCTGGGAACATCTTTTCTTTTAAAAAATAACTTTTTTTGACAACCACATGCTCTGCAAGAGCAGTGGAGGTGAAGAGGCTCTGTCTCTGAGGAGAGAGCAACTCTCAAATTCTGTCCCTCCTTTCACAACTGAATTAAGGTTTCTAAGAGAGATAATGATTTAAATGATTTCTTGGTACAGAAGTTCCATGCAGTCTGAAGCAAAGTTCTCTGCAGCTGTGGCAGCAATGCTCTCTGTGGAAACTTGGCCCAGAGTAAGGATTGGAGCCAAGAAAGACCACAGGTAAATGTGAGCAGAGCAAGAGGAGGCACCTGACAAAAACTAAAACAAATTGATCTGTATTTGTCACAAGAATAGCTGACACAGGAGATTCTCTTCCTAAGAGAACTCTCTTCATCAAGTCTGAGTTGGGCAGGACTTCAACGAGGGTGCTGAACTGAGAAAAAAGTCTAGACTAGACTAGAACCTCCAGTTTTTCAAGGAATTGAATCCCTTTGTAGCGATCCTGATCCTCACACCATGGGTCATTTTTGTTTTTGTTTGATCACCTGACCTAATCCCTTTACACTTGCTTTACTCTCTAGTCCTTATTTGAAGATAATTATCTAGGGGGGGTTCTCTCTTTCTCCTCTTTATATTGCCATGTTATTAGCTTTTAGCAGGATATAATTTCCGCTTGAAAATGTGTAATAACAGTGGGCATTCCAGACAGGCATGGGAAACCAATAAACCAAATTGTCAGGCAGGAAAGATTAAGGAGAAGACAATTAAAGATCAGTTACTGTCTTGTAAAATCTATTTCCTGGGTAAGAGTCAACAAGAACTGGATATTCTTGTAACTTCCAAACTAAATTCAGGGTAGCACCCTCCAGCTCAGGACACAGGGATCAATAGTTGTGGCTTTGTCACTGTGCTGTGAACGCAGCGTTAGTCAGCAGCAGCTCAACAAGTTCTCTGATGGGAAAAAGATAATTTAAAAATTATGAAATCTGCAGTCCCAATTACCTCAAAGCAACAAATGTAATTTTGTTTTGTTTTTTTTTTTAAAAGATTCCTAGATTAAATAATGTTGTCCACTAATGTTGCCTTGTTCACTCTGCTATGCTTTGTAATTTAGTAAACTGGCACCAATGTCATATCTTAAGTGCATTTCACATGCTGTCAGGCATAATAATGCATATGGTATGCTTCATTTAAACAATCAGATACACCTATTACTAGTCATTTATTTTGCTTTTTGTTATTGATTGCTTTTTATTTCACTGGATGAGATAAATTAATCCTGCTGACAACTTTGTTGCAAGATCATCAATTAGAAATTTTCAGTCAAGCAGCACATATTAGATGTTTTTTACTGGAAGAACAATTCCAGTAAAATGATTTACTATTCTCTAGAAAGTCCACCCAGTATCAGAGATTCTCAGACAGAGTTGTGCTAAGCTCAGAGAAGTTAGAGTTGAATGTCCTAAAGCAGTAAGAGAACCCTTTCTGTTCTCTAGTTCATTTCACATGCTTCCTTGACATTTGTATCAACTCTAGGCTCTTTACCTACTTCCTTTTTTCTTGCCTCTCTTCTTTGTCCAGCCACCATTATAGAATTTTAGAAGAGGTGAAGGTTAAGACTTTATGCTTGCATTAATGCATGAGCATTAATTAGCCTCACACTAAAAAACACTAACTACAATCTTGAATAACAGAAAATGGTCCTTGTCTGTAGTCCCATCATGAGTGAGGCTTTCTAAATTTCTGTTTCATTAAAAACAGAGCTTGGTTCCAACCACTGCATTGGAGAGACACTATTTAAATGTGACTAAACAGCTGACTCCTATTTTGGAGACATGAGAACAGCACTCAGGAAGCCTGCACTTGCTGTCTGCCTCCAGTGGATTAATAACTCCTCCAGACAGCCCAAAACAACGAGCTCCAAGTCAAAACTGAGTAATAATGGCAAAATGCAAATCCAGCACTGTGTCATGCTGCTGTTGGTGGAGGCCTGAAGTCAGTGTGCCAATGAACAGCCCCTCCTCATTAAAGGAGAAGGAAAGTACCCACACTTTCTTAAATCTGCACATGTATACGCAAACCTGCAAGAATATGACTGTGGGAGTTCTGCCTGCAACAGACAATATTCTTTCTACCTCTCAATAAATAACAAAGATACATTATTTCAGAAAAATGCTTAGCTCTGTCAATAGTCCATGTCATAAGTCTATAAAAATCTTTCATCTACTATAAACTTGTTTAATAATCTTGTCATCTACTTCACTGCTTATTAATTGAATGGAAACATCTCTGAGCCACAGGGCACATGAGATATCTGATTTCTGTATGCATTATGCATATGCAGAAGCAGCTGAGAGCTGTAAATTTTCCCATTAGGGGACTCTAATGGGCTATTTAAAGAGAAGCAGTTAGGGCTGACTCTTGTAAAATGGAATTACAGCTACCTTAAAAAGGGTCCCACGTGTTATGGCATGCCAGCCCAGCTTCCAAAGTGCCATCCTTTAAACCTACATTACCAGAATTCCTAATGTAGAGTGAGATGAAAGCAAATTACATTTATAGGTGGACTCACAGATTTATTTGGTTTTCAAGGTGTTGATAAAAACAAAATAGAGAGCAATAGAATATATTTTGGGTTTGCATTTTCTTTTCAGTTCAGATCAACTTTCAAAGGTCACAAAGGAATGAAAAGAGACAGAATAAAAGTGAGCAGAATGAGGAAGATGAATCAGTTGAAAACCCCCTAAAAAGATGAGTAAAGCTTTTCATTTTGAAAGCATTGAATCAAAACCAAATATAATAGCCCTATTGATAGAGTATTACATTGAGAGAACAATAACAGAGACAACATCAATGAAAATATATAGTAGCTCAAATCAAAAGTGTCTATTAAATTATTCAAAAACCCCTTATTCACCAAGGGTGGACAGACCTCATACAGCCAAAATGTCATCTCTGTAATCACCCCAAGCAGATTGTCTTTTAACAAGAATATTTCCTGTTTGAATATTAAAAATTCTGTTGAAACACTAAAAATTCTACCTATAAACAAATGAGAAAGCATAAAATTAAGACTATACCTAATTAAATACAAGGTAGGATTGAATGGGGAGGAGAGGTGAGGAGAATAGAGGAAATGACAAGCCTTTAGATGAGAGAAAATGAGGACTAGACAGGATTGACCATTTTTATTTGAAACGCTTCCAGAGTGTTACCTAATAGTTCTTATTAATATAGATAACTGTAAGGAACTTATTTCAGCATAAGAGTTTAAGATAATGAGTTTAGTACATGGACAAAACAAAATTAACACTTTTTAGCACCTGTAAAGCTCTCTTGCCAAAATGCTAAGACTGAACCATTTAATATAAGTATACATGAAAGTGAAAATCCAATCCAATTCAAATACAAAATCTGTTTTGATTCCACTGCTGAAGTGGAAAGACAAACATAACAATAAGGCAAAAGCTGGCACTTGGGTTCAGCATTCAGGATCTGTACATCAGTTTTTTCTGAAGTCCTGCAGTTGAGTGAGTTCTTTCAGACATCCAGAGTCACCAGAGAAATCATCATGGAAGGAACTTAGGATGCAATTTATCAGTTCTTGTGACAAGCACTGCAAAGCAAATGCTCATTTATTACCAGCCTACTGTTTAAATAACATTCACAGCACTTAAAAATCCTCCTGCCATGGCTGCTCTATTACCCTGAAATAATTTTTTGATTCTTTTTCATCTAAAAGTAAAATAACCAACCAGCCATATTAAACATGGATACTTGAGAGTAATGTGTAATATAAGCACCTAAGAACTGAATTCAGACCTATTTATACAAAGGTATTTTCCAAACACCACATGACATAAACTTTGTTTCTAGGTTTCAATGTCAGAATGCTGCTTCTGGTGCATACTCTAGATCTCTTAATGAGTATTCCCAGAAAAATAGGGAGGGACAGAAAAAGGAGGGACAGAGATAGAACACCCACTTTATTTGCCACTTTCAGGGCAAAATTATTCTATAACATTACACAGCACCAGATTGGAAATGAGTTTAATAAGCCAGGAAGGACAAGGTCATTTTTGAGAAATAGAAAAAAGAACAGTTTAAAAAAGAAAACACAGTGTGCTACATGCAAAGTACACACATATGCCTTTATGGTGGGTAAGACACATTTAGTTGGGAGTTTTTTCACTATTTTCTTTATATTGTAAAGTCCATTTCAAAGGCTGAAAGATCTGGCTCAATAATACACCATAACAATTCCTGATTAACTTCAAGTGTTGCCTTCAAACTTTCCTCCATTACCAGGCACAAGCCACAAAAGCATATAATTGGTAACTCCATCATCCAAATGGTGTTTGAATGCAAGAACTTGTCTGGTTTCATAGCTGATACTTTTTATTATTGTTGCTCTTTCTGGAGCAAAAAATGGCCATTTGTTTAGTCTGGTCCTTATTTGACCTTTCAAAAGTTTCAGAGAAAAATTGAGTTCAGGACATGAAACACTATTTTTGTGGCAATGCTGAACATTTTGAACCAGATATATTCTACACAGTGTACAGGCAGCAGGAGCACTCAGTTTTGCTTACCTTTTCCAACTACTGCATAATAATAACAACCCAATTTTCTGATCTGGATCCTGCAGGAATCTTTTTTTTCCTTTAGACTATTTCTCTAAGTCTCTGGCTGACTCATCATATAACCTATCTCAGAGGCTTGTCTCTCTTCTCAAATTAAATTGAAAGGCTACTGAAGAGAGATGAATGACAAAACCAGTATTTTCCACTTATAAAATAATTCAGGTTGTATTACATATCTACCATCCAAATCTTTCTTCCCACTTTTTACCATGTAGTCACTTTTCTAAAGAACAGAAGTATTGTCTTCTATAACTTTCTTTTCATATACTGACCTGCTAAATGAGTATCTAAGAAACAGACCCTGTTAATCCTTCAAGGTCTGACATTACTATTAATAATAATCTGGTTGTAGATCCTCACATAGGGTAAAGCCCCAGAAGAGCAAGACTTGTCAAACAGCTACAGGAGACAGCCTTTGCCCTAACAAAAGGCCAGGAGAACAGATGAAAACCAAAGCTATTTACTCAAGGATGCAAGCTCATGAACACGACCAGCATAAAAATCAAGCTGTGTTTCTTCAGAGGATGGTAAGGAAGCAACAATTGCTTTGGATTTTTTTGGGTAGTGCACCTTCAGGGAAACAATCACAACAGAACAGCCTCAGAAAAACAAGTTCAGCATTTTGCTGTTGTCTCTACATTTACTTCCTATCTCTTTGTTGCCCCTTGAACAATCAGGAGACAAATTTCAGGGAACTGCTCTTGACAGAAAAAGAGAGGCAATTTGTAAGCAGAGTTCCAGGTGTTTTCTCCTTTATTTCATGTTGCACACACCCCTGAGAAATAGTTACCTTTATCCTTGCATCCTTATGCATTCCTCTCTCCTTCCATCACAGTTACATCCCCATATTCTTTCCCAACAAGAGGCAGCTTGTGCCATCTTTGACCTCCCAGCTCCTCTATTTTGATTGTTTGGACTGCTTTGCTCCACACACAGGAACTTTTTCCCAGCAAACTCATCCTCCACATCCCAGGACAAAACCAGCAGCATTGACCACACCAGGTTTTCAGCCATGGGCTAAATCAAACAGGTCACTTTTACCCTTTGTGCCTCCTTTACCAGCTGTGCTGGCCAATCCACTGCCATGAGCTGGATCCTCTCCTCTTGGAAAAAATGCTGTGAGTGCAAGTGAGTCCTAAAGAGCCCCAGTTCAGCAGGTTTTGTTGGGGTTTTTTGTTTGTGTTGGGGTTTTTTTTGTGTTGTTGTTGTTGCTGCTGTTGGGGATTTTGGGTTTCAGTTCAGTTTTTTTGGTGGGGAGGGATGTTGATTTCCCTTTCCCCCTTGTTTCACTTTTAACCATGTATTAACATAGCTCAGGTTCAAGACCTGAGCTTTATATCCCCAAAAAAAGAGAGCTTTTCTATGAAACATAGCAATTATCATCTCTGGAGAAGTCTAGGACTAGAACTTAGTTAATGAAATCCAATTCTAAACAGTATGGATTTTTTTCTTGGTAAGGTGAATAACATGACAGAACCATGCTGTCAATAGGAAGACTCAGGACATTTATACATAAACCTGACTAATAATAAATATTGCTTCAGTTTCATGTGCTGAGGCCAGCAGTGAGAGCTGGAATTGCTCATCTCCTGAATTCCATATTTCAACGTGCTTGAGCTGATGCCAGTTCTCATTGTACTCTCAATTTCCATTCCACAGAAGTCTCCTAATTTTCAGCAATTCATTAATGCAATTTTGCTCAAGCATTTAAAATCTTAGAATTCACATAAATAACAAAGCAAAATATGTGCTTACATTATATTTTTTCTTAAAATATACTCCAAAAGAGAATATTGGGTACTTTGAAGTATCTTGTAAAGGTTCACTGAGTGGATGAACGTCTTACTAAGAAGTTTTAGCTGAGACTACATTTAGAAACTGAAACATTTTCTTGAAAGAAAGAGTAAAATACATGCTGCTGGGTTTCAGACTCAAACCTAAGGCTGAAAAGCTGTAGAAAAGTGTGATGGGAAATGCATTGAGCACAGCAGTGAAACCACCAGGTTTGAAAAGCCACCTTCACTCCAGCCTTGGCTGCTCACTCATACAAGGCACGTGCTTGTCCCAGAAAGACAAATCTCATAGACCCAGAAGGATTCACAGCTTGAACCCAACACCAGTCAGGTGTTGGACATAAAGCATTTTAAAAGTTACGAGAACTTAAAAGTTATGGAATTATTAAAGGAATTAGAACACACTATTTTCAGTTGCAACTTATGGGAAAGATGTATTTTTACCCTACAGAACCTCCATTTTAGGGCTCCAATACACAGAACCTTCCTGCAATGACATGCAGCAGGCTCCAGTGAGAGAACACATTCAGAAACCTTCCCTTCACCACAACATTCTTGCTTAACCATCTCAAAAGGGAAAAAAAAATAACCCTTGGTAGATATGGAATTGTTCAGTTTTCGATTTAAAGCAATATCTGGGAAACATCAGGAGGTCATGTATTCCATTCGTAATATATAAAGTTTTACATCTTCCCAGAGGCATTGGAGAGCATGCATAATTCACAAGGCAGATATATTCAATAAAATGGTCAAAACATTTTGCAAACAGCACACAGCAAATAAGACTTTATTTGGTCCTTTTGTGTTATACTCTCTTTCCCCTTGAAAATACTCTTCTATGTATAGTTTTTTATCCAATATTTCTGAGGTGTTATTGTTGTTCTGCTACCTTCCCTAAGTAAATTACATATAAAGAATATCAGAGGATGCTTACTTACAGCTACAATCTCAGCAAGAAATATATGCAACGAATTCACTGCTGAGAGATTTGTGTGATTCTAATCAGAAAATGTCATAATAAAATGTTTACAATGGAAAATGAAAAATCTTAGGCTTTTCAGGGCTGCAGGATGGGACATTTGCCACTTGGCATAGCAAAATTTTTATGAATGCTTATGAATTATTCTACTGGAAAATGAATGATGGGCTATAAAAGTTTTTGTGTATGTGTCACTCTTCCCAGACACCCTATGATGGAACTATTCATGTATAACAGTTAATACAGCAGAGCTGGAGCTTTTCCTGCCTCAGTAGATGTTGGAGTTTTCAGAGCCAGGCATTTGTTAATGCCCATTGGTATGCATCTGAATCTAGACATTGCCCAACTTCAGGGAGACAGAGCAGACAGAAAATAGAGTTTAGAAAGAAATACATTAGCTATGTGAAACAAAACAAAAAGCAACCAAACACCAAACCCTCCCCCCACCCCCCCCAAAAAAAACAACTAAAGTCGAGTTTAAGACATCTCCATACAGCTCATCATTCATGCATTGCAAATCACAAGCACAGACACAACCCCATTATACATTCCCCACAGCACTCAGGGAGGGCACCTTCAAAACACAGAGGGTGGAAAATCAAAAACTTAAACAAAGCAAAACGACAGAAGAAGAAATGAGTCAGTTCTGTGCTGCCACCTCTTGCAGACCCTTCCAGAGCAGCAGCAGTGGGGCAGGAGCAGTCGTGGCCCACCAGGGAGAGGGGAAGGGAGGACAGCAGCACTCATGTTGGAGGAGTTTCTGCTTCAGAGTGAGCTTGGCTGGGCTGTGACTCACAAATTCCTCCAGAGCCACTGCCTGCCATGGCCCTGCTAAACCTGTCTGTTCTGCTGGGTCATTTAGCCATGGGTAGCCTGCTGTTCCCTAAGATAAAGGGAACCCCTTTTTTCCCCCCTTTCTTTTCTTTAACTCCAGAGAGAGAAACTAAGTGCAGCATACCACTTAATCCTTAGCAGAAACTTTTAAAAGAGGAAGTTAACAAATACAACTAATAAAAACACTTATTTGTACAGCAAACTGTATTTGCTGGTAAAAGAAATTGTTCCTGTATTCAGCTTCCCAGGGCAGAGATCAGAGTTCTCACTATGGATAGCAGTCTATTAAAGAGTTGCATTGACCACAATTTTCCTTCCTTCTGGTCCTTTGGAAGGCAAGTTGTTGCCAGAAAGTTGTTCTGTTTGTTATGTAATAGCTCATCAGGACTTCTTTGGGCTGCAGCAAATCCAAACTAACTTGTACTGTTCCACTGCCATTATTTTCCTTCTGTATTTGCTAAGGTAGCAGCTAACAGTGCTCATGGAATACTGCAAGAAGGGCTGTCTGAAACTCACCCATTTCCTCCTCTTGGTCTTACTAAACATGGCAACCTTGGGGATTAATTAGCAAACAAAATCAAGAACAGTATCATATCTGGTAGACAGATCCTGAGACACAGCTGCTTGTGCCAAGCTAAAACTTGACTTTTTTTAAAACAAAAAGCCAGACAAAACAGTTTCCTTTCCCAAAAACAGGTAACACCTGGGTTTGTCAGACCCTCAGCCTCTGAGTTCTTCCTCTATTTATCATCCAGCAACTTCAGTGATCACTACTGGTTGCTTCATCTTAATTTTTAAATACTTCTGCAATGAAATGTAGCTCAAAAGATATGTCTGAAAAATTAAGGCCACGACATGGTTGGAACTTCAAAGGAAAGCCTGTGTGTGTGTTTATTTGAAGAAATTTTTATGCAAACAGGGTTCTCTAATTATACACACATGACAACACTCTGAATCAACAGCACTGGTACACCTTTGACATTAGTTAGTTTTATACCCTTTAATATGACAGTAATTAAAATTAATTCATGCAGATTTTCCTTTAAATATATTCTATTAGCAAAGAGCATTTGTCAAATCTACCCCCCCAGCATACAATGCCTAATGATATCCCTAAACATTAAAAGCCCTAATCTTGTAATTTATAGCTCAAAGCAGTTTACACATATTAGTCTAATAAACTGCAAGCAGTGAATTAACAGATGTCTGCTGGTACGTGGAATAATTCGTGCACTTTTAGTGACAGTTTGGTGTGGGTAACTACAGCGGATCCACCAACATGGGAAGTGATGAAGACAAAAGGTGTTCTGAACACTCTCAATCTCAACAGTTGTTTTAGGATGTACCAATCTCATGCACTGTTTAGGACATGCATCTAATTAGAAAACTTAATAGGCTCTATAGCAGAATGGAAAAACTGCAGACATGGAGAACTGTAGTATTTACTATCCTAATATCATTCAGTCTATTTATTCAATAAAACATTGCACTACCTACTAGGCCCACTGCCATTTAAGATTATTAAAAAAAATCATTGAGACCACAAACAAATGCCAATTCTCACATCAATTAAAGTGTTAAAAATAAGAAATGCAGGTACAGATATAACTAAGACCAGGCTTATACATAAAATTATCAGGCCAATATTTATGTTAAATACCTTGACTCAGTGGCCAGTTTTGATTTGTTTCCTTGATATGATAAAGGTTCCTACTGTGTAGGTCCAAAGTAGTTCTCAAGGATGACTACATAAGCACCACTGAAAATGAAGAAAATTCATAGCCTTTGATAGATAAAAGCCTAAAATACTGTAATGCAGAATTATAAGCATTTCACAAACAACTAATTTCTGTCCTTAAAACAAAGACAGCTTAAACAAATACATGACAGGAAAAAGTAAAGCAACAACAATCACAACCCAGACATTAGGAGCCCTTAAATGTTCAAGGTGTTGGAAGAGGCACAGCAGACAATCTGGTTGGCATTATGCTGTTGGATTTTATTAAAATAGTCTCCCTGTTTATATTTTTTGAATCCTCACAGCTCGTTGTGGTTAACTAAAGCACATAACTGCAGTGACTGACTTGGTAATTAAGGAAAATGTCAGAGACAGAGTTTTGTTATCAAGAGCTTCAGGATCTGAGGTTTTGAATTGGGAAGTTGTGGCAACCAGCCAGATCTCAGTAAATCTGAATTAACAATGGCTTTTAAGCACTCATAGGTCAATCAAGGTTGAAACTGATTAGCCCAAACCATAAAAGCCCAAAGGGATTTTCTGTAGCATCACTGAACCTACAGGGTCCTGGACTTGGTTTTCTCCTGCACAATACAAAAAGATGAGAGGATTGGTTCACTAACATTCCTGTTATTGAAGTCATGACACTCAGTGATCATGTCCTTGACAACTGAAAAAATGGTTAAGATCTGATAGTACGTAAATAATATCACGCATTCAACTCCTGCTTCTTCAATAAAAATGTTTTACACTAGTAAATGAGATTTTCCTCTCACTTTTACCAATGGGAATTTGAAAACAAATTATATTAAGAAAGAACCAAGCCAAGTAGATTTCCATCTCCTCTCTCTATGTGATTGTTTTATAAGTGAATTGATTACTGTAGTGGCCAGCACTTCTCATTTCTAACTGGTTCTGATAGTTCAATACAGGAAGCTATAGCAAGTCATATTAAACATTGCTACAGAGCAAGGAGCAGTCTCTTCAGGTTAATTGCTCCTGCAAGACAGAATCATCTATAACCTCTTCCAATTTATCAGCTTCACAAAAAAGGAAAAAAAAAATGGGTTATGATCACAAACCTGTAAAGTCCTTTCTCCACTGATCAGGATAAACATTCTGGTCGGTTGTGTTTCTAATGTCCTTTTTTTTTTTGCAAGAATCACCCTGCCAAATGTATCAAACATTGGACAGCATGATGAAAGATACTTGAAAAAAGGCCTTTACAGCACTGGGATTTTTATCATGTACTGATTATATAATGATTAAATTTACCATGTTACTTTTGGAAATAACTCTAAAGTGCTATAAATGTTATACCATTTTTTAAATCACAAACAGTTAAGAAATACAGAAGGCTATTAGCTTCATTGCAACCCCTTAAACTGCTGTGAAATGAGCTCTAAATGTGCTATAAAGCGATTTCAACAATTTATAAGCCTCCCCTGATTAGCCTTGAGCAAGATATAAATGTTAGAGAAAACGATTGCTGTAGAAGAGATATTCACTGTGGAGATGGATGATCATCCTTTAGTAGTTTGCACTGAAAACTCCAAAATAAAGGTTTGCTCCTTTGCTGTTCATTTCCAGCTGATTTCTACATGGACTCCAGAATCTGCAGTTCATCTTAGAGTTTTGGAAAAGAGAGATATTTTACTTTTATTCTGCACGTCCCTTCCCTCAGATCTAACACCATTTTTGAGCTATCTTCTGAGCAGCACCCATATCCCTTATTCCCACAACCATTTTCCTCTAACATCCTAAAATGAAATTACTCTCACATTTTAATATCTTATAGTATCCACAACAAAAACAACTACCCCTTTTGGAAATAACTGCCCCAAAATGTGATCAATACACTGGAGCTGTCAATGTACTGCATTTCTGAAGTATCTCCTTACAGACAGAATTAAAATTCTGAGCACTAAAGTGTCCATATTGTAAGCAGCTTATGGAGAAAACATTCCCTGGAAATGCCCAAGGCCAGGCTGGATGGGGCTCGGAGAAACCTGGTCTAGGGGAAGGTGCTCTGGCCCATGGCAGGGGATGGAGTTGGATGACCTTTAAAGTCCCTTCCAACCCAAGCCATTGTGTGATCTGATATTCCATAACAACAGAAAAAGCACATAAACACAATCTCCTTCTCTAAGCAAGTGCACATATCATGGGCAAGAGAAGCATGGATTTTTATTCTTCGTTTTTTGATGCCATTAGCTTTTACGCCTTTAAAACACATGTGAGAACGTAAAAGTATAATTTCCCGGTAGTCTGGACATGAAAGGAATCATTTATAGAAACTCAAAGTCATTTTTTCTAGCACCATTTATGAAAGCTATTGCTTAGAGCCCTGGCTGACTGCCCTGACCTGCTGTTCCCAGTTTCAAACCACTCACTTCTCTCACAGTATAACAAGGCACTGATCAATACCTGGGATCTTCTCTGAATAAAAGTTAACTTTTTCCACATCAGTAAGCAATCTTCCCCTCCCTCCCTGAAGCACAGCAGAGCCAGTCAATTCTCAGTGTCTGCTTCATCTGTTTGCATTTTATGCAGTGCTTCAGAGGAGGGAGGAGGATTCCTGCATGGCAAGCTGTAAGCCAGCTTTTGCACACTTCCATTGGGAGCCAGACTATAAATGATGTGCCTGGAACTGCATCTTACATCCACTTGGAGCTAGGGCTGCATGGGACATAAATCACACAGGAATACCAACCACTCCAGTGTTCAGCACTGGACATGGAAAGCTGTAGAATTCAGCTGTAGATATTTTATATCTACCTATGCACAAGTGCTGGATGAGAGTAAAGGAGAGCTGGTTGTGCATGACTAAGTTCCTCTTCCAGGCAAAACTAAATTACTTTTATTTAGGATTCTGAAGATACTTTTTTTTTCAGGCATTTCAAGTGGTTTTATTTTGCTGGGTTTTGGTTTTCTGTTTTACTTTTTTTTTATCTAAACATAACTTTCTTTGTATCTTTTTACCCCAGGCAGGAGCAGGAGGGGCACAGCTGTGGTATGACAGAAATATTGACCTAAACTAGAAGTGCCAGAATCCTCAAGAGAAACGTTTCTAAGATTTGAAGTCCAAGTCTGCCATTTCAAAATGTGTCTATGCCCTGAATAAGCTTGTAAACTTTTGGATACGCACACAAACTGAATTAATCCCTGAACCTTTCGTGATACATTTGTTGTAATTATGATGGGAATTGTTACAAGAATTTAAAGCAGTACAGTTCATAAATTCTATTAACCTCTCCATCAAAGATCACTTTGAAAATGCCACTGGATCTATTACAGCTTTTTTTATGTTCCCTGCCTGCCAAAATGTCTATTTTCTGCACAGCTAATAGTGCTTGAAAGATCTGTTCACATGATTCCCAAAAAGAGTTTGAAATGTTATGCTCTACAAAGTATAAAAAGAAAATTTCTGATTACTAACTTTTGTTTACATTTCTATTTAAAATAGAAGAATTCAAAAGTACATAAAAATTAAATTATTCAAATTATATTAATAACATGAGACCAATTATTAGTATCTGCAAGAAACAAGAGTGAAGATAAAACATCCAGATAGAATGGAATTGGACATTTGAACTTCACTGGAGTCTCACATAATGCCTGCTCTTAGGCAACTCCTTGCTTGTGAAATAAAGGTGTTATAAGACCCAAGCTGCCTGTGGGAGGGACAGCTTCATAGCTTATACCCCAGTGCAAAAGTCTAAACTTAAATATTAAGATAAATGATAACAGTCGTAATTAATTTCCAATTTTAACTTTTTTCAAGTTACACACAAGCTTGGAAGGGCTGGTTCTGGAGCCTCAGCATCTCTCACCTTGGACCACTCCATTTGCTCTCTAACCACCCCTGCAGCATCACCAGACTTGTCAGGGAAAGCTGCTGCACTGCACCCATGAACAAAGAGGAAACCTCAACTGAGGATTAAGAAATAAAAATTACAACCTAAAGAAGCTAATGCTTCCACAGTGTGTGCAATGATTCTTGACACACAAGATGGACAATTTTGTGGTCATCTGTCAGAGCCCTCACTTCAGTGTTTTCTGGGACCTCACACAATTTGTGGAGTTTTCCTGAGCCTCAATTTTCTACCTGTATAACAGGAATAACAACATAGTCAACAGTTTGAGAAAGGAAACATCTAGATGTTGGCAGAAATCTCAATCAACACAGGCAGGCAGAAATATTTTATGAGACTTAAGTTAACGGAGAGACTTTTAATAGCTAGAAAAAAAAAAAGCTTTGGAAAAAACTCAGTGTGATGCAAAATGAATCATTAAAAGCAAGTTTTGATTTATTGTGTCCTTACTGCCTCAAGAGAACCATTCAGAAGCCTCCTTGTGGTATATAACTGTGAAAATGAAAAGCAGGAGATGGAGAAAAAGGCCCCATCCAAGAGTGGTTGAGGAAGGCGAAGATGATGGTTTTGTAGAAATACTTCTCTAATCAGATTTATTCCAGTAACACAGGGCTTCAGTCAGGCCCAACAGGGCATATGGACAGTAATTAAATTACTCTCTTTGGCAATAAAAGACACCACTGAGTCCTTCCAGCCAGTCTGAGCCTCTAATTATGTGTGGAGGCTTTCCCAGTGCAGTTTGACATTCGGTGTCTTTGAAGTCAACCAGGAATTAACACGACCTTGCACAGCACAAGCTTGCTTTCAAAACTCCTCCTTTTGGAGAGTCTTCTCTGCAGGCTTCCTGAGCTGACAGATTTTGAAAGACACAAAGATATCTTTACTTGTTTTTTAATAAATCAAACACACAAAATTCAGGATTGATTAGGTTAGTCTTCACATTTTTCTGAACCCCTGGAAGTTTGTTGAAACTATTCTGAATTTACACTTCAAAATTACTTTATTCCTTTAAATCCTACCCCTGTATTTGCTCTGCATATTACAGCTGTCATGGAAATAGCCTCAGAATCCAAAATACACTGATGTTCACCTCACTGCATCATGGTTTAACCCCAGTCAGCACCTGTGCACAGCCACTCACTCACTGTCTCCTCCAGTGGGGCTGGAGAAAGAATCAGAAAGAAAAGTGGGAAAACTGATGGATTGATATCAAGGCAGTTCTAGAGGTAAAGCAAAAGCTGCACACAGGCCAAGGGAAACATCCATTCACCACTTCCCATGGGCAGGCAGGTACTCAGCATCCCCAGGACATCAGGGATCCATCACAGGAACAGTGACTTGGGAAGAGAAAGGCCATCAAACAGAATGCCCCTCCCTTCCTCTCCTCCTCCTCCCCCACATTTTATATGCTGACATGGCACACAGGCTGGAGCATTCCTCTGATCACTTGGGGTCAGCTTTCCTCTGCAGCCCCAGGCCAGCAGCTGGGGTGGGGTGAGGAGCAGAAAAGGCCCTGATTCTGTGTGAGCCCTGCTCAGCAGCATCCCTGCCTTAGCAGCATCCCTGCCTTAGCAGCATCCCTGCCTTAGCAGCATCCCTGCCTTAGCAGCATCCCTGCCTTAGCAGCATCCCTGCCTTAGCAGCATCCCTGCCTTAGCAGCATCCCTGCCTTAGCAGCATCCCTGCCTTAGCAGCATCCCTGCCTTAGCAGCATCCCTGCCTTAGCAGCATCCCTGCCTTAGCAGCTCTGTTTGCAGCACAAACCCAAAACACAGCCCCCCCAGCTTCACAGATTATTCATCACTGATCATCTGGTGCTTTCTGCCCAGCCATTTCCATTCCTGTCATGCCTGTGTTTTAGCCTTGTGTGTGTTTCTTGTCAGGAGAGCTGCTCTTAGTGCATAAATTGAAGCTGGGCTGTTATTACTGTAATAGCAACAGTATGCAAGACAAATATCTCCATACAATCCATTTCAAAGTTATTCTGCATCTCTCATAGCTAGAAAAAGCTAATTCAAATACAGCTCTGTTGCAAGTCACTGCCTGCCTAGGAGAAAAAATGCAAATACTTGAGAACTATGGTCAAACTGCTACTAAGGAAGCAGATAAATACAAACAAAACAAAATATTCTTCTGTTACCCTGTGAATTGAAAACACAACATAAACCTTCTCTCATACTGCAGTAATACTTGATAAATTAGTCAGTCAAAACATGGTTTGATTATGTGGTGGTCAGAAACACTTGAAAATAATTTTATTCAAAACCTAAATGGGTCCTGCACAATTTACCTCAGGTTTCAAGGACTCAACTCATTAGCAAAATACCACTGAATTTCATTATCATTCACTAGTGCTACAAAACTCTTCCAGAAGTACAGATTTAGATTCATAGCTGGATTAGAAGTGGGAAAAGCTGTTCCACTTACCTAGATGAAATTCAGGAATTCACAGGACATGAGATAAGAAATAGCACATTGAAACAGAAAACGAGAGATTTGCACACCATTGCTTCTCTATCTACCCTTTTTACTTGTACAATTTCTTCCTCCAAATGACTTCCAACATGAAAGGCAGGGTGTATGTGAACACATGCATCTCATACAAAGCCTCTTTGTGATAATTGATCCAAATAAATACTAATGCTAATTGAATTTTTGTGTTCTAATACAAAAAATATGTTAAATACCAAATTTCTTAGAAAGACCTGAAAGATGTGCTCATTTGTAGGTTCTGATGAGGAATTTTCATCTCACTTTTAATCTGGACTATGTAGCATGGTATTAATGGTTGTCATTTGTAAAATCAGAAAATAAATCCATTCAAACTTTTAAGAAGTAATGTATCAAAAGTCATCATGACTATCAACTACTTTTAGCAATCTAAAAGACTTTTTAGCGATATAAAATAAAATTAGTAAGATACTAAAAGAAAAATATTGAGAGGGAACAAAATGGCCTTGACTAAAGTTATGATATTTAAAACTTTTCTTTAGTTCAGAAATTCCTGCCAACTTAATTTCTAGATAAATTTCCTATTACATTTAAGGAAGTTATTGATAGCACACACATATATGTACTCCCATATATCTGTGTATCTATATGCATAAATGTTTTGATATAGACTTATTTTCAAGGTCCTACCTGAACAGGAAAAATAGTGGCTTACTTACCCTGCCTACACTATTTCTGGGCCAAAACCACAACACACCAAGAATAAGTTTGTTTTAAAACCAGCTTTTCATGTATCGATCTCCATCTCTCTGCAGGGAAGCAGGGACATATGGCAAGGAAGATCCTGGTCCTGGGAGTTTCATTCATAAACTCTCATTGCTCCAGGCTCTAGATTAAATGAACAGTTTGACAAATGCTCATGAAGATGTGTCTAATAGGAATATGATTCAGCACTCCTTTCTTCTGTGGGCAGAAGCCTTCCTCTTCTGGAATTCTTCAGAAAGACAGGGAACATAGTACTGTGTTTGCTCTTCAAAAACTGAAAACAGTCCCCATAAATAAGATCCAGCCTCAGAAGACACAGAGAAGGCAGAGAGGAATCAAAAGCACAAGGATACAAAGACTAAGTGAAAGCTCAAGAGAGGGCTGAAAGATTTGTCATTGAAATATTTATTGGCAGATTAAGAATTCCTTTCTGCACTTCCTCGCACACTTTGTAAGTTGGTTTTGTAGAGAGTTTGCACTTTGTCAGATTCCTGGGATTTCTGCAGCCCTGCTCTCTTCCTCCTGCATCAAAATTTAACCCAGAGATGCCTGGAGAGACAGCAACTGAGCCCTGCTTGAGGCAGCACAAGGTGACAAAGAGAGTCCAGGAACATCAAGAGAACATTACTTTGTGCACAGAGCTCCCATTATGGACTAAAAGCCTCCCAGGAGCTCCCATATCCACCTCTAGTAAACCCTGAAAGTGATCCAAGCATGCCACAGCCACGCTGGAGTGGCTTCTGACACAACTTTAGAGTAAAATAGCCTCTTCATTTTATAGTTGCTGATGTGAGGATGAAAGAACCTTAATACAGCTTGACAGGAAAAATAAAACCCAACACATTTTTTATTTGCTTCTGTGTTTTTGAGGCTGGAAATGCTGTAAAACTATATATAAAAGGAATTCCAGTCCCAAATATAATGAAGCCTAACAGAAGTCAGAGAAAGCAAGACGAGAGTGGTTACAGGAAGTCACCAGGAAGAGAAAATGAAAAGAGAAGACCAATTACAATGGCTAAAATCAAAGTCTGACATGTATACATCACTAAAGCAACAATTTAACCCAGCATCTGTGGGCATACATGCAGTAAATGCAGCCTAGGGCTAAGGCTGATTCCAAGGGAAAAGCGGTGGAGGACGGCAGGTCTGGCAGTTTTCTGCTCTCCTTGGGATGCCTTTGCAGCTGCAGTGTGCCTGGAGCTCGGGGCTCTGTGGTTTCAGAACCCTAACCCCTGGCTGGAGCCCTCACCCTAGGCACTGAAAGCAGCCTTGGGCTGAGGCTGGCTCCAAGGAAGAGGCTGTGGAGGAAGCCATGTAGTGGCAATTTCTGTCCTCCTCCAGGTCTTTGGCAGCTGCAGCGTGCCTGGAGCTCTGGATTTGGTGGTTTTCGAGAGCCTAACCCGCAGCATAACCCTAACTGTAGGTGATGGAGTGAAAGTGAGAAAATTTACTAATCCTTTGCTAGAATCCAGAGAGGTAGCTGTACATGTTGATGTTTCAGTAGTTGTTGAGTTCTGAAGAACTTGATTTGCTTGATTCTGCTCAATCCTATAATATCAAATATTATAGAGCAACAGCATTACAGAAGTACTGTCCTGCTGCTTTATTTTGTCTTCTGAGAAAAATTCTCCATGAGGCTCTCCTTAATGAGAATTTCCTTTGTATTATTATTGTTGTCTTGCCCTAGTTTGTTATATCAATGCTATTTCAATTTCTTTTTTTCCCCCTTGTGATACATAGTTTTTGTACAAGACTATTAGTATTAAAAGAAATAAATCCCAAAGCCCGTTCCAAAACATGCCCTACCATTTCTCTGCAGCACCTGAACTAATATTTCATATTAAACTGAGTTTCAATTTTTCTGCTGTAGTGCTCATTAAAACGAGGGAAGTGATTTTATGATCACAATAAATAAACTCATGGAGAAATAACATGAAGCGACACCCTAGCATTAAAGCACAATTACTTCAGAGAAACTTCAATGAAAAAAAGTCTGCATTTCATCTAAATACATAGCTACATTATAGAGTGGCAAAGAACTTTTGTTCTGTCCTGATACACTGAAGAAGCTGCTCATGTAGTATGTTTGATATCTCTGAGCAGCTGAACAGTTAAGTTTAAAAGAGCTTAGGGATATCTTTTTCCACCAAGCCACTTTATTCCAATTTTACTAAATTATGTACCGGGAAGGAGTGGAAAAGATTATAGTCAAGTATCAGGGCAAGGTTAATTCAACACTACAGGACATAGCTTAAGGATTTGCAGACTATCCTAGTAAAGAAAAGTGAACTTCTGGATTGTATGTTCACATCACAGGTAGTGAAGAATTGGGTTTTACGTTGTAAGAAATATTAGACTTTCTGGAACTTGTCAGGCTTGACTAAGAAGAGGCAACATTCAACATCTTTCTATTAGGAAACAGGTTAAAATGTCAGTTCTGCATAGAAATCTGAAGCAACTCTTGCTGATCTGCTATCAATGCTGTCTACAGTGAGGTGAGCTTTCAATGGGGAGCAAATGAATATAAGTAATTTTGTGCTAGAAAGAACTCAGTCATGCCATCTTACAAATGAGACATTAAAAAAAATTAACATCAAAAATAATAAATAAAAGTGCTATAGAACTTCTCAAAAGTTTTAGTTTTATCCCTCAGTATCATCTGAGATAATGAGATAAATTACTGAGGGATGCTGCTTAACATTTCACCTCTCATTAATCTTTATTCTTCTAACCAGATGGATTCCCAGACAATTTATAGCCATTTGTTGTCCTTTCCTTTCACCTCGAACTGCTCTCCCCATGTTCAGGTTTCCTTCCCTTCACACACCCATAGAGGTCAGGTCAGAAGATTTTCCTCATCAGAAACCTTCTTCTAACTCTACTTGACACCAAATACTAAAAATCACATTCTGAAGCAGCCATTAATCCGAATATAAATGAGCAGCAATAACTTTATTAGGCAGTGTGCCCTTTTTCTTTGATCAGATGCATTTTCATTATTATATCTGAAAAGATGCCAAACACAAGGTAAGCTTAAAGATAAAATAAATAGCTTTATGTAAATACACTATTTCTTATCTTGGAGTGTGAAGTATTAATTCTCAGGTTGAAAATCTTTCATTTTGGCAAGCTTGAACATCTATCAAAACAGCCACTTGCTCTTTTCCAATACTTGGAAACTATTACTTTTCACACCATTTTCTCCTTCAATTCAGAAGTGTTAAATAGTGTCCATGACATTCAAGTACATTTTCTTTGAATCCAGGAAAGATCTCAGTTAATCACCCCAGAAAAAGAAGATACTTAGAGTGAGAAAAAAAGACCTGCTGCACTGCTCCTCTGGAGACTCTGACAGGGAAAGAGCCATGGAAATCAAGTGTGAAAACTGTCAGAACCTCAAGGAGAAAGTTTGGCTGAGGACTGGCCTAGGGTGCTCAGCATCATGGCCATCAATTAATCTGCCATTAATATTTTGAAACACTGTTCTTGTGACAACAGTTACATGGTGACACAGCCTCGTGTCTAATGTGGAGATCAATACAAATATTACAAAGTTGAGTCTTCTGAATAAGATAAAGATCACAGCTGCATAATGGAAAAAGAGACATTCAAGAGAACTTCTGGGCTATGAGGAAAAAAAAACAAACCCTGTTCGTGATTCCAGCAGAATCCCCATAATTTGGAGGCATTTTTAAGTTCAGTCTAACTCCCATGTACTTAGGTTTAAGTCAACATAGAATCATAAAACATTCTGAAAGAAAGAAAACAAGTCTGAACACACATGCCACCAAGCTCCTGAGTCTCAGTTTTCAAGCACCTGAATTTGAGTTCTTCCCACCTGGCCTACCCCACCACAAGCCCATCACCAGAGCCCCAGGCTTTCCATTGTAACACTTTTGCAATGCAGTGCTGCATACACTTACACTGCATTGCCTCTCATCAAGCAAAGGGAAAAAATCTTCCTAAAAAATCAGCTTTCCTGAGAACTTTGCTATGAGTTGATTCCCCTCTTGTTTCTTTGTAATGGGTTTTTGATACTATTGTGCTGCATCCTTGCAGTTTCCCAGCTCTGCAAGCCAGACTTCCAGAACTTCCCAGAAAATTTAATAACAAGCTGTTACTGCCAGACCCCTCAGATGTCTGAACTTCTACAGAGGTTTCTGGACATTAACTGCACTGACATGTTCAGGTCCTCAATAAATAGAGATGTGAAGGAAAAAGAGTTGTTACAATACACCCAACCCAAGAGCCAAGTACATAAACAAGCTGTGTGTTAAAATTTCTCCCATGCTGCACAGATTGGGTCTGGAGTGGAGCAGGAAAAAGGAGAACATTTCACTGCTTTTGACTCCCAGAATGAACTTTCAATACCAGAGAATTAATATCACACCTGTCCCACACCTGAGTAGACTTCTTAGAGCCACACAGCACAAGGTGGAATGAACCTTCCCTCTCACAAGTGACAAGTATTCCACAATGGGCAATGACTATTATTGTAAAGTGAAAGTTTGCTTTATACTCTATTCTTGGAAGTGACAACAATTTAAGAAGTTTCACATTTTAAAACAGAATTAATAAAGAGCATTTTGCTTGGAGATTTTTGTTTCTACAGAAAGAGAAACTCATGAGACAATACTAGATTGCCATCTATGCATCTCAGGATGACCATTTCAAGGATGCCCCAAGGCTTTTGCCCTATTTTTCATCCCCTTGTTTTGACATTTAAGTTAGAACCCGGTAAATGTCACGTTTTTCATATTTAAAGTTAATGCAGTCAATACTGACTTATTTTACATTTTTATTGCTCTCTTTGTAATTATAATATAAGAAATGAAATTTTTAAACTCCTAATTATCAAAATGTGTAGTGGAAACATACCTACTGTAGAAATAATTCCCAACAAGCTGAATTCAAAGAACGCACACCATGGATCAGTACAAAAAGATACAAACTACCAGCACTTGTCAAATCATTGGGTTTGGTTTTTCCAAGTCAGGAGAGTTAAAACATAGCAACTCATTAATTAACAGGACAGCCTTTAATGATAACAGAATGTTTCTTGATATTTCACGTTTTTTCAGAAGCATGGTAAAAAGATGAGTGTGAACAACTCTCTCTTCTCCCTGATATCCGGGCAAGTGCCTTTGAAAGTGAAGGGAGCTCCCAGCAATGCATTAGCAATCCTCACATTACCAGCTGAAATACTGACATGTCAATACTTGCCTATGCGAGGAGACTCAATTAGCTCTGCATGATCCAGACAGTATAAATTCAGTCAAATCCATTGAAGGTGTGACAGTTTACAACACCCAAATATTCTGCTCAGCTGTTGCTCTGCTTTAAATGCATTAGTCTTTATCTATTATTTTACAAATATGTTAGTGAATATTTTACATATGTGCTTGCTCATGCCTGAATGTAATATACACACAAAAGGAAGCCTTAGATTTATTTATATCACTAAGAAATGGTAAAATATCAGTATTCTAATGCTCAAAATATTTTTTAAAATATCTGCTTAACTATTACTCAAAAAAACTTGTATGATAACAGAGTAATATCTTCTATAAATCACAGCAATTTAAAGCAAGCTCTGACATATAATTGTGTATGTCTTACCCAGCACTTTCACAGCTAAATAGTAAGCACAAATGTTACAGACATAAATCCCATGCCCTGTAGATAGAATGAAAGAAGAGCACTAAAGGCTGCCATTTTAATGTATTTTCCATTTCCCAAAAAGAGAAAGAATTCAGTACCAGGTATTCTCCAGGGTTTGCAATGGTAATGACTAGATATATTTTGAATCTATCATCTGTCTACCTTTGGAGGTGAAATAATAAACACTAAGATGGCTGAGGCATGGCTTGACATGAGCAACTCTGAGAAGTGCATAGGAAAGCAAACTCTTGAACATAAACAAAATCAAGTTTCTTGAAAACATTCCAGTCCTGACAATGAAGCTTGAAACACCATGTTCCTATTTCACAAGGCAGCTCCTTATCTGTTGTGTCTGCTTTTGATATAGCCTCAAAGCCTAGCACATTATCTTCCCTCCCTTCAATGGCACTACCTTTTATATTTGTGCTTCAAAATCTTCTGCACAAAATTGCTGCTAACTTTAGGAAGCTACAGAGCACTTTTTAATAAAGTGCACAGACAAGGGATTGATTCAGTTCCCTCAACTGAAACAATAACTTAAATTCATAATTCTCAAAACAAAAAGTGAAAACCCAGTTTTATACTAAATTTTCTGACACAACTCAGGTTCTGTGGTGGTTTTGTTGCTTATGTATGTTCTCGCTAATTTTTATTTTCCTAGTCTGCACCTCCAGCTACCTGGCAGCCATTCAGAGCTGCCCCCCAACACACAAGCTACCTGACTTCAGTTGTACAGCTCTTCATGATTCACATTCATTCCAGTTACAATTATTCATTCATTGCTGAAAAATAAACACATCCCTCCCATCTGCCCTCATAGCAGCACTTTGACCCACTAGTCACACTGTTCAGCAAATACTTCTCTAACTTCTCCAAACCTTGCTCCACACTTTGGAGGAACCCCTCCAGAATATCTCTTTCACTGTCTGCTATTGCATCCCACATAGAACCCTTATTTGCTGTGATTCTATAAAACCCTCCAGCAGCTTGGCTATTGTTCAGTGCCTTCCACTCTGCCTCACCTTACCTGACACTTGTCTCCAATCTCTGCCATCACCACCTTCATACAAGTGAGTACATCACAGAGCACTAGAGAAAAACTCTCACTAGTTTTCATTCAATTCATTTTAATATTACAGCTGTGGTTTTTATCAGCCTCACCACAAGAAAGCAGCAGGTGAAGCACAGGAAAGATTTTCTCTTTGACCTGCATTTTCAGTCTGCTGGGACATGCAGCAAATCAGCACTCCCTCTCGGATACATCTGAATCTTGAACTTGGACTTAACATTATGATAATAAAATTTAAAAGTAATTATATAGTAGCTATTCAAGCAGCACCATCTAGCTGTCCAAAAATTAAAGCCTGGACTGTGGGCATATAGTGAGATGTAGTTCTCTATAGTTAAGAAAATAACCAAGCATTTCTAACAGAGAAACACATTTTCCTGGTTCTTGGATGGGGAGGGTGCAGTACATTATTTAATAGAGCCAGAAAAAATGAAGAAGGAGATGAAAGCAGCAGCCTTATTCGGGCCTGTCTGTCACCAGCCCTGCCCAGAGAGGTTCATCTTCAGTTCAACACCACACTTCCAACCCTCCCCTGTAAGGCATCCTCTGACACAGTCTGTGATTGGTATCCAATCACACATTTGATTCTCAGTAATCGAAGCACAGACTTTCCAAAGCCCCCGGACAGCACCACAGTGCATCAGTCACATCCTGTTAGCACATAAGCAATGTTACCTCACTAATGTATAACTGTATGTCTCCAGCCACCACCATCAGTAGTAATTTCTAATGTCTATTAGTATCTGTCTCAAAATACCACATATTGCAAGAGATTTTACCTGTTCAAAATTGGTTTTAATGTTCAAAATTAGCAAATTTGAAGAGCTATTAGCACAGCAGAAAGCGCAGACTTCTTCATTTACAAGGGTGATTGGATTTTTGGAAGAGATTATATCAAACTTGTTTGTCAAAGTGCAATACAGACCTACCCAGAAATAAATGACCTCAATAAACATAACTACAGCTAAGAAAATGAAGGATCCTGCAGAGTTTTGTGACTTTGCTCTTTTCAGCATTGCAGTCATGAGACAGTGTGAGTTTTGTCCCCTTTCCAAGGGGGAAAAAAAAAAAAGTTGCTAGTCAGAATGAGAATAAGATGAGCACTTCACCTACATGCTGCATTGAGCAGCCTTAGTCAAGGTGACATTTGGGTTCACTTGAATATTCTTCTTTTTAAAAATGTAATATTTTTTTAAAATGATGTTTACAAAGCTAATTTCACTATTACTGTGTCATAAGGATACAGCACAAATAATGCATTTTAAACACCTTTAACCATCCTGAAAAAAGCAAGCAAGGAAAAAGGCTTGTTCACATCAGGCTCTGCTTTAGTTTGTAATTATTTAAGATGAGTATTTCTTAAGTTCACCTGGTTACATATTCATTTGCTCTAACAGAAGTTTTCTTCTATAAGTGGTCTGTACTACCTAGATAGTAACATTAGAAACACAATATCTAATCTATCACCATGACCTTGAAACCTGGAAAGTGGAATACATTTGAATAATTTAATTATACATAGCATCTGAAGTGATTATTACACATCTTGCATCTTGAAAATGCTGAAGAAATAAAAACTGCTTACATTTGGTAAGTCCTGCCTGCTTCCACATAATAGCCCATTGACTGCTGTTTTTTTCAATTGGAATGTTACACCAGAAATGTAAATATATGCACATAATATGCATACAGCTCATGCATACACTGCCATGCTAATATGCACATCTTGCTGTGTTCAGACACAAAAACTTCACTTCCATTATTCACTCCAAATTACTGAATTATAGTAATTCTCTTGGCCTGATCTATTATTTTCAAACTCTGAAAATTTAAAAGTTCTTGAAAAGAAATTCCAGCCAAAGCTGTCATGAAGTTTCTGCTCACCACAGAAGGAAGTAACCACTATAAGGAAAAATAACTGTAGCTTCTCTTTGTAAAGTATAATAAATAGGCATTGTTACATTAAATAGCCCATTGTACTGACCAGGTCCTGTGAGATCTGACTGTCCAGCCATGTTCTAAGTATCTCACACAACTGGGAGAGAAACTGGTGTTTTCTCTTTTTATCATTTCAAATTGTATGAGAGACTGAACTGAACAGCAAATAATGTAACAAGTTGAATAATACAGACAAACAGTTTTTTAGGAATATGAAAAGACCATGGTATCATCTTGCTTGGTTTCTTTTATCCCTCCTTGTGAAGTGAAAAGCACCACTTCAACTGCAGTGACAAATAAATAGACTATTTGATTGATCACCATTATCAGAAGCTGCTGAACAATTACTTTTTCTTGTAGCTAGGAGAAGAGTACAGCATGAGTGCAATGTGGTGATGTCATGGACAAAAAGATGACAAAACTTGCTTCTAAGTTTGATACAGAGCAGAAACAATCAGTTAGAAAACAAAGAAACCAGAGAATGGTAATCCTGCACTGCATGTTTCTCCTGCATATTGAACATTACAACTGATTTTTCACACCAGTACAATAACTCCCCATGTAAATCCTTTTCCTGCCAGAGGAGAGCTTCATTGGCAGCGAGGGGTAAATCCTTGGGTGAGTTGCAGTGTGAGCACTGATGTGCTGATGCATCATAGGCACAGAGAGTGTGAAGGGTACCTGGTCTCTTGGGGCACATGGGAACTCATGGAAGTGCAGATAATTAATATTTTAACACACAAAATAAAACATTCAATTATCTGTCCCTGAAATAATTCGAAACTGTTGCATCCTCCAATGAGAAGGTGTGTTTTGCAACATGTTTTGAGCATATTCCTTTTAATATATTCTTAGCTTCTGGATCTCTTATTTTGACATAATTTGTTTTTCTAACTTGTCAGAAATTAGGTACATGGGGTTTTTTAATAAAAAAACAAGCCAAGAGTTATTTTTCATACCAACTGTTATAGGTATGAATAATACCATAAACAATACCATTGTTTCTTACATTATGAGTTCACACAAATATTTTTATAGAAACCATCTCAAAACTATACAATGTTTAATAACAGCTTCATTGACAGACACAATATCTTTCTCAACTGCCACAAACTGAGAAGTGGCAAGCAGCAGAAATTACATTATTTCTTTCTGGAAGATCACTTTTGTACCCTAAATAATTCCTATATCCTTCATTCCCCCATCACTTGAACATTAGTTCCAGGAGGGAAGTATCAATATATTAGTTTCAGTTTTCAAAGCTGACCTCCCAATGAGTCAGTGAGTCCAGCAGGTCCACTGAAAAGGGCTCCAAAGATTCAGCACCTAATAAAGGGAATGTCAGTGCCAACATGACCTCATTCACAGCACCTGGTGAGCCAGGCTGTTCAGTGCCCTGTCCCACACAGCCAACCAAGCCATGAGCAGGGAGCTGGGGCTGAGCCTGGAGGCCACATCAGATCCAGTGACCCAAGAATTCTTGCATTGATCCAGCAGACTAAATTTACTACTGATCTATGCCAGTTTTTATCTAATTTAGGATGAATCATTTTGCTCTGAACAGCTTACACTTACTCAGGATATTTCACTTGGCACATACAGGTACACCTTTGTGCCAGTGGAAATGATTTGACCATATTCATTAACACAAGATACAATTTTATCCCCAAAAAATCAATTCACAGTAAGGTGACATAACCTTATTGACCTCTGTAGTAGTTTACTGGGGCAAACAATTTTGGATGAGGAGAGGTTACAGAAAATCTCTTCAGTTTGGCCAAATCTGTCTTCTTATACAGCCAAAAAAGAAAAACAAAACCCCAGTTGTCAGGCCTGTTTTGTTCCTGCTGGCACACACAGATGAGCAGCCTTTCCAGAGGTGATTTTCCTTATCCTAGGGGACCCTCCACACTGTCACAGCTGTCTTGATCTTCCTGATCCAAGATCCTGGCTGCAGCCAGGAAATGCACTTGGGAGCAGAAAGCCAAGTGAAACATGCAAGTGCAGCCACTGCAACACATCTTTTTTATTTGTCCCTATCCAGCTGTTGATGTGGAGGTGACTCTGCCCCTGAAATTCATCTTGTTTACTGCACACAGAGATGCTGTCCCAGGGCAGCTTGAGACAAAACTGAATGACCCCTGCTCAGTGGGCAACAGGGAAGCTTTGTGAGACCAAGTGTGCAGTAACCATTTCTGAGTGAGTGCCCCAGTACTTCCCAGCACTGTCAGGCACATTGCAGGGACTGGAGGAAAGGAAACATCAAAACTCCCCACCATGAGAGCAGTCATAAGTTTTAATGGACAACAGATCTATTCCAGCTTGAGCAAAATATACAGATTATGCCACTATATTTTACCCTTCACCTTGCAGATATAAATGAAAAAAAAACCAAACTAAAAAACCCAAAAAAACCAAATCCCTCCCCCCCCAAAAAACTACCCACCACATTAAATAAGCAAGGTCCCTGACAAATAATGTTTTTTAAAAATTCAACACCACATTGATCTGTCATTTCCTCAACAAAAGAGACCAAATCAATCAAAACCATCTGTTGCCTTTGGTCTTACACTGCAAAAATGATAGGTTTTCACTTCTGTGGAATATTCCACAGGAAGGTAAATTGTCCTTCCCACTCATTTATTTAGGCACTCAGCCAGTTCCAGGCTATCAGGCACACAGCCTACACAGATTATGAATTTAGGAACACCATCTCCTTTCATTCTATGTAAATACAGATTTATTGCCTTTATGCGTTGGCTGCAGATTTTTAAGCTACTGTCAGTTTTAATTTATGAAAGACAAACAAACATGCTCTGTGGGTTCATTTGCCTGTGTCACTGACTACCAATCACTCCTGAGGATGCCTCTGCAGGGCTCACCTTTGCCATTCACAGCAGAAAATCTATAGATATAACGTTTTGCAACAATGCTTGGAAATACCTTTCATTTTTAAGAGTCATATAAGCAAGGCAAATAGTACTTAAAGCCATTGATTGATAGAAGCTCTCATTTCAAGCTGAAACACTTCACTGCAGAAACTTGACACATACCACTTTTTAGCAATTTCAGTAGAAGACAAACTTTGTTAACAGGATGCAAGACTTCTGATATGAGGAGAAAAAAAAAAGGCAGCAAAGAAAATCCTATTCTAAGTTCCAAAACAAAAAATGAACTTTCAAAATGGGATGAAAACACAGCAATTTGTGGCATAACAGGATAAAAATACTTGAATGGGTGATCTTTTCAGAATTATGAATGCATTTGCAAGTAGGTAGGAAATAAGATGAGGGTGATCATATACCTGACATTCAGTGCAGTGAATCATAAGGAAGCAATTTAGTTATGCTGGTGCACTGAAGAACAATGGCTTAGATCTGAAGAACAATTGTCTTGCTAAGAGAAATAATTGTAAGTTAATTCAACGTACTATGCACTTTCTATTAGCAAATAACACTCGATGTGTATGTAAAGATTTCTTTCTTTTTTCCAGATCATAAATCCTGATTTATATAGATCAAACAATGTCTTAATTTCTCTCTATGCCAACTGTCTACAACATAGCAATACAAATAATGCTACTCCATGCAATTCTGCAGTTAAATAAAACACTCTATTTGGCCAAATGGCCTCATGTCTTGCAGCTACATCAGGACAGATATTATCACTAGCACTTAATGGCTGTTGATTAACATAATGAAAGGAGGATATTAAATTCAAACAGTGTGCTGGGTTCCAGGGGGTCGTGCTAAAACAGCTGGTGAGGTTATAGTTTGGTTCCTTTGCATTATGATCACCACTTCATTTATGATAACAACACAACACATTAACATCCGCCTCTCTTTGTGGCACCTTAAAGATCTCTATGGTTTAAGCATGTTTGCAGCAGACAGAACCAGCAGCTCCCCCTTTCCCTTGTCCACATTATTTAGGCATCACACTGCTCCAATATGCATATTTTTAGACCAGTGATGTCTAAGACGGTAATAGATGTGCAAGAGGATGTTTGCTCCCATTAAGATCAAGACTCAAAGGAACCTGTGAGAAGGTGTCACCCCAATCTCCAAAATCCCACGTTCACTCCCCTCCTTTAGTTTGTGCCCTGAAGGCCACCACGAGCACACACAGGTTGTACCAGTTCCTCCTTTTCTCCAGCACCCCCAGACTCCTCAGGGACACCAGGACTGCAGGCTGGGATTCCAAGTGCCCCTGCAGTGAACTTTCCTGCTCAGACCTGGTCAGCATCTGATTGCTGGGACTCTGCCAGGTGCCAAAAAGCTCCTGCTCAGGAACTGAACTGTGCTGCTGTTCATGGCCTCCATGCCAGGAGGTCTGTGGCTGTAATATACCCCTGGGCTATAGAGCTAAGCATGACAACACTTCAGCTCCAGTCAGAGATTAACAGGACTCAAGAATTCAAGCTCTTTGCAGTACACAGCATTTGCCCTCCAAGCCACCCTGCAACCTGTAACTTCTGAACTGAATTTAAAAACTTCAATGCAAAAAAAAAAAAAAAAAAATCAGAGCCATAGTGCAGACATACAGAACACCCAAGTTAAATTATTTCATTCATATCAAGTTTTTAAATGAAACATATTCTCCCAATAAGACGTCTCCCACCCAATTGTCAATTATGCATTAAACCTCAACCAACACACAGGGATATAATAAACATCTTCCCTCATCTGCTTCCCCAGCTTCTCCTGCTCACTCCACACTGCACCCAGAATCCCCATTGGGGTGTCCCACAGGGAACCTCAGGATCTGCTGTGACCCAGACTGCTCACAGGAACAGGAACACTCCTGCCTGGCTAAATTTGTGACAAAAGAGTAAAGTAGAACATGTACAGTGAGCCAAGAGCAGTGGAAAGTCACCAGGAGGAGAGTAAGAATGTAAATGGGGCTCAGAGGCCAGCAGGCAGAGGGGGCTGAATTAGGACCTGGTCAAGTGCAGTTGGAGACCTCAGGGTCATGGTTTCTCCTTGGAAGCTGTCCCCAGGCTCCATCACCTGTCTGCTGCCTTAATCAAAGCAGAAAGAGAAGCTCCCTGTACTCTTGACAGCATCTCATTACTTAAACATCAACTCAGTTTTACTCATGTGGGAAATAACTATGCAAAATTAAAGATCCTGGCAACACTCCTGATGAACTCTGCACAGAACTTGGGGAGGTGCACAGATTTCCATATAGAAGTGTTTGGCATCTGAGGCCAGTTTACATCCCCATGGCCAAGGACCAGTGCTTCCATTGCAACTGACAGCTGCATATCTGTGGCCAAGTTCTTTTAGCAAACAGAATTGTAGTTTGCTAATCAGAGATTTTTTTTTCCCTATCACGCCTCAGTGTTTGTATATCAAACAGCTGTGTGCTTTGTCTCACAATACACAGGGGCATGCCATAAAAGAGGGAAACAACAGTGTCTGCCTCACTGAATGCCAGGCACTCGGTCAGCTGCACTTCTGATCTGAGGGACTTGTACAGGCAGACTTCCAGGAGAGGTTTTGGTAATCAGGACATCCTCAGAGAGATCTCCTGGAACCCAGCCACACTATTCCAAGTACTTCTGGTGGACAGTAGCATCATCTGACATACCCAAACTTTGTGCAAATGGTATTTGAAAGCTGAACTCAAAGAAACCTAAGAAATGCTATAAATCACTTGGCCTGCCTACAAAAATGCTCACTTGACAAAGACAGCACCATACATGCAGGAGCAAAGGAAAAATGCACTGATTGATATCACTAAAAACAAGTGGTTGAGCTTGCTCCTATTTTTTAAATCCTTGCTTTTACCAGAGATCATTCATCTCTCACACATTTCAAAGCATCACTCACTATATCATACAAGCTTCCAGAGAAATCAAGGAACTAATCAAAGCAGATTAAATAGTGTTGCTTAAAATTGCTCTACATTTTAAATTAAGCCACAGTTATGGTGTAGTTTTTCAAGATGTCTAAAACTGTGAAAAGAAACTGAACAAGGCACAACCACCCTAATATAATTCCTTTCATTTCAGAGAGTCATTTTCTTGGCATGTATGTGTCATCTCCCCCTCTTACCTCCACCCCTCCCTGGATAATTAACTCACGTTCATTTGTTGGGGCTGTCATTAAAAAAAAATTTTAAAAAGCTATTAGGACAGTTTTAATGCAGCCAAAGAGTTTGTGCCCACCTTGTACAGAAAGTCACATATCATTAACCAGTCTTATCAAAATTAGTGGCCACTGCATTGATCACTTCATTCTGGCAGGCTGGCTCAAATGGGTGGGAGCCACAGGACCTGTGGTTTTGCTGATGTTTTTTTTCCTCTTGCCAAGATAGTGAATCATGACCCAGATTATAATGAGAATACATCCAGGTCATATAATTTAATTGATTTCATCTCAGGTTTCTAGTGATATTTAATAGTCTCCCTCTGCCTTGCTCCCTCAAAAGAATAAAACAGAGTTTGTTTCTTTATGGCAAGTACCACCTCAGCACAACCAAGACAAAGTACTGGAAGCAGCTTGACTGTTTCCAGGCATAACTAAAATTTAATTCATGAAGGGAAAATCTAATAGAACAACAAAACACTTCAATGAGCAAAGCTGTAGTGTTTATGAATGCTAAAATATATTACTTCATTCTACAATTACTTAGGAAGACAGCTGATTGAAATAACTCCATAAGCCAGCTTTCAGTGGACTACTTGCAAGTGAAATTACTTATGAATGTATAATTGAAAAGTAAATTACAGTTTGATTTTAAACTGTTTAGTTTTTCACTTACATGACTGTTATGTGAAGATTTCAATATTGTTTCTGAAAGCAGTGAAGTACTGATTATACTGACTTTTTTACATATTTGTATACTTATGTAGGAGAGTATGTGTGTGTGTACAAACTCACAATCTTTCCTACACATATACCTCCATCATCTTCCTGAAAATTCAGGAAAACTAAAAAGCACTCAAGTGAAATGTTATTCAATGGTCACAAGCTCACAGATTTATTTATTTACAAGAGAATCTAAATGGATGTGAAAAATAACACCAAGGTCTGCTGTCCTCTTTCAGACTTTTTACTGTCTTATTCAACACTGTGAACTTCAACTTCTCTTATAGCTCTCATTTTCCTTGTGGGGAAAACTTCAAAAAAAGCACTATCACCAGCAAAGCTGCATGTCAAAGAGATGAAGCAGATGTCCTCTTGTGGTACTTGACAGAAATCCTTTAATCCATGCCCCTAGAATATTTGAAAGGGACACACTTCTACTTGAGCAGTTGATGCCCATGGAGAATAAAAACACTAAAAATGTTACTTCAGGTTCTGCTGTGGATTCTCAGAATTCAGCCTAAGCAGCAGTCAGTCTCCTACAGAACAGTTTATTTATATGTATGTACTGAGATGCTCGGATTTGCAGAAGGAAGTTAAAATCTCTTCCTGTGTGTACCTCAGACTGTAGCTGGTGGAACAGGGCAAGCACATCTTGGATTCCACACAACTCAATCTATTTGTAAGCCAATGTGAAAAGAAGAAATAAAAAAAAAACACTTTATAAAAACACACCTGTGCAGTCTCCAGAATAAGCATTAAAGAAATAATAAACTGGGCTTGACTCAGAAAACAAATAGATTTCTAAACAATAAGGGGTTTAATTGGAGGAAATATTTCATTTCCTCAACAAAGGAAGGAATTCATGGGAGATGTCTAAGCAAGACCTCAGCAGCTGAATCAGAAAGGGCTTCATTATCTGCATTTCACATCTTGTTAGACTTGTATTTTACATATTTTAAACCCTGCACCTGCAACAATCTTACAATCAGTGCAGTGATTAGTCCAGCTGTATTTATATTTCATGTAAAGTTCATTCTGCTTCTCATTCCTTCTTTACATTCCAGCCTTGACAGTTAATTTACTTTGAGGAATGTGACTGGGATTGATTTGAGGCCTTCTGTTAAAATTAAACTACTGAAAAACCACATTCAGAGAAAGCTGAATTTGGAAATGAGACATGCTAAGAACTGGCCTTGGGAATCCTCCCCTTACAAGGGTGATGATGAAGAAATGGGCAAATCTATGAAGAAGGATGGGGTGCAGGAGATAGAAGAAATCAGAGTCTAGGAAATGCTAAAATCTACACCAGGAATAATTTTCATCTTTTTAAATTCCCAGCAGAAAAAAAATTCATATTGGAACTCTGGGTCACTATTCTACTACACAGGAAAAATAATTCTGAACTAAGTAGCTCCAGTCTTTACTAAGGTACCCAACTGGTACCAAAAAAATAAGAAAAGCTTTTTCTAATAGCAACCACTTGCTATCTCCTCCAAGACCAAGAGAGATGTGTCAATGCAATGAAATTCCCTGCAGGTTCACTTGTGTCTCCTGATCACCTCATTTTTTTGGTAATTCTCCTATTTCTCTCCTTGCTGAAAACATATGATTAAATCTTTCAGTACATCATTCTTCGTCCTTGTAGGTCTACAACATCAACAACAAGGATTTGGAGAAAGCTTCTGCCTTCAGGTGTTTGCCCTGCTTCAATTAATCACCCCTGCTAATTTTCATACAAAAAATAAAAATGCAATAATTCTTAACTGGCTAAAATTTTTCATGAAAAAAGAATAAATATCAGGATCTGGAAGAGCTAATTGTTCTCTTCAAGTGCCCCTAAAAGTAAACACTTGAGGCCAACCTTTAACAGAATAAAAATAATAGAAACTCTTTCAACATCAGAATTGTACTCAGCTATTTTTCCACTTTATTTCCTGTTCTTCTCTTGCCTTCACAATCCATCTCTTCCGTAATTTGTCTGAGAATTACTGTCTACAATTGTTGGTGATATTAAAAATGAACAATAGCAAAATAACAAACTTCTGGCACATCACACGCTTCCTTTTCCCCCACAGGGGAGAGAACAACCACACTTAATATCAATATAAGCTAATTTCAGTCTAAATAAAAAGCAGCACAACACCCAATCCTTTATCTACCTAAAGCAGAGTCTGTGATGACAGAAAAGTGATAAACCAGGGAATCAAATTTGTCATGACACAACTTCAATTCCAGTGTTGATTGGAGAAGACTGAGCAAAAACTTAAAGAAAACTTCTACTTAAAGAAAACTGAGTAACTAAGCCACCACCAATCCATAAAAAATGGAACAAATAAATCTGTCCAGATACCAGTGCACTGGAAAATCAAGTGACTGCCTTTTTTATCATTATTATTATTAGTAAAAACTTGTTGTACATGGAAGGTGGAAATAGTTAGATCCTTTGTAGAATGGGGCTGTGGCACAAGAACCTGTGATGGGCACAGCAGGGCTGTTTGAGGCCCCAGAGCTTACAGGGGTCCCTAAACTACAGAGCCCATCCAGAGCCCTCAGTTCTGCTACAGATTTCCTGTGTGACTTCCGAAACCTCAGCAAGACACAGGCTGAAGCACTTGGGCGATTTCCCTCAGTGTCTTTGGGGATCCACAAAACCCTCACCCAGCTGTTTGAGTGGCTCCAGCTCCCAGCCTTCACACAGAGCCACTCACATGCAGGAGGGTCGCTCCCAAGGAGAGCTGCGGTGACCATCTGGACCTGTGCGCACACTTCTGTGTCAGGCAAGGCATCAACTCATGGTACACATCCCTGCTGGTAAAATTACTCTGTCTTTGCTCAGGCTCCTCCTTCCTTAGGCCAGTAAAAACCAGAGCTGAGAGTCTTGGCCATACAGAAGAGCTGTAAAGACCAACAGGCTGCAAGGGAGGGAGTGCCCTTATTCTAGCACAGCAACATGTGTAGCCAAAAAGAAGAATACTGCCTGCAAGTCAAGTCTAAACCGGATTCCACTCCAACACAGTCATCTGTCACAGACACTTTTCCCGTTCATTCTCATGTGAAAAGCTGCTGGTGAGGACAGATAATCCTGGAAAGCAAAGGCACAGAACTTCTGAAGTCAAGCCAATGATACAGCACATACCTCAACTGCCTCCCTCTCCTTGGCAGTTCTTCAAACACACAACCAGGCTTCTAAGAGTTCCACTTGGACAGATGGCTCTGCCCGTGCTCCTCCAATGACTTCCATTCAAATGTTTTTAAAAAAGGAGATCATGTACCCTTAAGTGTCCCTAACCAACTTCATGGGGCACGAATCAGGACTTGAGCAGATGGAAAATGCATTCCCTGAAAACATACACCTTAGTAGAAACATGTATTTCTCAAGTTGTAGGCTTTATGCACCTACAGTGTGGTTTGTACCTAGTATTTACTTTCTCCCCTGTATTCAGCTTTAATTCACATATAGAATTGTTCAGGGACATCTACTTCAGGCAAAGTCACTACACAGAAACAAACATCTGCAGAGACTGAATTTCTTTTTTGACAAAATTATTCTAAATGTAAGATTAAACATTAACCAAGTACACATCAAGCAAGATACTTGGGTTTTGCCTCTCCTCAAAGGATACATCTGGATCTCAGACTAGTAGCATTACCTGAGTGCTCTTCAGAGACCTGCACTTCCTACTTTGCTCTAAATAACTCCTTATCTTATTCAAAGCTGCTGAATCAAGGGGAAAAATCTTCAGGTTCCTGCCCAGGGAGGTTTTCAATCAAGATCTACTCAAGGAAATTCACTCTGTTCTGCTGCTCTCCAAGGAATCTGTTTAACAAAATCCCCACTAACTGCATATGTCAATGCTCACAGGTACCAAAATTCACTTAGCAGCTCTCCACTGTTAGTAGCTACAGTCTGCCTAAGCCAATCTGTAATTTTAGTTTTAAATGGTACTTCAGTAAGTGCAAAGTTCTCACCAATTGTACATTTTGGTCCCACAAAGTCCTTACAATCACAACCATAATTTATGAGTTCAGTTTCCCTCACAATTTTACGAGTCAAGTTTCCCATCTTTAAGAAGGCAAGGAAAACTGAATCCTGGGGTGATACAAACCACTTCCTAGCAGGAATGTGGCATAACAACTGGTCCTGCCCTTCAGTGCAGTCGATCTGCGGGCTGAGCAGGGAAATAAAAGCCTGCCAGTAGCACTAAGGGTGGCACTGCCAGCACTGGGGCCACGTGTGCTCTGCCCAGCACTGCTCTGGGTCTCACAGCACTGCTCCTGGTCCCATCCAGGCTCCACACGAGAGCCACAGCCCAGGGAGAGGTCCCTGTGCAGTTTTCAGGTCAGCAGCTCTCAGATGGTGCAATGGCTCTTGGGCCATGATGTGACAGCACGAGGCAGGCTGTGTGCCTGGCACAGCACAAGGGCGTTTGGGGCATGGAGATGACAGCAACAACAGAATAACACCCAGGGCAGGGGAAGCCAAACCTGGCAAGCCCATGTTTCTGCTACCTGTCCCACCAGCTGTGTTTGGCTGTCTCAAGCACAAGCCAGGGTGGAAGCACCATCCTCAATGGGGAGCAACCCTTAGGAAGGCAAAGGAAGAGAGCCAGGCTGAGGGCAGAGTTCCCAGGCAGGCTTTGGTACCCTATGCCTCTGGTTTAGGTGACCAAACTCTGCATGAGAGCAGTCTCTACAGCATTGTTATTTCTACAGCTGTGAGAACTAGGACTCTGCAAATGAGTGTTTTATAAAATACACTCCTGGCCCAACTAGTGGGAGACAAGTTTACAAACAATGCAAGAAAAGGGATGTAAAACCCTGAAGATGCTTGAAATCATGCCAGAAGAAATGTATCTATAGTTTCAAAGGCTTGCATTTGAGGGCAGGGAAGATGCTCGTTTGGATAGATCATCAAAATTAAAGAAAACTTTCAAAAATAACCATCCAGAAGTTTTGGACACAAGATTTCTGTGGAAAACAAAAAAGGGTTTGGGGAGGAAGTTTAATGGGTCTGGGAGTTCAGAGGATTTGGTTTGTCTGGTTTGCTGTTGTTTGGTTGGGGTTCTTTAGTTCTATATCTTAGTTGTTGTGAGATTATTTTTAACACAGAACTACAAGGCTTTCTATAACATATAAACAACTTAAAACCTAGTTATCATTGATTTCTTTTTTTAACTTATGTTATCAATAATTAGAAAACCTTGTTTTTTGGATTATGTGTTAAATGATTACTCTAGTCCTCCTCAAGGTATTTCCATCATTTAAATTTAAATAAACTATAATAAAGACTAATTTAAAGGAGTACTCAAGTAGCTCTTGATTTCCAAGCATTTCCATTTAGTGGCTAGCAGTGGATAAGACAACTGACCAGTCAGAGAAACCCAGATTGCCTTCATTGCTTATCTCTTGTGCTCAGCTCCAGCAGAAGGCTCCTGCAGCACCCCTGGCTGCACAGAGCAATTCTTTTTACAGCACAGCTCCAGGACAGTTGCACTGGCACAATGAACAGGCTGCAGCAGGAAAATGAGGACAAGTGGCTCAGGCAAGGAAAAAAATTTCTTCACTGAGTGCTGTACCCAAGCTACATTTCCTCAAGTGGCACCCACAAGCTGCAATGATATTGTCAGCTCAATATTGTGCTGAATTGAAAGGGACAGTCCTGTCACACCCCAGTCCTTGGGCAGGCTGTCTGCCCTGCCTCATGCCAGATCTCACATTCACCAGGCCAGGGAGCTTAATCAGCCAAAATAAGCCAAGCCAAAACACAGAATGGAACCCCTACTCATTTTCAAAACCTCACTCTCTTGTCACTCAAGCTCCTGTCTCCACCCAACAGGAGGGGTGGGACAAACATCCAAGGACACACATGGGAGTTATCTTCAGCACCCTGCAGACTTCTCAGAACTGCCACCATCCTCATGATCTGACTTGTGTTCCTGCTTTCTCTGCAGTCACAGGTCAGGGGCAGGGTGGGTCTATTTGCTCCCCTCCATGACAGAACAGCTGGTGAAACAAATCTTTCCCTTCAGACCTGGAATATTCAACACTAAACATCAGCTCAATCAGATGGCAGCTCCTCACAATCAGTAAGTACCACTAACCAGCCCCCTCCACAGTGTACTCATATAACTGAAGTTCTAAGAGCTAAAAAATACAGGACCCTAATTTATCTGGGCACTTAAGCATGGGCCTAAGCTTGCACCCATTTCTCTGAACACAGAAAATAAGATACAGTAGAAAAAGAAAAGGTTTCAAGGTTATTTTATGCAGACCACAAATGCCAAGTAAGGTACAGTCATTGTCAGATGCAGCTGATCAGCCAATGACATTCATCTTTTCCCTTGTATTCACATTTTCACAATTGACTTCTTCATCATCATAAGCCCAACATTTGCAGTGGCTGATCCCCACCCAAACAAAGTTTCCTACAGTAAGCGGAGCAATGTTAAACCTTGGAAACTCTCTCCTTATAAATGTTAGTTACAGGAATTTAGGTCTACTGAAACAGACTATTATATAATTCTCCTAATCCTGCAGTGTCTTAAAATATCTTGCTGTACTATCACATCAAGTGCAGACACACAATGGGCATCAGATGTTTGTCCTGTGAATAAAATAGGAATAGAAAAACACTTTTATTATCAACTTAAACATTTTAGAATGTCTCTTCTCTTGAGACAAGCTGTTATGTTTTTTCTGCACTGTAGAAAAATAAATGGATTTGTGACTTGAATTTTCTTTTTGTTTTAAAGACAATAAACTAAAAAATGTAAGCATTTCCAAAGAACTATAGTCTCTGTTTATATGACATACATGTCTACACAAGCATGCTTGAGTAATTACAAGGTAGAGGTGAGGACTACTGAAGAAATACACAATAAGTTTTGGTCACCTTGTATTTAATTACCACAGGCTTTCCTGCAGCCTAGAAGTTTTTGCATTTAAACAAAAAGAAATTTGTGATCCTTATCAAATGTAGCCATATGGGAGGGCTGCTTGCAAATCATTATTGTTTTCAAAGGAGCAGGCAAGCTTTCCCGGCTTAATTGAATATGCATCCCATCACAATTCCTTGCACTGCTCTAACACCACATTAAGATTACATTGCACCTCTTATTAAGAATTCTTATCAAGATCATAAATGCACAATATGCATATAGAAGAGCACTCAAACAACAAAAGCTGCTTTATGCATAGAGTAACCACAGGGTTTAGTTAGGAAAGCAACAGGGTTGGGTTTTTTTAGTCAGATATTTCTTGGACTCTATTTCTTATGCTGTAGTCAGTGCTGGTGATTCCTGCAGCTTCAGAGAGGCTCCACATCAGAGCGATCTTGGCAGTGGCCAAGGAGCTCCTGCCTCACAGTACTCAATGTTAATGAATGCTGAAAGGAGCAGAAGCGGCAGGGTCAGAGAGGGGAGCAGGCTGCAAGAGCAGTGCCCAGGCTGCCCATGAGCAGCAGACCTGCACACACACGTGCTGCAGTGTCTGGGGCTGCACAGCTGAGCCTCCATCCACACTGCAGTGGCTCTGACTGGCTTCTGTCACTTGGCAACTGAGAAACTTCTTCACTGTAAAACCTCAGCAGAGGTGAGAGAAGCAGAAATATTCCCTTGTTTCTATATTCATGCTCTGTGTGATTAGGAAGAAAGTTCAGTCAGCTTCCTCTTTGAGCAGCAGTCAGGGGTCCCTCTCTGGAGTCACTGTGGCACACAGATGTCACCAGAGATGCCACAGGCTCTTCAAGATCATTATGGGGTCAGTGTGCTCCACACACCTCTAAGGGGTTGAATCCTACAGAACAGGTCTATTTTAACTTCTGCAAAAGCAATGGGAAAACTCTGACTATTAGTATGATTTCCAGTATTCTCGCAGTTTTATATTTTGAAAAGATGCTATAATGGTTGTTCTCCACAAAGTTCAGGAGCAAAACAAAACCAGGTCCTTCAAGCTGAGGCCTGCTGCATCAGGCCAACCCAAATGCTCCACCACCTACAGAAGACATAGCAGGAGATTTTACAGCCAGTGAATGATTCAATTCTTTCATTTCAGCTCCTGTGTTAAGATTTCACCTCTTTAAAATTAATTTCCCATTTTTTAGATTAATATAATTGTTAGTTGTGTATGTATTGGATTATCTCCCCACCAGCAGGACAAAGACCACTTACTTTTATCTACCCCATCTCACATTTACCACTCTAGACTACTCATGTAATTTCCATTGAACCCACAATCTAAACAAGTTTATATCTATTTTTTTCCCTTTGGGGCTCAAATTTTTTGATATAAGTTTTTTTATACATGTTGAAACGCCTCAAAAATTAATTACTGAAGTTTCTCAATTTATTAAGGATGCTGTCAACAACAAATTCTATGTAGCAGCAACATTAAAAATAAAATTCCAAGGCCTGTATATTATATTATCAAATTTGAGGGAGATAAAATAATGACTGACAATACAATCTGCTTTAAACAACTTCAGTCATTTAAATCATTCCTCCAACAGATGGCAAAAACACTTCTGAGCACACATCTACAAAATAATTGGTCTGCAAGCAGGCAAGTAAGAAAAGTGTACTAAATGGCACAATTATTTAGCACAGTGATTAGAAACAGGATTTGGGGGCTTAGAGAAGAAAAGAAATGACTGAAGCTACTGACAGAAAGGAAAGCAGTAAGACAAAAGCATTCATCAGCAGTACCAGACAGCAGGCAGGTTATCCCAGGTTATCCCACCAGCACACAGGACACCAGGTGCTCTCCAGCTGGCACCTCCACAACAAACAAAACAGATGTTTATGTAACTGGAGTCACTTCTTCTACCTTCTTTCCTAAAATAAACAATCTTTTTCACTCCTACCCCACACCTGTCCAGCACATAAGTTTTTGGTGAGCATGTAAGCCATGAACCCACTTTCCTTTGGTCAGTTTGCAGTGACTCAAGTGCCAGGGCTACCAGAAAGCAGATGCAAAAAAGAGTGATCAGGGCTGAGGAGGAAGGTTAACATCACTCAACAACTTTGCATTGCTTTTGTTCAATGTTGATTTCATTTTCACAGCATTTCTTAACAGGAGAATTCTCTTAAAAGTAGTATTTCCCATTATGTAGCCCAGCACTTGTCCCTCCTCAATGTGATTTAAAGCTACAACACAAAATGAGTGTTGATATAGACAGACAGCATCATAAAATGACAACCTGAATTACTAATCTGAAAGAATTCTCAGTCCCACCATCCACCAGCCAGCCCAAGTGCCACAGCAGCTGGGTAATGCAGCCAAGGAAAATAAGGCAGGCAGCCAGCACTCATCTTTGCTGGCAGAGAAGAAAACCTCATGTAAATGTGTCTGACACATAATGGCTGGGAAAGCCAAAGGAAAGCTTTTATAATAACACATAATATTTCCATATTTTCTTGGAAATGTTGATCTTATGGCTTCACCACGATAGCAATTACCTGCTGACACAGAACACAGTTTTAAAAATTTTTCTTGCAGAGAAGAGGTGCTTTAAATTTTATATCCTGAAGACCACAAAATTATTCATCATATAAAATTAATAGTAAAAAGAAAATTCATTTTCTAAGTACATCTCATACTTCAGCAAAAATAATTTGGATTCTTTAGCAAAGTAACAATTTAAAATGTACATCTCTGGATACTTCTTGAAAGCACTTGGATTATGGGCTTCTTGCCTTTACAGAATCTTTACAGTACTTATGCATCAATTGGGTCCCAGAAGAATGTACTTGCTTGATGTATATCTGTGCTACAGTTCCCATACAAACATTTGGAAAGCTAAATAAGGAAGACAAGCTAATGGCACCTCTTGGGTTTCCAGGTTTGATTCCAACTGTGGCATCCTCCAGGGAGCTCTTAAAAAGTAACAGAAACCTCACAGCAGTCTGCAGCAAGACTTGGCACACACAGCTTAGGGAATAGAAGTCTCCAGGAAAAACACTTGGGTTTTTTGCCCACACTGTTATGAGATACCTTCAAGATACCTTCAAGTAAAAGATAAATGCTATTGATAAGCAGTGTTTGCTCAAAGCAGTTTTCTTCAAAGCTGGTGTAATCTGTTAGCAGCTATTCTGAACAAGATGGTGCACAATTGCAATTTCAGGAGTGTAGTGAAGTACAGCAGCACAAATATCTATTGTACATGCATAGGCAGAGACTGGGATCCTCTTCTCCTTCCCCCCAACACCCCACCAAAGTATTTCACCCTCAGTATATATACACACAGTTCCTAGATAATTATAAATAACTAAGTTTGTAAGTAATATTTTCACTCATTACCATAGCCTTACCAAAACAGCAGGAGGGAAAAAGGCAAAAAAAAAGAAACCAGACTGTGGAAGCTATGAAATTAGAATAAATCCACTTTTCTTATAGTTTCAGCAGTTTATTTCTGCTTAGCATCAAAATAATCCTGGAATGTTTTAATTCAAGAATTGCAATAAGAACTGGAAAAAAAAAAAAAACAAACCAGAAATCACTAAAGAAGTCATTTTAAAGGCAGCTGTCACATTAAAGGCAGCTTAAACAATGTTTAAGTTTTACTCTCTCACTTATAAAAAAGTAGTTGCAAAACTGGGGGAAAAGAAGCTGATGCCTTTTCCCCTGGTCCTAGAATTATGAGCCAGACACAGTTAAGAGACAGAACTGTTTTACCTCACTATTTAATAGGGATCCTTATACCCAATACTGCATATATACAATTGTAGAGACCTTGCAAAATAGCATATCTGACAAAGAGGCCCCATTGAGAAGCTTAAAAGCGTGGGGTGACATCTGCCTATTCCCAAGTGTTACCCCCAGATGGGGCTTAATCCTGGTCTACAAAGCATGTTCTAGAGAGAGCCTTGGTGTCTCAAGGCAGTGTAAGGCTTTCTGGCCTCCAGCTGTGAGGCCTGCAGAGTCTTTGGTCTTCTTGCCTAGCAGAACACCAATACTATGCTAGAATACCTGGCTTAAAGAATTACAAGTATGTTGTAATTACAAGTATGTCATAATTACAAGTATGCTAAGATGACTGAGAATACATAAAAGGGGAGGTAAAATCAAAAAAGGCAGAAAATCATCATGGCATCATTGCCACTGATTAAAATATCATTATTTTAAAATCAGCAAAGTACTGAGGTTTTCCAACCACTGAAGTGGAGTGGAAAGAAGGATCTGAAGGTAATACAGATGAAACTGCAGCATCCTCATTCACCTTGCACAAAGCTGGACTCATTCTGAAGGACCAGTTACTGGGTCTTGTGACAGTCCCACTGAAGCCCTACAGCCAAAGCATTGTAAATACTGTATTAGACTTGAGAAAATGAAAAATCTGCAAAACTGAATGGCTCTTACACCCAGATTCCTCTATGCTACAGCACAGTGCATCCTGCTCAGTGTGACTGAAGTGCAAAACTCCCTTTCTGTTTTAAGTGTTTCAAGGTCTATGAGAAGCCACTTTGCCCCTTATCATAGCTTCAGGTACTATACAAGCAACTAAAGCTTAACCAGGGACTCCTCTTATAAATTGCAAGAAATAACAAGAACCTCCTTAGGAGTGTATCAAGGCAGAATAAAAAGTGATCCAGAGTACTGTTAGTTTATCAACTACTGTTTGGTCCATAGGACAGAAATTAAATATTTCTCCTTTCAATTAAGGAAATAGTCAATGATGTGGCAAAGTGGGAAGGTGCTTGCTTGGTTTGTTTGGTTGGAATGTAATTGATCTTTAAAGTACCTGTACTCATGGATTCTCCAGAGTCCTTTGTAGTTTTTCATACAAGCTTTTATCTTTGACAGCCCATCCTTTCATAAATGGCAACTCTGCATAATGAAACTGTTCTTTTCCAATTAAAAATTTCAATGAGCATTTAATAGAAAAAAGTCACTTTAATTACAGAACTGAGGTTTCAAGAGACTATCTCTATTACACAAAATTATGGTAACTAATGCTTATTGCTAAATATTATTTATAACATAAGTCAACTAACACATTTTTTGGCAGCTATACTGCAGTTTAAGCACTTAATAATATTGTGGTTAAGAAGCACTGAAAGATCAGAGTGAATGCTGAAATCCAATGTATTTTTATTAAATTGCAGCTCATAACCTTAGTATATAGTCTGTCATTCTTTCTGTAAAGAACTATTTAAAATATCAGCTGCAGTTATCTTTTTTCAAGCATGAGCTTAAGCAAAATAAAAGCTCTCTTTCAACATCATTCAAAATCAACAGCAGGAAAAAAAGTATTTATAAATAAAATGCAGAGAGGTTCAGCATTCAGTGCGGCAATTTCTAATTTATATAAACTTCATCAACTCTGCTGTAAAACTCAGTGATCAGAAGAATGTGTTTATGTGTTGCACCTCCAAGGTACATGTGCCTGTTGCTTACTCTGCTGAAGCAGCAGTCTGATTAATTAGAAGCTTCTGGATTTGGATGCAGTGAGACCTTTTTCAAAGCTGAACAGTTATTCCTCAATAATGAAGAGGCAGGAATTGATCTCTCTCTACTCCACTTCTTATCTGAAGAAACTTGCTGATGTGTTTTCTCTGCATTTTGCTTCTTATCATTGATTAACTTTGAAGTCCAAAATTTTAAAACTATCCGTTATGAAATCTGAGGAAGTTTGTCTTAGGCTTTTTCTCCTTTTAACTTTTCCCATATGTTTCTTTTCTCCCAGAAAAGGAATCCTATAATGTCCAGCTCTCCCTTTAAATGCACTGGAAGGTGACAGAGGAGGAGGTCGACAGGGATTCATCCCTATGAGAACAACTTACTACATCAGAGTGCTCTGAAGCAGGATGGAAAGATCTTTTCAAAGCTTAATTTCCTCTATTGTACAGCAAATTGTCTGCCACAGGACAGCTGGCAGTCATTTACAGGAAATGTTACAGGCAAAAATGTTTGACCCTCACTTATAACACTTCATTATGTTACTGGATTTAACATTTATAACTTACTTTACAGAGAAATAAGAGCCAGATCTAGGACACAATACTACACAGTGCTGATATCCTACAAGGATAATATTCCCTAAGCTCCTGGATGCTCCTGTTTCCAACTGATTTTTGTGAATTGTCATTTGTGACCTTGGGAGGGGGTAGAACCAAGATGTTGACACCTGTCAAACCTCAGTTTAACAGACCCATTTGACTATAAATGAAGAAGATGATGCCTTAGAGGGGAAATACTTCAACAATCTATGTAGGCATGTGGCCACAAAGCCTCCTGGAAAAAATGCAGTCAGAGAACTAAACCAGAGCTTTCTGCTTCTCAGTGAGCTCCATTTAGAATTCAAAAGCTCAGTGTTCAACTCCCTAATGCCAGAAAACACTTTTAGGCTCCTCCTTTTAATCAGTTTCTCAAGGCAGAAATAGAGCCTTAGAAAAAGTTACCATTTGTCATTGTTTTCCCCTTCCTGTGTGCTCCCTCTTCTTGAGAAACCTTTGATTAAAGCTTCAGTGCTATTTCCACTTTGCCACCAAAAGCATTCTGTGCACCTTTTCTCTGGCAACACAAACTCACAACCAATGGTCAAACCAGACTGAAAACTGCAATAAAAATTTGGCATCAGTTCTACTTTAGTTATACTGAATAGTGAAGACACATGGAAATCATCAGTGCATACCTGCACTACTCCACTAATATATGGTTGATATGGTTAAGTGCATCAATCAATATATAGAAGTTAAACTGCCATGAAAAAAACAAAATCAGTTTTTCATCACAATTATAACATGAAAACTAACCACAAACCTAGGAAAAGAACTGGCTTTCACCAATTTGCTCTGTGTAAGAAACTCCTGGATTTCTCTAATTTATACTGTCAAAGCAACACAGATGATTAATTCATAATAAAAATCTTGAGAACAGTGAGTGAATTTTGCCTGGATAGTTCAAACAGAGAAAGTCAAAAGTCAGCATTTAAAAGATGCTAAATCTGATTTTGAGTTAACATTTGACATTTGGGATATATTTTAGCCATTAATAAATTGCAAAATTGTTATGGGTAAGGCCATGGAATGTTCCTTCCTCCCCAAAATATAAACTTTCAAATGTTTAATAGAAAAAATTAACCTGATTTGAACAAAAAAAAAATTGCATGCAGATTACCACTCTTTCCTGTGGACTCTCCTTGACCTTAGATTTGGCACAATCATCTTCAGAGAATAAATAGAATTGGATGTTCTCCTGCCTCACAGACCTAGAACACACCAGGCACAACTGTGCATAAAAGCTGCAGGGCTTTGTTTGAGAGGTGACACCAGCTCATCTCAAGGGCATTGTACCTAGCTGTAAAAACAAGTTTAAATGGTGCTTTCACAGAAGAACTCAAACTTACTTACAAAATGTTCACTAGTGTGTTTGTTGATAGGATTATTATAAGAGGTTAAATACTGTCAACATGCAGAAATGAATGGAGTATTTTCATATCATTAAGTGGAGGAAGACAAATAATCCATCACACCACACAGCAAACACTGCATTCAGAAAAAATATTCAACAAAATGTTTAATTAGGGAATAAACTACAAATGCTTGAATTACTTGTTTAGTTTGTGACCTTTCAAGCATCACTTGTTCATTACCATGCTACCCTCCAAACTGAGACTAAGCAAATAGCAACTGCTCCAAAACTTTTCAAACATTACATGTATTATTAAACATTAGAGAATTGCCAAAGCTAAATGGTTTTATTTGGAGAGCAGATTATAGCAATAAAAATTGCTACAATATTCAAGTTTGGGGAAGAGTTAGATGCATGAGTACTTTAGCAAACTTGCTAAAGAAATCACTATACATTCAGCCATAGAATGCTGTGCCCTGCACAGGCCCCAAATACCACATGATTTGCTTTCATGTTTCCATCTCTCATGGTTTGACACTGGCCCAACACCAGGCACCCACCAAAGTCGCTCACTTGCCCTCCCTTGCCACAGCTGGGCAGAGGAGAGAAAAAAATATTAATGAAGGGCTCATGAGTTGAGATAAGGACTGGGAGAATACACTGCAAGGACAAAACAGGCTCAGCTTAGAGGTACAAAGTGAATTTATTACTAACAGAGTCAGAGGAGGATAACAAGAAGTAAAAACAACTTGTCTTCCTCCAACCCTTCGCTCCTTCCCACAACAGCACCGGGGACAGGGCATGGGGGTTTTGGTCAGTTCATCACCCAGTTTGCTCTGCTGCTCTGGCAGAGGAGTCCTTCCCCTGCTGCACCTTGGGGTCCCTCCCACAAGGACAGTTCTCCATGAATTCTCCAGTGTGGCTCCAATCAAACTGCTGCAAACTGAGTCCCTCCCAAGGGCACACAGCCCTCCCAAAACTGCTGTTTATTTAACCAATCCTGAAACCCACAAAAGGTTCAATTCAGGTCTTAAAAAGCTACTGAGCACAATATTGGTACTAATTTAAACTGAGACAAACAGAACACAGATTGGGATCAGGCTTTAGCAGAGGGCAGTCTGCAATAATACAGCTCTGGCCCACAGTGAGGTATCATTGTCATTCCTCTGCCTTTCATTTCCTTCTCCTGGTAACAGACCCCCGTAAGGAAACCTGGCTGCACTTCATTTTGTACCATTTGGTATTTAAAACAGCCTGGTTCTCTTTATTCTAAGCAGGTGCTTGATTTGCTTCTACACACTCTGCTACTCAACATCCACACCTATGTTGAGAACCTCTAATATGCTCATGAATCAGTCATTACTCACACACCTTCCTGCAAGAACAAAAGGTAACTGCCAGCACAGGAGGGTTAGATCCACACTGAACAAACCACTAGGCACACTTGCTAAGAATTGCAAATCACCCTATAGCAGTTGAAGACCAAATAAAATTTAACCGTTTTATTTACAAAATTTGATTACACCAGTACCATGGGTTTTATATGCTATTCCCCCGTCTTGAAACTACTGAAAAATATTCCTTAAGCTCAAATACAAGCTTCAAATCATACACCCATAAAAACAGGCAATATTTGTAATACAAGATAAAACCAAATTGCCTTTAAAAATCCCACAGTATTTTCCACGGAAGTGAAACTGTTAGCTCTAATGTACTGGCCAAGATCCAGTCTGGGTAATTATGTTCTCTTACCTGAATTTCCCTTACAGTTATTCAATTTCACCACCTGTCCTAAAACGCTGTGAACACTTAAGTGAATTCTGTTCCTGGTGCTAGAAAACTGATATAAAGCTTTCTGTTTCAGCCAAGTTTCATAGAAAGAAAAAAATCCTCTCTATACATGCATACATACACTTATGTGCGTGTGCATATTTTGCTGACCTCAAAGCAGTAATCTACAATTTTTCTCGGATTCCACTTCCACATTTTAAGGCTTCCTTAAAATACCTATCTGTCACCCTGCCAAAAGAAAGAGAAATTACTTCATGTCAAATCCATCAGCCACAATCTGGCAGGAAATCATGGTATCAATCTCAGGCCTCCAAGGCCATCAGATATGATCCAGTGTCCAGTCTGTTTGGGAAAAAGGAGTCTGAAATTGGGAAATGCCCAGTTTTTGCAACAAGGGGAAAACTTGAGCTTCGGGAAACAACTTCAATAAAGTTGGAACATCATTGCAGGCACGTTGTATTCACTAAGCTCACTGAAAGCCTGGGAAATGTTCTCCATTCAAAATGTCTCTGTCTACAAAGCATGGCTGGGGTAGTGGGGCTGCCAGGGCAGCTGCCTTCTGTACTTCCTGGTCACCAAGGTATTTAAAGAAGCTGGGTTTCCTCCCCTCATCCCCCCACTCCCTGACATGTGTACACACACCCAAACTGACACTGATTCAACTCTGCTATCAAATAGCCCAGTTTTTTACAAATTCTTATTACTAATCAACACAATCAGGATTTGGTCTCATTAGGCTGCTGCATTTCATCCCAAAGCTGTCTGCTGATTAATTGTCTATGTCAAACAAGGTGAGGTTTCTAAGGAAACACTGTAATTTCTATTAAATCAGTCAATGCAATTAAAAAACAGTCATGCTTCTGAGAGTACAAACCCAAGTTCATTCATTTTCAAGTACAGATTGTAATGTTTCTGTATCCTAACCTGGAATCTCTAAGGAAAAAGTGGTGTAAAGAGCTGGGTCAATTTTGCTATTACACTAGGGCTGTCATCCAAATTGCTCATTCAAAAACAGTCACATCCCTTGCAGATATCCCTATTGCCCAGGGTGTTCCAGGCTTCTGAGATGGCCTTGCCTCTCTAGAACACAAGTAGAGGTACCCAAGAGCCTGGCTGAATATTACAGCCTGCATCTAGGGGACAAAATGTGGGAGGATTACTCTGGCCATAGCTAGCTGGAGAGACATTATTAAATTTGTAGAGAAAATCCAGGCTAGAAATCTGATGGTGGAGAATTTATCAACAGATTCAGGCCTGAACAGATGCCTGTGGCTAGAAACTTATAGATCAAAATCAGTCCTGAAGGATACTGCTCTCCCATCTGAAGTTATAGGTGTATACTTTTATTTCAAACTTTACAATTGTAAAGTCCAATATAAGAACAACTGAAAATATTCAGCATTCACAAGAACAAAAGTGAAGTTATAATTTTCCTTATCTGCAAGAAAATTATGACTCTGTGATCCCTCATATATACCATAACAGTAAATAAGTTATAGAAAAGTTTTACTTTTTGTAAAGTTATTAAACAATCATTATGTACACAAGCACTTCTTGTAACTTAAACAATATCTAGTCCATGAATGTGTATATGTGACACATGCACATTTCGTTCTGTTCACTTTGAAGCCCTTCCCTAAAATTTTATAAAGAACCAAATAAAACTTTCATAAAGCCCAACTTACTTCAGCAGTGCTACAAAGAAAAACAAACTAGACTTTCACAATCTGTAAGACAGAAGTAATTGACTATAAATGGAAGCATTACAGAAAGATGAAAATAAACAGTGAGGAGAACAAATAATATGGCCTGATGAGCTCCAAAGTTCAGAAATGTAAATCCACTTAGAGAAAGAACTACACTACTCATTGAGTTATTCAGTCACTGATACAGCTCTGACTTGCTTGACTCCAATGATGTCAGATTTCTGCTCACAATGAAGTGCAGTTTTTCCCAAAAATTGAAAGTCTTCCATTAAAGCTCTTGAAGTGAAGGGAACTCATCACAGACAGCTTTAAAACAACTTATGCAAAAACAATTTGTTACAAATGATTCTGCTTTGAACCTCAGAAACTTGCAAATTCTGCAAGCATTTGCTTATGGTTGGTAGGTCCTGATGGAGTCATGAAAAACACAGGACCAACACGAAATCAAAAAAAGGACGAGTAATAAGGAACAGGCTGACCTAGAACTGAATGATGAATTGGCCTCTGAAGCATTTTAAGAGCCAAATATAATAACACTTTTAGGTTTCATTTCCCCCACCCCTCAAGGCCTGTATTATTTCCTCATTAAGTAGTGCAGCTGAGGAACAGACTCAGCTCTCTTACTCCCAGACAGAACTATATGTGACAAAAGGAATCAATATGTGCACCAGAACCACTCTTTCTCCAAAGAAGTCACACCAGAAAGAAATGGTCTGAGCCAATGTACTGCAACTCATACATAAATTTTCTAAATGAAGAAGCTGTAACTTCAATCTGCAAAAAACTCTGCAGACTACTAAGTAATTATAAATATCTGCAGAGTTTCACTTTTCTTCTCTTCTTTAAAGAAGATTTTCTACCTTAAAACCAATAAACTTTTTAACAGCCTGTTTTGACAAGGGCAGAAAGCAGAAGGGAATAGATCACTTGTCTGCAACAACATAAAACTGTGTCCTAGTGATCCATAAAGGCCAATTGTCTGAAACATGTCTCATAATACACGCAAGCCACTTTCCATCTTGAGACTGGCAAATGGCTCTTCCCTGTTTTGACATCCATACAGCAGGTGTTTTAGTGGATTTTTTTTTCTCCCTCTTTTTTTTTAACCTCCCGTATAAAGCAGAAATTTTATTTCAGCTGTGTTTGCATCATTAGCTTTCTGGCAATCATATCAGCCTAAATTATCCAGGCAAGCAGTTTCATTTATCGAGACCTCTTGCTGGAAAAGAGCAGCAATCAAATCAGTCAGCCCAAATTATCCTTGACATTAACAAAGGGCTCTAGGATCATTCTAAGAAATTACTTTCTCCTATTAAGGAGCTGATTATGTTGTAGATGCCTCTGCCGCATCACAGCACAAAACGTTGTTTAAAATAAAAATGTTTATAAGAGCATGTAATTTTCATTGCCACTGTTTGTTATATCCCATGTTTTATTAAGGCATGCTAAATATACATTAGATGTGTAAGGGTACGTGTGCACCAAGTGCATAAAAGCAGTAATGGCACAGGAGCTTGTGCTTCCCTCAGCCAAGCAGCCCTGTGGAGATGGGGAAGCAGCAGCCAGGTCCCAGCCTGAGGGGCTCTCGGAGGGTGAAGCCAAGGAAGCTCCACAGATTCTTGCTCTGCATCACTGCAGCATTGAGGTCTTATCCTCTCAGAGGCCACATGAGCTAGATTGAGTTTTCAGCCTTTCCCAGACAGTGATGATTTCTCTCTCATCTTTAGTGCCTTGTGCTCATCTTCACTGAGATCTTTATCAGGCCAAATCTAACTTAGAACTTGGAAAAGATAGAGAGCTCAAATGGACAAGGAAGATATTGGGAGTTCTCCATGCTTGCCATTGATCAAGGGTGAAGGAGGAGGAAAATTAGAAGGCATCTTCACAGTCTCAGTAATCCACAAAGTTTTATCAGAAAGCAAAAAAAAAAATCCTGCAGCTCTTAAATTTTGTGATTTAGGGCCCAAAGGACACTGCTGTTTCTGAGGTGGTGAGGTAACAGGTTCTGTATTCTGTATATGGCATTCAAAACCAAAACAAAATATTGTAAAAATGTTTTAAAGTGTTCCACAATTATTTCAACTGTAGAAAGAAAAAAAATGCACAAAAAGCTGGAGCTGTCAAATGGATAAGGGAAAAATCAGGCGGAAAACGTAGTAAAGCTTCAAAAAGAATATTAAAAAATCCTACTGGGAGCAAAAATGTACTTAAAACTAGAAAAATAACTTCTACTGAAGGCAACCCATAAAATACAGGATGTGGGAATTTTCCCCCCCAGGTAAAGACAATGAGCTAGAACAGCAGCTTTGTGGTTAAAGAGAAAGACATTTCTGGTTCAGGGCCCAGCTATGCCACAGGCACAATACCTTAGCTAAAATTATAGGCTTGTAATGCAAACACATTTTTACCAGACACCTAAATCTGAACTAAGTAACAAATATAATGAGCAGCTTAAAATGCACCACAATTGAGTGAGAATTCCTAATTGTTGGTTTTAAGCTCAAAATTAGTAAATATGTAAGATTGCACTATGATTGGTGAAGTCACAATATTGAAGGCTGACACTGATTTTAGACATCCTTACTCTGAATTTGCTAGACAAGTTTCCTGCACACTCAGTGGTATGAAATCAGTTATTACATATTCTTCTCTCCAGTTGCATGCTATTAAATACATTTTCCTGCATAAAGACTCAGGCATATTGTGCCAACAGTTTTCAGATGTTATTTGCAGTTCCTTTTCCCAAAATGTGCATCCTACTTCTAGACAAGCAGACTAAATTCCAGCCAAATACGGCTCATATAGAGCTAGAATTAGAGAATCATGTGTAGATTGATTTGACAGATTACTCTGGTTTCTGGATCCCTCATTACCTCTCAAACCAACATCCATAAATCAGTGTCTTGTAAATCTTGCCCTGGCACAGCTCACTTTCTAGTACAGGATGTTCTATATCCACTCAAACCACTGTAAGGTCACAGCAAAACTCACCTGGACATGCAGCTTAGAAATCAAGTGATCAGCAACCTCTGTCCCCAGAACTGAGTTTAGGTTAAAAAGCAGACCTTGAGACCAGATGTGATTTACCTTTTCTGGCTCAGCAACAGAACCTTCTCCCTTTCAGCCACTGAGATGGGTTCCCACAGGTGGAAAGCACATCAGATACCAGAAATGGCAACCAATCTTCACCATGCTGTTCCCTTGATGTGGAAATGACACTCAGGGAAGATGCAGGCTTTAAAGCTTTGGATCTGGCCAGCTGTGTCCAAGACACAGAGGCATCATCATTTCAGAAAACCAGAGTTGTTCAGTGATGGTCATTATAATGTTTGGAAAAGAGTTGAAAAGCAGAAATACAAGAAAACCTTTCCTATAGATACCACAGTAGGTTCATTTGTAGGGACACTGTAGCACTTACATCTTTTAATCAGTATAAACAGGTTCATTTATTTCAGCTCCCCTCTGAACTGAGACAGTCAGTAAAAGCTGATCTAAGTGATCCACAAATCCTCTGTTTCACCTTGGAAGCCTTTGGTCATTGTTCAAATAAGTTTATTTAGCATTCATGAGTCTCCAAAGAAAATTCACCATGTATGACAGTCTAAAATATCCCCATCAAGTCAAGAAGGCAGCATTACTGGGTTATTTTGCCTGGGTTATAAGTTTTTTTCACTGTTATGCCCCCACAAATCCCAAACTCACTAGCATTAAAAGAAAACAATATTCTGAAGAGAAAAAAATATGGTGTCAAGACTATAATTCTTTTTATGATCTTCCATCTTAAGGGAAAGATTTTGTCAGCTTTTGTTTTGCCCCTCCTCCCGTACAGTGAAACCTGGTGAGATTTTTAAACACATTCTGCAAAGAATCACTTGGTTCTTTAATCTCTCCAAAGAGAACATGTTGCACATGAGCATTTATCCTGCTTATTCCTTCCTTGCCAAGGGAATATAATTGTGTCTTTAAAGTGAAAATATGACTCACACTCTGATGGAACTCAGATTATAGGTATACCTCAATGCAAAAACACTTACCTATTTTATTACAGCAAGATTTGTAGCTGGATTTCCTTGAAATTCAGATTAAAGTTGTTTTTCTGTTTCCTCTGTAGCTTGATAAACATTTAATTTTGGCACTGAGAAGCCTTTAGCTGGACAGAGGGAGGGCACTATTAAAGAGCAACCTTCGAAGCATTCTTGCAAGATACAGGAAATCATCTAAACTCACACAGAGCACAGAGAAAATTCATCTAAATACTAAAGCATTATATAATCTATTCTAGAAAATAGAAATACTGCTATTTGGGAAAAGCTTTTGATATTTTTAAGTTGGTTTTCATTCCCACTGAACTTCAGAGAAAAGTGAGTTTTATTAGGAAGTTTCAATTGGGCAAAGGTTCTTAAAGACAAGTTTTAAATTTTATAGTCACTCCTACGAATAAATTGAAGGAAATATTTCAAAGTTATGCTATCATTCAGTCTTATAATTTAAAGGAAAGAAGTTAAAAGTAAAAAAGCAATGAAGAGTCATCTCTTCGAAACCCTACTGAGATCTGAGGAGGCTGTGTCTGCCTATGGAACTTAGCAGGGACACTCAGTCCCACCCTCCTGCTCAAACACAGCAACACAGATCAGAAATGATGGAAGCACACTCATCTCAGAGCCAAATGTAAGAGATTTCTCCTTTAATACCAGGTGCTTTAATGAAGGCTAAGCCTTTGCTCCCTATCTCTTCTCCTGTGCCTTCAGCAGAAGCACATCACTGACTAAAAAACTCACTAATATAAGTTTCACAACTTCTATGACAAACCTGCATGGAAAAAAAATTAGGGACCGACTTAATAAAAATGAAAATCTTCCTTTTTGGAAGAATTTTCATACAAATATTAAAGATGATCATATGTACAAGACAACCTTCTATAAACTGAAATTGACTGAATTAATATGATTGTAACTCTCACTAATATTATTGACAATAAAAGTAAAATAAAACCTTTTAAATTACTGGAAATATTTCCAGCAGTATCCAATACTGGACATAAAGAACCTGAAAGGGATGTTCTGAAATCCTGTTTCTCAATCTGTGAGGAAAGACTGACAGCAACAAAGTCACCACTGATTTCTTGCTGTACTGAGTGAAGAAGTAAGTTTTAGTATTTGATTCTTATCCTTTGCATGGTTAGTTCAGCTGAACCTGCCTGTCTCAAGTGTGTATTTTACTGCAGAGGATCTTGCTTTAATTAGTCTCAGGTCACGAAATGTGCCACTTCAAAAGCCCATCTGAAGAGCGGGCACTCCGTGGCAAAGCAAAGTAGTTGAACATAAGATTTCTTTTAAAGAAAACATGACTTTACATGTCCAATTATACTAAAAGTTTTTTGTCTTTGACTGGCAGAAAACAACACAAAACCCTCAAGAAATTATTCACTGAACAGAGCAACAACCAAATGCTCAAAATTTCAGTCAATGCTCAAAGTAAGCTTAAATGTTTTATAATCACCACCATCTTCTCTCAAGATAATTTACATGACTCTTTTTATATGGTGAGGCAGTTAAAGTCAGTTTCTCTTGCTTGTTTCTTCTTATTAGGAGTTACTTTTAGATATATCAAAATGAAAATAACTAAAATTTTGCTATTTCCCTCTGAGTACTCTTATTCAACAAGCAGCAGTAGATTAGGCTGTACTGCAAATCAGTTATGAGTTCATTCAGGCTTTAAACCATTTAAAAAGCCTAATACACATTTTCTGTTTCTAACCAAAACCCCCAGTGGCTTAGGTTCTTGCAAGAAACACTCAGATATTGCTGGAAAACACAAACAGAATCAAGAAACACCCTGTTTTGCTGGCAGACACTGCTCCCAATGATTCTGCACAGTGTTTCCATAGCGGCACTAGCACCCTTTGTGATGCCACCAATCCCAAATCCTGTGTGAGGAGGAAAACCCTTGCAGCCACTGCTCACAGCAACCCTGCCCTGCAGACACAGGGGTGCCTTTGTATTGCAGAGGAGACCTGGAACAGGAGCGGGTCCAGCTGCCAAGGGCACAGCAGGAAGGAGCTGGACACCAGCAGGGCCCTGAGAGCGTTCCAAGGGCAGTGCCAGGAACAAGAGGAACAGCTAAAAACCAAAAAAGCAGTGAACCAAGTGCTCCCCCTGCACTGAGGGAGGTCCTTACTGTGCTGCAACTCCTAATTCCCAGTCTCCTATTTACCTCCTGTCCTATTTACCATGCTCTGTGTTTAGCTAAATCAAAAGGATACAAAAATGTCCTCAACCCAGAAGGACTTCAGCATTTACCTGTGGGTAAATGTCCCCCCTTGAGTGGGGACTAAACCAAAAAAAAATATAAAAATGGGGGCATTCAGAGTTTTGAAGAAGTCACTACCACAGTCTGGGAAAACATTATCAGGGCAGATGAGATGGATCTTTGTGTTCATTTCATAACAGTAGCAAGTTTTTACTATGTATCAGGTGAAAGTACAGAACAGGACAAAGCAGAAGTAGAAAGGCAAAACCAGAAGGATCAGGTCAAATGACACCCTCAATATCAAAATTGATGCATTACCCTCCTACCGATTCGCAGGCACTAATTCAGGTGTTATCTTTGCAATGGAAAATGGAGGCCTTTTTTCCATCTTACCTGATTATAAGCTGCAGAAACAAGTAAGTATTTTTAGAGTGACTTTTGGATGCAAATACTCCTAGGAAATAGCTGTGGGAGAACAACTTGGCTATTTGAGGGGGTTATTTGAACTGTGCTGGCATTCTGAATAACTAGTCCTGTGCATATGGAAAGACTAAGATAAAGAAGGCATTTTGTTCCAATTCTAAACATTGTTTCAACTTGCTGTTTTGCTCACAAAGTAAAACTGAAATTTCTGAAATAAAATAACTAAGAACTCCTTAAAAAAAAACAAAAAAAGATATCGGAACTTCACAGATCCCCTTTGTTTTATTTCTTTTAAAGGAAATTTCAACAAAACCCAGAATTCCTACACACCTTAAACAGGACCTCAGTGAATTCCCCTAAGAGAAAGACTAAATTATGACAGTGGCAGGAAAGAATTTGAAGGGATAGAGATGAAATATTTGAATTAGTAATTATTGTGACAAAAATGTGTCAGTAATTCTACGTTCCCTGTAGATGATGAAGTTAACACTACCAGCAGGTCAACTGCATCTCATTGTTTTTTTTCCCCAGTTCTCCTCTGATGTAATACACAGATTGCAGGATGGAGCAAAATGGCTTGTTAGCTTTCTTTAAAGGACAGACTGATATGAAATCATTAGAAGGAACATTCTAATTTGTGTTTCAGTGCTTCTAAGCTACTTTCTCATTTAATATAATAATTTCATCTAAGTTCATATTTTATTTTCTAGAGTTCCTAGCTCCCTCCTTGGAATGAAATTGTATTAAATTGTCTTTATTTTCTCTACTCTAGTTGTACTTTTGACACAGACTCAGATTTTGATAACAAGTTATACAAATTTCCCCTTGGGTCTCCTTTTGCAACTAAGATATCTTGGATACATTTAGTGAGGCTAATCATGTAATTTCTGAAACAGAAAAAAGCAGGAAGTTCAATAAAAATAGAATTCAAAGCTTATGCCAGGTGTCTACAAAGGCAGAAAAATTACAACCCCCCACCCTGGCATTGCAAGCCTTTGAACTTGCAGCCTTTCAGAGATCAGCTTCTGTGCTTATGCCTCAGTTCAGCTGGGCAATGAATAAAAAGAAAATGCAGTGGAGCAGATAAGAGCCCGAGCAGCTATTGAGTGAGAGTGTCCTAGAAAAGGGAAAGCCAGAAGTAAAGTCCCTTACTTGTGAGAAAATCAAATACTGTATTTCTCCTTCCCTTTTATCTTTTAAGACTCTATGTGCCAAGTCCTACTTCAGATTCTTAACATATTAACTATTGGGAGAGCTAACAGAATAAGAGAAGTTTGTTTGGAATAACAATTTCACCGATACAAAGAACCCCCTGAACCAAGCGTGTTTTCCCTTCCTGCCATGAATTCCCTAAAGCTCCTATTCATTATCAGCATCTTCTGAAAATACAAGTTCTCTTCCTGAGGACTTTCATCACTGATTACTGTCTGAAACCACTGCCAAGAGCAGGTTATTGCACTGAGTTCTTGGGACAAATGACATCCTCCAGAGAACATGGCCAAGGTCTGCATCAGCCCATTTTCAGTGAAAGCACCTCGAGTTTGATTCATCAGGGGCAGGGGGAGGCCACATGGATGGACACAAAACTGAAAATATTAGCAATCCATTATGCTGACTCATTTTTATTTCATCTGCAGAATACAAACTGCAGCCCTTCCTCATTTCAAGCATGTTCTCCTTCTCACTTTGTAGTGTTTAACTTGCAAAATTAATTAGCTTCAACTAGGAGAAAGAACTATGCAAAATACTTGAAAAGAGGGATAAGGACAAAAAAAAGCCAGATACACAGTTTTCAGGACTTCAAAGCAACAATGTTTTCTTGCAGACTGCACAACAGGGATTGCCTGAGGTAAGATAACTTTACTTGTGCAACAGAGACAGCCTAAGCATTAATAAAAGGGCTGACTTGCAAAATAAAAAAAAAGGTTTGATTTTAGTCTAAAAATTAATTATGGCCAGTAAGAGAAGCATGAAGACTAACATGTTGAGCTTTAAAGGTGAAAATCCTTTAAGGTAAAGCTCTTACTAAAAATCAGTAACCTGAAGAAAAACATTACAAAAGCCAGCTTTCTTTTCTGTGATCAGCATTAAAGTACAAAGTTTTAAGAATTATCTCCATCACTTTGCACTTTATATAGGACACATACAACAGCACTACAAGGTTTTAAATGCCTTTTCACTGAATCCTCAAGAAATACAGCTGATGGCAACACAAATAATGGCACAGAATAGCCTATCATTATTGTATAGTACTTTCGAGTCAGTAAAAAGTGTGTGTTGAATAAGATGATCCCAGCTCTTAGAAACTTGAAGTGCACTGAAATTTTCCAGTTTCCTTCTCAAATATTCTTCATAAACATGAGACAAGAGAGAGAAAACCAAGAACCTTTCCAAGTAATACCTGAGCATTTTCTGAACAAAGGAATAACAGCCTGTACTTAACACTCACCAGTTTCTCCCCATGTTAATAAAATTTAAATTATTTACTCACCTTTTTGTAAAGCATTACTGTTAATGAAGCATCTTGAAAAATCATCTCCTGTCCCAATGAAGCTCTAAGCTGCTATTTACCAGATGGCTCATCTGTTAGCAGGTACTAAATAACACAAAGAACCTTATGTGTCTTCTAGGTACCAACTAAACTCTAAAATATTACTACTCATTTCTTATTGCACTCTCTGAAACTCTAAGTCAGTTGGAAAACACAAATTCTTCAAAGAAAACACAATTCTTCAAAGTGGTGAACAAAAAACCCAAGAAACCCCCCAAACAAACAAACCCAGTAATAAAAACTGTTTAAGACCATGGTAGCACACAAAACATGGCACAATTACCAGAAGAACTGGCTCTAAGCAAATTCAGTCTGGAAGTTCAACTAAGTCCAAGTACAAGCAGAAGGAGGTTACAGAAATATCTCCCATGAACGACAGTGGCCAAAGAAACACGGAGTAAATAAGTAAATAGTAAAATATCATTTTGCAGCTACATTTCTCACAACTTGAAATTAGTTGGTTGTTCATTTTGGTTATGTGCATACTGTAAAACTATATACCACTGAGAGCATTCCACTATCGTTTTTATTTTAGTTCAACTCAAACTGTCAAAAAATCTTCACTATTTCTTCTAGTAAGATAGGACAGTACATTAAAGTAAATCCAATTAGAGTACCTTGAAGCAAGTGTGAAAATTTTACAGAGTTATTTAATAATTAATCTTAAATATCCCTGCAGGGGAAAAACATTTTTTATTTCCTGACATTTTTTTCCACTTTTCTGAAACTTCAACATCACAGTTTGGTGTCAAACAATAAAGCCTCCTAAACCGTTAATGCAGGCCTGCAGGCACATTCTTGCACCCAACATAACTCCAGTACTCTGCATATTAATGGCAGTAACTGCATTTCTGTGTATTTCTACAAAAGCCCATAAAAGACAAGACTGCCTTTTCCACCTCATTGCAAGTTTAGCCGGAGAAGATGAGATGATAAAATCCTCTTTCTCCCACACAACCTCTTATTTTTCACTTAGTATTTGGTCTTGTCTTTTCCTCAGTGAGGTATCTGAGAGACCCAAAGAGAATTCTTCCCCTACATAAAGTAACTTCAATTTCAAGTTGCACTCCAATATCAAGTGGGAAATTAATCTTTCCTTCAATGTAGGCAATACTGTCTACTGTTTCAGCTTTCCTACAAGTTTTTTCATTTTCAAGTCTTGAACTATCAACGACTGAAATCTCAATGAAATTCTCAGAGACTTCAGCATGTGAGAATAAAATTGATACTGAAACAAGTTCAATATTGCAAATTCAAGGTGAACTACTGACCTGAAACATGATTTGATACTGGAATATGTTCACATGGCAAAACCAAGGTGAATTCCTGATCTGAGCCACTTATGCAAGGCTCCAAGAGGGCTGTGCTTCAGCTCAACAGGTCTCTGTGCAGACCTGACCAGAGCACATTTATTCCCAAAAATGAGCCATGCCTGGTACCTAAAGCCCATCTGGAGAGTGCAGTGCATGCAGCAAGCCCAGCTCAGCCTGCAGACCCAGCACAGCACCCCACTGCTCCACCTTGGTAAAACATGGCAGCTCATTCTTGCGCAATTAGCCATCAAACCAGGACATAACACAAATTATTTTCTTCATCTGCCAAGTGGCAACCACTTATATTCCTAAAACCAAGTATTCAATTTCCACAAAGACAAATAATTTGATAACAGAAACCATCTGATTTTTCTGTGCAAGCACTCAAACAGCTCTTGCACAGCTTCAGCAGTTTCACAGGTATGAAGAAAGAAAGGTGGTATTTTTTTTTTTTTACTTAAGGACAAGTCTGATGATAAACCTGAGGCACATAAGCCCAGGTCTATTCTTTGGAGTGTAAGAGAGCAGATAGCCAGGCCTAGACACAGAAACCAGAGAATTTGGTTCCAAAATCACTTAAGCAGTCATCTAGACAAAACGAAGAGCTCTCAAAGCTGTGAGAGCTGGCTGGCTGTGCTGCTAGCCTTTGGGAAAATGTAGCAGGGATAACCTAAAAGGTGATCAAGCTGACAGGACATGTGCATATTTTAACTCTGCAGTTCGCCATCAAGATAGTTTTCCAAACAGAAGAAATGTAAAGCTTTTACACACAAAGCCTTTAGTTCTTTCTCTCAAAGTTGCAAATGCCATTTTTGTCAAAAGCTTTGAAAACCTACAGAAAATGAATTCTGAGCTCACAACATCTATTTAGAAGGTAACACCCTCTTACTGTTCACATTTGTTACATTTTCACCATCTCTCAACAAATACAACAAAGTCTTCTTATTCCTTCTCATGGCAATGTAGCAGGAAGCTGAGTCCCAGTACCATGATGTGAACAAGTTCCTTAGCAGAAACTCTGAAACACCACTCCCCCTTTTGGCTCTGTGCAAGCAGACAGTGGTAATTGCTTATTAAATAATTCTAATTAAAACCAAGCAGGTTCATCCTAGATTCCCTCAAGTTAACTCTGATTAGTGGCTTTACACAGACTACATCTTTGCTGAAATGATCAAAAGAGAAAATCCCTTTAAGCAGTTACAAAGTACATTCTCCACTCAGAGGCATAAAAGCCTTTTATATTTCACTTAAATCCTACCTCTAACACCCAACTTCTGCTGTGTCATTTCTCCTGGCTCTTGTGTGTGGTACTTTAGTGCATCTGCCACTGCCAACACCTGCAAGCATGAAACAAGAAGAATTAAAGCAAAAATAATCTTATTCTGCAATGGTTTAATATGGGAAGAGCCCTGTATGAGATGAATGCTACCAAAGCCTGGTACACTTCCTAGAGACATTCAGGTGTTCCTTTAAAAAGCTGACTTTTCTCTCAAAACTCAAGAGGATTCTCTTGTCCTCAAAATTCACACAGACTAACACATTCTAGTTGCAAGGAAAAAACTTTTCAACCCTAACTAGTGGGTAAACACACACCATTTTGTCAAGTCTTCTTATACCAAGTAGGTTTTGTCAAGATAAACCACAGCATTTCACATACTCTTGGGACCTTTTCCTCTCAAATTAATCCCTCACATTTATCCCTTTCAAGCATTCTACTACACAAGCAGATTTCTCATTTAAGATATATTGCCTTGTAGGATATATTGCCCTTACTCAAATGCCTTCCTTCATTTGGCAAATTGCTAGAATTCCAGGGGAAAAAAGCAAATCACTCACAAAAAAATGTAACAGCTGGTCTAAACACGAGGCACTTAGACACCCTATCACATTCTAAAAATAGAGGCATTTCAATATAATTATTGCACATTTTCTGCAGTGGAAATATAGCTGGTGTGCCATTAGTTACAACCCCTGGAGCCAGACTGGAAATTCTGAACCAATGCAGAGACCTGCCTCTGTCAGTGAGGCAAACCAATCTCAATTCTACATTGCAAGTGATCTTTCAGCAACACCAGCAAAGAAGGGATTTTTCATCTAAAAAGTCATACCTGTCTCCAGCAAATAGTCTAGAGCAACAGAGGATTATAGAAAGTAAAAACCAATCATCCATCTGATTAGAGCACAAGAGTCTTTATCAAAGTTTATCCAAGGTATTTTTCTAGTTCAGTTTGCAAACCATATTCTGAACTGCAAAACCCATCAGTGTTCTGTGAACCCAACCTGACTGAGAAGGCAGCCAGGGCAGCTTCTTCCTTCTTGAAACACCTTCTGGTCTTTGAGAGAGAACTTGTTGTGCCTCAGGTAGATGCAATGCACACACAAAGGCTTGTCTGAGGGAAAGCAAGGAGGAAAAGAAACATGCACACCATAAAGATCCAAATGTAGAATGGCCTGTAAAAACACCCATCATTGCTCTCCTGCTCTTGTAAGGCAATGCAACAATCTGGATCAGGCTCAAAGAGGAGCTGTTTTACAGGTATTTTTTGTTCCCTAAATCAGTATTTTCTGGAGGATATAACTGAAAGTGAAAGCAATCAAATGAAAAGCATCAGACTGATGTACTAAACTACTTGTTAAATTTACATTAAACTAGTTAAGGAAGCAGAAACTTCTGAATTTTCTGTATTGTCCTTCAACAGTCTTTTATGGCAAAGACAGATTTAAGGAATGTGGAATGACAAAGTAGAAAAAAGTAAAATTTCCTCTCAGAACAGGAGTGTCAGCTGAGCTGTTACTCAGCCATACCAGCTTACATCTCTTCTTCTCCATCCCTGTCACAGAGCATTTCACTTTGCAAGCAAACACAAGGCAGAATCAGTTTTAAAACAAACAAAAACCCCCACAAGCATTTTTTCAAGTTTCTACTCAAATGGCTCCATAGCAGTAAGTCACTTCATACAAGTCTTTGACACTTGCCAGAAATGAAATGCTAAAATACACTTGGATCACAAAAACTCTGGCACATATAACATTGCATTTTGCAGCAAAGAGCTCCCTTTGCTAAGGCTAGGATCTCTCATCACCCCATAAGATCTGGGGTTGGTTTTACAAGAAACCTCACATGGAAAAAAGAACATGAGAACATTCCCCCCAAGACTAGAGATGGAGATTAAGTGTCTGAACTGACAGGAACAGACTAATTTATGCCACATACATTGAGCCATTTTTCATTATTCCAAAATTCAGCCAGTAGGACATGGACACTGGATACACCTCTTACAAACAAAGCCACATTATAGTCTAGATTTAAGAAAAAGAAAAACTTGAGACATATGTCAAGACAAAAAGCAATTAAGCTCATTAGATATGTTCTTCGAATAGTTAATCTATAACAAGCTCTTGTCATCATGTCAAATGCTGCAAAGACTGATCTGAATTATATGTGAGGCTTTTAAATAGCAAAAAGAAACTGTTTCACTTATGTTTCATTTGTTGATTGAGTTGCAAAAAGCAGAAGTACTACATGACATGTCTACGTACATCTGAAGTTATTTGATTTGAGTACTGAAACTTAACAATGCTAAAAATCTGAAAAGTTGTGTTTAATGACTTCTTTGAAGCTCAGAGTGGCTGCTTTTCATGAATTGTTAATTCCTTATATTATTTAGAATACTCTCTCCACATATTAGAAAACAGTAGTGGTTATATAACAGCAATTTATATTGATTACAAATGTCTACATCTCCATTCTTATAATTTACGTGACAATGTATATTCTAAGTATTTCTAGCTACTTTAGAGATTCTATAAATACTCTATACACATCCTTTCCTTGAAATGACCAAATCAGCATCCTGTTGTCATAGCAGCAAGTTGATTTTTGAAGCCCAGACCAGGGAGGTGGCTGTGACTGAGTCCAGATAGGTAAAATTACCTCATCCTCCCATCTGCTTCTGCCATGGAAAAGCCTGAAGAGTTTCTGTTCCTCCCACACCTCCTGCATCTCAGTCGGGTATTCACATGTCTACAGACTAGAGCTACAAGAACAGCATGGTCTCAGCCATGTTCCTGCACTTGCACTTCTTGGAGATCCCAACTGGTGGTAAAAAAATCCCAAACATACAAAAAGAATGGAGCTCCCCCAGCCCCTTATTATTCAAAGCATATATTTATAAGCAAGAATATATGCATGGTAACTATTTGATGTCTATGCTTATACCATACAAGAGTGAAAAAATTCCAATAAACCTATGATGAACTCTTTATTGAACTAACCCATCCCAAAAAAACTCTTAACAGACACATCTTCAGCATCATCTTACATTAAATAACAGCTGCCCAAGTCCTCCATCTCCTAGGACTGCATACAGAGACTAAAATTTTCCTCTGCTTGCAAAAAGGACTTGCACATTTTATTAGCTAAATCTTCACTCTAATACTCAGTCTAATAAAGTCTAGCTCACAGAAACCAGAAATATATGCATGCATGTACTAAAAAAAAAAAAAAAACCAAAACAAAACAACAAGTAAAATTTAAAGTAAACTTCTGTCTCCACTCCCCTTGTACCCCTTTCAGTAGTCAGGTTCTCCCACCTCCCTGGGGGCCATACACACAGCAAGAAAAGTATATCCCCAACAGCTTATAGCCTCAATTTCAGAAAGAGAGGTGTTGGAGAGTGATTTAATTACTGTGAAGATGCTTGGTCCCATTAGGGTGACCCAGAGTACACAAGGAATTTGCACTGTCAACACAGATAAGAAATTAAGAAATTTCATCAGCTCTCAATCAGTTAAGATTTCACCTTTGACTTAAATTTCCTTCTACTCTATTATCACAGCCAAGCATTTTATTCTACAGGGGGTCTAAACCATTCATGCAAATTTAATTTATGGCAATTTAAACTGTGTCAGAAAGTTAATAATGTAGGAATAATGCATGTGTCTCTCACCGAGTTTAATCAGTGCCCATTAACGTGCCTGTTATTTTGCCTTTTTGTTATTCATGCGTTCTAATCTGAAACCACTTTTACATTGAGTGGAAACAAACTTACCCAGCTCATCAGAGCTCAAAGTAAAAACCTAACTTGCCCAAAAGACTGATTCTACTGAAGTGATTGTATTTTTCTTAATAGAAGTAAATTACACAAGTTCCTACAGAGATGTAACAATTACAAATATTTGCAAGTGCACTTTGATTCCACCTGCCAAAAAAAAATAAACATGACTCAATTGTTTTTTTCAGCAAACTCAGGTTCTGAAATACAGTACATTGCAAAATTAAAAGTATTAGCATTAATAACTTCTAACAAAGGAGAAGAAAATCTCACTAAACGTTTTTAACAGTGGGAAGGGAAACAGAGCATTTCAATGCACAATTGTATTTTCAAAGAGTTTCTTCTACCCCACAATGCCAGAAGCAGCAGATTAACCTACTTTCTGTGGGCATAAGACTAGAATCTATTGCTGAGTGCAGCTGTCAGAACCACCTGCATATCTTTGGCTTCAGTCAAGTCTCAGAAGTAAGCCAAAGGGTGATTTCAGGATGCTGCAGTGTCCATTTTCATTTGTTTGCAAAAAAACAAAGTGAAAAGATGACCAGTATAAACTGGGAAGGTTGGAAGCTGCTAACCATGTCTGCCTAGAGGCTTTAATTAGACCAAGCTGGTTTTAATTTGTGCTTGTCATATTTTTCCAGAATATGCAATGATATCAGTTTGACCTTTGCTTTCATCTTTGTTTGCCTAAAATGGCCTTTCCCACCTGAAGCTGAGCAGATTTGGGTTACCCAGAGAGCAAGCTGCTACTGCCAAGAGTCAATGGCAAGCAAAGCCAATTGTGTGGGGAAAACCCCAATCTCACAGGTAAAGGAAAAAATAGGTTAGGGACTTGCAGCTACCACTAATCTACCTTCAAACAGTTCAAATGAGTACTGCAAAGTTCAGGTGCTTATCCAGACTCTACAGATATCCCCCAAATTTAAACATAGAACAGTAATTAAGCTGACTTTTCCTGAAGGTGATCTATTCAAACTCAGCATTCTCTGCTTCAGTGAGAGAAACCCCACTGGGTTTAGCTATGGACTATCCAGAACACACAAGAAACACAAGTTTCCTTCACAGCATTCAAAAGACCTCCAAAGACTATTTTGTTTCCACTTCTTTCCCCACTAACAACTCAATACAGCAGCCACCAGGCTGAATGGACACGTTCCACAAAACCTTCCACAGCAGACAGGCTGCGTTCCTGGGAAAAATCCTTTGTGCATTCTGGGCACACACAGAGAAACAGTAATTTCTTCTTTTCTGAATCAGGAGTTCATGAACCCTGAGCAAAGGAAAGTTTGGCAGGTTCACATAGTCTGAGTAATAACAGAACGTTCTGATAAGAAGAGCTCCGATATTCAGAGCTCAAAAGTTAGAAGAACAAATAAGTTTGCTTAAAGTTTCCCAGATAAAGTGAAAATGCTGGGAAAAATATCCAGGATGACAACCAAGTTTATACCTACAAAGAAGTATTAGAATGACTCAGAAAGTAACACTAGAAATACTTCCATTGGTTGTTTTAATATCCCCCATTACTGTAGAAGTGAAGATTGTTTCAATGGCTAAGCCTCAGCTATTTAAAACCCATGCTGAGCCCTGCCCATTTCTTGCCTTGTGGGGTTGTATGACAGGACACAGCTCGAGGTGCTGACCCAGCAGCAGCAAATGATTCTGCATCTGTGCTACACCAGTTGTGCCATGACAGCGCCCCCAGATGAGATGAGCTGCTGAGGAGCTGCTTTCCCCCTGTGCAGCCCTGCTCTGTGTGACAGAGCCCCAAACACAGGTTTGTGATCAGCCTTGTGCTGCAGACACTGAGCCAGCTTTGGGTACCAGCTGAGAGCTAAGAACCAGCACAACAGCTGCTCCTAGTACATATCAAAGTGAGTCATCCTTTTAAAAAACTCTTCAGGAACTTCCCACTAAGAAAAAGAAGGCTTGTGTGCTCAGACAAGATGAAGAGCATTCACACAATCCAGTCTGCCAGCTCCAGTTTGTGAGCAAGCTTTCAACAGGCAACAGCTCTGAAAACCCACGTCTGTTTCTGTAAGGACAACCTGATTTTAATATTACACACCAATACCACAGCTCAGCAACCACCTGTCATTGTCTGTATCTCCATGGGAGCATGGAGAGAGCTGATCCCAGCTCTGCACACACAGTCCTGAGTCCCACAGGACCCAGCCCAGGCGCTCAGGGAGCAGTGAAAGCTCAGTGCTGAGCCAAGGTAAAGCCACTGCTCTGCCCAACCCAGCAGCCTCCTCCCAACAACCAATTCAGAGGCCCAGATTCCCAGCACTGCCTCTGTTACCCTGGATCTAGAGTAGGACTGCCAATTCAGTACCAAAGACACATTTCTTTTGCTTTCTCCCACATTAATCTTTATTAACTGGACACCAAACCCTAATCCACATCAAGAAATTTGGATGTGGTTCTACCCCAATCCATAAAGACACCATGCTGCAGTCTTCTACTGCTGCCATGAAGAAAGCTCAACATTTCAGCCAGATCAGAAACAAGCTATTCAGCTTTTACTTATTCTTGTTGATCATCCCTAACTATTCAAAACAACAGGTTTATGGGCAATAAAGTTTAAGACATAACTTCTACTCAGAATTCACACTTTGTGTCCCATGAGGCAATACTTCAATAGTTTTAAAGCTGATTCACCTTGCTTCTGAGGCATTTGTCTTCATTTGCTCTAACAGGATGGAGAAGCTCTTCATCTGATGCATCTTATTTTTACAGATAAATTTCAAGTGTAAACACAATTTATAATCTGAAAAACGTTTGGAGCTTTCATATTTGTAACACAAGCACAAAACCCCATCTGAGCTTTGTCTTAGTATGCACACATGAAATTGGTTGGTTTGTGGTTTTTTTAATTTATTTTACAACTTCAAAAAAACCCAACTGAAAATAATAATTTAAAAATAATTAATTTTGTATTTTGCTTACTTGTAATATGATTGCCCATTTAGGCACAGAAAAATATGTTATTAAAACTATTGAGAGCTATCTTGGGTGAAATAACTCATCTATTAGCCTGGGATCAAGGCAAGTTAATCCACTCAGCACCATGAAAAAGGCTGCTTCTGCTCCTTATGCTGCATCAGAGTAGGAAAAAGTCTGATAAAGAATGGATGAATAGGCAGAACAAACAATTTTTCATACAGCTTGCTTTTGGCAGCAGAGAGTAATTAATTTAGATAAATTATATCAAGTGTCCTGCATTTTATATGAGAACTGCATTACAGTAATGATGCTTTGATTAAGGCCCCCTCCAACATGGCTTATCTGCAGGAGGAAATTAGCACTTGAGTTCCCCTTTTCTCTTCAGCACCATAACAATCCCTGCTGTCACCAGCTCAGAGGCATTGGCCAAAGCCATCTCTGCTCTGACTCTGAGCCTGTGGAGGATGATCTGTGACATTACTCCTGATGTGCTTCCACAGAGGAGGACACTCCCACTGTCTCTGCAAAGATTCCTACCCAAAGAAATTAGAAATTAAGACCTTTAGTGAGGCCCAGTCACACAAGCATCACAGTCATAAAGAGTTGGTTTGAATGTCACAGAATTCCTAATTTGAACACCTATAAAAAAATGAAAATCTTGCTGAATCAAGACCTGAACTCCATTTCTGGAACAACACCTGTAGAGGAGATGGAGGTATGGTTACAAGAGCCCATTTGTTTTCTGCTTATTTCTCCATATGGTTTCTGAGAACAGTGACAGATCCTAGGTATGCTAATGAAAACACAGAGCAACCAACCTGTCTGTGCTCACTATGGAGGGATTTCCACAGCCAGGTTACAAATGTACAAAGCTTTATGGAACCAGAGTCAATTAATTCAATCATTTACTGCAAACCCAGTCAGACCAAAGCCACTCTGAACATGCCACCCAAAACCATCAAGTGAGGCCATCAGATTAATGGCCAAAATCCCAGAATGACACAGTAGCCAGCACTCTGTCCTTCTCTGAAAGCTGATTTGAAAGCTGAAATCATTAAGTTTTCATGTATGCCACCCAAATGAGAGAGTTCCTAGAATCCCAGATTACCTGTATGTCTGAGGAATAGGGAAAGCAGGTTTGGAATAATATTTTAAAGTGTGATATTTAGTAAATAGCTCAAGCTAGTTTTCCAGAGGCCTGAGTTTGGTTTTGCCAGAGTATCACAACCTATAAACCCTGATCATTTGCAGTGGCATTTTTTATCATGATTCATGGCACAAGGAAAGAGGTGTCTTTCACTTGTGGTTTCCTTGCCTCCTGAAAGCAGAATTTACCTCCATTTATAATGTTTGAAAATTACTTTCTTCATAATTCATTTCATTTTCTTACCTTTTTAGTAGACCCTCTTCTGACAAGAAAAGGAAAGTTTGTTCCAGCAACAGTCAATCAATGAGCAGCTAAATTGCAAATGTCATTTCCATATCATTGAAATTACCACCTTTCAAAATGTAAACCACCAGCTAATCTAAAATAATTTAATAGAGGGGGGTCAAAAGCAATGTTTTTGAATTGATTGCATCTGGAATTCTGGGGTTTTTCCTCCCCAGTCAAGTGAGAAAAGCCACATTTATAAATAAATAAAGACTACAATGCCATTAAGAAAGCTTTTAATCTCTCAGAAAGATAAAGGGCTATTCTTGCTCCCTACATTTTAAAGGAAAAATGAATTTATTTGGCCACAAACAAATCCATCAACCTCAATCACTCCAATTCCAGCTCACATTAGATGAAATAAACCTAACATCCAAAACTGGCTGTTCCATCCAGTTCTGCATCAGCTAAAAGACCTAAAGGGCACTTGGTCTTGAAGAAAATGGTGCCTTCATAAAACAGAAAAGTGAAACAAAACCATCAAACTGAAGAATAAAAAGGTTTTTAAAGAAGCTGGGCACCAGTGTAACTCCATTCAGTCACTCCACACACAACTTCCTCTCTCCGAGCTGCCACAGAAATTAGTACAATCCAACTCAAAGCTAATATTCCCTAAGTTGCTGATTACTGACAAACCTTGCCTGCTTTTAGACAAATGAAAAATCACACATATCCAAATCCTCTATTACTCAGCCCTATACCAGATGCTGCCCTAGTGATTTAAAACAGATTCTCCCTTCTGCAAGCACAGAACCAAGCATAGGCTTGGGTTTGGGACTGCTTTATAATAAATTCCCTGAGTTGCTGTGCCTGCACATGTCTGCCAGAACCTTCAACCAGAACCTGCAGCATCTCTGCTTTCTTCTACCAAGGACCTCTAGGGAAGAATCCAGCTCTTTGCTCAATCATGTCAAATCATTTGGACATTTATGAAGACCTGACATCTTTTAAAGAAACACTACTAAGTGTTTAACTATTAAAACCAAACAATATTTCCTAATTTTTAACAAGAGCCTTCATTAGGAAGGAAAAAAAAATGAAAGAAGAAAAATCTTGAGCTTTCATCAAATTTATTAGAAAATTAATAGACCTAAAGTTAAGTCTAATCATCTTCACCTGCATTGTTTTGGACATGAAAAAGGTGTTAATAATTTTCAGCAATTGGCAATGCTTTCCACTCTCCTTATCTTTTGCCAGTGGTTCCCAATAGCCACCAGATTTCACATCTTATTTCCTCTGTACCACTCCACTTCAGGTGAGATGTTCCATGACTTCTTTTTGTTGGCTATCTGCAGTAAGACACACCAACAAGAGAGACAATCCTCCAGGCCTTTGTAAGTAAGAAAGGTACATGGTTTTTCTCTCACCTGAAAAACACCCACAAAATAAACCTTCTACCAATCTTCTAATGAAGTTATTTTTGACAAATTATAAACTAAAAAAGGAGTAAGATTTAATCCACAAGGAGTCTGTATATCAGAGAATCATCCTAAGTTGAAAATACCTCCAAGATCAAGCCAAACCTTTGTCCAAAACTATGAAAAAGCATCAGCCTGCCTTCAGCACCTCACAATAAACACAAACACTGACCAAAGGTGGGACTGTAACACCCCACAGCAGAGCACCAGAGGGAGGGCACTGCCAGGGTCGAGGAACTTCAGATGGCCAAACTTCTTTAAGCAAGTTCTCCAAACGGCCCCAATGGGCCTCTAAATGCCACAGAGAAAGTAAAAATATCATCCCCAATTACATAAAAAAGAAAAAGAAATGCATTTTGTTAACCTCAGCATGTACTTTTAAGTGAACTAAGAGCTTGAGTCCAGGAAGTTGCCCAGAGTCACGCAGAGCACACGAGGTAAAAGTTCTTCAAGTCCTAAAAAAAGCTTTGCCGCAAGCCTAACCTCCTTTCCTTCAGTCTCCTTTTTTCCCCTTCCTTTAGTCACTGAGACATGAGCTGAACTTCAATTCAAACTTAAAAATACTTCAGGCAAGAAAATTATAGAGCTTGCAAGTTAAGGCAGCATTCAGATGGTTATACTGGATTTAAAGTCTTATTTGTCCAACTGGCCAAAACTTAGGGGCAGGAAGCAGAAGAAGGGACAATTCAGCATATACAGTGTCCTAGAGCCATCTAAAAAAAAGTGACAACATAGGAGCTAAACAGAATGAAAAATATCACCCTGAGGCTTTCTTTGCTGTGCAAAGTTGCAATCAACATCTGCAACAAAGACTCCCACAAAGTTTCTGAGTTGCTTTTAACATGTGAACAGCTGTGCAACCTGAACCCACAGTAATAGAACTGCAACAGGGTATCATCATTCACAGAACTCTGCAGGAGCTGCCTGTAAAGAACAATTCAGAAGAATTTTGCGTTGCAAAGGCTGTTGGAAAGCCGGTAAATGGGTATTAACTGCCAGAAAGCAATCAGCAATTCCACAAGACAGAAATGATAACACAATGAAGATTAAGTCAAGGGGTTCACAAGACAAAATCAAGTAATCCCACAAGATGTTTGTTAGCGTGTGTTAATCACTTCCATCAAACAGACCAAGTCCAACAGCAACCACACATCCCAGAAAATGCAGACTGCTAGAATTCAGGGAAAATAGAAGGTACAACTTGATAGTCTAAGTAGGAATAGGTGAAGCATTTAGAAACTATGAAAAAAGAAAAAGCAAATTCTTCCAAAAGTTGAGCTGTAGGAATATTATCTGTATAGATAAACCATGACGTAAATCACCTTAGTAAATTGTTTATTTCCTACCAGCTGCAGCTAGAACAATTTTCTACATAAAAGACAGAGCAATCTGTGAAGATGAAAATCAGAATAGGTCAAAGAAAGTTAAACATATCTACTTAAAAAGACCCATTACACATCCTTTTCTTTTCAGCATCACTGAAAAATCAGACAGAAGTTTTTTATTAAAATCACCATTTACCCTATAATTATTAAAAATAACCCTGTACTCTCATTTTATATTTGTGACCTAAAGTGCTCAGACCCTTAGGAAGTATTTTATAAGAACTAATAGATTGCATAAACGAGCCATAATGGTTCTCATTAACTGGTCATTACAGCCACATTCCATCACTTAGCAGATTACATGGCTTTTTTTTTCTCCCTGCTAAAAGACAGATGCACCTTCCTGAGAACTGCCATGCTCCAGCGTTATCACAATGAACCAGAAAACAGTTTTTAAAACCTACACATACATTTACAAAGAAAACGCTGATATATAATTGCATTAAGTTATGATTTAAGCACACAAATTTACCAAACAGCATTAAGTGGAAAAAAATGAAAAAAAATGCCTCCATCATATTTTTCCATAGCAGCTTAAATTTTAAAGGTGCTTCAAGCAGAAGCAAGGTGAGTTTTGGGGACACTCTCTTCCAGCTCCCTCAGCAGGCACTCTGACCACCCCAGCAGCTGCCAGCTCTGCTCTGGCCTCTCACAGACCAGCCCAAAGCCCAGCTGCCCTTTTCATCCTGAGCCACTTTTGTGGCCACAAAAAACTCATGTTTCCAGTGGTGAGAGGAGTTATCATCACCTCTATGAGAGGATGAGTAGAGCAAAAAGGGCACTGGCTTCTGTCATAGATCTGGATTTATCTAAAAGCAGAAGGGCTGAGTGCAGACCCTGCTCTGCCCAGGCCAGTAAGGTTTGCATTGTTTCTGTCTGGACCTTGGCTCCCTCCTTTCCTGCAGGGTTGGCAGCTCCATTTACAGGTGACTGGCAATGAGCAAAAATCAAAGCCTGCAGCTGAAAGCAGCACCTGCACTGGAGCCATGCCAGCTCTGCCTGCAGCTGGCCATTCACACACAGGACAGCACCCTTCAGTCCACAGGCACAGAAACCTCTCTTTGGTCAGAAAATCAACTGCCATAGCATCTCTCCAACAAGGCAAAGGCACCATGAATTACAGGGCTTAACTACTTTCATGCAGGTCTCAGACCTGAAATTTTCCTTTCCAGTTCACAGACAATTTGCTTAGTTCATTGCCCTTTGTTAGATCCAGACTATAATTTTGCTCTAGCTCAGATTTAGTGTAATTCTTTGCATGACTGTGGGAGAAATTTAAAATTCCATTTCAATGCTGGGCATGGATGCACTTGGACTACAAACACAGAGGGGCCATGTAGTTTCCCAGTCTAAAAGACTATTTCCTTTTCAGAGATCTGTGTGAAGGCTGTTCCATTTGTGTTTTGCAAGACATTCCAGCCCCAGAATGACAGAGGTAGCACTAATCCACACACTAAAAAGTACATTTTTCTCTGTGTTTATTCAGAAACAAGGCAGAATTCTGTTTTCTTCTTTCAAAGATATGAATTGACAGAATCAGGTAAAGAAGTCATCAATTTTTTCTTGTGGAAACATTCCTATAGGGAGTATCTTTTAAAAAGAGAGAAACATTTCATAAGAAAGAAAAATAAAAAAAAAAAAACATTTAGTAAAGAACAGCCATTAAGAGGAACTCAGTTAAGAACTGTTTCAGCTTTAAGTTGCTCAGCATAGAACAAACTGCCTGCTATAGAGCTCAAAGTAAAGCCTGACCATTTCTTTTGCTCATTTCCTATGAAGTGAAAACCAAATGCATACAGAGTGATCAAAGAGGTCTTCTAGAAAAACAAGTTTCTTTAACAGGTTTATTTGGACCTGCCTGTTGAGCCCTCCTCTAGAACACAGTTGATGCTGGAAGCAGATTTCTGTTGTGGAAGAAGAACAAGATTAAGAATGTCAAGCTTCACTAACACTTTAATGAAAAATTACCCACTCGGGCTTGCTAGATCTTTTTCCCTTCAATTGAGCTCTGCATTGGGATAATTCCTTGCATAGCTTCCAAAAAAGCTTTTAGTCAGCAGCACTTCTGTCCACCTTAGGGTAAGAAAAGCCTCCTGCCTCCATCTCCCATGGAGCTTTAAAAGCAGGTCTGATTTCTCTTCTTGGGGAGAGCTGCCATTCAGCTTTCACTAAAGGCCAGACTGGGGTTAGGTCTGAATCTGTGGCTAGTCAAGGAAAAAAACAACACAGGAATGAATAATGTCAGCCTGAGGGAAATGCTAAACACTAAAAACACTGCATCATGCAGCTTTCCTTCCTTCTTCCCAGTGCACCAGCCTCTCTGGAGCTCATTACACTGCAGATCTTTGTTACTGCATCACTTCTTTCCATGCTCTCATTCAAGGGGTTATCTGTAGGTTTAGATCAAAGTGACCACAGGTTATCACTTGCGTTGCTGTGATGCACGAGAGCAAAGCCTAAGGTGTGTTGTCTTAACAGCCCATTGCACAAAACCACTCTCCCTTCTCAAGGGAGGTGACATTTGTGTGACTTGGAAACCAACAGCTCCAGGATCCCACTGAACGCTAATCACTAGTGAGAAAAACAAAGGTGGCCTGAAGCAGTCAAGCCAGCTCACCTTAGGGCCAGATGCACAGCAGGGAAAGTGGACCTGAAACCACACAAAAATCCAACTGGCTTAAATCACTGCAGGCTCATCCTATCAGATCCCCTTTGCATGCTTGGACCAACTACACATTAAGGGTGCAAGTGGCCAGATGATTAGATCCTCATTTCATTCCAAAATTGCATCCCCATTTTATCTCAAAATTAAGTTCAGGCCCATGCTTACACCCTCCAGGTTTTGAAATTCTTTGAGTGATATACTGATATGAGAGCAAGGGTGATGATCTTTTGCTGCATGATTTACATCCAGACAGGACTGCTATCCCTTATTCTGAGCTCTGAATTCACTCACTTTCCTGCAGCCACATAAATTGATTCCCTCTACTGAACTGAACAGTTACTGCTCTGCAGTTCCCAGTCACAGGTTTCCTCTCCCCAATTCCCCTGATGTATTGAGTGTTCTGCTGAAATATGCAACACCAACGAAATATTTATTTTGCAGAGCTGAGTCTAAGAGATTTTGGGGGTCTGTCCAGCCTCCTAATCCCCCAAAAGAGATTGGGGGGAAAAAAAGAGTATCTATGGATATGAAGTTTTAGAGTCAGGGAAGTCTTAGATTCAATCATAGCTGCTAAGATTTTAATCCTAGTGTAACCCTAAGATAGATGTATAGATAGATATATATATATATATATAGAGATAATCACTTATATAATTTCAGTAGTACATAAAACCCAGCAAAGTCATGTTTACTGTAAAAGAACATAGGCAGGAAACTACTTGCAAATACAGTGTTAAAATGTCAGGTTAGCCCTGTTTCTCTTAAAACTGGTCACTGAAAGTTTTTTTTCCTTTTCTCATCTTCATCCAGAAAATTATTACATTTTCCAAAGCATATTCTAAATTTCAGACCTTTACTCTTCTAGGTCCTACTGATAAAGGTTAAAGATGAATATCCCCAAACGCTAGAACTGGAATGGACCACATCCTCCTCAGACATCCTTCCATGGAACAATTTCCATTGGACAGAAGTTAAAGGAAGTTTTGAACTTAGTGAACATCAGGGTCACGCTGCAGAAGGAAAAACAAAGCTAAGACTCCTTTAGTGATCCCACTGGAGCCCTGAAAAGCTGCAGGAGGGAGGCTTTGGGTGCTGAGGCAGGGAGAGCATCCCTGCTGCAGCTTTGCCTCCCCAGCCCAGCCAGCAGCCCCTCCTCGCCAGCTAATTGCTGCACTGAGTCCTGGGGATTAACGAGTGCTGAGGAAATATTGAGGGATGCAAGACTTAAAAGCTGAAGAAAAGAAGTGAAAAAAAAATAAAAAAACCTCTCTTTTTCTCTGCTGCCATCCTCTCTGTCTCGCCCTTAACCCACAGGCTCCCAGCCTGATGGGAGCGGCTGGAATCGCTCCCGCAGACAGAGCAAGATTGCCACCTGCAGGGCTCGGGGCCAGGACGATGGCAAAGAGCAGCTCGGATCTCAAGAAAAATAACTCCAAAACAGGGTATATTTTCCATGAAAATTCACTCCATTTTCTCCCTCTTTTCCTTCTCAATACTCCCCTCAGAACATTAATTTACTGTTCTCAAGTGGAGGAAAAGTTAAGGGCTCTGTGCTGTGGCACAGAGAGATAAAATGGACATGATATAATTCTTCTACATATTCATGCCCCAGTTCTTATCATTTTCTTATAGCTCCTGGAGATCGCGATATGCTGTTACCTTTTATTTTTTTATATATAATTCTACTTTCCCTGTTCACATTTTGGTAATAAAGCAGAAGCTGAGAAGATATCCACCAGGACTCACACACAGCAGACAAGATAATAATAAAATTGACTTGGTCCACACTGACTTTCAGAAGGAAAGAGGTTTTTATTACTAGTTTTATCTTGGACTAACACTGAAATGATTTTACAAAACCCATCAGCATGCCTGCTTTTGCAGACAAAAGCCTATATATCAGTGCACACACAGGGAATACCAATTCCACCTAAGTAGGAAGGGGGAAAACACACTAGAGATTTGCTTCATATACGCTCTGGTTACTTTGAATGGACACAGGTTTGGAAAAATCCTTTCATCATTACATTTGTCTCTGTAAGACACGGTAGAAAAAAATTGGGAAAGTGATGACCAATATGTGGCTTGGTAGGAGGCATGTAGGAGTCAAAATGGTCAATAGTGCACACCTCAAACACAAGGAATAGTTAAATGCTGAACACTTTTCTGCTTCAGGGACCAAGCAAGCTGGAGGAAAAGCCCTTCACAGCAGCAAATCTAATCCTTAAGACAAGAGCTACATTAAGTCATGGCTCGGAGCATATACTGAAGCTCAAGAAAAACAAATGCTACAGGGATACCAATACCCTCTACAAACCAAGCACCACAAATATAAGATTTTCAAAACTAAACCAACTACATTTAACATGATCAAAAACCCTGTAAGGGTAAGCAAGTACACTGCTACTGCATCAAGCAATTTCTAACTCAGCCTGAAGCAAAACCATACCAACAGCTGGTGCTTCTGGATTTAAAACAGTACTGTGACTTTCTGGAGAACTGTATTTTCTTTATTTCTGTGCTTTACGAAGAAAAGTCAATCAAGCCACAGAACCTACTCCTGGCTATCTCATTAAAATTCCAGAAGCTTGGCAAATAGATGAAAGCATCTTCATAAGGAACTCTTCACTAGCCATAGAAGGCAAATCTTCTGAAATCAAGAAATATGGTACATAGACATGTAATTGAGTATATTTTCTATTTCCTTTTTCAACTTCTAACCAGCCATTAGGGATTTCATTTAGTTTACCTGGAATACTGAAATCATCCTGCTGGTTTGGTCAATAACAAATCAAGTACCAGAAATCTGTGATACATGAGTAACATGGCCAATAGGATAACATGATTTTAAGAAAACAAAGCAAATCAAGTGTACTTCAGTGTAACACTTAAACTAGTTTAGATTAGGCCACTTCAAGGATGGATAGAGAGATGCAATTCTAGATTTGGAGAGGGAGCAAAATGGCCCTGGTTTCATTTAGTAACCTTAGAACTGGGGCATTTTTTCTGGATATGCTGGCCTGCCTGTAAGTGGCTTGTTAGAAAGTGGTGAAAAGCTTAGTGAAGACTCTGTGACTCCCACTCTACATTCACTTATTCTATAGCTTGCTCATTTTCAAATAGATAAACACTACCATGGACCTTGCTGAGCACTCAAAGCTTCAGCTGAAATAAGTGGTGACTCTAAGCCCTTTTCAGTCTTTACAGTTTTATCTAGAAATAAAAGCAGGGAAGATTTCTTTTAAAAAACAGGGGTGAAAAGATTCTCACCAGCAAAGTAGGAGCCTTTCTAAAAGAAAAAAAAAAAAACATGAACTGAGCAGTGTCAGTGTCAAGAGTGAAACCAGATTGGCAAGAAGTCACCTGAAGTGGGCTCTGTGTCAGCATATAAACCATTGTTGTTTATTCTGGATGAGTGAAGATTTATTCATGTTCTTTTCCAGCCACCATCCACAGTCTGAAGCAGAAAGGACAAACACTAATCAAAGGCACAAGCAGAAATAAGGTGAAAAGAGAAACATGGAGTGATTGCTACTAGGGATAGCAATCATATTCACAACACATTAATAGGAGACAAGCCTGATCAGAGCCAGGCACACAGATAATGGAATGAAGTCACAGATGGGCAGAAAACCCATTCCACAGCCACAGCAGCAGATGGACAAAACAAGTGACAGCGCAGAGGCCTGAAACCAGAAAAGTCATGATACTTTGTTTGAGCTCTCAAAATAAAAAAATACTTTTTTTTTCTTAAAAGCAAGATAATATTATGCTCAGAGAAAATTATAAGAGGGAAGAAATGTGGGGTTTTTTCCACTGAAAAGGAGAAAAAATGGGAGACATGAACCACAACCCCTGTGCCTTTAACAACTTCCTCCAGCTTCTAAATGCTGGGAGTTGTCAATAGCAAGCAACATCTTATGAGAGGAGAAACAAACATTAGTACTTGGTTCTCCAGTAAAGAGGGCAAAGTAGGCCAGAGTTCCTAAACAGATTGCATTGAAATACCTTTGCTTATTCTCAAGTATTACCTGGGACCAGGTTTCCCTGCAGTCATCATGAAGAAGCTCAAATGGAGCTCGTGGCCCAGATTGCTTGTGAATATCTAAAGACAAGCCCAGAACCTGGGGTGTGCCCCAGCTGTGGGCTCCCAGCAGAGCCTTCCCTAGCAGCTATCCTGCAGCCCCCCTTCACCCATAAAGGAGAGCTAACAGCTCCAGTCAACCAGCATTCTATGTGATTCATGTTTAACCACTACAGCAGCTTCAACAGCTCTTGAATTTCCCAGTGTTTATCAGAAAAACACATCAAAATACCCAGGAATAATAGGAGCACAGGCTGAGACACAGACTGAGTAATAGTTAACACTTGGACAAAAGCATGACCCTCCTTTCACCCTAGATAGTTCCCAAGTATTTTTGTTAAAACTGTCTTGCATAATAACACATAAGGAATAAATTTGTTTCATCTACTTTTCTCCTTTTACCAGGAAGGAAGTAAAAAATTACACACAGAGCTCTACTTCTAGTTTTCTTTCAGAATATCAGGGACCTTTGCTCTTTTCTCAAGAGCCATAGCTGGAAATAATGAGGAGGGATCAAGGGCCACAGCAGTTAGTTACAGCTGGTAAAGCAGCCCCATGAATGTCAAATCTGTGCAAGGCCTGTGTTCCTTACTCACAAAGGGTGCATAACAGATTTATGAACTTTGCAGTCCCAAGAGAGGATCTCACCTGCCTCCGCTTGACAATTGCTTTCATTTCCTCAGCACTGGCTTGCTTGGCCTCTCAGTTCCTATTACCAATTGCTCCCTACATCTCACACTGCAGAACACAGGGTGGGGAAAACAAACAAAGCAAGAAATGAAATGTCCCTTGCTTACAGGTAGCCAGCTGCCTTTTCTTCTCCACATGCAAGGCTTCTGAACACCACCATTTTTCATTCCATGTATTGACATTCCTGCTCAGCTGAGGTTAATAGCATTTCCATCAAAGAACTTCACACACCTGCCTCCTAATAAATCCCAGAAGAGAGACTAAGTAAACACTATATCCCATCATAAAACCATCTCTGGACACATGGTGAGAGTCTGATGTTCTTTTTGTACCAAGGCACCCAACACTGCACAGAGTACTCAGGGTGGGGTCACACCAGTGCAGAGTGGGACAAGCTACATGTTAGAACTTCACATCATGTCTGCTTCCAGAATAACATACTGTCTTCAAGACACATCAATTTTCTGTGTATAAAAGAAAATTGTAATATGCAAAACTCAGATGAAAAACTGTATTATTAGGATGCTTAAAGCAACATCTTCTAGACAACCTGCATAATTGGGAACAAGGCCCAAAAGGCACAGATGCCTTCCTAAAATTATATTCAACCAAAACTTTTGCTCATAATGTCAAGTTTGATCATAATTAATACTTGCTGGCACTGCAGGCTGAGAAATCCAAATTACATTAACCAGCTATGAGTCAAACTGACCTCAGCTACATGGCTAGAGCTGCCAAGTGACCCTGACCACACATGCAAATAATTCCCACACTCAGACATCAAAGCCTACACCTTCCAAGGAAGGGGAGGTGGTCAGCAACAAACCATTCATCCTACACCTGAGCACAGGTGATACACAGGATGACATCAGCTGCCTTGCTGCAGTATATTTTCCTGCAACCATTCTACTTGTTGTCCTAGATTTTATTAGTCTACATACCATGACAACCTTGTAGCCTTGTACTGACAGAAATCCTTTCTACCACATCAGCATTTTACATAATGTATTTTTAATTCAGAGTATAATATCAAATCATTTGGGGAAACCCTGCTCAGCTTTAATCTTTGCTGTGAATAATTAGCAACTTGACAACAAAGGACCCTCAGCTCTCTCCAGCATCAAGACATCTGCATTTTCACCAAGGGCCTTGGTAATACTCTGTTGACTGAATTTCTGTTTTTTCAAGCTGAAAAGGAAAGTGAAGTTTCAAGGAAGAACCCAGGCCCAGTTTAAACCATAATAATTTCCCACTATTTCAGATTTGTTTGGCTTCCTGACATCCAACTGTAACACTCCTGACACAGAAGCAGAGCTGGAAATAACTACCAGGTGCCAGAGTTCATAGAAAACATTCAGTTAGCTGCTGTTGATTTTAAGACACTGTGCAGACAACTGCACTTGTATGAAAGGCAGCTACTCTTCCCAGACATCACCAGGGCACAGCTTGGGACAGGTTTTAGTGTATGCTGAACTCTTTTGGCATAGCTGAATGGCAACTCTAGAGAATCCACCACTGGTGGGAATTTAAAAGCTCTCACTTGCTGCTCCTTACATGAAGTTTGGATTGAGAAAGATGTCTGTGAATCTGGATGGTGATGCCTTATACCTCTTTTTAACTTATAGAATGTAGATGTCATTTTTCTTGCTTGTTCAGCAAAAAGGGAAATCTCCACCTTCTAGTGTTGTCCAAGAAAATTGCATGAACCCCAGTTACCATATAAACCACATATGACACATAACTCTCATGGTTGGACCCAACAATCCAAACTTCTGCCAAGCGCTTGTGGACTTGTGGACCCAGAAGGACACAAAGTTCAAGGGAAGTCTCTGAAGACTCACCAAACAGTTCCAAGTTTAACACCTCTCACATCTAACATACTTTATCATAGTATGCTTTGAGAAATCCAAATTCCTACTCTGCAGGTAGGTACCATCCTGCAGAAAATATCCTTGGCCTGCCTGAAAAGCATGGATTGTGTCATTAGTCTCCTACAAAGGTCAAGCCTGAAAATACCCATTTTAATATTTTTAGAATTTCCTTTTTGCCTGGAGAAAAAAGACAAAACCAGAATCAGTCCTGGATAAAGAAGAGGTTCAGAATCACTGCCATGCAGGCTCTGGTAACACAGCCATGGCAGGGAAGCAGTGAAAGTATTTTAGTTGACTGGCTTCAGGTGGGGTTTTAAACTGAGAGCCATTCCACAATGTGATAAAAACAAACCCATAGCAGCTCTTAGGACAAGGCTACTGAATGGTATAATTTAAAACAGCTGCCCATACAAAGAAAAAAAAACCAAAATTTCTCTCCAATGTGGCATTAAGATAGGAAAAAGGAGTTTATTTTTTTCCTTCTATACTAGCATGCAGGTGTACTGAAAACACAGCAGTAATAATAAGTTACAATGCAAATTGGTAAGCAAATTTCTGTGCTTAGGATACATCAGTGACATGACTGAATTTCCTCCCCTACCCCCTCTGAAAAAAGGCCAAGATTTGAATAATTTTTTAGGCATTAACCAAACATGGATTCTAAAAATTCCTAGAGGTACTAATAACTTTTCAGATTGTTTGGAGAAACATCAGGAACACTTCATCCCCCCTGTATCCCATTCTTCAGCTGGCATGCCATACAGTCACTGCTCAACAGGCAATAAGGGGAGACATGAAAAATATAATTCCAGGCAATTATACAGATACCTGAGACAAGGGAAATGAAATTACCAGAGCTACACTTTGATCAAGTTACAAAGATGCCACCATTGGTAAATGCTTTGTGATAAATAACAAACAGTCTGAGGGTCATTCTCTTCAGCACCAGCTCCTTGAAAATGTAGGGCAAGATGCAAAAAGAGAATTACAATTGCAAATAGCAGCAGTTGCTTGAAAAATGACAAGAGGCAACATGCCATGGATCACTGCAATGATTCACATTTATTGTGTAATTCAGAAGTTTGAAGATGAAAAATTATAGAAAGGCATCTTTTTTAATACCCTTTAGTATTCAGTATGTTTTCCAAAAGTACAAATAAACAAAATCAAGCTCCCCATTCTTGACTATCTCCTTTAGCCTATGATAGTATAAAATGATTCAAAAGTATTTAAAAAAAGAAAGATCTAGTAAAGAGGGCAATGATTTAATATTGGTGCTTCAAATCTAGATTTGAAACACCAATATTAAATAATTTCACACACCACACTGTCTTTCTGTAGAGGTCTTGCACTGGTTGGTAGATGACACATGAAATTAATTTTCAGACAAATAAGGGTACAGCGCAAGCCAGTGAGAGAGAAGGAAAAGGGAACTACCAGTGTGGTAGCCTGACTTGGTTCTTGCCTTGGCCATGTGTCAGACAACCTTTGTAAGGTGCCTGAACTGTTCATGTTACACCTCCAGCCTCAATCTTCTTTTCCAATGGTGCATCAGTCAGTATTCAACCTGTAAAAAGGCACTGGTGTGTTTCTTTTGATTCTCAAAAAAAAACCCAATCCTCTGAGAGTGAACTTGCCAAGGCTTTTGTGTCATAAACTGCATCTCCCTTAACACTAGCTACTCCAAATTCTTCCACTTTTCTCTCCACACATCTAATGCTGTCTTCCTACTTCCTCATTTACAGATTCAGAAAAGGAAATCCTTTGTCAGCCTCTACTCTGTGCAGGCACTTCTAAATCTTCAATAATTAATTAACTGACATAATTAACATAAAATACTGAGAATTCAGGACAAAATCCATGAGAAACTTGAAAACTTGCACCAAAAAAAAAAAAAAAAATCACTTAGAGAGCTTCCTCCCCTTCTCCTGTCCATAATTTGATGTGTGGTTGGTTTGTGTCTTTAACACACTTAAGATAAATGCTTGCTAAACATAATTACTGAGTGTTTTCAAACCTTTTACCCACACAATAAGCTGAAATTTATGAAATTTAAACTGAAATCCTTTGCTGTTCAAGAATTGCAATCCAAACTTTGCATAAAATAAGCACTCAAAACTGTTCACCACTGCAATTTCTCTTTGGACTACCTAAAATTACCAATATTCCAATGTCCATGTGAAAGAGCTTAACTGAACACAGTACCTCCTTTGAGAGCAAGGGGCTTCACCTGAACTACAGGCTAAAAGAATATGGACTAACTAAATGTAAGGTAATTTTTGGTGGTGGTTTAGTGTAGGTTTAAGTTAAGCCTTCAGTGAAATTACAGCAAATTTGCACTTAAGTATCAAATCAGAAATTCATCCACTATCTTCTACTGAATTCAAATGAAAGTTTTTGTTTCCAAAGACAAGCAACCATACTTCCATACCACAGATTAAGTCAGCACCTCCCCTACTCCTTCTGATACCATTTTCATTACCAAGATATTTTCACTAAATAGAAAACACGTGGACACACAAATCACGTATTCATTCCCAAATCCCTTTAACATTTTAAGTTCTTTAGTTCTGTAGTTATTAATCATTGATTTGTACTTGCATTATCCCTAGCCTTTGGAGCTCTGGAAACCAAATACAGAATTTCTACTACCTATCCTACTACTTTTACTGCTGAAATCATGAAACCTTATATAAGTTAATAATTTCATTATACAAGTTTATTTCACTATATCTTCCAGAAAAGCCATTCAAGAAAGAAATATGCAGTCAATTATCCAATAGAATGAAATGGTAATGCTAATTATCAAGTTAATGTTCAATTAGATTTAACAAAAATACTGCTGGGAACCTGAGAAGAGCCATAATACTGATGGCTCCTTATTAATAGAATGCTAACATACAACAAAGCAAAACCTGCCAGCAATGAGATGTCAGACTATAAAGGAGTCCCAAGAACAGATGACTTTTCCTGAGATTTAAGCTTCCTACAATCCTCACAGCTCCTTAGGGAGCCATGTCAATTATACCATCATCAATGCAAATGGCATTTTAAAGAGTGTCTGCAATGAACAGGGAACGCAAACGCTGATCAGAGGTGCTGGTGTTCAGCACATTTCTCCCAAAAGCTCTGGCACCTCTTGTGTGTCTGCTCACTCGGTTCTGATTGTGTCATTTTCTGATGAGCCACTGGTGCCCCCTCTGCTTTTGTCAGTCAAACATCACCATTAAGAAAGGCTCATTTTCCACCATCAGCAGTGGATGCAGCAGTGGCTGCAGCAAGATGAACCCCTGTACACAGAGTGTGATACCGTGAAGTCTGCTGGCTTTTGTGCTTGATAGGCTGTTCCTATTCAGATGAAATGTTTTCTAAGTTACTATCATAAATAGAAAAGTAATAAAGAACAAAACAAGTGGCAGAGCATGAAAACACTTAATACTGCTACCTGGTACAGGCAAGAAATCAAACTCTGCCTGAAATTTAATTACCACTAGTCAAAAAAAAAAAAAAGAGAAGAAACCCCAAATGCTCATTTTCAAAGGGCATTTGATCTGCATCCTCTTGACGCTCTACTCAGCATATAACAGGGCTCTTCTGGGAATAGATGCAAACAAGTAAAAAAGTAGCCTTGGAAGTCAAAAGGAAAACCCAGCATTAATGAAAGAAACTAGCATATAAATCTGAAAATAAATTAGAACCTAGCCAGTCACCACACTGCAAAAACATTCACATGTGATATATCCACTTCACATTTACATATCAAGCAAAAACCAAAGAAACTCCACATTTCCTCTGTTAAGAAATTATAATATTTACCCCAAATTCTGCAGCAATTCCTTCTGCCTTCATCAAAATTTTGTATTTGTTTTTGAATAACGTAGTTTAGTTAACTAGGATTAGAAGCTATTATCTAAATTACTTGTATGTAATAGCTAATTTTTCTTTTTCCTAAAGGTTATTTCTAATACTGGTTCATCAATGGACAAAGTTGAAGGCATTTTGATAAAACACAGATTTGCACAAGAGAATCAAGAGCAAAAATAGAAAGAACTGAAAGAAAAAATATGGGAGACAGGTGGACTAAGCATTTAATCAATTTTACATAATGTAGAAAGAGGCTTTTGAACTGTGCAGAGTTAGGAGATATACAGATACACCCAATTTTAACTGGCTTTTTATTTAATGGCTATTCCCTTCTGATCTGAGCTTCAGTCACACTTGGGTGTATTTCAAGACTGCTTAGGCTTGAAAGCCATGGTGGGGAGAGAGGGCAGACAAAAGGGAGTGACTGACATCCAAAGACACTCTTAGAACAAGTGTCATGTGCAGGATGAGGTGTGAGGTCCCTGCAATGCCCCACCTCCCTTGGGGTTATCTGGCTCTTGATTAGCAAAGACATTCAGGCAGTGTAGTTCAAGGACTATTGAACAAAAATAGAATAGGGCACAAGAAGGTCAACTTCCAGGGCATGTTTCACCTTGCAGAAAGCCATCCCATGCACACCTTTTCACAACACAGAATAAGACATGTGCTTATGCTTTACCCACAGAACACATATTAAGGTCATGTAACTAGCTAGGAACAAATTGCAAGCTCTTAAATTTTCCTTTTTTTTTTCCTAGCATGCACAGCTAGTCAATGAAGTGGCATAGTTTAAAAATGCTCATGCCTTCTAAAAACTCTGCCTCTTGAAAAAACTATGAAACTAATATAGTGGTAATCTCTGTTCTGTAAGGAATTCTGCCCTGGGAAGCACAACATTTTCCTAGCATGAACTGAACACCATTTTTGTTTTTCTTAAGAGTTGCTCTGTTTTCAGCACTGAGGTCTGATACCTCCATCCACCAGCAGCACTGATCAAACAGAACAAGCACCAAGGGCTGCACTCCCCATGCAGCAGACAAAACCTCATTTCACAGGAAATGAGTTCACTCACTGGCATTTTCCCCCTGCTGGCCCAGCCCCAAAGGCAAACTCTCCCATCCCTCTGGCACACACTTGACGTTAAACTCACCAATTCCTACATGAAGCTAAGACATTGTTCTTTTCTGCACAATGTGACAGCAATGGTCACTGCTCACAAACTTACACACCAGTGTCTCACTTGGATGTCCAGGTGGAGATGTTCCAGGGCAGCCTCAGATTCACCAGTTCATAGGTATCTGTACCTTACAGAAATATTTTAGCTCCCACACAAAGGATTTGATTGGACTGTGATACCATTCGGTATAGAATCATTTTTATGTATATACACCAATATTTGTCATTACCAAATGCAAGTTAATTTGGGGAGGTTTTAGAGTATCTACCTAATATTTCTAAGGGCATTTAATCCTTTCATCTGGACTTGTAAAGGAAGAAAACAAGTTGAAATTGTACCCAGCTCTCCAATTTGTATTACTGTATTTATAAACATGGAAGACTATTCTACAACCACTCCCATTTTTCAGAATCCCAAGTGCAAAAACTTCACCAGAAGCCATATGAAGTGAACTTTGAAAGTCCTCGATGGAACAGGAATCCCTGCTGCAGATCACTGATTTTAAATTAGTTTTTAAATCAGTGAGATAATCCCTATTTTTAATTTGGTATTTCAGTAAAGGTTTCCATCGATCTCAGTTTTCCAAGTGCACTTGAAAACCTCTAAGTAACAGCAGTAGGCCGATTTTTAATTTTGCTTTCACACCACTTGATTGGATTCAAATTCTGTGAGGCAAAATGATATTTGGCAGCAAATGACACAAGATGCCACTTGGCATCATATTCTGATTTTTAAGCAGAAACTGTTGGAACGCTTAAAATCATTTCCTTATCTTACTATAGAGTATCTGAAATACAGGTCTAATTTATTAATGACTCCAATGTCAAACAGAGGAAGCCAGCACACTAAAACCTCCTTTTCCTGTAGATTGGAAGGATATTGATTGGATTAACTGGGGGAAAGCTCAAAATAGTGCATAAAATGTATGAAAAATAAGACCTACTACATAATCAAGAAATGCTACAGACAAATACAGACTTGACAATCCAAGGACTCATGATGTCAGTTCAGGAGTTACATGCATATTTTACAGACCACCACAACTTCAAAACAGAATTTGATCAACCTATGGTTACATCATGAACACCATTTCAATCAGAATATTTGACTTCATTACATTCAGCCCACAAACACTTATTGTATCTCAGTTGAGCTGCAGTACCACTGAGTACTACAAATATTATTTTCATGCTTCCCCCATGCACATCCCACTACTCTTTGTTACCCTCTCTCATCTCAGTGACTTGGCCATTTGTATGGCAATTTCCTCTAATAGCTTTACTCAGATTCCACACTGTGCAAAATGCTGAACAAAGCAGAACAAGTAATTCAAGCACCTTTAAGAGGCCTACAGAGCCCTTTAGCAAGCATTAGATAAGCTTCTGAACAAACAGTATTTATTTTGCAAATTATCCCTAAGGTCATTGAATTCCACAACACCCAGAAGCAAACCCAACAAAGAGGAATGCACAAGGAACACTTTTACTGTTGGGGAAAACCTCATCTAGTTGGGATACACAACCAGACTCATATTCATGGGTTTTAATGTTTTAAAGCAGCACTAATTCTTACTAAGGCTTGCTTCCGGTAATCAAGAAGCTTATCAGAAAGAGAGAAAAAAGAACAGAGCAGTGAAAATACATCTCTGGTATTGTCTCTAGGTACCAGTTCCTCTGGTACCCCAGGGAAGGATCCATCACTAGAAACTCACATTACACAAGGTAGGACTGTTTAACATCTCTTGATATTCACACAACACAGTGGTCAAGGGGTACAGGCTTTTGCATTTGTTTTTAGCCAGCACAGATTAGCTAAATAGATATTATTGAAGATGCGACCTTTCAAAAGTAGTAATGGAATTTGGTTCTGAAGCTGAGGAAGGACACAATATTAGTGCATTCCTCTGGTTCATCAGGGATTTAAACAAGGGATTCATCAGAGCTTTCAATCTCTACTGCAGAAATGCCTAAATTGCCAAGGCTTCAAGCCAAATTCCTCATAACTGGAAGTACAAGAGTAGGGAATAAGTGCTGATGATGGTTGGGGCCCAACCTCCAAGTTCTGACCAGAAGCAACATCTCAACCTTTTCCAAACAAACTGTCTGTTGAAATTGGCCTATCATAAGAAAAGCATTTTGTCAAAAACATCTTAACCAGCTCTCATTCACCAGTTAAGCATTTAGTCCCACAGAGGCAGATTATTTTGTTCTACTTCTCTTCCATACAGCTTCAGGAAGAACACCCCTGGTTCACTCAGGCAGTTCAACACACCTTCCACTCAGCTGCCTCAATTCAGCCACACATTTCAGCATTAGGCACATTCACATGAAAGAGTGAGAAACAAGAGCCTGGCACTTGTTGGGTTTATAGACAAAAAGCAAGATTTCTTTTTCATAGCTGACAAAACTGTCAAGAAACATAGACTTAGGAGCTTGAACATCACTAAATAAGCAGCAGGAAAGGAAATACACCATCCGTTCAGACTTGCCAAACATCAGCTTCATTTGTGATTCCAAGTTATAAATCTTTGATAGTTGGGGGCTGTGGAAGTGTCCAGACTGTAGTGAAACACTGACTCTTGCAAACAAAGTATAAAAGAAACAAATTTAAAAAAAACCCCAAACAATAAACCCTTGTGCCTACAAGTGACTGGGATCCCATTACAATTCAGCTTATGAGGTGTGGAACAGGAGCTGTTTTCCATATGAGAGGCTCTCAAAGTTACACTGCAACATTTGTTGCTGCATCAAAACCCCCTTGCATTCGCAAGAGATGGAACAATTTTATTCATCCACTCCATGGTTTGGCCAAGAGTATTGAGAGGTCCCTTAGGTTCATCTCCTGTAATTACCCTTTTGAACCCTGAGCAGAAGTCCTGGCTCATACACACTGGGTTGAGCAGCACATTAAAGAGAAACTTGGAATAACTGTGGAGGGAACAAGTGCAAAACACTCCCTATGTGATTTTATGTTCACTTACTCTAGAGCAAGGGCCTGCCTGCTTCTGTGTCTCACAAAAAAATCCTAGAGTGTCCAAAATATTCAAACCAAGAAACAGCACACTTGAGTTTTATCATTTTCCCCAGAATACCATCAAAAAGACACAAACAAAACCTGGCCACTCACACACTTAGAGAGCTTGTGCCAGAAGGAGCTTTCAAAATGTTACATTTCAGAGTGCTAAAATGATTGTTCACAGAAACAAAGCCAAGCAACAGAGGCACAGAGCACAGATGAGCCAGCACTGGAGCTGGGCAGGAACCCAATATTTCATTACATTCCCACTCTGACTTTAGCCTCAAAAGACTTTTCGTCCTCAGCCCAGCTTGCACTGCTGCCAGCCTCTCCACTGGTTTCAGCAAAAGGTTGATTGGGCCTCGGGGCTTAAGTTTCAGACATGCTGGATGTGTGTTGACTTCAGCTGTCGTGGTGAATGCTCAGCAACACATCCAGGAGAGCAAGTCCCCTGCATGCAAAACAATTCTGGTCACATCATCACCTCACAGGACTCACAACAGCATAGAACTACTTTAACAAGAACGACAGCCCAGAGAAGGATGGTGACAGAGAACTCCAACAAATCAGTCAAGAAGACTAGGCACAGGCTGCAGAATTGCAGAAAGTTTCAAAAATAAATACACATCCAGTAAAGTTCTTCTCTATAAAATGCAGCATTCAGTAAACTTCCAACTATAAACCAAAGCATTCTATAAACTGAAACATCATGAATGAAGATATGGGAATTTCAACATACCTTAAAAGCCAATGCAGTTCTGCATGACTTGCAGTAAAACTTCTTCTTTCTTCCCATGGTTTATAGGTCTAATAAGCCAGAACTTACATTTTCTTCTCCAGCCAAAGATAACTGCCTTCCATTTAAATTCTTGTTTCCATTAAAGCACAAAGCACTTAGGTACTTAATATTACTTCTGCAACATTTTGTTTGCATCTACCCACAAGGTGTTGAACAGCATGTCAGTTTTATCCTTAAAATACTATTTCTAATACCTGAGAAGTTACACAAAAGCATGCAGGAGACCATCTAGAAAAAAGCAGGCACTATAAAAACATTTCTTTTATGTTTCTTAAGTGTAAAACTTGACATGGCCAGAACACACAGAGCACACCACAACAGAAGACTGCAAGCAACAGCCCTTTAGTGCTCTTCAGCCCAGCCTTTTATCCCCTCCCGTTGATGCCCTGCACCTGTGTGCCCCCTGCTCCCTGTGGGATTGGTCAGTGCCCCTGGGCACTCCCTGCCTCCTTATCTCCAATATTATTCACCTGAGCACACAGCTGCAGCCAGTCAGGGATCAGGCTGGGCCCCAGCCCCACTCCAAATCACCACACACTCTGTGCCTACATTTAAGTACCTCACAGACTCAAACCACCATTTTTAAGGGCTGGGAAGACATAGAGGGAGTTTAGTTCTCCGAACCTACTGGGGGAAAAGTAGCTTCCTATAACTACTAGTGGTAAATAAGCAATTTCTCACATGGAGAAAATACTTGAGGTTTTCTCAAGAGATCAGTAGTTCTCTATTCAAAGACTTTTATTTTTAAATATAATAAAGAAAATCTCTATCTTCCTTTCCAGATCCTTTTTGCCTGCCCATCAGGAATAGCCTTTACAATTACAAAGTAAATCCTGTGATGAGTTGGAGCTTAGAACCTCCCTGGAGTACTTTATGAAACCTACTGGCTTTCACTGCTGCCTCAGAGATCTTCCACGTAAGAGTGATTTTTAAAAAAAGAAAGAGAAGGAAAGCATGATTCTGATGTAATATATTGAATGAGGATTTAGGGATTCACCAAAAAAGCTGCCATTTCTCCTTCACTCATAGACAAGCTTTGAGTAGCGACCAACTATTAAAGCTTGGAGTTCTTGCATTATGTCTAGTCAATGCCTGGTGCAGTGATGATGAGTACAGGTACTACTAGAAGGGTGGGAGTGCAGACATCAGTATCATAGTTCCTGGCTGGATCCTACAGTGTTCATAACTTTCTATGCCCAGGGAAGAACTGAATATAAGTGTCCAAAATTGTTTCCTTCAGTAAATTCTTCATCATCTATGGTTTGGTTAGCAATTGTGCTGTTAGCATTTGGACGTGCTGCTGCTTAGCAGAGAATCAGCAATGCAGATTTTGGGTAAAGCTTAGGGTGAAAGGAAATAAAAAGAGCTGAAAATCTTTGGCAGGGCAGAAATTCCTTCCACATTCCCAGCAGCAGGATGGGCCTTCCCTACAATGCACAGCAGCTCTTGACTGAGGCAAACAGGCCCAAGAAGATTTATCAGCACAGCAAGCACTGGAAATCAAAAATGTAGGCAAGAGATTGAAAAGAAATCTTGGACCACGAGAGACAAAAGCAATTGACACGACACCATCCTGACTATCTAGTTCTGCCAGAGGACAGAGAAGTTTAGCACTGCAGGACCTTGGAAATTACAGGTTATATTGTTTGTAGCTCACATTAAAAACACTCAGATTATTTCTATTAGCCAGTTTTTCAACTTATTCTTTTCTTAAGTAAATCAAGGCATTAGTTGCTAATGCCAAGTTTATGGAGGTAGCTGTTAACAGTCCCTTGATTTCTGCTTCAAGTTCTAAAATACTTTCTAACAAAACCATACTTTTTTACAAGACAAGCAAGAAACACATTTTCTGTTTATCTACTGGGATAAACAAAGCAGTAATTGGTAATTCATATCTTCCTTAAATTATTTTCCTCAGTAGGAACTGAGACACACAATAAGTGAGCATTGAAAGGAAGAAAAACAAACATCTGAAATGCTGCAGGTCCTTATCTCACAGCAATGATTATGAAGACAGCCTTTATAGGTCTTCCTCTGTCAGTCTGAAAAAAGTTCCATGTTACAATTAAAGCAGATGTAAGAAAAAGAAAGGTATGAAACACTGAAGTGTAAAGATGCTCATTACCCTGAAAGAAAAATGAAACTGCATACAGAGTAACTGCATGAACCACACATTCTTGTGTCACCAGCCAAAACAATCTCATTGATATATATTTTTAAATCTTACATTAGCTTGTAATAACATTTTCAAACTATAGTTCTTTCCTATTGATTTTCTGTGCAATCCATTAGAGAGAATGCTATCACCTTTGAGTCAGCTACAGGGTTTTAACCTTCCAAGAAGTCTGGGAACACAAATATGACAGTTTTTCTGAGCAGCATTGATTGCTGCATATTTTAAGTTATTCTGTAGAGGAATACCAGAAAAATAGCTTCTAGATGCATAATGTATAAGCTCATTTACAGGAAGCAGGGAACAAATCAAAAAGGGAGAAGTGACACCTAAGAAACTGATAGAAGCAACAGCAATTTTGTCAAGATAGATAATAACATGGAAATTCACCCTTATGGAAAAACTCTCTTTATTTAAAGCAGGCATTTTGACAAACAGCCTTTTAATTTGCAAACTGTGCTTCCCAAAGGTAATGAAGAGTACCCAAAATGAAAAGGAAGAGCATTGCCCCTTGTCTCTGAGACCTCAGCACACAACCTGCCAAAGCTCCAAAATGTAGACTTTCCTCCCAAAAACATTCAGTGCACATGGAGCACAGCACTAGGCTTCCTGGCCAATACACACATCCACAAACCTTGTGATAAATGTGAAAGAGAAGGTTTGCAAGCAGAATGCTGCCATAACTCTCCATGCTTCTGCAGTTCCTCGGACCTAGACTGGTGCTGGATTCAGACCAGCAGCCAGCAGATCTGTAAATGCCTCCTAGGGAAGGGTTTCCCAAGCCAAGATCAGAATTAATTTTATTTCACAGCTTTAACCTGAAAACCATACTATGTTACAACATAATAAACATCCAGCCAGGAGTCCATAAATATTTAACTAATCAGTATTGGTTTTGTTTCAGGCAGCTTGACAATTTACAGCTGTGTGCTTAATGAAGCACAGGTTCTCCAGGCAGCCACCAAGCTCAGCAGAACACAAGAGGGGTGTTTTCCCTGTGCACTTTCTAAGAAGAGATTCTCAAACTCCTGTCACTGACCACTCTGTTCTAACCCTGCATTTACCAGTGACCTCAAAGGAAGGAGCCAGTCCCTGTTGGGCCCCACCACTTGAGGCACAGAAAGTGACCAGCAAGGATGCTTTAACCCACACATTCCTTACAAAGAGAACATCTGCAGAGTGCCTGAAGACATGCAGCCTCCAAAATGGCACCATTCAGCACACAAAGTATATTTGTACTACAAACAATTCCTGCACAAAAGTGCAAGTTCAGTTGGAAAGTGCCACTTGCTCCTTTTGCACATTGAGAAGCAGCAGCCACACAGCACAGCACATTTAGCCTGCAGTCACCCCTTGGACTGCATACAGACCTACTCCAACATCCTCCTCATCTCATCAGAACTTTACTGCCTACATACTTTGAAAACATTATTATGTTTTATACAGGTTAGTTTAGATTCCCACCTCCAAGGCCCATCCATGTCATTGCTTACCAGGCATAGAAAGCAGGGAGCATTATTCTCTGGTACAGACTCTACTGACATACTAGAGGATAAATCCAACAAAGAAAAATTTAGCTGGATAAATTTCTTATAGTTAAAATTATTTGCAAGCAAAGCCAATATACTTGCTCTTCAGCTTAAAATACAGGCTTTGCCTAGCAGTTAACACTCAGAACTGAAGTGTGGATGTGTGTGCTCCCTGTCACCTCAAGGCCAGTGACTCTACCACTTTTCATCAACCAGGATTAGGTATCTATCTTTCACATTGCTCTAGCAAAGCCTTCAGGAAACTCTCATCGTGAGCAGTGGTGTTAGCAGGCACATAACTACAAACATCCCACCCTTCAGCAGCAGTTGTTCTTGCAAGGAATTACTCTTTCACTTCATTTAATAATCTGCCAAGTCTTCTGCAGAGACCTCAGCTCACTGTTCTGCACCATTATTGGCTTGTGACTGCAGAGATTCCAGACTCACTGGAGCACAAGCTTACATAAAGCTGGGCAGACACACAGAACAAACAAAAGCAGACTGGACATAATATCAGCAGATGATCAAAACCATAATACCCAATTACATAATTAATTCTCTCATTCAATCCAGTTCTTCTGCCACCTCAGCAAGCTATCTGTCTAGTTACAATCTCATCTTCATTGCCACATTAACTGCCCCAAAACCTGTGTCACTAGATGCCATGTCAAAAAATCCTCAATTGGTAGAGAAGTCACTCTTCAAAACACAACATCCATCAAAACACCTACAACAACATACACTGTTCTCTTGCAAATCCCTTAATGTTACTCAATACTGAAAGCCAATTAAAAAAAGCATGATGGGTCTTATGTTAAGGCAAAGAGAGGAGAAATTACTCATCTAAAACTTCCGTAACTGCTGCTGCAAAGCAGCCACACGAGGATGTAGCAATTAAAAGTACAAGATTTAAGTGCATGTAAATAGATTTCCTGGGTATTGAGCTAAATGGTAAAATGAAACACTGTGTATGGAAAATAATCCTTCAGAAAAAATTACTCTTCATTATTGTAAACTTGATGATTTGAAAATCTAGAAAACTTCAGATATAGATTTGCATACTCTATTTGTCAAGTGAGTGCATCTTATTCCCTTCAGCAAGTTGTCCTGATTTTCTTCAAAACTCAAAAATCCTTCTAGGGGGAGGTTAAGTTGAAAGTTCTCTATATAAAAATATCTCCCTTCACATTCTTTTCTCGTATTTCTCAGCCCTGAATTTATAAAAGTAATTCCACAACACATTTGCTGAAACTCCTAATATAAATACAGCAAATCTCACAGTCTGTAATGAGTGTTACATGAAACATGAGCAGGGACCGTGCTATCTCTGAGCCACCACTGCCCTCATCTGGGAGAAGGCTGCATCTCCCATTCTGCCAGGAGAGGTTTTAATTTTCCACATGATTGTTTGTGTACTACAGATCTGAGAATTCATACTGTTATTTACATTTTCCTTTAAGTTTAAGTGTCCTCTCTCAACGAAAGGATTCCTTTTAGATCCCCTAGCAAGACAAGGAGAAAAATCTGCTAGTACACCTGGGCAAACAAACAACAAATCACCAAACCAAGAAACCCACAGCATTTGCTTCCACACGAGTGGTAACAAGTGATTTCAGTGCTGAATCCATCTACATACAAATGCAAACACCAAATATGCAGTGCAAACAAATCAAAAACTGAAAACAACTGGGATTCAGATCAAATAGAAAGAGATAACAACAAAAATAGTGACAATGGGAATAGCTTAAACATTCTTCACTGTTATTCAAAAAGGAATAACTACTCAAGTGAGGATGAAAACTCAACCTAAAGGGGGCAGAAGGACAAGAACTACTATTGAACAGGTATGATTTCCAAAAAAATGCAAGAAATGGAGTCATGACAAGAAAAATTTGATTAACCATAATTTAAACGAAATCTATGTGTCACCAACAATAAGGAGCCAGATCAGTTTAAAGGAGCAGAAGGACTCACACAGCCTTGACCCACTATGACACAGAAACAGAAAAAAACCCAACTAACATCATTTGCTCTCCTCTTAAGTAAATCATAGCCCTATTAAAATAATTTAGCATTTTAAACAATAATTTTGGCTGTTAACATTAATAGCAAAAAAACTATTTGAAATGCCTCTATTCCAGGAAACATACATTCATAAAGAGCATTCTGTGCCATTTAAGATGATTTTTAAACACTACCAACAGAAGCTGGGGTCATGATAATATTTCTAAGGAAAATATTTAGTTAGCTGTTTAGTCTAAATCAGTCTCTAGCAGTATCATTAAATATTTGCTTATTTATTCCTTCAGTGCACTACTCATTTGGCCCTTTCCACAAAAAAAAAACCACACCTAAGTCATCCCTTCTCAGACTGGTAGCCCAGTCCCTAAAACTGGCAGCAAATTCTGAGGCTCACAAGCTGAGTTTTAACTGTTCAGTAATCAGTGCTGGTTTCTGCAGAAATTACTTGTCTCAGCTGTTTCAGATCTTGTAGTGGGAGGGTGACACAAGCAGAAGTCAGTGAGGCTGCTCACAAGCATTTCTTTATTCAAGCAAGAAGGAATGTTTTCAGCAAACAGCTTGGGCCAGCTGCGAGCAGGTTGCAGGGCACTTAGTCTCACCACAGGATTACTGAGTACTCCCAGCACTGTTTGAGCCTCCACAAAGTGGTATCAGAGACCACTGAATAAAAAACTTGGAACTCTATATACCATAATTTAAGAAAACTATAAAAATAGTAGGGGCACGTACAGGTCAGAGGCAAGGTGAGAGTGGCACTGAGGGGACTGCGGCATCTCTTTCAATTACCAAATTTCACAGCACCTCTCTCACCCATATATTAAAAACTAAAAAATAGATTTTCTTCTCCCTCCTCTAGGACCTGCTTTTCAAATGTGCAGCACCAGACAAGCAGCACAACAGGGCTCATGTTTCCCTCAGAGACAACACTGTCACTCCAGCTACATTTGTCTGACATTTTACATTCACACATTAGGAGACTATGACTATTTCTGGACTGCAAAATACTATCTGAAGGACAGATAGATTATATACCCTGCATTCTAAAGTGGCAGGTTGCTATGGTTTCCCCCTGCAAGAACAAAATTCACTTCATTAGGTTATCTGAAGATCTCCACTAAAACCAAAAGGGGCCATCAGGGAAGCAGCCTGTCCTTTAATCACAGCTCTGCCTTCCTGAACACCAGTCTCCATTTTTCTTCTGAAACAGCTTTTGAAAAGAAGAATGTAGTTCTGCACATGAACTGAAATATCCTGATACTCCAAATTCTGAGGTGAGCTCTAACCACAGGGTTGGCACAACAATATGGATCCTGACTGAGTGGAGACTGCTGTACTGGAAACCTATGGTTTAGAAAAAGATATTTAACTCTCGGTTGTTTAAATTACTACCTGAACTACTTAACTCATTTGGTAAATCACATTAGGAATTAGCAGAACCTCTTTTCTTGAAAATAAAACACAGATAACAGGACAAAATATGTATTTTTTAAAAAGATACAAACCCAGCCAAGGCAAATTCCCATGACCAGGTGTCACCCTGCGTCTGGAGGGTGGCACCTGGTCATGGAAAAACGTATTCAAGTTACTTTTTTTTCTCCCCAACAATCTTTTCTATGTATTTTTGCTTATCTCCATCTCCTGTGTGATCCATCAAACAAAAATTACTTGCCCATGCCATCTCTTTGGGCTCTTCAGCCAAGCACAGTGCCAAAGACTCACAGTACTGCTTTTAGCAAACTGTTTTCAACCATTCAGAACTTCTAAGCACTCAGTTACTGGTTCAAGTTGCATTCCTTTGGGATTTATCGAAAAGTTGACTTTCTAAAAAAGAAATAAAAGCTTCCAAGTGCAAGTGATTGACTTCCTATTTTTTTTTTCTTAACAGAAAAAGACAAACCGTGTATTTCCATCATGCCAAGTCTCAGCTTAGAGGGCTCACCAACTGTTATTCCAAAGTAGTCAGGAACAATGAGCCCATTATCAGTAAGCCTAAAGCAAATGTGCAGCACCCACACAACCATTGGAAACATTCAGTCCATAAGCAAAAAAAATTAAAATATTAAAACATGAAGCATGACTTTGTACTGTCTTGTAATGACTCAAGTATTTCTAACAGTTCTCTCTGAAGGGAACTGACACTGTCCCCAGGCTGCTCCTCCCTGGGTGATTAACAAAAACACACACACTTTTGTAGGCCTATTAATCATCACAAGTGCCCAGTCTCAGCTTTCCCTGTCTGTTCAACAAATTACCCTTTGTTCCAAATCCAGCTGACATGACTCTTCCTAAAAAAGCACCCCTGAATCTTCTCAAAGTGGGAGGAAATACCTGGCTGAAAATTATAGGTGGAGAAGATGTAACCATGAAGAGTACAGGACTGCTGCTAGATTTTAAGTTTACACTGCAGATCCATGATTCCATACCCCATCCACACCATCTTCTTCTAGGGCAGCTAACTACACACCAGTCATATTCATAATGCTTGCTGATGCTCTTAACAAAGAGGGAAAGGAGCGTGAAACAGCAAAGGATTTTCCTGAATGGTGTCAACCGAAACACCATGTCAACATGGTGGCATGTCTGGCCAAGCAGGAGAGCAGGCCAGCCACGGTCCTTCCTGGACCCTGAACTTACTGAGGCTCCTGGATCCTCGGGGGTATGGCTGCGTGAGAGTATGGCTGTGTGAGAAATGACTGCTCACTTTTAAAAAGGTTTATTAAATCTTAACAAAAAAATTACAACAAAAGGACTAAATACGGAAAAATTATAGCACTGGGAGCCCCTGTGACTCTCAGCCACGCACTTGTCTTCAAAATGGATGCTCTGCCTTTTATACCTCTAGTCCCTCCTAAAGTTTTGTCAGTCGACTTCTTGCTTGCTGTCCAGTGGTGGAGATCACTTTCTCACACCTTGATTTGCGGTCAGGTGTTACTACAGTAAAGAGCCAACCCTCCCCAAATGCCCCAACTACCAAGACCATCCCATGCTAACAATGCAAGGGACAGGACATACCACAGTAACATTACTATACATTTACAAAACTTCTCTTAGCATACTATAATGTTCACCCCTTAATTGTGAGAGCCAACCATCTCATTACTCATCTATAACAGGGGGAAATCTCAACTGAGCCCAGTGCACATACTTACGCCCTGCAGGTGCCGACTGTGGCAGTGAGGATTAAACAGACACAGATTTCTGAAAGACATCTGACACATGTTAAGTAGAAAAGAGGTGAAGATACCACTCCTGCAACTATCCACTCTGCTTCTGTGGCAGGCTCACCACCCAGCCCTGCAGCACTGCCAGCACTCCTCAGCTTGGCACAGGCACTGGGAGCAATGGGTGCCCTCAGCTACCAGACCAACCCACAAGAAATGTGTGTGTCCTTGTCTCAGGCATGACAACCACTGAAGAGGCAGAACAGACATCTAGGAGAGAAGATGTAGCATCTTTGCTATCCAGTCTGAACCTCCATCTCATCTCTGCCCTCTCTTGAAGCACCTTCCATCCACACACAGCAGCCTGCAGAGCAGATGGAGTTTGTGTACTCACTTCAGCCACTGCAGTGTGAAGTCTGGCAATTCAGAGCAAGACACTTCTCAAGCTGCTGCCCAAGTGTTCTGGGCCACAAAGGTGTTTTGGGCTTCTGTTTGCCAAATGCCTAAGCCCAAAGAACATTTGAAAATCATAACTTATATGTTATATTTAATCAACATGAACTCCTTTTCCATGTCATCACCTCAGTCCAGAATCCTTACTGAAAGAACAAAAAACAGGCCAGTGATTTTGCCTGCTGTCAGTGGCTTCAAACCAGATCCATGGCCCACTGCTTTTTACAGCACTCCCTTAGTCTATTTTTAAGAGCAGTTTGAGAAATAAAAGCTATTTAAAACAAGCAGCATGAAAAGAAGTATCATTTGCTTCACATGATTATTATGTGCATAGTAATGACAGGAAGAATACTGCAAATGTTTTCCAACTCTTAAAAAAAAAAAAAGAAGAACACTTCCTTTGCAATATATAATTTTGAATTTTAATTTAGATAACTCAGACTATTTACTGGCAACATAAATATCCATATTCATGACATCTGATTTGCTATAATCTTTATTTCTGATGTGCTGCATCTGTGAATACTTGAAGTACTTGAGTTTGCATTCATGGGCAATTATATGGGAATGTCATCCAATAGCAACAGATTGATTTACAGTTTAGACTTCGTAGCACCAAAAGACAATTTATTTTCTCTCAGATGGGCTGCGGCATGAGACCTGGAATTGATGCTTCCACTTTCATTTTTTTAACGAATTACTTTTTCTTGTCCCATAGACATGCAAATCAAGGACATTATAATGAAAGTCTAACCAGTGCCTTTTAGATGCATTCTCTCAGTGCATCTCAGTGGTTTGCAAAGGTCAGAGGAAGGAAGGGAAATGGACAGCAAGTAGAAACTTAGATTTCTTGTAAGTGTTTTGGAGGGGAAAGAGACACAGGTACGGTATTTGGTCATTTCACCTTCACACCCAAGGACTCCCTCATTCTGACTTCCTCTGAGCCTTCCAGAAATCCAAGCTCTTGCTATGAAAAACACATTTTTCTTAAAAACTTCTGCAAAACTTCTAACTATATTTCCTTCTAGTCCTGCCTGCTGGCAAGGTAGACAGAAAGTAGAAAGGTTTTTCCAATAAAACAAATTTTAATTAATTTCCACAGGTGATAGGAAGAATTAAACAAGCCCACAATAAATCTGCGGTAAGTCCAATAGGAGAAAGTAGTATGAGTATCACTTTTGATGCATGTATGGTCAGAGGGGCTGGAAAGTGTTAAAGACATGAACCCTTTAATGCCTTGTACTGGAGAGGTTTCAGTCATGCTGGAGGTGGGAACAGTAAAGCACTGAACCCCTCCAGCCTTCAGCCCTGTGGGGACAGCATCTGCCCTGGCCTGGAAACCCAGGCAGGAGCCATCCCAGGGCTTAGAAGCCATTTATGCTTTAAGAGCCATGGGTACTGATGCCTTATCAAGGCTGGCCTAGAACAAAGGCTAGACAAACTTAAAGAATGAAGTAGGGATTTATTAGGAGGCCTCAATGGACCCACCTTGGGCAGTGCTAGAGCCCAGGCAGAGCTACACCCAAGATGAACCAAAACGGTCACAAAAAAATGGATGACTGGTCACGAGATCTCTCACTTTTATAAGTTCTGGTCCATTTGCATATTGGAGTTAATTGTCCCATCACAGCTTTAGGTTATGAAGTCTTGTCCTTCTTGTTTTTTTCTCTTCAGTCCACATTGTTTGGCCACGTTGTTATCCATGCTCTTGGGCCTGAAATCTGGGTGGCTGTCCTTAGTCCCAAACTAGAGAAGGAATTGTTTTGTCACCATACTCTGTGAAGAACGCTCACTAACACTTAAAATGAAGCCCAGAACTACCCACTAGAGCAGCACAGAACCTGAAAAATACAAAAGCTAAAACCTAAGAGTTTTAACTCTAAGTTAATACCAGGGCTGGGTGGGTGCTCGAGGAGCTCCAAGCGCCCCAGCGAGCGGGACTATCAGAGCGCCCGGGCCGGACACTCTCTCAGTCCCTCCGGTCTGAGGGGCGATGGAAGGGCGGGGACGCGCCCCCTTCAGGCGCGGAGGGGGCGGGACCGGCTGGCGGGGGCGGGGCCTGGCGCGGCGGGGCCGCCAGAGGGCGCCACTGCGCGGGCGGGGCGGCGGCTCGCGGGCTGGGGGTGTGCGCCGGTGCCGCGGGCCCGGACGGAGCCCGGCCCGACCGCCCGGCCCCACCGCCCGGCCCCACCGCCCGGCCCCAACCGCCCGGACCCGCTCCGGACACTCCAGCCCGTCCGACCCTTGCCCTCCCGGGCAGGGAGCGGGGCCGCACAGACAAGGTAAGGGCGCACGGCCGGCTCCCGTCCCGCCGGCTGCGCGTTTGGCGTCCCCGTGCCATGTCCGTCCCGTCCCCTCCCCTCCCGTCCCTTCCGTCCCTTCCGTGGGGTGGGCGTTGTCCTTCTGTCCCTCCGTCCCTCCATCCCCCGGCGGAGCGCGCAGGTCTCCGTCCGCCGGCAGAGCCCGGCGGCAGCGAGGGGCAGGCCCGGGCATGTCCCGGGAGGCGCGGCCCCGCCGTGCCCCTCGCACCCCTGGGCTGCGGGGCCGCGGGTGCCCCGGGGCGCTCCGAGCGTGTGCCCGGGCTGCCGCATCTGGGCCGCAGAGTTTGTGAGGGTTTGGCGAGTTCGCCGCGTTTCAGCTGTTGGACTGCCGGCGCTGTTTCTCGCGGCAGATGATCGATACCCCGGCGAGCGGCGGCGCTCGGGACCCGGTGCTGGAGCTGCCCGCGATGCTGGAGCAGGAGCTGCGGGCCCAGCCCCGGGCCGCCGGGCTCCGGCTGCTCGAGGCTGCCCACGACAATGGCCTGCGGATGACCGCACGGCTGCGAGACTTCGAGGTGAAGGATCTCCTCAGCTTAACGCAGTTCTTTGGCTTCCACACCGAGACGTTCTCTCTCGCTGTGAATTTCTTAGATAGATTCTTGTCAAAAATGAAGGTAAGGCTTTTTAAAGGATTAGCTCTCAGCCTAGTTCCTATTCGAAACTGGAATGTCTTGGGTTTAGATAAAGGTTAAGCTCCTTCCAAAGATTCATGATTGTGTGGAGGTAAAAAATTCTATTGGCCGGTCAGATTTTGATATTGTTAAGAAACGTTTCCTCTGGAAAAGGAAACAACTCCTCATCCCCCTAAAGGATGTCCATGGATTGGGAAACAGGACGTGTTAATGGCCTAGACCAATTCAGACTGCCTGTTCTGCTGCATAGATACAAAAAAGTTAAATTACTTCTTATTTAACTGCCTTTTCAACCTATTCATTTACCCTGTGTATATCAAGATGCTGTTGAACACTTAAAATCTGGTCAGACATCAGTTAGCATTGCATTCTCCTGTGCAGATGTGACATGCTGATCTGAGTTGTTTTAAATTGTCTAACAAGACAGGATTATCATTGTACAATTTGGACAAGAACAAAAGCTTGTTTTGCTTGTGTGTTCAAACCAAAATGAGAAAGCTAGATGGAATGGATGGGAAAATTATGATTTCAAAGACTTGTGAATCCAGATTAAGCAGTAAAAATTGGGACTGCATTGTCTAGGGAATAAAATAAGACCATTTATACATACATGTACATACTTAAAACAGAGTTAGAAACCCCCAATTTTCTCCTATCATCCCTAATATGTACAACGCTTTAAGTCCTAAAGCTTCTTATTAGGCTATTTTAGAACTTTATTAACAAGTCATTCTACCTCAATCCAAATTGCTCTGCAGTCTTGCTTTTTAGATGAAAGAAATGAAATTTACAGTGCATAACTGTTTTCTTGTTTGGTTAAATGAAGCTAATAATGTACAGTAAAATACTTAGTTTTCAGTCTCAAAAGAACAAAACAACCCCTCATCCCCCATAATTTTTGATGAAATAAATTGGTGCCTACAGTTTGATACTTGCATGTTATAATAGGTGATCAGAGGCCTTCTTCTTTGAAAATAACAATTGACTTTCTTTTAGGTACAGCCTAAACACTTGGGCTGTGTTGGACTCAGCTGCTTCTACTTGGCTGTGAAGGCATCAGAAGAAGAGAGGAATGTGCCCTTGGCCACTGACTTAATCCGAATAAGCCAGTATAGGTTCACTGTTTCTGATATGATGAGAATGGAGAAAATCATACTGGAGAAACTGTGTTGGAAAGTCAAAGCTATAACTGCCTTCCAATTTCTACAGCTCTATCATTCATTCATTCATGAGAATTTAAGCTGTGAAAGGTACAATAACTAATCCTGATTTTGCTATAACTGCCTAAGACCAGAAAATGTAGAATGTAGAAAAACAAGCAGGGAAATTGCTTGAGTAATTGGCCTTTCTATACTTTAAAAATTCCACAAACTTTTCCCCCTACTCGAAATTGTCATAAAGGTGAGCATCTATGGTTTAATATTATTGTAATTTTAAATATTGTTTGCATAAATGGAGTATTGCTCTCTGAGCCGAAAGCCAAACTTGCTCAATAATGATGATATAATAAATCTCTGCTTAGGCTGCAGTGAAGTATTGCCTCATTGTAAAGATTGCAAAAATCTGCTTTTATTTAAAAAAGATTCCTTTTGCTAGTAAGCACTGAAATTCCTTGTTAAGCCTGCTTTGGTAATGCAACTCTTCCCCAGTGTAACACAAAATTTATTTTTGGCATTGAGGCTGCCAAAACTGAACACCTGTTTGAATGTAACCCCAGAAGTTCTGGGACAAATGAGGCCTTTGTTTAGATAATGAACATTCTTGCTGCTTCTCTGAGTTCCCAGAGGGATGCTGCCTTGATCAATCTTGCATTTGTCTAGATTCACTCATCTGTTCTTATTTCAGGAGAAAATACCTTAATTTTGAGAGACTTGAGACCCAGCTTAAGGCCTGTCACTGCAGAATCATGTTTTCTAAAGCCAAGGTAAACATCTTGAAAGTTGAGAGAAAATTAAACTGCTGAAACTTAGCAAAGCAGTGTCTAAAAACATCTTCTCTCTCTCCAGCCTTCTGTCTTGGCACTGTCTGTTTTGGCACTAGAGATAGAGGAACAAAAACTGCTGGAGTTGACAGAGCCATTGGAATTTCTACAGTTACATTCCAAGGTATGTGCAGATAAAATTTCAGGGGAGGGTGGAAGGAAAATGCATGGAAAGGTCTACACAGTGGGGAAGGAACAGGTGTGTTGGCATATTGGTTTCTTTTGTGGCTTTCTTATGATGTTTTGTTGGGTTTTTTTCATTTGGCCTGGGATATTTGGCTGCCTATCATGTTGAAGAAGCTGAAAGTTCATGTACAAAGTAAAGATTTAGCTAGTTGTTAACATAGGACATTCTGTCTTGTTATGTAGATAAGCAACAGAGAATTGACCTTCTGGAAGGAACTAGTATTGAAGTGCCTTACAGAATATTCCTCAAGCAAGTGTTCCAAACCAAATGTGCAGAAATTAAAGTGGATTGTGTCTGGACGTACAGCTCGGCAGCTTAAACACAGCTACTACAGAATAACACACCTTCCTACCATTCCAGAGAGCACCTCATAATAGGTAAGGCCTTGTGAAATCAACTTCTGATAATGTGGAAGTAAAATCAGCTGTTAACCACCTCCAGGGCCCTTACAGGTTACCTCCTGGAATCATGGAACAGAAGTGTAGTTGCCTGTTCTCATGTTCATGCTTAAACCAGTGCTGTACCTAAAGAAGGGGCTACCTAATTAATGTATGAACACTGGAGAAAGAACTGATGTGTGTTGTGGTAACAGAAATGTTCTACAGACATTGGGACCACATTCACACTAAAATGTGAAGTAAAGCTTGGAAAAGGGGAAAAAAACCCTTTGTCTTGCTCCAATCCCAAAAAGAAAACCAGTCTGGTAGAATGAATTTCTTGTAATTGTTCACTTAAGCCACTTATAACAGACAGTTTTATACAGTTCTATGGTATAACTGCTTAGTGAAGGCTAAAATCTGTAATTCATTATTCCTGTTACTGTTGTTTTACTCTGTAAAATGGTAAACTTCTTACCTAGACTTTACTTCAGAGGCTACACCTTCTTCTATAACAGCCATCTTGCTGTTTTGCTGTATTAAGATCTCATGCTTTGTTTGGCTCTTGTAGAAAGCACTTCTGTTGACTGGTTTGTTTGGGGTTTTTTTACAGGAGTACAATGAAATGGGAAGACCATCCTGTGACCTTGTCAACAGGCACACAGATATCTGAGAAACAGTCTGAACCCTGATCTTAATAATGAAGAGCTCAATTCATGGAAAGAACATGTAACATTTCAGACTAAAGATCCTTCCAGCAAATACCAGTTCTTTTCATGATGAATCCAGTACGTGGTGTCAGTTTTCATTCTTACTTGGTAGACTGTTCACTAGTCAGTGGAATAACACAATCCCAATTCAAGGAATTTTAACACCTTAGAGTTTGTAGAGCGGTTTGTGTAATCTAACCTCAGTTTACAGTAACTGCAGGTGCTGAATTAGGTATTAATTTTTAAAACCTGGTTCACTTTCTGAGGATTATGCAGTACTAGGAAATCTGATGTGCAGTAGTGCAGTGCTGCAGTGTGTTAAGAAAAGAAAAACTAATCCAACTCCATCTTGATGACAACAGCAAATGGCTGCCAGCTCACCTGGTGTGCTGTTTGGGCAGTACCTTGTGTTCACGTGTTCCTGCCAGGATGGGCACTGGCCTCCTACCACAGACACATTAAACAGCATCCTGTGATACCCACTGAATGTGTCAAGTAGGTAGAGCAGGAGAACAGAGGAACTTTACTGTGTTCCTTTAGCAAAGACAGTCACTAGCACAGCATCAGTAACTGCAGTATTTTGTAAGAGCTGTAGTTTGCTGATGCCACACTCATTGAGTGTAAAAACTTGGTGATGCCTAATGAAGGACTAAGGCAAAGAACTGGGTCACATGTAACCCTTTCATGCCCTAAATCTGACCTTAGTTTTCCAGAGTTTTGCATTAGTTTTCCTGAGGTAAATGCTGATACTGAACAGGCACATTGTTACAGGTACAGTAGGAGCAGGGCTAGTTCCCCCCGTGGCCTCTGTGTAGGAGTAATCCAGATGAGAATCACTGAAGATTGCTTCAACTCTGATCTCTTTATTGGTAAGCTTTGTAAAACACAACTGTTTGTTCAGAAGACCAGGTCAATATTGATGCTTCTAGTGCTACCAAGGAAGTGGATAATAAGAGTGTATTATTGTATGTTAGATGAAAAGAGGTTCTGGGAGAGTTGCTAATGTCCTCTTGAATTCTGCATCACTGTGGGACAGAGGCTGTTGGCAACAGGCTGTTAAACCTGATTGTTATATGGACTGCTGGAGTGGAGAAGGAGAGATCAGAGTGTGGGATGAGGTGTTGGCCAGCCAACCCTTCCCTGTGATGGTACCAGCTGAGGTGGAAACCATTCTTTGCATATCTCAAACTAGTTAAAGCTTTCACAGAAGACTCCATACCAAAGCTCTCTACTGGACAAATCCAATCTGCTCATGGGAGTGATTGCACTGCAAAACATGTAACTGGCTGTCACACCTCTCAGTGCTGCCTGGGCATTGTGCTGACCTGTGCAAAGTGATTCAAAGGTGTGGTCAGCCCACTGGGAGAGGATGCAGTGTGCAATTCTAATTGTCCTGTCTCAAGATATGTACCTTTAAATTAAACATTGAAATGTGCTTAACTAAGTAGCTTTTTTCCTGTATTGTATGTTATGAAACATATTAGTAGGAAGCCTATAAATGTGACTTACACCTGAACAGTACCTGGAGAAAACTTTTCAGGCAGGAGGTAAGACATAATGCAGTTTTTTTTTTTTTTTCACAAATTTATTTTTATAAGAGGTTGAGGCTGTGTGGGACAAACTACATGAGAAAATGCTAAATATCTTACAATATCTGTCCTGCAGCAGTGAATCACAGAGTGGGTCAGGTTGGAAGGGACCATGGGTGGGATCAGCTGCTCCCCTCTCCTTGATCAGGCAGGGTCATCCCAGAGCCCATGACACTGGATTTCATCCAGACATTTATTACCTCCAGGCAGACCCCATACCATCTCAGGGAAACCTGTTCCTGTGCACAGTTGCTGCACAGGAAAGAATTTGTTCCTCATGTCCAGGTGGAACACAGGCATCACAGAATCATAGAATGACTAGGTTGGAAGAGACCTTCAAGATAACATGGAGTCCAACCCATGCCCTGACACCTCAATTAAGCCATGGCACTGAGTGCCACATCCAGTCCTTTTTTAAACACATTTGGGGATGGTGACTCCACCACCGCCCCAGGCAGGCCATCTCTAGTACTTCATCACTCTTTCCATAAATAACTTTTTCCTAATATCCAAACTATTATTTCCCTTGACACAGCTTAAGACTCTGTCCTCTCACTCTGTCAGTTGCTTCCTGCAGAAAGAGACTAACTCCCACCTGACTACAGCCACCTTTCAGAAAGTTGTAGGGAGTGATGAGGTCACCTCTGAGTCTCCTTTTCTCCAGGCCGAACAGCCCCAGCTCCCTCAGTGGTTCCTCACAGGGTTTGTGTTCCCAGCCCCTCTCCAGCCTCGTTGCCTCCTCTGGATGCACTCAAGCGTCTCCATGTCCCCTTCAATGTCCTTCTGAGGGCCCAGAGCTGGACACAGCACTCGAGGTGTGCCCTCAGCAGTACTGAGTACAGAATGATCTCCCTGCTCCTGCTGGCCACAGCATTCCTGATCCATGCCAGGAGCCATCGGCCTTCTTGGCTACCAGGACACACTGCTGGCTCATGTTCAGTGGGCTGGCACCAGCACCCCCAGGTCCCTTTGTGCCTGGGCACTATCCAGCCACACTGTCCCCAGCCCAGAGTATTGCAGGGGGTTATTGTGGCCAAAATGCAGGACTTGGCACTTGGACTTGCTAAACTTCATCCTATTGGACTCTGCCTGACCATCCAACCGTTCCAGGTCTCTCTGCAGAGCCCTCTGACCTTCCAACAGATGGACACAGCTCCCAGCTTAGTGTTGTCTGCAGATTTACTAAGAAAGACTCAATCCCCTCATCCATGCCATCAGTAGAGCCCTGAGAACACCACTGGTGCCTGGCTGCCAGCTGGATGCAGCACTGCTCACCATCACTCTCTGGGCCAGCCATCCAGCCAGCTCTGAGCCCAGCGCAGAGTGCTCCTGTCCCAGCCCTGGGCTGCAGCTTTTCCAGGAGTGTTTTGTGGGAGACAGTGTCAAAGGCCTTGCTGGAGTCCAAACAGACACATCCACAACCTTTCCTGCAACCACCAAAGGGTCACCTGGTCACGAAAAGAGACCAGGCTGGTCAAACATGACCTACCCCTCCTAGACCCCTGCTGGCTGGGTATGATAGCCCTGGCCATCCTATAAGTGCTGTGTGATGGCACTCAATACGAAGTGTTCCAGGTCAGGCTAACTGCTCTATAATTACCAGGATCCTCCTTCCACCCTTGTTGTGAATGGGTGTCACAGTGGGCAGCTTCCAGTCATCTGGAACCTCACCAGTGAGCCAGGACTGTTGGTAAATGATGGAGACTGGCTTGGCAAGCTCATCTGCCAGGTCCCTCATCACCCTGGGGTGGATCCCATCTGGCCCTAGGAATTTATGAACATCCAAGCAGCTCAGCAGTTCTCTGACTGCCTCCTCCTGGATAATGGGGGAACCATTCTGCTCTGCTCCCTGACACCATCTACCAACCCAGGAGGACAGTTGTCCTGAGGACAAGGCATCTTCCCACTAAAGACTGAGGCAAAGAGGGTGTTAAGCACTTCCTCCTTCTCATCTGTGGGTACTGAGTTCTCTCCCACATGCAATAGGTTGGTTGGTTTGTGCCCCTGGTCTCTTGTCCTGTTGCGGGGCACCATGGAGCAGTCTGGTCCCTGCTCTGAGCCCTCCCTGCAGACAGGGACAGACAGGGATGAGGTCCCCTCTCAGCTGATCTCCTCTGGAGGCTGAACAGCCCCAGCTCCTAAAGCCGTTCCTTGTAGGGATATCCTTCGATCCCTTCCACAGCCTTTGCTGGACCCCCTCCAGGAGATCCATGTCCCTCTAGTCTTGAGCAGCCCAGCTGGACACAGCACTCCAGATCTGGCCTCACAATGGCTGAGCAGAGGAGCAGGATCACCCCCCTGACCTTCTGGCAATGTGTCCTGATTCACCCCAGGATATAATTGGTCTTGTCCCCCAGGGCACTGCTGGCTCAGGGACAGCTCGTTGTCCACCAGGACCCCAAGGTCCTTCTCCACAGAGCTGCTCTCCAGCAGATCAGCCCCAGCCTGGTGCATGGTGAGATTCCTTCCCAAGTGCACATCAGCAAGAATAAGAAGATATCCTTGCATTAAGACAAGTGGTAGATTTCTAACTGCTTTGTTTAGTATAGTGTTTCTAAAAATAAAAAACCACCCACACCAAACATTCTGCTTAAAGACATTACTTTTTTATGTACATCTTTCTCAATAGGTTGTGCCTTAGTATCATAAAGTTATCACAGCTTATAAATCAGCTGGTAACATTTTGTCTTCAGTCTGCTGGAAAAGGTCTTTCTCTTCACTGAAGTAATTACTTTTGACAACAATCCATTGAAGAGATCACTGAAGTCTTCAACAGTTACATGATTCCAGTCCTTAACTGTAACATGTAATTTGTCTAAAGGGTCACATATAAAAAGTTCACTTTTCAAGACTAGAAAAGTCTGGTCCTCCTTTGCTGTAGTTTCCAGAAATTTCTGCCCCACTGAAGTCAAACCCAGGGTTCTGATGGAAGTAAAATTAAAAATTGGTTAGTAAGTAAATTACTTAAAATAAACGTGCTTTAAAAAAATCCCAGACAACCCACAAAGAAAAAAAAAAAAACAACTAAATTGCTTTTTGTTAATATTCTGCCATTGTAATAAGAACATGTAACAATCAACTTGTCATACATTTATCACAGCACTGAAATTCTTGGAACATGCATCAACAAGCTCTGAATTGTCATAGTTTGGATGCCTACTGCTGAAGTTACTTTGTAATGCTGTTCTTGACTTACCAAGTAGTGAGATCTGCCAGAAAAAAAATTTAAAGGAAAGTTTAAGAAAGAGATCTGGCTTTTGGTATCCTTTGAAATTGCCTTTTGAAAATCTAAGTATGTGCCCTGATGGATAACTAGGTTCTGCTTGTTCTCTGCTGCAGTAGTTAGCCTGATGATTCAGCTGGTACATAAAATGTTGTCATTCTACACCTCTGCAGACATGTACAGGAATAGTTGTGTCCCAAAGGTATAGCAAAACAATTTAGGCAATTTTAGTAAAAGTGCAAGGAATGTCTTTTCTAGTGAACTATTGCACTCCATCTTACATTATAAACAAGCATATCCAGTAGAGTTGATGTTCAGATTTTATTGTAAATATGGCTTTGTCATAATTCTAGATAATAACAGAAGTTGTTTGTAGCCTAACAAGTGAAAAGTTGTTAGGAAGATGCAATTACTAAAACAGCAACAGCACCTCCAAACTCACCTGAACTTAGCAGAAACCCTGCAGACAGAATAACCTCTTCAAACCACAGTGATAAAACCTTGTAAACATTTTAGAGATATTGAACTAAAGCATTATTTCCATGGCATTTGCTCAGCTTTCCTGGCCATAACCTCTGTGTGCTAACAAAACATATAAGGAGTAATTATGGTGCTTTAACTTACTTCTCTTTGGAATCTCTCCAGTGTAAGTTTCCTTTGCATCTGGTCCTGTACCCAAGGATCAGCAGCATATTCATTTTCTAACAGAGAGGTCCAACAATTTCCAGCATCTCTATTTGTCTTCATTAGAACAATTCGTATCAGCTGCCTGTCTTCTGTTGAATGAAAACACAGAGAGTAACCTTTAAACTCAGTCCTATGTGCTGCTGCTTTTCTTGGTTTGGTGAATTCACTACTAACAAGCACAAGAAGTGAAGTCATTTAAATTCTTAATGCCAATGCCAACCTAGTTCTTGATAAATAAATAAACATTAACAAGAAAAAAAAAGGCTGAGGCAAAGACAGCCTGTACTGTCAGCTCTCCCTTTCTGACCTGTAGGATGCTGAAGCTGTTTTAAGGGATTAAACCCAGTTCATAAGTACTTCTATTGCAAACATAAAGTAACCTCTTGGAGATGTTGACAACAAAGATTTAATCTACTAATATAGACAAATCTGCTAATGCAATAATGAAAAATTGAAGGTCAGGCTGTACAGAGAGTTATTACCAACAAAAAGCCAGAATAAAGTTCTAGCAACATATGAACAGATGGTGTGTATGACCACAGAGAATATATATTGAAAGTATGTTTCAAAATAAATGTGCAGTGCAGGGTGTTCAGTTCTACTGAAGTGAATAAATACAGCATTAGAAGTGTATTTTGAAGATTATTTGTGTACTGATAATGACTGGACTTCACTTCACAATGTGTATTAACACTGTAAATTTTAATGGCTTAAATTACTAAATTATCAATAAATATTTAATATAAATATTGAATGGAAAAGAAAACCCTTCATAGGAAAACACTGAGAGGCACAGTCCACAAATATGATTGCCAAACCCCAAAATATTCAGAATACTTCACAGTATTTATGATATAATGGCCCAATATGCTTTTCTTCCTCATTATATGTAGGAACCTCAGTGTGTTTTTAAAATTTCTTTCTGATTCTCTTGGACTGTAGATTTTGTAATTCATTCAAAAAATGTAATGCATGAAAAGTACTAATTATGGAGAGTCATGCAGCTGTACCATAACTGCTTACCTTTAAATGAAGGTTTTTGCAAAAACCTTCTCACTATATGGAAATGTTTGCAACCCATTGATTAGGACCTTCCAGGATGTGGCATCTTCTCGTTAACCTTAACCTCAAGTGCTTTTGTAATACCTCAGTTCCTTAATCCAGCAATAATGACTTTGCCTTTTTACAAAGCTAAGGGACGAAAGTAATCTTTCCCATTAATAAAGAGAGGGTAAATTATTCTGTAGTGTCTACTGGAAAGTTTTACTGTCTCTATATCATCACTTCAGATGTACATTATTACCTAAGGTCCACGTTCCTTCATCAGTTACTGTAGAGTCAAAAAGTTTACCCTGCAAAAGACAGGTACAATATTACAAATCAGTAAAACCTTTTCAGCATCCAGTTCACATTGAGTTATGAAGTTTTACTCACAATTTAACCACCTTGTATTCTGCTGAAAATAAATAGGGTGATCTGGCCCTACAAGTACACACTTGCATGTAGCCTGTCAAAGAATTATTGCTTATTACACAGTTATTTTTTAATTGAAGCATTAAATACCTTGTTTTAGTATCTGGAGTCATTGAAAAGGCTTGTGTTTCTCAGCAGGAAATGCCATTTTTAATAATCTTGTCATGAAAATTCAAGGGTTTTTGTCAGGAGTAACTAGCTCTGGTGCAAGATACAGGTAGCATAAGCAGTTCATTATAAATGTGAAAGTAAATCTGTCTTTAGGCTGGTTTTTTGTTTTTGTGGGGTTTTTTTCTTTTTTTTTGGTTGGTTTGGGGGTTTTTTTTGGGTTTTGTTTTTGCTTTCTGGAGCACTTGAAGCCGTGCACTAAAGTGCTGTCCACATTCATATTAAAATCCATATGAATTTGAATTGTTATTTTTCATAGAATCACAGAATGGACTGGATTGAAAGGGATCCTAAAGTTCATCTAATTCCAGCTCCCTGCCACGGGCAGGGACACCTTCCAGTATCCCAGGCTGCTCCAAGCCCTGGCCAACCTGGCCTTGAACACTTCCAGGGATGGGGCATCCACAGCTCCTCTGGGTACCCTGTGCCAGGGCCTCCCCACCCTCACAGGAAACAAATTCTTCCTAATATCCAATATAAGCCTGTATTCTGACAGTTTAAAGCTTTTCCCCCTTGTCCCATCACTACATGGCCTCGTAAGAAGCCCCTCTCCAGCTCTCTTTCCATGTACTGGAGGACAGGCACCATCTGTAAAACCCTGTCCAGGTGAACAAAACTGTTTCCAATGAATGCCGTTTTTAATGTATCAAACCTGGGATAAAGAACAGAGAGGCGGCACAGGTGTGCCAACCTTCTCCCAGGCGACTAATGACAGCACACGAGGACACAGCCTAGGCTGTGCCAGGGCAGGTCTGGGTTGGACATCAGGAAGACACTTCACAGAGAGTGTGACTAGACCTCGGATATGAGGAAGAAATTTCACAGAGTGTGACTAAACCTCGAATCGGGCTCCCTGGGAGGTGGCGCGGTCACAGTCCCGGGAGGTGTTTAAGGAAAGCCCGGCTGACACAACGCTGCGTCTCAGGCTGTACTCGGTGATCTCAGGTATTTTATAACCCAGCTGAGCCCGTGCCCCCCCGGGGCCCCGCGGCCTACGCGTCGGACGGGCCGGTGCCCGCTGCCCGGGCTGCCCGCGGTACCTGCAGCAGCTCCTGTCCGCCCACGGCCAAGGCGATGTGCCGGCTCCGCAGGCTGCAGCGCACGTCCTTGGCGCGGGTGCCCGGCGGGACGCGCACCTCGATGAACACCTCCTCCAGCGTCTGGTACCAGCGGCCCCAGGGTGTCGCGCAGGGCACCACCCCGCTGCGCTCCTCGAACGGAGCCGACATGGGACACGGCGGCAGCGCTCGGCTCCACGATCCGCACGGAGCCCCGCACACACTAAGTCCCACAGTGACTGAGCCCCACACCACTCCGCGCTCCCGGCCCCGCTCCCCGCGCCCGCTCCGCGCACGCGCACCGCCAGCCACGCCCCCCGGCAGGCCCGCAGCGCGCGTGCCCGGCGCCGGGCGCCCCGATTGGCCGAGGCGGGCGGGGCGGCGGCAGCTGATTGGCTGCTCGGCGCGCGCCACGGCCGTTGGCCCCTTTGAATGCCGGGCCGCGGGGTCCCAGCGCCGTCATGGCCTCCGCGCGCGTGCCGCTCAGCCGCCCCCTGCACCGCGATGGCAGCGCTGGTACGTGAGGGGAGGGCACGGCGGGAGCGGGGAGCCCTTCGGCGGGGACAGAGGGCCGGGACCGGCCTCAGGGCGTCCTTTCCTGCGTGCAGCAGCCCAGAGCGCGGTGCCTCAGAGCTGTCTGAGTTCTCACAGGGGTCCCCTTCTAAGGCAGAAGGTGCCGACTTCGTGCCTAGCCCCGGCATGCCGAATACAGCCGTGAACGGGTATAATGTCCGTAGTAACTAAAGCGGTGCCAAGCCTTGCTGGCCTCTGGCTCTGTAGTACAGCGCTGTAAGAGGAGCATGCAGAGCTTGTCACGGCTGAGGCACTGCTAGCCAGAGCGTTTGCTGATGTACGAGTCTCTCACAGTGAGATTTGGGCTGTTGATTAACCCTAGATATGTTATCAGTCTCATCGAAGCTAAAAAACCCTGTCGTTTGCCTTCATTGTTCTCTGCTGTTCTGAAAATCTCGTTTTTAGCGCGTACTCCCCTGCAAGGATCCCGTAACACTAAGCCATCAGGTGGAGTGGGAAGTTTGCTGTCCTCTGAAGCATGCCAAGGGGTTAGGAAACAGAGGAGTAAGTAAAAATTGCACAGAACACAACGATAAGATACCTTGAGATGCTGCAATTGTTAGTGCTGTTATTGCTCTGCTGCTCAGAAATTGGTTTCTGTTGCAGAGACTCACTGCCTGCCTTCCAGCTCAAAGGAGCAGCTGTAAAAACATCTATTGAAATCTTCCAAAAAGAGCTTTATATGGGACTTCTGCTAATTAGGGGGGGCCTCTGGAGGTCTAATAAACTACTTATTAACCTAGGGTTGAGATATTTTCATGCCTATTTAATATCTAAAGCATTCCTCAGTTCAAAACTGACATTGTGGATCTGGATCGTGGCAGGGAATCTTGGCAGAAGTGGAAATATCAAAGCTATCACCTGGTAGTCTCTTAACTTGGTCAAGTACCCAGATGAGCAATATTGAACTCACTGATTGCAATAAAATAGTAGCTGGTATTGAGTTGGGAAGTTGATAGTCTAACAAACAGGTGGAATGTTGTCTTTTGTACACAATTAACCTCGTGTAGTTTTGTTGCATTTGCCTCACTGTGTATATGCACACCCTTTTCCTTCACCATTCCCTTCTACTCTTCTGCAGGTGAGACCAATCTGAGCAGTGAGAAGAGTGCACCCACCCCAGTAACTGCAAGGAGACTCACATCTCTTGGATCAACAGTAAGACTCTGCTGTGGTGTCTGTAGCTGTTACATCCCAGCTAAATCTCTGAGTGCTTAAACAATGCAGCCTCTTCATAAAACTGTCATTAATCTACCCAAGTGAACTGTGGAACATATTGTTTTATCTGTGCTCCTTAAGACCTAAGCAGGAAAAATGAAATTGCTGCATCCTTGGGACTAGAGAGCAGCTTGTTATTTTTGGTGTACACTCTTGTTCTTTTCCTCTTGCTCACCATGTAAGTATGGTGTCACTCCTTTTTAAGGAGATGGTGTTCCTGCTCTCAGGGGCTGGGCAAGGCAGAGTGTAAACCTGGTGGTGAAAGGAACAGGGTACTGCATGTGCAGATTCTGAATGTCCTATGCAGGCATATGGATTTCAAGATTAATAGCTTAACAGGCTGAGAAATGATAGCCCTGACGTGCTAATTAGGTTCATGACTATTGATGATGTAGGATGAAATTCTGCAAATTCTTGTATTTAATTGTGTTCAGCTACTATGAAGTTAGAGATTTCTAACACATCTCTCTTCCAAAGCCGGCTAATGGGATTGTGAAGACTAAAAAAGATCTTCTCCTTATGAAAGAGAAAAAGAAACAGAAGGCACTGGAGAAGGAGGTATGAATCAATTGTGTGAGTGAAATCCTGTCATGTCTCCTCCCCCTTACAATAATAAAAAATACCAGCTGATAGAATTGGCCTGTTTTGCATCAGACAATGCACAAGTAGTTTACAAAGAGCTCTGTGCAAAATAAAGATTATCAGATATTATGGGTGTACAAAGCTCATGGAATTGCTTTAATTCTGCTGATTGTGAATTACTATTCTGTCAGTCTTCTCAAAAGCAGAACAAGGTCCTCTGTTGGCTACCCCAAAAAAGTTCTGTTTTATTGAGCAATCCCTAGCTGAAATGTTTTGCTCACTAATTGTCATACTTTAATGCTGAAGAGGCACTCTGAACTGTATCAGTAGACTTCAGTGTGGTAATTGGTGCCTTGTGTCTCAAATGTCACATTCTGCCTTTTTGTCTCTCACAGCCAAAAAGGAAAGTTGGCTTCTGTTGCCCATTAAAGCTAAGACAATTCTAATTTTAACATTTTGTACTCGCTTGGAAGCATAAACCAAGATTAAATGTTCCCATTGTATGGTGTGTAATAATGGAGAATTGTGGTAATTGTGTTACTTCCTTCCTGTGAATGAGAGTTGCAGATACATATTCTCAATGAAAGTAAACACAGTTTGGATACCTGTGCCTGTGGTTTACTTGGCTAAACTAATGATAGTAGGAAATAAAGATAATACCTCATGTTTTAGATTCGTGCATTAGTGAGAGAACGTGGAGAGCAGGACAAAAAACTTCGTGCTCTGGATGAAGATCTTGTAAAGATGGAAGCAAAGCTGAGTGCTGCAGTTCAGGAGAAAACCTCTCTTTCAGCAAATGTTGCATGCCTGAAGAAACAGCTGCTGGAGTTAACAAGAAGCAATGAGTTACTTAAGTCAAAGGTATTCAGACAAATAAGTGCATCTTTGCTTTGCCTGTGCTGTTATTGAGCTTCCTGTGCAAGAGGAAGCTTTACTTGGTGATCAGCAGGTGTTTTGATGTAAGCCTGTCTGGTTTGGGATCCTGTGCCCTCCTGTCTAAACACAGAGCGGGAGGGGAACGCTTGCAAAGGGTTATGTGAACAGCAATTCGTACGAAGGCATTACACTGAGTGGTTTTATCTTCTTTTTCTAACAAGCTGTCCGAAGATGGTGTGCAGAAGAAAATGAGCAGCTTGTGCATGGAGTTGATGAAGCTCAGAAACATGAGGGATGCGAAGGAAAAGGTATGACCATTTGTACAGGACTGTAATTCTGAGCTGCTCAGGAATAAAGCCAGTGATCCTCAGCTGAGCTTGAAGCTCTTGGTGGCTCTTGTTGTTTAACAAGTGGCTGATATCTTTACAGAGGGATACTTGGAATCACATTTAGCATAGTAGCTGGTTGCTACCATTAAACAGGAGTGATGATTAAATTTTATTTCACTGCTGTTTCCCACAATATCTTTATTTACTAAATGTCATTTTAATGTTAATATGGTGTATTTTGTTTGGTTTTTTTCAGAGTGCATTGGCAAAGCAGGAAAACATGGAAATGAAGCTGCAGGAAGTGCAAAGGAATCTAGAGCATTCAAAAGGAAAAGTAGCACAGTTACAAGAAAAATTGTAAGTACTACGAGGGTATTAGATGATATGATAGGACTTGGTTGTGTTTCCATGACTATCCTTTGTAGTAACCAAAATTAAGGCTGTCTCCGTACTGAGAAGGAGCAGACATTAGCAGTGTTTGGAATAAATACAGTGGAATGAAATTCGAACAACTGCTGTGGTTTGGTAAATTTACCATTAGAAACATTGTTTCTCTAGTGTATCTAGCCATTTTTCAAAATACCAACTGTATCATGTCAAGCCTTTGTCTTCCAGTGTGATATGGGCGGGGAGGAAAGACACATCATCAGGAAAGAATTGTTGTTCAGGTGTGAGGAGGACATTTGTATGGATGGGCTATTTCTGGCCTTTAGACTACTAAGTCAGCAATAAGCAAGAATAGAAAAGCATTTAGAGCAGGAGCTGAAATCCTAATTCAGCAGGCATTTGGCTTGGATTTGATGAGCACATTCATGTTCTCCAGAGAAGTGCACTGAAGAGCTATTGTGGTGCCTTCAGAGCTGCTTTGGTGCAGACACGTGCTCTGAAGAAAGGCAACTACAGAATCTCTTGGTTTCAGCAGCTCTAGGTAGATAGTGCTGAGATACAACCCACTCTTTCTATTCTGCCCAAAAAATGTTGTGTGCTGCACAGGAACAGTGCACTAACATGCAGCCTTTTGCTGAGGATGGTGACCTGGGATGAACTTCCAAGCCATGTTCAGTGTCAGGTTGGCACAACTGGCACTGCAGCACAAACTTGGCTGTGAAGATACACCAAGGGAATAATGCAGGTAGTGCAGGTCACAAAGGGAAGAGATGCTGATTTGCTAAAGCTGCATTATGTTAATGCATTATTATGTTAGTGGTGTATTGCTTGTGGCAAAATGTGGCTTACCATCTTTACTACAATGAGAAGACTATCTGGAACAGGGATGAAAAAGGGTAGAATCACCTCTTAGAGCCAATATCAGTTTTTCAGCCAAACTGGGAGAGGAAAAGTATGTCTTACTACTTAACTCTGGAGTTTTTTTTTAAATACATCTGTCATAAAAGCTGTCTGGTTTTAGGTCTGCTACTGAGAGAGAGAAAGTTGAAGAAAAGTCTGACATTGAAAAACTCTTGGAATATATTACAGAGCTCAGGTAACAACAAATTGTTTTCAGGAAGGCACTTTTCCTCTTGAAAACAAACAGTCCTAAACATTTTCCTTTGTGTTGATGTGTAAGCTTACAAACAAAATTTAGTGGTAACGAGTGCCTGAATTTTCTTCTACAGTAGTGTTGCAGAAACAGCAGAGAAATACAAACTAGAAGTTGCCCAGATGGAGGAGACACTGAGTAAGAAAGACCAAGATATTGAGATCCTGAGGAATACCCTCAAAGCAAAAGAGGAAGAGTCATGTAAACTGATGAGAGAACTTAATGAGAGGTGTCAATTGCTTCAAAAAGAGAAAGGTGATTGTTAGTTCTTGTACACTGTTCCATATGTGGGATTGCTCACATGTGTTAAAGCACCTTAAATAGGTGTTTTCTGAAATGTCTGTTTAGACTGGTTTGTTCTAAATGAGAAGTCAAGTCTCTGAGCTCCAACTAGAAACACCAAGGCATGTTTTTAACAGCAGGAAAATCACATCTGACATCTTTTAAGTCTGAATTGGTGTGTCCATGGAGGGTGACTTAGGTGCATAATATACAGTGAAAATTGTAGGAGTGGCTTTAATCTGGAAGGTGAACACTAAGAAGATCTTGTTCCTTACTCTTCACTGAGAAGCAGTATAATATTGTGTGAATTCACTGCTAGCAGCTTGTTCACAGATTCACTGAGGTGTTGGGAATGTGGCAAGGATCCTTCTTCACCTCCTTACTCCTTCCCTCCCAACTCTAGCAACTCTGCAATCTGAGACACGTACTCACTTTCTGTACCAGCTGCCTTCTGTGTGCTAGCTTGTGGAAGAAGCTTTGGCGAACTCATGGAGTTGCTTTTCCCTGCTCTTCTGGTGGAGGCTAATTGCTTGGTCCAAACACTCCTGCTGTTAAAATGATTGTTAAGTGGTTACCCTGAGCCAATTTTGAGGAGGTCCCAGATGGGTAATAGGTATGGATTTGTTTCCCTAACTAGGCAAGGGAAAAACAAAGATAGAATGCAAGTATTATGATTAATATGTTGTAGCTATTTGAAGATAGAACAAATTCCCTTTTCTATTGACCATTTTTCTATGCAGAGAAGGAGTCAGCTGAGGCCAAAGGACAGTTCCTGAGTATGAATGCTGAAATAGAAGACCTGAAAAAAAAAATTGATTTGGTGGAACAAGAACACCAGAAACTGCTTCAGAAACATGAGGAGGTCATCTCTCAGCTGCAGCAAGAGAAGGTAAATACAGGCTATTAATTAGTCTAAAAATAGATTGTAATCCCAAGGACTGGCACTAAAAATTGTTGTTTGCACATGAGATGTGCATTCCACAGATTAGGTTATAATTAATATGGCCAAGTGGGTACTGTGGCCTGCAGAAGCTTGTGTGATCTAATAGGTCTAAGAACCATTCCTGGTGGGATGGGGCTTTTGGTTCTTCACATACATTTGCAACTTAAACACTGCAAATTAACCCTGAACTACCCAGGAAGTACTGGTAGTTTTAAAATCTGTGGTATTCTGGCATGCAGGAGTCATCTGCATCAATGCAGCAGAAGTTACTAGAGTTTGAAGATGAAGTAACAAGTGAGAGACATCTGCTGGAACAAGAGCTGAATGGTACCATGAAGGAGCTGAATAAATTGCATGCAAAGGAAAAGAAAGCTGAAAAGTTGGTCAAGCAACTGGAACAAGAAATCAAATCTCAAGGTCTTGAACTGACACAGATGGAAGAAGAGTTGAAAGGGTTTGTGAAAGAAACTTTCTGATTCAAGCTTTGAAAGGAAAAATGTTAAATTAGTAGTGTAAGAAGAGCTTCTGAGCCCAATTCTGGTTTTAGAGACCTGAGCAGATATCAAGTTATTTCTTGCTGATTGTTGATTACCGATACTAATGAGATCTAATCACTAGCACTAGTAACTTGAGTCAGTATCAATAGTAATTTGAGTCAGTTTTACCTTGTTGTAATTTAAAACAAAAAAGCCAGTTGGGATTTGCTTGAAAGGCTGGTATTGTAGTGCTCTGACTTTGCTGTGCTGGATAAGATATGTGCATGTTGTACTGGCTATTTCTGTCCTGGAGAAGGCTATGACAAAAATGTTTTCGAGCCAGTTGTTTCTTGTTTAAGTTTACTATTAGGTCTTCAGTCTATTCTATAGCTCCCTTGGAAAGTAAGGGGAGGGGGAAATCCTTAGCAATACCTGTTATGAAGAATGTGCTTTAGTATGTGAGAAGTTACTGGCTTGTCACAATTAATTTATTGCTGCTGCTTGAAGCTTGCTGTAACTGATAGCAGCATTTGGGGATGTGTTCACACGTGCTTCTCTCCAGAGTGCAATGCTGAATTTTTATTGCAGGAAGAATGCAGAGTTGGAACAAATCAAGGCAATGCATAGCAGTGCGGTATTGAAAATCCAAGAAGAGCACAGCAATACACTGCAGGAACTTGGCAAGATTACTGCTGACTTTGAAAGGTATTTAAGTTTTATTAATGTATAAGACAAGCATTATGTCTAAGATGACAATAAAATGTACTGTTCATTTATGTGCCACATGTAGTGTTGGCATGGCACTTGAGCAGAGGATTTTGTGATGGTGTTTGGTGGCATTAAGAATTTATTTCTTGTACTAGGCTAGTATAGTGACACAGTATTGCTATCTAGTTCAAGAAGTTGGATATTTCTTCTTCCAAATTGTAACCACTTGGAGGAGTTCAGTGGTCTTGAATCACAAAGAGATTTGTAACTAGTGATGGTGTTCTTGGCATTGAAATATCTTGCAAAAAGACATATATAGACTCAAAATTTGCACTGAATTGAAAGTAGTTTCCACAGTTACTGCAATTCTTTTCCCTTAAAATATTCAGGTATAGAAAGTATATAAAAAGTGATACTGTTATTACTAGGTATGTATTACCCATGAGGAATCCTGTGGGATATTTGCCAATGCCAACTACGGACAGTAGGTGCTTTACTGTTTAAAATAAGTTTCAGAGAGATTAGGTCCTTCGTGTTTTAAAAGACCTACAAAATATAGCAATGTCTGTATCACAGAGTTTGTCATAGTGTTACTGCTTATGGCTTTAGGGAGCTGTGTTGTGGTTTCTTTCTTACCTTTGGATTTATCAGTGCCTGTACACTGCCATATCTTCAGGTTATAAAATCTTTGATACATGCTAGCACAAGCTTGTATTGCTCTTGTAAGGTGTGAACATTTCCATCTGTATTTTGCCTGAAGTAACAAGGTCTTCCTCATTTGTACTGTGATACCAGCTACAAGAAAACATCAGCTGAAGAAATTTGCAGTTTAAAACTGGAGAATTCCTCTCTGCGAGAAGAAGTTGCCAGCCTGAAAAAAGCAGGCCAGAGAATCTGCAGTTGCTTCAAGAAGCAGAATACACTAAAAACAAAGCAAATGAAGAGTATGCAAGGTACTACACAGACTTATTCTTAAGCTAAAATGCAAACTGAGGCTTGCCTTTCTAACTAGAACCTCATGTGATGCTCTTAAAGGTCAGATCAGTATTTTGTGTAAACTGAGGTTTCTTGCTTTTCCCAGTGCAGAAGGTTGAAAATACTGATAGACAAAATTCCTTAAGTTTATATGCATTAGGAAACTGGTCTGTCCAATCAGTTATTTGACTCTTGTTTATTCATAGAACATAGAGGAAAAGGAAAATACTTAAATGAAATGTGTAGGAATATTGTCTGTTCCAGAAATATCATTTACAGTGGCTGTTCTGCAAATGAGATCCCCAGGGGTGACAAGCCAATACTTAATGCACAGCTCACTCTCTGCCACTCCAGTCTGAATGATGTCAACTCAAATTCTGCTCACAAGCACATGCCAATTCATCATCCATGAGATGCTGCACTGTGATGATATAAACTGAGGTCCTTTCTCTGCCTAATATGAGGCATCACAGTGCAGCTGATGAGAAACAACACCCAAGTAGTTGTGCTAGGCTGGTAGCTGAGGACATGGTTCTGACTGTCCAACAGCAATTTAATGATCCCTGTTCTCTATGGTTCTGACTGTCCAACAGCAATTTAATGATCCCTGTTCTCTATGGTTCTGTGCTGTTAAGATGCTGCCCTTTATTTTCTCCCACCGGCTTAATGTCTCTAGTTTTCATTAGAGCTGGTGAAAGAAAAACTGAAGAGCTGTTTCCTGGCTGAGGTGGCAGGGAAGGGATGAAGCAAACAGCTGGGGCTGAAGAGGGGTCAGTGCTTTTAGGTGTAGGGTTTTTCAAGTCTTGCATACATCCACACTGAACAGTCTTGATTAGTTCCTGCATGAGGAAATCTCTCCATGAAAAGCTTAACTACTAAACCATCCCTGCTAAAAGCTGTTGGCTTGAACAACCTTAAATGAGCAACATGATCTTTGCTTCAAAAGGACTGCTTGCATCCTTATAGGAAAAGGTAGAAATGTTGTTCATCTCAAACTTAATTGCCTTCTGTACTTCTGTTTTCTTTGTGGCACTTTTTATGCAAACTTTTATTTCAGTTCTACTGACAGCTCTTCAACCATGGTTACTTGTGGGTTTTAGATTTAGTGTAGTGGAAAAAAAGTAAAACAAGTCATTAAGAAATTATGCTATCTTCCTCAGGATGCTTTTAGAAGTCCAGACCAAGCTTGCACTAAAAGAAGCAGAAACAGAGAGAACAAAAGAGTCTTGCCTTGCACAAATGACTAAACTTCAGGAAAAACTTGAGGAGCAAACTCAAGATCTGAAAAGAGAACTTGAAGCAGAAAGATCAAGGTGACTTTCTCAAACTTAAACTGCATGTGATGGCACAGCCAAGTTTTGTTGGGAAGAAGTGCTTAGAGCTAACCAAGAACATAACAAAACTCTGCTTCTTGCATTTTAGGAAAACCGTAAGTGAAGATGTGACCTCTAGCTTAAAGCAAGAGATCCAGACCTGGCGTAAACTGTATGAAGATTTACATAACAAAGTTAAGCCTTTTCAGGTGTGTTGTGAAGTAGCTGTTTGTTAGTATTTGTTGACAGAAGACTTTTAAACTTGGCTCAAGTTCTAGTCTTGGCAAGTCAATATGCTGCTTCCCATTCAAAGGCATTTATTCTTCAGTGGTTTCTGAAGTTCCTATCCAATGAGCCGGCTATTCCCTTTCCCAAACTCATCTTCCTTGGTAGATTTCAGTTCAGTAAAAAGTTATGCTTAGTTGAAAGGTTTTTAAGGTGTTCAAATGTATTTCAGCAACAACTAGATGCTTTTGAAGCAGAGAAGAATGCTCTCCTAGAGGAGCATGGGGCAGCCCAAGAACAACTGAATAAACTGAGTGATGCATATGCTAAACTACTTGGCCACCAGAACATGAAGCAAAAAATCAAGCATGTTATGAAGCTGAAGGAAGACAATGTCCACCTGAAGCAGGTTTGTGGAATGAAAAATTATAAATCTGCATGTTACTCATGTGCTTGATGCCTTTGTTAATTACTCTAAATATTTATAGACTAGTCCTTCAAGCTACTTATTTCTTAGTTTTTAAATTCCCTGCATGAAACAGATTACAATAAACCCCCAGACTCCAGAAATGCCAAGAGTTTTATTTTTGACTGAATTTACAACATACAGAGGGATCAGCTGTACAAATAAGTACCTTTACTCTTAGCTTGGTTGGCTTTTCTTACCTTTTTTTTGGGGTCCTAGACTTAATCAACTATCTGCTGAAAGTTTCAGACTGCCATACTGCTTGTTGGTGTTACACAGTACCTGTACATGCAGGTTTCTCTACACACCTGCATGTTTGGGTTGTGTTTTAATGCCACCAATAATTGTCTATATGTTTAGCATTAGGCAAAATGGCTCCCTCAGTAAATGATGCAGAATCTTCTCCTGTTCTTCATCTAACATGCAAGTCTTGTTTTGCCTAGGATGTGTCCAAGCTGCGTGCATTGCTGGCCAAGGAGAAGCAGACCAACAGGCAGCTTCAGGAGCAGCTGTGTGCAGTACAGGGCATCAAGCGCTTTGATCCTTCCAAAGCTTTCCAGCATGATAGCAAGGAAAATATTCCTCCAAAAACACCTTTAAAAGAAGGTGAGTGTGAGATTGATGTAGCCTTTGTCCCTCTTAAGCTTAACCAAGGAAGGCATGAGTGTCTTGCATAGTCTGCTGCCCCTGAGGGAGGTGAATGGCATCTCTTGTTCACAGCAGATGTTGGAGGCTGCCATCAATGGGGCACTCCCAGGGTGCTTTCCAGCCCAGATCCCTACAGCCTGGCAGGAATAGGTGCTGTGCCCGGTCAGACTGCAGAACCATTTTCCTTCTGCCACCAACTCGCATGTTCTTGCTGGTGAGGTGACAGGAAGTGTCTCCTGCACAGGTGATGGGGTACAAGTGGCTCAGCCAGACCCCTTTGCACCCTGGTTCTTTAGCTGCTACCTGGCAGGACCTTACACCACTGAAGGTGTCAAGGTAAGGTGCAAAAGGTCTGCAGGTAAAGGTGGAGTGGAGGAACAGATGGAGAGAACATGGGAGAACACCAAGGGAAGCAGAGTAGGGGAGAGAGTTTCATTATAGTGTCTGTTCCAGGGTCTGAAATCCTGGCTTGCCTGTGAGGTTCAGAGTGGGGCCTTCTGCCCCCCAGGAGACAAGAAATGACTTCATGTGGTGGGAGCAATAAGTGAAAAACTGAAACTTATTAACACTTTTCCATTGCAGGTAATAAAAACAAAATTTGAAGTCTTCTTGGCACCAAGAAAATAAATCACCCATAAATTTGTGTGCTCCAGGAGACTTCAACAGACTGCTTCTTCAAGGTGAACTTGGAGGCTGTATGTAATGCAAATCAGTAGGAGCTCTAGAGAAATGATCTAAAATTATATATTTTTAGAAAAACTATGTTTTACTGAGAAGGAACAGGTGACAGCATGTTCTTGACTCCTGTTAACATCCTTACAGGCATGAACTCTGGAAAGTGTTCCCTGTTGCACATTTTGGATATGCTGAGGCTGCTTAGTTAGGTTTTGAACAGGGAATTTTAAGCATTGCAGATTAAGATTACAAATGAAATCAAATTTCATGTGAGTTTTTTGATTTTTATGTTTTTAATTTTTTTTTGCATCTATCTAGTGTATACAATTCTATGTTAAATTAATTTTGCTGTTTATAGCTGCTTTGGTACCAATGGCAGCAATTCTGCCAAGGGACCTTTTTACTTCTGTGGCCTACACACTATAGAACTGAGTAGAAATGGCACTATACACTTAATTTTGATATTTTACAGGATCTATTTTCAGGATATGTGAATTTAAATCCTGGGGCTAGGTGTTGCAGCTGTTGATCTTCAGAAGAGCATTTTCAGGTCCAAGTCAAATTGACTCCAGTTATCTAAAAGTTTGTGTACTGTGACTGAGAGTGTTTTAAGAGCAATGCTGTGTCCTCTGGACTCCTCAACTGCCATGAAATCTTTGTAGCCAGCTGCTGTAGTGATCAGTGCCATGGTGACAGGGAATAACAGAACTTCTCTCACTTGGGTGGGAGGACATCACAGAACTCACATGCATTGTACAGACTGGAACTTTGACAATGGGGAAAGAATCTGTTAAACTTCATTTAAAATTAGGAACACTTTGGTGCAATAAAATTTTGAAGTTCAAGAATTTGTCTATTTCCTTTGCAAACCAGGTATAGAACCCAAACTTACATTACAGTGGGATGCATCTAATGTTCTTTTTTTCTAGTCTTGTCTTCAGAACAAAGCCCAATGTCAGTCTTGCCTCAAAAATGACATATTCTCTAGTCTTAGGGAAATTATTTAGCTGAACTGTACTATACATAGAACCTGCAATTCTCTTATTTTCTCTTCATACAAAAGCAAATACTGAATTCAAGTCCAAGGTGGACCTGTGTTTTTGTTATTGAGTGTCTGTGCAGCTCCCTTACACAGAGGTGCAGTACCCAAAGCTTAGCTGGTAGAATTTATTTGCATTTATGCTGACATCATGAGCTTACACAGATGTCATAATTCCTAGGAAATTATATACAAAAAATGCACATTAAGTCCAAGGAAAGAAGTTGCTAGATGTTTTCTCATAATGTCATCTTTGTGTATTTGCTGGATTACTTGATCCTTTGAAGATTGAGGATGAGGATTAGTTTCAGTGATTTAATTAAGAGAGCACTTGGTATTCAGCCTGAAGCGTTGGGAGATTTTGATCAAGTTGCTAGAAGTATTTTATACTGGAGGTCTCTCCTTGTGGAGAAAAAACTAAAGGTTTTCTTGTCTGAAGGGTGTAAATGGAGTAAAAAAATTGTAGAGGAAACAGGCATTTGTCTGAATATTAATGGAAGGTTCCACCAAACTCAAAAACTCAAAACATAAAAAAGGAGACACTGATTTAAGGTACTTTTTTTTGACTGAAGGTACAAATGTGCCAAGGGAAGCCAAGAATGGCAGGTGTCACAGGACTGGGCTTTTAGGGATCGTGCATTCTTGTTTGGTACAGCTGCCATGAACAGGCTTATACTGACAGAAAAAAAGACAAACTCCAGCAAATAATTCTGCTAGCATTACAGCAAGGGTGATCCTTGAGCTTTAAAACATTGATAAATCATAGATAGAGGAGAGTGGGGAGAGAAGCTAAGAGTGGAAGTCAAGGGGAAGTTGAGGGCTTTTAGTCACCTTCAGCCTAGGAGGCTTTTTTGCTTTCCTGCACTGTTAAATGAAGTATTAAAAACTGAAACCTTGACATTGGTAGCTCAACTGACATTAGCATTCACTTCAGGAACCCATTACTTTCATGTTGTGGAAGATTTTTTTTTTTAATTGAAAAATCCATGACTTAATGTAAATCTCTGATCATTTGTCTTGCTGTATTGTAGCAAGGCTGGGCTGTGCTCAGTTGAAATGTAACATGAAGAGCTCCTGGAATTGTCAACCTGCCTGACCTAATTAGAGCCCTCCTCCTGTTTGCCATAAAACACGAACTGTATAACACTCAGTGCCATGCTTTGAGTGCATCTCGTGCACACAATGGCTGTGCTTGCTCATGCTGCCTGTTATGAGGTAAAAATTTAAGCTCATACTGAGCTGCTTAAATGGTACCTCTGGGACCAGACCAAAAGCTTAACAGGAATCAGAGCCACACGTGATGCAGGGCTTGGATGTGTGTTTTGGTTCCAAAGGTCAGCAGAGCCAGTGCTGCTCTCAGTCCATGTGCTCTCTGCAGGCACAGCAGACAAAGGGACAAGTGCACAGTTGAGCTGCAATGGTTTCCCAGGCTGCTAATTCCCTGTGTGCTTTGGCAGTGCCTGCAATGCTGCTGGAAATGGAGCAGGTAAGGCTCTGCAGATTTGCATTAACAGGTTGCTACCACACTTTGGTTACAAAATCAAGGGAAAAACAAATGGGAAGGAGAGAGGGAGACTTAATTATGCTGTAGTCTCTGTGAATTACAGCCTGAAATGTTAATGTAATGAGTGGTCCATTTAATCACCCAGGGATGAATAATGCTTAAGTGACTGTGATCTAGACAACAATACAATTCTTACTGTAAAATCACTGTGTTTCACAAAGTAGATGTAACAATAATAAAGAATTAGAAAGTATAGGCAGAAAACTACAGAACTTGAGGTAAATATTTGAGGAAAAAGTAGATTCTATTATATAATGAAGATACAAAAGCTGCATATAATTTAACTTAATCTAATGACAAAGATGGTAAGATCTTTTAAGGCTGATTGATGATTGTAGCTTGAGATTTCAGTGTTCATGCTTTTGCTATTTTTCTCTTGCTCTGAGCCCAGAAGACAATTGTTATTTCTCTGTCATGGTTTTGGTTAAAATGCACAGGGAGCTCTTCCAAGCTGTGCTGGGGGGAGATGGTGTGATATCAGGTGTAGGGGGAGTTCTTGCCTCCATGCTACTAAACAGTTTGGTATTTCTTTGTAGTTCCTTCTTGATTTCAAGTTATGAGTTACTGATATTCTGATATTTTGAAATAGAATTCTAAGGTTAATGGAAAGGAATTAAATGTCAATAGTTTGTTACAGGGGGAAAGAGGGCATCTGTATTCCATGAAGGCAGAAACTGGCTGAAGTGGTTTAATTTTTTTAGGTATATACAGATTTTTGTCCTTTAAACATTAGTTATTTTTCATAAAGGTAATTTACAATATTCTGTAAGATTCTAGTATGATTCTATTAAATTTTGGTAGACTTTTCTGGTTTTCTTCCTTGAGTACTACCAAACAAAACTGTTTTAATTAAGTCAAGTTGAAATAAATCCATTGGCATAGATACAAGTGTGAAGTAGCTACAGTAAGTTCTGGCCGATAATTTTTATGCATCTACTGATCTTCAGTTCTCTTACTAAAAAAACATCTTGCTACACCCAGTCTTTGCCTGTGTGGGTCAGAAATGGTACAGTAACACTTTGTATACAGTATCCTGTTACTTTCCAAACTTTGTATTGAAAAAGAAATCAAATCTGTCACCTTGGAAGCATGTAATGATACATTCAGGATCAGTACTGTAAGCTGGGATTGCTCTCTCAAAAACAACCCCCCCTTCTCTGTGGGACTTACCAGTTGCTTTTATATCAAACTTTGAATAAAGGCAATTGAAAATGCTCCTTTTTCTCCACTCTAAAACGAGGAATTTAGTAATTTATAGTGAATATGTAAATTCACTATAAATGACTGAGGTATATCTAGGATCATATGGTATTTGGTTTAATTCTGATGTTTGTTTTTTACAAATGAGGACTTCCAATAGAAGGTTCACAGTTTCAATAGGGGAAGTGTGGTGAGATGTTCAAACGCAGCACCAGACGTGCTCGGTGCAGTGACTTTTGGCACTGTTTAGAGCACCATGAACACGAGAAGAGGAGCGGCCCTGCAGGTAAGGCGGCCACCGGGCACATGGACCCCCCTGCCGCTCTTCTGCCCCGAGGCCAGCAGCGTTCGGTGCCCGTGGCGTGTTGCCGTGGCTGTACTGTGGGGCGGTGCGGGGCTGGCTGCGGCCACTGACGGCCCCACGGTCCCTGGCAGCCCCATTATCGCTGGCAGCTCCCCTTGTCCCTCACAGTCCCTGCGGCCCCGCCGCTGCCCCGCCCGCCCCGTGCGGGCCCTCCCTGGCCCGCGGGGCCGCTCCTGCCCCTTTAAATACCCGGGCTGGCCCCGCCCCCTCCGGCGCGCCCTGGCCAATCAGCGCGCGGCGGCGGGAGGCGCGTGCGTGGGGCGCGCGGCGCGGGGAGGGCGCCCCCCTGTGGCTCAGCCCGGGCGCGGAGCCTCAGTCGCGCAGCGCCGGGAGCCGCGGGCGCGGAGCGGCCCCAGTCCCGGCCCGGCCCGGCCCCGCCATGGTGGGCCGGGAGAAGGAGCTCCGGATCCGCTTCGCGCCGGGACGCTGCGAGCTCGTGGAGGTGAGGGCGGAGGGGCCGGCAGCCCGCCCGGTGCGGCTGTGCCACTGTGCAGCGCGGGGCCGGGCGGGCAGGCCCGGAGCGCTGACGCGTTCGCGGCGGGGCTGGGCCCGGGGTCCGGGGCTGCGGCCGGAGGGACCGCGGGTACCTGAGAACCCCGGCTGGGAGCGGCCGCGGGCTCCGGGGCTTGGGTCGGTTTGTATCCGCACGGCCCCGCGGAATGGCCAGCGGGACGCTGCTCTCGGCAGCCCGCGGCGCTCGGGGGTCGCGGCGCCGCTCTCGGCGGGCCCGAGGCGCGGGGAAGGGCTCGGAGATAGAGACCGACCGAGTGCGGTGGTTCCGCAGAGGATTCATTCCTCGGGGAGGCGCGTCCGTGCCCGCTGTCCCGGGCGGGGCCGGTGGTGAGCCACAGGTGAACGTGAGCTGCCGCAGCAATGAGGGTTGGGCGTGGAGGGAGCGGCACAACAACTTCTGGCAGCGCCAGTGCAGGTTCACCTGTCAGTGCGAGCCTTCGGAAAGCCCCCAGGCTTTGTCTTTTGCTTTCTGCGGCTGCAGGGCATGTCAGAGCTGAGAGCTCAGTCTCACGTTCCCTTCCCTGTACTGACTTGGATCTGGATCTCATCGGATTGTGTTGTGAATCTTTTACACCAGTGGCTTCCGGGTTTTGGTGGCCATTCCTTAAAATTGGTGTTTTCAGTTCATCATGACTTTCTAAATAAAAATACAAAGCTTACAAAGCTTTATAATAAACTTCAAAAGTACTTGTTTCTGGTTTTCGACTTTGAAATGCATCATGTTTTGTTCTTTTTATAAAATATACCGTTATTTTATATTTTGGTAGTGTCTGTTTATTTTGGGAATGATCTGATGTCTCATAAATGCTGTTTTTAAGTCTGATAATGCTGTGACTTGTTTATGTGAATTGAGACTTGTAAACACAATACTTTTTTGTTCTTGGTTAATATCAGATTACAGTAAATGGGATGGTTCATTATAAACCTCAGAATTGCTGTTTTGGTAGTGTTAGAGGACCATAGGAAGGCTGCTGCAGCTAGGTCATGTCCTGTGAAGGAGCAAGGCAGCATACAGGGAAAGAGTTCATCTGTTTAGGTTCTGTATCACCAGAATGTTAAAACTTCTGGCAAGAAGAGGTTCAAACTGGTAATTATTTTGTGTTGGATAGATAAGAACCATCTATCATTTGTTTTGCTCTTTCAGAAACAAGTGATAGGAATAAATTAGTCTTGCAGACAACAGCAGTAGCGTGCAAGCTGTGCTTGGTGAAAGCTGTGTTTGTGTCCAGTTCAAGCTGTGCTGCTGATGTAACATCCTCTTCACAATATCTAAAATAAACAAACTTAGATGAATGAGGTTCTAAAACATCAGGTTTTGCAAATAACACTTGGTTTTGGGTTGGTCACTTCCTACTTACTGAAGATACTCCGTGATCTTTTGATGTTTTTAGAGAACCTTTTGACTTTGTTCTGCAGCAAGTGTTGGATGCTTATTAGTGAGCACCTCTGGCTGTGGACCTCTGATCACAGATCCTGTGACACTTTATGCAGACTTTGCTAAGAGAAGTGGTACAGAAGAAAATAGTAGTTGCATGTTCTCGCTCATGCTGTTCAGAGAAGCCTGGGTAGCCTTAGAAATGGTAAACCACCTGTGTTCTCAGGTAACATTTAAGGATAAAAGTAACTTTTTGAAATGTCACTTGCTGTAGTCTGTCCTTTTCAGGCAACTATCCAGATGTCAATTATTAATTTTCATCTAGTACTAATGGGAATAAATCAGCCTTCATCTGGAGATTTAGAGTTGAGAAAAATTCCTGCCCTGTGCTGGGAACTTGGAACAATTGTTTTGGGTAGGCTGTTTCCATCGTGCCCTCTACCCTTATGGAACAAAAGCTTTGTAACTTCACGGGTGAAAGACAGTGAGTGGGAGTGATTGCTGTGGCTTCCTGTGCTGCAGTCAGAAAGTACCAGTCTGGTACAATGCTTAGAAATTACAGGGCTGTTGAGATTGCATAGCAGAAAGCATTCTATCATGTACAGAATTATAGTCATTTGTCACAAATTGTCCTTTGGTCAGGAAATCCGAGATCTGTGCGTTCTGCACGCAAAGTTTTTTTCTGCACAGGCATGGTAAAGATATGCTTTTATTTTTGTTTTTAGCAGGTGGTTTTTGGTTTATTCATGGCAGATACCGAAGGAAAGCATTAAAGGAAAATAAAGATTGCAGAAACAGACATGGATCTTGTGTTTGCTGTCTTGAAAAGCTGATGTTCTAGTGAGAGGTGGGATGAAGTTCATGTGTGCTGATGTTCACAGCTGTCCCAAGTACCAAAGTGTGCAGAAGCTGAAGTACAGCTTTAGTCTGTTGTATAGATTGAGAGCTGAAATTGTCAAATTGCTTCCAGGTGCATTTTGTAAAATTGACAAGAGATCCTTATCTTGGTTTTACTTACTATTAGACTATTGTGTTGAATAACGGTGAATTACTCTTCTATTTGATAATAAAATTCAAAATTTTAATTACTGCAGTAAGTTACATTGTATTGCTGCAGCTTTTAACAGGCACAGCCTATCCAGAGTTATTTGCTGTAGGCTTTGGACCCTATGTGTTACATCTTTTGGGTCTGTTTTCTAAAGAAGTTAGTTCTCTCCTTTCAGATGGCATAAAGTTATCAGCTTTTGAATGAACTTAAACTTCTATCTTCACTAGTGGTTTGGATTGTTTTAGAAGTAAATGAGTTTCTCACTGAAGTTTGTTTTCATTACCTATGAGTATGTGGTTCAATAGTGCAGTGGCTGCAGTCCTCCCAGATGTTGGTGTTGAATGAGGCACTCCAAAAGACTCAGGAGAATGTTTTTAATACGGTAGCCTTTGACTGTAGTTTTGCATACTTTTAAAGAAAAAAACAGTACAAAATTACAGTAGAAACAAAACTTTTCCTGTTGTCATTTCCCTAGGAAGATGTTGACATTCCCAGTAGGCGAGTTTTGATCACTGGTGCTACGGGACTTCTTGGCAGGGCTGTGTTTAAAGAATTCAATGAAAACAATTGGAATGCAGTTGGCTGTGGATACAGGAGAGCTCAGCCCAGATTTGAACATGTTAATCTTCTGGACTCTATTGCAGTTCATGACATTATCCACGATTTTCAGGTGAGTTTCTGGAGTGTAAAGTGGATGGGAGGGGTACCTTATGTGTGCAGTGGTCAGCTGATAGTGCTGCTGAGTTCTGGGCTGTGAGTGGGGCTGGTGCTTTGGCAGAGCTCTGACAAAGGTGTGTGTTCTGCCCCGCCCAGAGCTGAGGTTTGCTCTGTGGGTACAGACAGTTCTGGCCTTTGCTGTGCTCACCACAGGCAGGCTGCAGGCACAGCTGTACCTGCAGCACACTGCACAGGAAAAGATACTTTTGAGTTATTGACACAGTCATGTGTCAATATGCAGTTCTGGAGAAGTGGAGGAGTATTTAAATACAACAGCAGTAACTCTGTGTAGTGTGCAGTGTTCACTGTTTTTTCAGTCTAAGTGCCAAGAGGAATATATAAAACCTGAAATACATGATCCAGGGTGTCATTCTATAAAATAGTAATTATCATCTTAATAATCTGCAAAAATCAAGAAGCCGTGTGTAAATAGCTTACCTAAAAATTTTTAGTACCTTTGTGTGTATGAGAATATATATTATAAAATAATAATATATATTCTCATACACACAAGGGTATATAAATATTTAATATAATAATAATATATATTTTACTATACAGAGTTAGAAAAGAAAAAAATCCCCACAACTTCCAAACTGCTGCAAGATTGAAGCTACTGAAGACCATAATTTCACAATTAATGTCAAATGTTATTCTTATCTTGAAGTACCATGGTTTTATTGTGAAAAGATACAAAGGAAAAGGTGCTCCTCGGAATGCCAGAATTAAAAATAACAATTTTTATTACTTAGAGTTAGGGTGCAACTGCCATCTTTTGACATGTTGGTTATTTAAAATTAGTCTTTAATTTCCAGCCTCATGTTATAGTGCACTGTGCTGCTGAGAGAAGGCCAGATGTTGTAGAAGGTCAACCAGATGCTGCTTCTCAGCTCAATGTGGCTGCTTCAGCAAACTTAGCAAAGGAGGCAGGTAAGGAGATCATCTCATGGATTTGGTGTCTGGTTCAAATCCTGCATCTATCTATACAGGGACATCAGTACCAACAGTGCAAGTGTTAATGTCACTTCTGCCATCAGTGTGCTCTTGATCTGTTTTCCATAAGAGTAGTGTGCACAGCTCTGGGAAGGATCAGGGAACAGACAAAGCAGCAGGAATGAATGTGCATGGAGGATGAGATCCTTGGGAGATTTAAGTGGCTATTGGGATTTCAAAGAAGGCATGAATTAATATAAATTATCTATGAACATTTCTTCCTAGCTGGAGTGAGAGCATTTCTGATCTACATTAGCACAGACTATGTATTTGATGGAACAAGCCCTCCATATAAAGAGACTGATGTGCCAAATCCCCTGAATTTCTATGGTAAAACCAAACTGGAGGGTGAAAAGGCAGTTCTGGAAAACAATGAAGGTAAGACACTCAATGCAGGCTTTCTATTTTTGCTCACTTCTGTATTAGCTTAGTAGGCTCTTAAATCAATGATGAAGTTGCAAAACCATGGAAACGAGTATCAGAGAAGAATGTGATTAGGGGTTGGTCTCCTTGCTCATGAGCAATTCCTCTTGCTTATACCCTGACTAAAGCTTTTATTTCTTACCTGTTCCAATCTTCATTCATGTTATTTATCTCTTCCTGAAGGACATTCATAAGCCTTTGTCTACTGTGAATCTGCTGTTCCTAAGGAAAGATGAAATACTTTACTCAATATATAGCTGCAGTAATTATGAGGATGCATTACAAATGTTATTAATGTATGTTTACTTAAAGGGAAAACCAGACTTGGGATTCAGTAATAATACAGCTCAAATCAACACAGAGCCTTATTATTCTTTGGGTTTTGCTCTATTATGCATACCAACAGGCCTCCCATTTTGGTTTACATACATCATATTCCTGCTTGTAACAAAAGGTTTAACAACATATTTATGGTTTTAAGCAACCAGATTTTTAAAATTTGTTTACGTCTTCCTTAATGAAAATTTGGCACATGAAATACACAGAAATAATTTTTAAAGTTCTACTTAAGTGAAAAGAGCATGTTCTCTTTAATTTAAAATTTAATTTTTGTATAAAAGAGAGATTTGGCTGTTTCCAGGTAGTGCACTGTCAATGTCCAGTTACAGATTATAAGGAAAGAAGCACTTGTATTTTATCAAAAAATCTGAAGAAAGTAATCTCAGTACACATGCAGAACAGGCTTCTGATAATCACACTGTGGTTCTGTGCTTCCCAACCAGAGAACCAAGCTATTGATAAATTAGTGTGATGGTCTTCCAGTAAGTAAACATATGCTGTGTGTGATGGATTTGGCATTACTAGTAATAAAGAAACTTTGCTAAAAATAATACTTTTGATAGGAAAAGTCTAATTGAAGTAAAAATAAATTTAAATGACAAGCTATTCACTCCACCTCTAGATTAAATACCATGTCTGAATTTGACTGTGATGCTGTTTGCTCCCTGTTCTACATTGGCAGTGAAGATAAGACTTCACCAAATCCAGGGAAGTGTGGGTATCCTGCTGGAGCCTTCCCCCAGCCCAGCACTGCAGTTTGGTTTTGTAACCTTTTGGAGCAGGATCTGTCAGGCAGCAGTGGAGTGTGGAGTGGTGATGAGTAAAGGGTTTGAAAAGATGAGTTCTCTTGCTTCCTACAAATACAAGTATTTTCCATGTTCTGGTGTTTCAACCACTAATTTACTGATACAGAGTAGGTGGAATTCCATTGGTCAAATCTGTAGCTGTGTGAAGAACTGCCCTGTCCATTTCTGTTGTAAAATGCAAAAATCTCCAGTAAATGGTTTTAACATTTTTTTAAAAGATACTTTACTTTGGTTAGAAGGGGATACATACTTATAAATATATATGTATATGTATAAAGTCATGCTTCTAGAACTACAAATTGTCAGGAGGTCCTCAGAGCTGTTAGTCATGAGGCTGATCCTCTCCACATCCTAGAGAACTGAGAACAACAGCAAGGCAGTTGTCTTCTCAAGAAATGAATGTTTTTAAAGCAATTTAAAAATAGATGTTTCAACCAGTATTTAAAGAGAAGAGCATATCTGCTGAGTGACCGAGAAACTGCATCTAGAGCAGCAGGAAATCAGTGTCCTGTTGAGTTTTCTATTTGTTTTTTTTTGTCTAAGTACTTATTCTGGTTTACTTCTCTGTGAGAATAATTTCTGTGTTAGCTTTTTTTGTTTGTCTCTCCAATAGCTTTTTACTTCTCTGTGAGAATAATTTCTGTGTTAGCTTTTTTTGTTTGTCTCTCCAATAGCTATAGCATTTTCCTCCAAGTGTATTAAGAATGGCAATGTGTTGATGACTTCAGCTTCTAATTTCAGGTCAAATGTTTTTGTTTTCTCTTTCAGCAAAACTATTTTTAAGTAATTTGTCATAGCCTTGGATTTCTCCTCAGAGGCTTTTTGAATCTTCATGACAGAGATAGACTAGTATGATGTATTCCATCATAAAATATGCTTCTCTTTGCATTTTGTAAATTTTTCAAATCACTGTCCTGGAATCTAACATTGTTTACTATTGTGTTCTGTGAACCTGTTCCTTATTTTTCAAGCTTTTCATTTATTTCAAGGTTCATGGTTTTTGGGTTTTTTTCTGGTAAATAATACCCTCCTTTTTACAGGAGGCTTCTGCATGATGGGTGAAAAAATCTTTGTAATTTATGCCTAAATATGATGATCTGGGATTGGTGGGAATTTTTCTCCTTTGCTCTTACCCAGAGGGGAGTGCTGGAGAAACTCCTCAGAGTAGTTGGGTTTTTTAATTTTTAATTTTTGTTCTAACCCACACAGGCATCTTTATGTAATAAATGAAAACTTGTTAACTTTCTGGAAATCAATGGCATAAATGAGAATAAATAATAATAATACAATAATTTCTCTAATCTTAGTGTTTATAAACTGGTTTGGATATAAATTAAAATTATGTTCTGTGAGCTGACATACTGCTTGCATTTTATTTGTGATTTGTAGATGCTTAATCAGCATATTTCTTAACACTTCCACTTTTCAGATTGTGCTGCAACACTGGTACCCACCCCTGATGTAAAATATTCTTTCTTTTAGACACTGCAGTACTTAGGATTCCTGTCTTGTATGGAGAGGTGGAAAGACTGGAGGAAAGTGCTGTGACAGTTATGTTTGATAAAGTGCAGTTCAGTAATAAATCTGCCAACATGGACCACTGGCAACAGAGATTTCCTACCAATGTCAAGGATGTAGCAGCTGTTTGCAGACAACTAGCAGAGAAGAGAATGTTGGTAAGAATGGCAAGAAATGAGCCTCTGCAAGGTGAAAACAGTAGGAATTGTCAGCTTTGCTTCTGAACAGCTGAGAACTGCACATCACTTGGATTATTGGCATTGCTGGAATGCTGGGAGGGAGGAAGGAACTGGCTGTAATATTACAGGATCTGTGCATGACTGTGATGGTCTTGTGTCTCCTGGTATAGAGGAGAGATTTAGAAATGCCAACTTACTCTGATATGCCATTTACAAATTTCTAGTTTGAACTAAAAAACCCATGTGGTTGAATGTAATTCTCAAGGATGCCCTTGTTTATTGTATTAACTACACTGAAGTGGCCAAACAATGCCCCTGGACTAGAGTACTTCCTTGTATTTGTTCATTACAGCACCTTCAGATTACAATCTTTGCAAGGTAACAGAACCAAACAACAAACAGCCACCTTTATGGTTTTCACACAGTAACTTTGAAAACATGGACTGGACTTGTACAGGGTTTGCAGTTTAACATTCAGAATGTGTGTGATGCCTTTTGCCTTTGTTTTTGAGTAAGTGAACATCACAGAACAGCTGAGTTCCTCCCCCCCAGCTTTTTGACCTTGCTTGGTTGGTGGCAGCTCCTTTCCCTCCTGTTCATTCTACTGGACACAAACTGTCTGTGAAGTCAGGTCAGATAGAAGTAACACCATTTTCCAGTCTCAGGTCCTGGTCAAGTGTTCTCTGAAAGGGTAAAGATGTTTCTAGAACACCACTGAGGTGCTGTAAGATGCCTTTTGAGATAGGGTCTTGCTGGATGCTAATTCTGCACAGTTCTTGCACAGGAATTAGCCTGAGGGCCAACTCACTGCTTCCTTTTATCTGTTTCCTCGTTCTTCTCTAGGACCCATCAATAAAAGGAACCTTTCACTGGTCTGGCAATGAACAGATGACTAAGTATGAGATGGCCTGTGCAATTGCAGATGCTTTCAACCTTCCCAGCAGCCACTTGAGACCAGTAAGTGATGTGGTGTTGGACCTGTGGCAGACAGATGTGCCTGATCATTGCAAGTAGCAAGTCTCCCACTGGCTGTAGAAGTTCAGCTTCCTCTTCAGGACAGGCTGTGCATGTCCAGCACAGCAACTCTGTAGCTGAGGGGACTGGCTGGTATCAAGCTCAGGAAAAAAAACACCTGCTTTGACCTGCTGAATTAGGAAAATTATGCAGTCAGTCACTAGTTTATAATGTAGTGGTATTTCTGCAGAACAGTTCCCCTTAGTCACAAGTAAATCTGTACTTTTATGTTAGATTGATAGAACCTTAACTTGAAGATAGGGCTCTGTAAAAGTTGAGCAATGTCCAGATTTATTTCTGAGTACATGCACTTAAGAACTGCAAATTATTTTTGCTTTGCTTTGCTTAAAACACTTGTCCTACAGTTTTATTGACATTTCAGACTACACTTGAAGACATACTGGTAATGTGATGGGCGTATGACATGTCAGAGGATTCTACCTATGTCCAAAATAAATTCTAAGGATTCTGAATTGGTGAACACTGGAACTGAAATGTGACTTGGAAGAGATGGAAGAAGAACAATGGAGAACACTTAGACTTAATTTTTTCTGCTCAATTCTATTTCTCTTCAAGACATGGTTGTCTTCATATTGATCAAGACATGGTTCTGTTTACATTCTGGACTATTCCTTACCTTGTGATGATAATTGCAGAGTGAAAATAGGAATAAAATGTGGAAAGCCACAAATAGTAGCCGTAAAGAGAGTGAGAAAAAGGTGCCTTAAGACAGTTCACATGGCCTGATGGGTTTGAAATAAATTTAACGATATAACAAGCAAATAGCAAAAAAATCCAAAGCCATAGAAACCCCCAGAAAATAGAAGGGAGTGAGACAACCATACCTATATAGAAAGCTATGAAGAACAAAGTTCTCATGTACATGTACAAGTATTTTTCTGTCACTTCTGTTTACTTACTGGTGTGGGTTTTGTTTTTGTCTCCTGTGTCTGTTTTTAGATTACTGACAGTCCAGTTGTGGGTGCTCTTCGTCCCAGGAACGCTCAGCTGGACTGCTCCAAGTTGGAGATGCTGGGGATAGGTCAGAGAACACCATTTCGAGCTGGCATCAGAGAATCACTTTGGCCTTTCCTTGTTGACAAGAGATGGAGACAGACAGTCTTCCATTAGTTTGTAACTTTTTTAGTAAAAGTATGGTATGTGGCACTTTTTTAAAAGAAAAAAAAATAGTTTTGTATGAGTGTTCTTAAATCGTGACATTTATGGGCTTTCATTTAATTGGGTAAACAAATGGTCTTGCACTAGTGAAACTTAGCCTAAAGTGTTCAGTGACAAAAACTGAGCCTATTTGATGTCATGGATTTTTTCCTTCCATTTATACCAGTCTAACTTGATATCTGTTCTTGGTGGGTTGAGGTTCTTAGTAATGAGTACTGTGTGATGCTAAGAATGACTCAGATCACTTGCTGACTTACTTTTGGCTGAAATGTTGCTGATGCTTAAGGTCTGTGCCATTGTTGTATATACCATTTCTCTTCATTAAAGACATGGTCAGTTACTTTATCACCAAAAATCTGAGGTTTTTGTTTTTAATTTCTGAAGATGGTGTTCTTAGGGAGTTAAGCTGAGGTAGGAATCCTTAAATGTTTGTTTTGCTTGAGCTCTGATCAAAATGTTTTTTAAAAAAGTGAAACTTTATTTTTGCAATTATCAAGTGTACTTTTTATGCTTGAACTATTTTCAGAATGTTCTGTACATTGAATGCCTGCAGCTTTGTATTTGTACAGTAAGTTGTATGCATTTGTTTTCATGGTGACTATTAAAGCTAGGGGAGGGTGGGGACAGTGGGAAACCAATAGTTTTGAACTGGGTTTTTTTTGGGTAGGGGATTGGAGTTGAAGGATTTTTTTTTCCTGGGTGTTTGTTTTTTGTATGAAAGCACAAAACATCTTCATCCTTCCCTTCCCTTTTTGGGGACAGCATTTGCAGCTTCTTAAATTAATGGAAGATGTTTGTTAGTCAGTACATGGGAGATGGACAGGAAAGTGTTCAATAATTTGTAGCACTGCAGCAGCTTTTGCACAGACTGTCAGACCTGGCACTGCAGTAGTTAATATAAGACAGTCTTTAAAGCTGGACTCAATAGCCAGGTAACGTGGAGGAAGAGCACTGTAAGGCTTTGCTTTGTTTTGAAGTTGTAGAAGCAACAGTATGAATGTTCTGATACTGCTAGCAGATTATTAGTAAAGCTAGTAAAAGGTCCAGTTGGGTGGTCATTTGTTTTTCTGAGGCTGAAATGAAGGGGGAGGGAAAGATGTTCAGATTTCTTTTTTTTCTTTAAGTGTGTGGGGGAGACACATGCAAAAATAGACCAATTGAAGGTCTTGTAAGGGTGAGCTTTACATTCAGTCATTGCATTTCAACTGGCATATGCTAAGCAATCATAATCCCAATCTGTTTTAGTCTGAAGACCTGATACACACATGGTAACCTATCTCCAAAATGACAATAAATATATATTGCCAGCATGAGAAACAGTTGTTGATTCTTTCTTTACCATCAGAATTTGTATATCTGAATCAGAAATGTTTGCAATTCTTCTTGAAACCTGTGTGCCCTTTCAGCATTGGATTTTTTTTCCTTCTTTAATTCAGTAATTATTTCCAGACTTGGATTAGATTGGATCAGTTTCTCTGTCAGTATCACTGCCTTGGAGATGTGATAAATGTACACACTAAAGATGCAGAAGGTGTTGAAAATGTGAGCCCTGAAACATCTTGGGCCTCAGGGCTGGATCAGGAAGATTCTATGTCTGTTTCCCTTGCAGAGAGCAGTTTGACCAGGAATGAGAAAAGGATGGCTTCTCTCCCAAAGATAAAGGACCTAAGTGAGATGAGTTGGGCATTTTACTGGGAGGAAAAAATTGAAATATTTCAACTTCTTTTTTCATGCTGAGCAAGTAAGTCTCACTGTCCAGTTGTAGCCTATCAGAGGAGATCTGTGTCCTCAGCATCCCCCTTGGAGACTGAAGTCTTGAGGCATTTTGCTACTGGACAGACACCCTGGAAGACATTTCCCTCCTTTGGTTATAGAAGTGTAAGACAGCACCAATAAATATTGCAAGAGGCAGTGGAACTAACACTGTCATTTTCCAGTCACTTTAAAGATATGTTACTGTTGAAATAACTTGTTATACTCTTCCCTTTTTGTTTCTGGACCCATGACACTGGAGGTGTTTGTGTTCATCCACAAGGGCCCAGGAACCTTTTAGGGTCAAAGCTGTTGTTCTTGCATGAGACACAGTCTTGGTGTTGAGAGGAAAGTGTGGCCTCTTTTTACAGAAGCAGTGCCAGTTTCTGCCAGGTTAGTGCTCGTGAAGTATGGCAATACAGAATTCTGCTCCCCATTTGAGGGTTGTTGGAGGTTCATATTCATTTATTCATTGCTGGCTGTCAGCAGTGGGCATAAAGGAAGAAAAGTCACTGGTTGTGAAGTCCCGTTTTCTGTTCAGGCTGGCGATGCTGAGGAGGCCCAGCAGAGCAGGAGCTGATGTGTGTCTCAAACACCAATAGCAGAATGGCTGTGGTGCCAGCCAAGGGCCACACAGGGGTTGGGCAGCACTTTCCTGGGACAAATCTCCTTGTTCTGGCTGCTGGACATCAGCACAACACATAGAGCACAAGCACAGGAGTGTAGCCCAGAAGTGGGTGTATATTTTTCAAAAAGACCCCAAAGCTCCCTGACCCATTTCCAGAAAGGTTTAGGAAAAGGGACTGCAGGGTAACTAATTTGCATAGAAAGTGATAAACTCATCTCTAGGGCAGGGAAAACTTACCTAGAGAAAGGATCCCCACCAGGCCCAGGACTCAGGGCACATCAGCTGGAGCAGCACTGGAGCCAAGACTGGTGATCTCTTTCTCCCTTTTTTCCTCTCTGCCCCTCTTTCATTCATCTCTTTGCTTTCACCCTACTCCTTTATGCAAAACCCCCTGCCATGTGCTTATATAGGAGGTCAGGGACTAACTGGTTTCAATTTCCATGCCAAGTGTGTAATTCAGTAATAAAACTTGAGAAGCTTTTGCAGGCCTTCTGACTTTTGTCATCCTTTACAACCACGAGTGAGTCATTTGAGGAAGTTTCTTGGTTGTTTGTGCCTGAACGGACTGCATGTCTCTCCAGGAGGCTCAGGAGGCACCTGCTTGTGGAGAGCAGGATGGCAGCAGGGGAACAACTGCTCCAAAGCACCTGGAGGTACCTGCAGAGCTGTGACTGTGCCTGTGGGGCACCTGGCAGGGCAGGTAACACCATCTCCCATGATATCAGTCATTTCTGCCCTCATGTACATGAGGCTGTTTTACATTAACTCACTAATGACATAAATTATCCAAGTTTTAACTATTCTGATCCCACATACTCTGTAATTAAATTGGAACTGGATGTTCTTTTAAGTGGCACATCTTTAAGCTACTTGCTTCATGTGTTTACTTTACAACCAGTCCCTCACATACAAAACTGCTTGTGCATCTAGCAATTACAGTATAGCAGGAACTTAAATGAACTGTATAACAAGATGAAATATATTGCCTCTTACAATATCCACTGGTTTTGATGAGCTTTTGGACTTCAGAGATGCATTGAATGATAAGCTTAGTGCTGTCTTGAGGGTCCCTGAGTTGCAGCTTTGAGTTCAGGGAACTTGTGGCTTTGCAGTGTTGCTTGTTTACTTCATAACAACTTTATTCAGTTACTTGCCTGAGCTAGTATTTAATTAAAACCTTAGAGAAGTGAGACTTCTGTCTGAAATGGCTTCTTTATAACCTGAAAGAGGTCTCTTGAGTGGGATTGACTGTTCAGTGACACTGACTTCCAAAATAATGACTGCTGTGTAATGTCATAGGGCATTTGCCAGCATGAAAAAATGTCATTAATAGGTATGGAGAAAGAAAAAATGTGTAGGCAGCAGGGATTAGGAATTACATTAAGAAAACTATTACAGAAAAGATTTCTCTCTGTGCTTAATGTTTCACTGATTTCAGTAGGGTTCCTTACTATGCTTACATTTAAGTACAGGATAAAACTTCTAAGCATCAGTGCTTGGGAGTACCTTGATGAGAGGTGAATAAGGATACAGATTATCGACTTCCATGTATTTTTAAGTTTTGATAGTACTCTGTTGGGGACACTGTAATTCAAATTGGTATCAAAGAGTGCAGCAGTTAAGTTCCAAATCTTTTCACTGCACTCAGGCAGTTAGTGCAATCACAGGGGATGCACCTGATGAGATCCCCAAGGCCACTGCTCCTACCCCAGCTCAGTGACCCTCACGCTGCTCTCCTTTGTTCAGCAGGAGCAAAGTCCAGCTTCTTCAGCTTCCAGAAACCTGATTCACCTAGCTGTGACATGGGGGCACTCCTGTAAGTGCCTGCATACCCCACAGATCTAGAGGATTCACTTCTGGAGGATAATGTTAAACTAATGGAGAGGAAAAGAAGAGAAAGATTTATTAATGGCAAGTCCAGACAAAAGGAAGGGGACTATGAAAACACTGGGTCTGAGCCTTTCCCAAAACACAGCAAAGGACTCTTATTTCTTCCTTTCTTTGAGGTAATACAGGCGGAGTTGAATGGAAGTTCAGCAAAATACCTTGGTATTCAGGCTTTCTTTTATTTCTATTTTAGTTACAGTTGTCATGTTATGATTGGTCTCCTCCTTGTTTGATTTTTGAAGAGAACTTCCAGTAGGAAGAGATAAAACACAGAAAGCTGAGAGTATGGAAATGAAGGACTGCAAGGGACAATGCAGGAAACAGAACAAATACTGAACTGATGTGAAAAACACAAGCTCATGTTCTTAACAGTGGAGTGAAAGGTTCAGAGACACGATTTAGATCAGCAGGGTGCACTGCCAACACATGTCAGGGTCCTGAGGGAGCCACTGGCCCTGCAGCCCCTTTCCCTGACCCTGGGCTTGCCTGCAGAGTAAGGCCAGCTCTAGGATGGCGTTGAGTGGGAAAGAGCTGTGGGAAAACTCCCTGGGCCTTTTCCCTGTGCCTGTGGTCACAGCCCCTGCCCTGTCAGCTGGGGACAGGCTGTGGCCAGGGAATGAGGAGCTGCCCCTCTGGCTTCTCCCTGGCCAGGGAAGTAAGAAAGCCTAGAGGAAAGAAAGGGCCTGAGATTAGTGAACCAACTTAGAATGTTTCCCTTCTTGAGTCTTAATGGTGGCTATTTTGACTTTTTCTTTCTAAAGTGTGTATTTTCCTGATAATTTGTTAAAAGACAAAGCACAGCATTAGGCACCAGTGAGCATCTAATAGCAGCAGAAGGAGTAGAAGATGATTGAGAACACTGTGGGCTTGTAAATCTGATCTCAGCAGCAGAAAATGCATGGAGAGCAATTATGCACACAGAACATTTAGATATATGTAATTGCTTAAGGGGAGTCAGCATGGATCCTGGAAAAGAAGATTAGGCAAGATAAATGTGCTTGGCAGCTCTGAGTAGGCAGGACAGCTAGAGTGGATACCATTTATCTGGATTATGGGGAAGGAGGGGAAAATTTCTTAATTTTGCATAAACTGAAAGATGACTCATTTTCCAAGTCCATAAACATAGCTTGAGAAAAGAAAGCTGGTGGCCTGGGTTATGGCAGGTAGAGACAACAGGCATAAATATCATGTAACACTTGTACAAAAGTTCCCCATCTGATTTTCAGAGACTACTTAGTGAACCCCTGAGGCTTTGTGTTTCTCTCTATTGCATTTAAGTAACCCCCACTGGCTCTAGGACTGTCCTAATATAACCAGGGCAGGTTATATTAGGATAACTGAGCCAGGGCAGCAGTTTGTGTGGCAGGGGCTGGAGCCTGCATTCACCTGTGAATATCCACTGCCACAGAAGTAGGGATGCAGGAAGGGTCCAGCCTGGCATCAAGGCAGTAATTAAGTTGCCCATTTGAAGATGTGGTGGAACCTCATTTAAGACCACATCTTGCATTAACTCAGGGGTGGAAAGCACTGGATCTAGGACAACTCTCAGGGCCTCCATTCCATCTCCAGCAGCCATTCTTAGGATTTCACTTTTATTCTACATGAAACATTTCAGAACTTAGAGCAGAGCAAGGACATTTTCACTTTAGAATATACAGCTGAGCTGGAAAACTCTTCACAGATTGGACTCTAGTGTGTTTTCCCTGTCTCCAGTTGGAGTGGTCACAGACACCCATCCATGGCACATTTATGGCCTCACTGCTGCTGTGCCACCACTCCAGAGCACGTATCCAGCACTCCTCAGGAATCAAAACCAGCTGGAGCTTTAAAACTCAAGTCATTGCAAAAGCTCATTTTCATTCTGCACTGAAGGCTTCACGCAGTTTACACAGAGGAATTAAATTGATCAGAGTACCTTTCACAGGGGACAGCCTCATTTCTAGCTCTCAAGGGAGCTTTGGGTTTCTTGGGTGCTTCTGGCACTGGGATAAAATATTTACATACACTGACTACCTGCTTTGTGCCTCCCACACATGGTGAGCACTTCTGTTCCAGCTGTGCTTTACAATCATTTCCCTACACAAAGCTGCACTTTGTACAAACCAATCCTCAGTCCTGAGGCACCTTTGCTCCTCAAACCATACTGCAGCTTTGAGTTAAAATAGAGCAACTTTGCAAGACAGTTTTCCCCATTTTTCCCTTCTGGAAATGAAGCCCTTGGATGTGTACCACAACCACCAGCCAAGGAGAGCTGAGGGTGAAATGGAGAGCTCAGACCCCTCAGAGAGGAGCAGCCTGTGAGCTCCAGTGGGGTGGAATCTGTGTAAAGCTGGTGAGCCCCAGATGCTGCCTGGGGAAGAGCCCTACCCAATGCCTACCCCCAGTGCAAGAACAGGCACAGCCATCCCTGGAGGAATTCCCCAAGTCTGTTCTTTAGACCAGACTATCCTGGAAAATGTGCTATCTCCATGAATATCTGTAACACTTCTCTGGTGAAAAAGCTGAATATTTTATGTGTGTTGGACTGCATATTTTTTTTTTTTTTTTTTTTGGTTGCTGTTGTTTGTTTGGGGAGGGGAGGAGGCATGTTTCTGATTCTGTTACTTTCTTTTTCTGTTTGTTTCTCTTAGTTTCTGGGTTTTTTGCTTGCTTTGTTTGGGTTGTCATCTTGTTTAATTAAAGCTCTCTGTGCCCTGCGAAAGAGACTGAATAGACTGAAACTGAAGCACAGTAGCAAAGATGGTTGGCAACAACCTTTCCTTTTCGAGTTGCCCCCTTGGTCCAGAATCAGTGTTTGAGAGCTGGGACGGCGTTTGCTTCGACTTCAGAACCTGTCTGAGGCCGAGAGCCCCTGTCTGTGACCCGAGCCTGCAGCCACAGCGCTCAGGGATGGGCACAGCGTGCGGGACAAGCCCGGGTTTATGGCCATGAGCCAAACACAGCAGGGACTGCGGCAACACTCCCGTGTTTGCAGCGCAACCGAACACAAAACCAGCCAGGGACAAGAACGGGCTATTGAGGAATGCCCGGATTTGCCTCAATTAGCCAAACACGTGGGCGGTCAATGCCGGGGCGGGATGGCGGGGCTGGGTTCCCCGTTTGGGACAATTATCCGCACCCGCGGTGCCGGTTCCGGGGGGATATTGGGGCTGGGTTCCCCGTTTGGGGCAGGTTTCCGCACCCGCGGTGCCGGTTCCAGGGGGATATTGGGGCTGGGTTCCCCGTTTGGGCCGGGTTTCCGCACCCGCGGTGCCGGTTCCAGGGGGATATTGGGGCTGGGTTCCCCGTTTGGGGCAGGTTTCCGCACCCGCGGTGCCGGTTCCAGGGGGATATTGGGGCTGGGTTCCCCGTTTGGGACAATTTCCCGCATCCGCGGTGCCGGTTCCAGGGGGATATTGGGGCTGGGTTCCCCGTTTGGGGCAGGTTTCCGCACCCGCGGTGCCGGTTCCAGGGGGATATTGGGGCTGGGTTCCCCGTTTGGGGCAGGTTTCCGCACCCGCGGTGCCGGCTGCGTTCCGCGCTGGCCGCAGTTGCCGGGCGCGGGTGCAGTTGCGCAGCGCGGCCGCCGGAGGGCGCTGCTGCCCGCGCGGCGCGGCCCCGCGCGTCTGGGGCTGTCGGAGGCAGAGCGAGTCCGCGGTTAAACATTTCCATTGTTTGTTGTTTCTTTATTATTTCTTCCTGTGCTTACATTGATGCAAGCGGCCAAGCAGATGATTTATCCTCATTTGTCAGTTTGACGGACTCGTGCTAATTGCGTGAGTAGGGCGCTCGTTTCCCCGCGATGCACGGCTTGTACAACAGGTGATATTTGGTTGCTGGTGCACATCACCTGCGGGATGCTACCTGCCAAACCTGTCATTAACATTTCAGGTGTGTTTTTATACAGGCACAGTAAAATGGCTGGAGGCAACAGGATCAGTTTTGGGGGGATGTGTAGTAATGAGTTTACTTGCTCCTTTTCTGCTGGATGGCTGAGAAGCAATAACAATGCCCGAAGTCTGAAAGTTTGTGGGCCATCAAGCATGATGTTACACTGCAGCTTTCTCGACTGGTAAGGAAATCCTGAACACAATTGGTTTGGGAGTTTTCTTGTAAAATATACTGTGAGAAAAACTCTGCAAGATTTAGTTTTGTTTATCTAGCTTAAATATAAACAATCTCATTTTCATAATGTGTGAATTTTCTCTGTTTTAAAAGGAGTGTTCATCTGCTTCGTCTGCAAGTGTCAGTTACTCATACATGATGACAGAAGTGCATTGATAAGGCAGTCAGGAACAAAATGCCAGGGCCTTCACATTCTGTCTCTTGACACCGTGAATCCTGGTGTTTAGTTTTCACTTACTATGGCAGATTGCGTAAGCATCGAAAAGAAATGCACCTAATCCTGAAATGCACTTTTGACCCCTTTCTTTGACCCTGACACATGTTGACATTGGAAATTAAATTTTGGCAGTTTAGCTGCATTCAGTAAAGGGAAGTTTGCAGAGGCAGACAGGAAATCCATTCCTACTCTGTAGATTTATCACAAAAATGCCAAAAGCAAACAACAAAGCAAGTTTGCTTTACTGGAAACAAACTCACACCTTTGCTCTTTCAGAGATCCTGTTTACAAGTTAAAGCCATGGCTCAGACTGTCTTTCTTCTTAAACTACCAATCTATAGGTGCTGCCTGAAGGCACTTGCAAAGGAAAAGATCAGGAGATATCCTGCTGCTATCATGGTCTAACAGAAGCACTTGATGTTCTGAATCCTGGATGATTGTGTTTCAGTAGTCTGAGAGCCTGGAGAGCTGAAGCTGAAATGGAGGCACTGGTGTGCTGGCACCAGCAAAATGATTGCTCTCTGTAGAAAATCTCCAGCTGACGTTACCCAGACCAATAGAAATCTTTCTGGCTCAAAGTATGTTCCCAATAAGCCTATTAATGGGTTACATAATAAAAAGATTCTAAAAAGGTCACTTGAAAGGACTCTTGATGTTACCTTGCTCAAAGGCTCTGCCCATGCTTGGAATAAAGCTGGGTTGAAAGTGGTGGTGAGGCACAGTTTGGGTTCAGCTCTGGCTCTTCCATTAGCAGCCTGGCAAGAGCCTGGATGAGATGTTAGGAACTATATTTTCTTCGTGGAGGAGGAGGGGAAGGTTTTGAATTTTGTTAGAATTAAACAAGGTGCTGTGAGGCACAAGTAGCTTTATTTTTTTAAATTTTATATTTATTTTTAGTTCCTTAATGTGATTGGATTTGTGCTGAACATTTTTCTATGTTACAGGTCATGCATGACACAAAATTCATCGTAGATTGCTTTTAAGACTGTTGTCAGCATGGAATTCCTTCTCAGAATGGACCCAATCTGTATTTGGAGAGAATTAAATGAAATCATTATAGATTGTGAAACAGACCTAGCCATGAAAGTGTTATGAGAACATGACAAGAAATTGCTCCTGTCACATGGTGATTGTGAAAGTTAATGCACAGAAAGAAGAAAGTGATGAGGGAGTAAAGATTTAGATTTGTTATGCTGGCTAGAAAATAAATGCAATAAGTTTGTAGTATAATTGGGAAGAAAACCCAAGTATTTCGGTGCCCAGTTCTGCTCTCTGTTTGCTGGCAATGACTAATTTGCATTTTGGCACTCTAAGAAAGGTGTACATGGAGGTGATTTGTTATGATTGCTGATAACTTGTCAGGTCTCCATTGGGCACTGTTGTTGGTACAGTTTCTGGTGTGAAACTCCATTTTAAATATAGAAACAGATACATTAAAAAGAAGCAAAAATTTCTCTTTTTCCTTTCTGTCCAGGAAATTGCTGTTAACATTCTTCCAAACTGTTTCCTCTTTCCAGGAGGTTTGTTTACAGTCAGTGAAGTAGGCAGCATGGTGTAGTCAGGACACCAAACAGAAGAGAATCTCCAAACTTTACATCCATGGAAGCTGCTGACAGCTGCTTTTTCCTTTGCATTGCCTCTGGCTGGCTGGTTCTGCATCATCTCTCCCTCACATGGGTGTGTTTATACCATTCTCAGTTATGACATGGCATTTCTTACTGGCAGATAAACATCACCTACAAATACAATGGAAATAGAAGGGTATTGTTACAATGCCTCACCTAAACATTTGCTCAAGAACAGGTGCCTTATCTGTAAAATCCTCTGGATGGCACTGAAGCCTTAGATATATAAACTGAGAGTCTTCTTTTGGGTACCAAATCCTATTATCTAGGTTAGCTCATCTGTATTCAAAAGATCAATGTTGCATTATTACAAAGATCCTTTCAAGTGTAAAAAGGATGGCACTTCATTACAGAAAGTAAAAGAAACTAATCAAACTTTCTTGGTGAAATCATTGACTTTTTATAGTAAAGGGCAAATTTAAGAATTTGAAAGTCCGAAATGTAAGAGTCTTGCAGTTGGGGCTCTGTGCTGCTCTGACTTAAATCTTCTGTAGCACAGTCCTTGGATTTTCACATAATCTGGAGAAGAAAGTGGTGTGATGTAACTCTCCTGATGGCTTCTGGCTAAGCCAAGTTGCCATTTGCCCTGCTGCAAACTGATATTCTGTGTTGCTTAGGAAGTGTCCAGCATGCAAAGAGGGTCTCTGTATGAGATAATCTCTTTGCTGAGGACAGTTAGCTGTTCCTTAGCAGGTATTCAGTTAACCTGAAATCATAACGTGTTTGAGTCCTTACCTAAGATGTCTTTTAGCTTTGTGCAACTTGTCATAAGAAATACTCAGCTATTTTTTCCCTTTTTGTTATGTTTCCTTAGTGAAAGGACAGCACAGAGTTATACAGTTTCCTGGTTTATTTCTGATAGCCAGATCTCCTGTCTCGTGTCTCTTCCTTGTAGCTTTTCAAATGCTTTGCTACAGAAATGGTTATTGCTGCCTTACATTGCCTGAGGTCAGGTCCAGGACAGAACTCAGACCACTGAACTTGCACTCCTCAGAGAACTGGTGCTGATCAGCAGCTCCTCTATAAACACCTCACTGTCAGCATTGGTAATCACTTTTTTTTCCTTTTGCTTATTTCCTTGCCTGATTAGGTGACTTGTGTAACTCACCAGCCATTGGTAGGCCTTGCCATTGAAAATTTTACTCAGAATTCCCTTTTGTTGACTGAGTACTCAGTTCATTTTCATGAATAAATCTCCAGCATCTGATCATCCACAGAAATGAATATAAATGGATTATGAATGCAGCCAAATCAAAATTCAGCTTTAGTTTGCATGCATATTCATGAATGTTTCTTCTCACCAGCTCCTTTCTCACTGACAACAGGCACGAGTGGAGCTGCCAGAGGTCAGTGCAATAGCAGATCTCAGCAGCACTTACAGCAGATCAGTCCAACCAGGTTGTACCACTTTGCACTTTGAACTCTCTTCCTGCTTCTCCATCACATCTCAAACAGTTTTACACTTCCTTTGTGCAGGGAACACTGGACTGGCTGTTTCGGAGTCAAGGTGAGGTGTTGGAGACTGCAACCCTGAAATAAATTGTAATTAACATGATAATCCAACTACTCCATCCTCAGTACTTGAAGGTGGTTGCTGGAGAAAACTGAGCATAAAGTAGAATTTACCTCAAGGAGAGAGGGAAACGTCTTTCCTTTTGTGTTAGGATGGGTTCACCTGGGGATTTTCTGAGATGAGCTCAGTTGGTTGGAGCCTGGTGTTGATGATGCTGGGACTGTGGGCTGGATCCCTCTATGGACCATTCACTGAGCTGAACTCAGTGATCCTTGTGGGTCCCTCAAACTCAGGGTATCCTGTGATTTCCTCTATTTCTGGAAACAGCTGCTATTGTTTGCTATCACAGATGAGCTGCTGGATTAGGTGAGCACTTTATAGTTGTGAGGTTGGTAGGATTTTTCTCTTTCTGGAAATACTGGCAACAGATGTACTGCATAGGTTGTGCAAGGCTATCAAAGGGTAGAAATGTGTATTGGGCTGAGGTTTCACATGATTAACTGTGCCATTGGGGAAGATTTGTAAGAACACATACAAACCTAGTTAGTAATTATTGGGTTATTTCTGGTAAATAATGGAAGACCACAAAAAAACTAATTTATTTTCTTTAGAGCTGATTGTATTTACAGATTGTAATGTGATTTCTAAATTATGTTAGATGTGCTTTTTTCCTCTACTCTTTTTTTAAATTATTATTTTTGGTGGGTGTTTATATTTTATCAGTTTGCTGAGGTCATTTAACAGTTCTGTTACAAGTGTCCTTGGCACTGCTGCCCCAGAACAAAATGTACTAAAAAAAAAAGAAATGGAAATATCTTACTTTTCCCCCTCATGGCTTCTGTTTGCCATTTCTGTCACTGATATTGCAGCTTTAGAGAATGCAGAACTGAAATCCTCTGCCATTTTACTGTGACTCAGGAAGGCTAAAGTGGACTGCACAAAGCTATCAAGCTGGATTGCAAGCTCTTTTATAGGGCTGTTTTCCTTACATTTCTGCATTTTAATTGCTCACCAAATGTCTTGACTGACCCATCATCTTCAGGAGTTGATTTCAATGGAAACACTGTGTTTGATCTAAAGAACAACACAAATAAATGGGGATTCTATCAGTAGATTTTTTTTTAAGGCTCAAAGTAGTCTTACTATTCTTCTGCAAGAATTTAGAGGAAAACAAGTTGTTTGGTTTTTTTCTGTAAATGTATGATATTGTTATCCATCCTTTGTAGAATATGGCTCTACTAAGAAGGGATTAAAAATATTTTTTTGTGTTTTTAGACATCTTTTTCTGAGTTTGACAAATGACTTTTACAAAACCTAATGAAGACCAGGATGGGCACAGCTGGCAAATGAATTAATTTCATTTCCTAGTAAATAAAGTTATGATTTCTGACTATTTGTATTTTAATATAAGAAATGAATCTTCTACCTAGGTTTTTACTTCTTAGGTTTATTGCTGACAGCTTAAAATTTGTCCTGGAACTGCATGACTTTTCTTCCTGTGTCTTGATATTTCTGGTGCTGTATCCCACGTGAATTGGAAGAGCTCACTTCTGCCAGTGGTACATGGCACTAGGGCACTCCATCATCAGAGGATTTTGTTTTGAAAGTAGCAGGATTCTGTATCTCAAATTCTTCATATTAGCTTTACTGTTGGGAAGCACTATATTTTAATAAAAACGTTCAAAAAGTTCACTCCTTGGGTTCAAAAGTTGCTGCTTGGAGTGTTTGTGGCATTACAAAAACTCTGTGCCTGATAGGTTTTGAAAACATTAGGAGCATGTGAATAGTTCATTATTAGATCCTCATTTTGCTCAGCCATGGCCTCTCCTTGGTGTAGCAGCCCTGTGTCAGGGACCAGCCACCCTGGCACCCACAGCCAGCACAGGCCAATCCCTAACATCAATTTTCTATTCCCTATGCATTGGTGAGGGAGTTTGAGAGTAGAGTCCTAAAATACCTTTAATTCTGGTTAAGACCTGTGTCTGACTACAGTTAATTTTCTTCTTCATTATGATTTTGACTCAGGTGGCCCTGAGTGCATCTGGGTTTCCTGTTAATCCCTACCAAAAAATGTCCCACTGATGCATCCTCATATTCCATTAAGCCTGTCTTCCCATCACTTTATCTCATTAACTGCTTGATCAATGTCAAAAAAAAGAATAATCTTTCATTAGCTCACAACTTCAAAAGACTCAGATTTTTAGATCAAACAGTTTCTCAACAGCTGTATAAAAGTCTATAAATCCAAGAGGTTAACTTCAAAGAACACCTTGTGGGTGTTCTGAAACCAGTTGACAAGTAAACAGTAATTTATGACCAAAGATATGCTCTAATGAAATGCCTTTAACACCGTGGGTAATCTCCTAGTCTTTCCCTTTTTATTCAAGTGGGTGGTTCCTAGACTGACAGCAATACAAATGGATGGCTCAATTAGCCATGGAGCAAGCAGTGATGTTCTGGGGTTTTTACTGGACCATTCTACCAACATGCTTAAAATATGCTTCATTAGGAGTGGGAAGCTACTCCCAGAAAAAAAGGAACAGCCAGGACTTTATTTTCACTTGCTTGTAGGCCTTTCTGTTAAGGCTGGCCAAGCTGAATTTGCTGGGCTGATGTGTAGAGCAGCAAAGCTGAGCAGCAGCTGGTGTTCTAAGGGGTAGTGAGTGGGAAGCTGGGAGGAAAACCTGATGTTTCTGTGTTATTCCATGCCCATCTTATAGGGGTGATAGCATAAGGACTGTTACTTATTCCATGACTCAGGAGGTCCAACTGTTCCATGTGCAGAAACTCAGGAAGTGATTTGAGGGAGGACATGCAGAACAAGGGGTGGCTGGGAAGAGAACCTGGCCCTTGTGCAAGTCCTGCCTCTTTCCAAGTGCTTGACTGAGAGCATCAAAGGAAAACTGGGGCTTTGGAGTATGGTCTGAATAATTTATTCGTTTGCTCTGAGGCGTATTATATTAGGGAAAAGGAATTCCTTTACCCTAATACAATGCTGGGAATTCTGGATGTTTTAAAGAGATTAGAAATCCAGGCCTAAGGAAAGAAAAACAGTAAAGGCCATATCAGGTCATTGCTTCTGACATTTGTGATTGTATGATCCTAAATGGAAGCATCTGAATTGTATTCTTCTAGAAGACAGAGAGTAGTGTGTCACTCTATGTGGATGGAAGAGGAAAATAGTTCTTTGAGTTAGAACTGTTTCAAGTTTCTGCAAGTATTTATTCTATTGCATTAGTATTCGCCACACCTTATTTTTATTACTATATAATATTAATTATTTACAATATATATTATTATATTAATTATTATTTATTTCAGTTCTTCAGGCTTTGCTTTAACATCTCAATCTTGTGTAACAGTGAAGGAGGGGAAAAATTTCTTCTGTGATAAATGCATATTCAAAAGGGATTGTGAAGTGAGATACCAACTGAGGTGGCTTGGGCTGGGTAGAGTTAATTTTCTTCACATTGGCAGGTATGTGCTGTGCTTTGGATTTGTGGTGGGAAAGGCCCTGATAACACAGGGGTATTTTGTTTCTTGCTGAGCAGTGCTTGTGCAGAGTCAGGAGCTTTGCTGCTTGTCTCATCACCCCACCAGTGAGGAGGCTGGGTGCAGGAGGAGCTGGGAGGGGACACAGCCTGACCCCAAATGACCTAAAGGATATCCCAGACCATACAGTCTCATGTTCAGCATATAAAGCCAGGGGCAAAGGGAGGAAGGATACGTTTGTCTTTGGTGACATTTGTCTTTAAAATTGCTGTTACACAGGCTGGAGCCCTGCTTTCCTGGGGAAGGCTGAATTCCTGCCTGGCCATAGAAGGTGGTGAATAAATTCCTTGCTTTTCTTTGCTTGTGTGCATGGCTTCTGCTTTGCCTGCTAAACTTTCTTTATTTCAATGTCCAAGCTTTCTGAGAGTTGCTGCTCTGGTTCTCGCCCCCATCCCACCAGTGAGGGAGGCTGTGGGTGGCTGCTGGGGCTGAGGTGCCAGCTGGGGTTAAACCACAGCACTGCCTGACACCAGCTGGTCAGAACCATAATGGTGCCACTGCTGGAACAGAGTGAGGCAAGAACAGATTTAATCTAAGACAGTTCTGCTCAAGGAAACCTTAGGCAATTTTACCCCTAGGAATATGTCTGAGATGAGGATCATGGGAAAAACATACCAAAGTCTTTCTCCCTTCTTTGGTCTTTCAGACCTATAATATTCTCGATACTAGACTGAGCAGAAGTAACCCATTGTGCTCCATGGTAGCACAGTAAAAATTATTTCAAGCAGTGGTAAGTCAAATATCCTCATTTGTGGAATGATTTCCATGCTTGAGGCTGACCATGATGATGAGCAGGGAAAGGTGATCCAACATAAAGGATTCTGTAACCCCTACAGCTGCCTGCTGGTGTAGAGGCTCTTAATTGGGTTTCTAACTAAATAATTATGTAAATGGTAAAACCCAATTCTAACATAAACTGAATCCAAACACCTCTTAGCTGAACAGTGCATCAGAGATTGTACCTTCTTCAGATTCATCCCTAGAGTTATGTAGTCCTAACTATGTAAGAGAAAGCTCCTGGTATGTGGCATGTGGCCATAAAACAAACATCTGGGTTTAGGTTTTTTCATAATATTGATTTGGAATTGAGTTGAAGGGGTAGCACGTGAACTGTCTGTGAATAAATTATAATTCAATGTGCTTGTTTTCTGTTCTGAGAGCTGGGCTTGGCCAGCTTGAAGTATTTAATCAGTCTGAACAAAGAAACAGACAAATCAAAGGCACGATTTAGGTGACTCAGCTGGACAATGCTTTCATAAAAATATGAATCTGTGGATTACTGATTATTTTTAGCAGTTAATATGTATGGCATAGTGGAGAGGATTGTGGGTTTTTTTGTTGTTGTTGTTTTATCTTTTTTCCTTCTGAATAAAACTGGAACTTAAGGATTTTCACATGAATGGCTGCCATCTGCAGAGTGACTGGTTCTCATTGCTTTCAAAGGTATTTATACATCGAGTTTCTTTTAAATAATAAGAAAATAATTACATTATCCATTGAGATTTATAAAATTCCTACTAGCGTCAAAAATATTGGACCTTTCAAAGATTTCCAGATCACTTATCTGTCCTTCCAGGTGGCCACTTCATTATCTAAAGTATGTGTACCTTTTGGGAAAAAGAATAAACCTCTTAAACAGTCTTGTTACTCTTGAAGAAGCATCTCTTTGGCTGTTGAAGAGTCGATGCCAGGCTATGGATGCAAAGTAAAAGCTTAATGGTCAGATTATAACAAAACTTGCCTGTGTGAGTTTGTTCTGCTCCTGTGTACTGATCAGCTTCAGAGGGGTGTTTGTAGCAGTTTTGGGGCTGTTAGGCTATTTGCAAAGGAGACTTTGAAGCTTTAGCTGACAAATAAATATCCTAAAGAGTGCTCTGATCTTTGTCTCTACACCCTTGCTATCAGCAGAGCCACCCATGTGCTTCTTGGCTGTTGGAGCTGCCCTCATGAGTGCCTTTGTGCTAGAAAGGTGCAGACACAAGTGCAATGTGAAATCACTCTGGGTGTCTCTCCCTTACTGCAGAGCCCTTCAAGTGCCCTTTCTGTGTCCTGTAGCCTCACAAACCATTTCTCTCCTGGCCCCCTTTTGTAGCTGGCCATGTGTGTTTTGTGTTTTCTTTCAATGAAAAGCCAAATCCTTACCAAGTGTTTGTGATGGGCCAGAGTTATTTACACGTTGTGTAAAGGAGGCAGTGGGCAGGGAAACAACACTAACGCGTCAAGCTTCTTGATCTGTGGGCCATTAAGCCTCCAGATTGTTTTTAATTAGCAACATTTTACCATGTAAATGATGACACTGCTGAGGCAGGGAGGTGGGAGAGAGATAAGGTGTCTGAAGTGATTAATTTGTGTTCTAGTGGCCATGCTAATGTTGTGTGGAGTTGGACTCCTATGTACATTTCCTTGCCTGATGCAAGCAAACACAGACTCATCCTCCTCCCTCTGCCTTTCATTTCATTATGGTCCATAACCACTAATCCCTTTTCCTGGCCTGAGAGCAGCCTCTTCTGAAAGAGGGGTTCTTCTCACTCTGCTCTCACTCAGGTGCTCTGTGAAACTTGGTGGCCCTTCAGTTAGGGCATGAAGGCCACACACGCACTACTGCTTGTTCAGAAAAGCACAAAAGCCTCAAGGCAGACAATTGGAAATACTGATCAAGTTCTTTCAATGTGGGTGTCAGATAAAGACCAGATAAAATTGCCTGTCCTGCTGCTCTTCAGCTGCACATGAAAGGTGCAATTTCAATTCAAAGCCAGCACTGGATCCACACCATATAGAGCTGTCAGTAGACTCAGCAGAGAGCTCTCAAGCTGCTGGTGCTCAGATGCTCAAGTACCTGTGCTCCTTGAGGGTGGCCCGTCCATTGGGCCATCCAGGCACGTTGAGGGGGCAGCATTTGAAGGCTGACACCACCCTTGCCTATGCTGCACCTGCCTTTCAGATTGCTGGAGAACTTTCATATTCTCTTCCCAGCACTTGAAAACCAAACCCCTTTCAGAGTGCACTTTTAGAGCCTCACAGCTCCCATGATTGGGCATGTCCAGTGCTATCCTGCTGCTGAGTGCCGGTGTGATGACACTGCAGGACAGTGCTGTTCAAATGAAGGAAAAGATCATGTCAGGGAGCACAAGGGGAACTTGTAAAAGTGGTACCCACAGAAGAAGGGAGGGATGTTAAGGGTAAGCCTGGGCTAAGCATTAGTAAGCAGATATTCAAGTGCAGAAGTAAAAATTGCCTGACTCAAAGGCAATTGAGAGCAGAATGAATCAACAGACAGATCAGTGAAAGTTTTTCAGAGGTTAATTCTGCAAATGGATTTGTATGGAAGCTTATTCATATTTTCTCATTTTCATGAGGAGTTTTGCCTGAATAAGCAAGACTGATTGAACCTGCAGTTGTTGCATTACTATTAGAATTGTTTGGACTATGTGAACTGGACATTCAGATCCCTCAGGCAGCTGGCAAAATGTCAGCCCTACCCATGCAATAAATACCATCCATATTGACTTGCTGCAGGACACTGTGTCCTTTCCCTTGTTCCTGGAGTGCTGAAATACACTGTTACTGCCTTCCAGGATAACTCTTCTGATCTCTTAGTTCAGCCAAAAAAACAATGTATTTATGTATAAAAGTCATAGATTCAATATGTCCAGACATCCTGTGTGTATTAGTGCCCAGAATAGGTTAAATCAATCAATTTTCTAATGAATGAGCCACACAGACAATATCTTGCTAAAGGAAGGAATCTCTTCCTGCTGCATCCAGTTTATGACATGCTTATGTAAATTTAAATGTCTTTATGCTGATGCACAAGAGATCACTGAAATTAAAAATAAAAAAGGTAGGCAATTGATGGCCAGAAAGTCTGGAAAGGTTCAATACCTTGGGCTGAGCTCAAGACAATGGTCTGAAAATATATCCAAAGTTTGTCCAGCATAGTTTCAGCATTTTGTAGAGTGAAAAGCTGAGAAATGTCCTGTGGCTGCCTACTTTTGCTTTTTAAGAGCCAAGAACTTGACACCTCAGTGTTTTTGTCTGTGTATGTGCATGTCTTCTTGGCTGTATTTTGAAAAGACGTGTATTGTTTTGTATGGCTGCAATAAGAGAGAGAAAAACACAGGCCACAGCTTGAGAGCCACCTGTGAGTAACTTGCTCTTTCATTTTTAGCTCGTTTTGTTTTGTGATGTGTTGGCATGTATTGATTACATGGGTAGATTTTCAAGATGATGAGTTAAAGAAATTGAGCAGCACATGCAGTGAGAATAAAACAGTTTGATGAAGAATGATATTTTTAATTTCAACTTAGATGCCACTTTGCCACTTGCTTTGTGCCATGCTCTGTCTTTACCTGTTCACTGTTTAGTTGCTCTGTTGTAATCTAGAGTCTAAACAAATCTGAATTTAGGACCATAAAACCACATATTTCTTGACTTTTTTTTTTATTTTCTTACTTTGCTATAATTTTAAATTTAACCTGACTCCTGCACATCTGTCTTGAATTTTGATTGTGAAGGTTGATCCCTATTCATTCCTGCTAAATGATGTGGAACAGGATGGTAGGATAGTCAAATTCTCTTGGTTTGGGGATTGGGGTGGGGGGAGTGAAGGACAGAAATTACAGGAATATTTAATACTGCAGTAAAATACAATCATAAATAATTCATGGAAAAACAGGACTTTTTTTCTCACCGCATTTTCTTCTATCACTGAAAAATCTAATTGAATATGAAGAGAAGAACAGCACTAAAGTATGTCAATGGGATAATTTGCAAAAGACAGAAAATACCTTTTCTCAGGGGCATAGTGAACTTCAGGAAAAATACCCACCAAACTGAAGATTGCTGCCTATCTTTAGGCTGTTTAGTTTTGTGCTATGTTTTATGTCTTATCTTTTTTTTTTCTTTTGATTCTTCCCACTTCCCAAAATGAATGAAATAACTAAAGTAATTTAGACTATCAGAGGATTTACAGGGAGTGTACCTGAAAAGGTTGTGAAGGGTGATAATGTTAAATATGATTGTCTCCACCCTGATTTGGACATTTAGTTTGACAAGGCTGATGTCTGGTGCCAGGGACTATGAACAATAAATCAGATTTTTTCCCCCTACCATTTTTCTTTCTTGCAAAGTTTCATAGTTAAAGGCTGTGGCTTATGGGATGGGGGATTTCAATCTTTGTGGCTCCATTTGCTCTGGTGGAGATGGAATGACTTCTTGCTTATATAGAATTGATTGAAGTAAAATGAAGTTGAAGGAAGCAAAGGAGAAAAACACATTAAGTGCTGTGTGTTATACCCTGCATGAGAGGGAAGGGGGTTACAATAACTTGCACAGCCATGAGTGTTTTAGAAACCACGTCTGTGAGACAATGTCCTGGATTGACAAAGGCATTTGGTAAATGAATTTCAGTCCCTGCAGTTGACTTTGCTCAACTTTGCATAAGCTACTGAATGTTCTATGGAGCTGTGACTGGAGTCCCTGGTAGATCTTCTAGTTGCAAGGGGATGGTACTGATTTTAAGCACTCTGGTATTTTGTATACAGTGCTCCAGCATGCTCTGCTAGTGCTGCATGTGATTCTGGGGAGCTTTAGCAAAAAGATGAAACCCTGGAGTTGGCTGAATTTCTGCCTCATGAAGCACAGCAATTTGGTGATTTCTACCCCCAGCCTCTGACTTGCTTTCCCTTAGCTGCTCCTTCTGTGCCAGGGCCCTGTGCCAGCCTTTTAGGGAGGAGAAATGACTGTGGTAAAACCAAAACAGAGGCTGGGTCCATTCTGCATGGTCAGAGGAACGATGTGCCCTAAGGTCTTTACAAGCAATTCAGTGGGTGAAGGTGTGGGTGCTAAATGAAATGTGAAATGGCTCTGAAGGTCTCCAGTGACTTCAGGCAGCAGGTTTGTTACTGGGCCCAGACAAGGCTCTGCACGAGGCTGAACTTTGGGGTAAAACAGGGGGTTCAAGGGGGGATGTGGGGTAGGCAGCTGGGGAAGGCTGCACCTCCCTAGTGCCTCAGCAATGGGGAAAGGCAGAGGGCACCTTGGGGCAGGAGTTTGGGATAAAAGGAGGCTGCACCCACTGAAACCCCGAGAGAGAGAGAGAAAACACCCAGTGGGTGTGTGCCTCAGTGGGCCCTCTCCCTTTCTTCCAATATTGAAGGACTCCTCTGTCTCTTTTTTTGGACATAAACCTCTGGCATTTGTGGATTCTTCCTAACAATGGTGAGTCTGAATGTTTGAGTGGTGTTTTGAAGAAAATGTTGCTAAGTGTGAAGATGAGTTCTGCAAAGGATAGCTAACATAGTATAATCCAGTTGATGGGATTAGGATTTGAAGGAGCTGTGGTTCTGTGTGTGAGCACTCCAAGTGCTCTTGCAAGCTTCTGGAAGCACTACAGGTGCTCCAGCAAAGCCCTGTGCTGAGAATGACACATACTCATTCCCTAGGCAGCTGCACATTGCAGATTACCCAAACCAAAAAAAAGCTCCTCTGTCAGCTTAGTTGTTTTCTCCCCTAGTCTTGCCACAGTGGAGATCTTAATGAGGTGACAGAAATTTTTGAAATCCCGATTTGCAGTGTGAAAGGCGGAATGCCAAATTTTGTTTGGCTTTAAAAGTAGTCTGAGTTGCTTTTTGTGAAACTACCTCTAGTGCTCTGTAGTTCAGTGCAGTAATGCAGCTCTGCTAGCCTTGCTTCAGCTCTGTGCCATGAGGAAAAAAACCTGAAAATAATGAAGAGAATGACTGTAGGCATAGCACTTTTACTGCAGCTCTGCCATGTGGTATTAGTGTCTGCAGCAGGAATTCTGCAGCTTTTTCCACAGTTACAACTAGATGTAGACAAGACCACGCTGAGTTCTCTCCCGTCTTCTGCCTTGCAATGTTTTTTCTTCTGTGCTCAGACACCCTTAGCAGACTCGCATTTCATGAGGCTGGGCTCTGTGGCAGCCCATCCTCCTTGGCAGGACGGGCAGGGGGCACAGAGGCTCCACACCCACCCTCCAGCAGCGCTCTGCTGCTGATTGCTGCAGTACTCTGTAATAACCAAGAGCTCAGCCATTGTGAGCATCCCTGAGCTTGCTGGAGCTGCCCTGTGTTTCAGTCTAGGCCCTGGTAATTGCTCCTGTGGGCCAAGCCTTTCACCTCCATTGTTTGATTGAAACCAGTCATTTATTGAGGTAAAATCGTCAGACTTTCTGCAGCGTTTACAGATAAGCTTTCTGTGTGACAGCCATTTAGCCTACCCAACCATCCATATATTAAAGATATTGCACATTTTCCCTTTCTATGTTCAGACAAATCAGCTGCTGATCTCAGTTTGATTAAATGTCAATTTATAGAGATCATCCTATGAGTTCACTCTCCTAACTTTTGCTTGGAGCAAGAGCACTTTTTGCTGTGCCTGTGCTAGTGTGGCTTTTTGTGGGCTGTTGCAAATTACTGGTGTAAAACTCACTAATAAAGTGAACTTTAAATACCTTTATTTGTACTTTATTAAGAATCCCTTTTTCTTTTCACTGCATAAAAGTAAATACCACTGCCTCATGAGGTTTTTCAAATATTAGTGGTTTGGAACCTACTGATATTTGCTTTATCAGTTATTCACAAAGTATTAACTAGAGTTCATTTACAAAAATACAAATATTTTGTTTATTGCCAAGTTTTCCTAATAACTAAATCTCTCAAGTCTGAGAGTGCTTTAGTGTTTATGAAAGGAACCAAAAAACTAGAAGAAGGCTGGGATGGAATTCCTGTGAGCACTCTCCTATAGTGAGATAGCTGTTATTTGCCAGGGGTTAACTGAATCAATTCTGGGATGGGCAGTCTGGGTAATCGAGAGCATTTGGGTGATTTTGTGTCCTAAGAAATTGAAATGGATGCTTTTGATGTTACTCATTTAAAATCGGATGAAAGCTAACCATTGATAAGACTCTTGCTGTTACTTAAAAGTAAAAAAATGTGCAAGGAGAATTCAATGAGTAGAGATCTTTGGGAACTGTTTTGCTCATCTTGGTGAGCTTTGTGCAGGGCATTGCCTATTATCACTCCCTCTGCCATCTAGGGTTCTTGCTCCCTTTAAAGAGAGTGCATTCAAAAGACTTTATACCTTTTCAGACTTTCTTTTGTGAAAGAAACAGGCAGTAGTTCAGATTTTGACATTTCAGAACTCTACCCTTTATTATTCAAATAATTCCAAATGATTTGTAGGAGTGTGAGTCTTTGTGCCTCATGGCAGTCAGATAATGTGTGGCACTGAAGGTTATGGGTCTGACTATTTTGCTTGAGCAATCAAGACTTCTGCTTTTGGACTATGTGTCATCTTCTAGGTTTACCTGGATTAGAGTTGCTTAAATCCATAGTTTAAATTCTGTAAGTTATGAGTCTCTACTGACTTTTAAAAATCATGTGATATATGACACGAAGACACTGAAGCTCCAGGGTGTTAATGGTACTTTATGAACAAGTTAACTTTTTGGAGCAGTTTCTTTGACCTTTGCACAGCATTTTCATTAGCAGCATGTTTGGTAGATACCTGAGACACAGTGCTTCTGCTGGTAGGGCTGGTCTTGAGGGTCCTAAGTTTGAGAACACTTCACAAATTGGGGAGTTACATTGATTTAAATTGGCAGTACTTGTTCTTGATATATCTCACTAAGACTCAAATCTTTGGAATTCTTGATACTCCAGAATCAAGTTTTGTACAGTCCTTGGCAGATGCTTTTTGCTTTATTGCTGTTGTGCCAGCAGTTGCATAATGCCCTTCCACGTTTCATCATTCTGCTGGATCTTGGTGGGAGTTCTTATTGCTGCAGCCCCAGGTCTGAAATCTCTGTGGTGATTCACAGTTGCACACAGAGAATCATTTCTGTGACCAGTTTAAAGAGTTTTTGATCTGTCTTTGCCATTGTCTTTACTGTAACTAAAACACTCCTCACTTTTTTGCTACCTTGGCTCGTATAGGTTTGATTTAGAACAATAACTAAACTGTTGGGGTTAGGTGACAGCTCATAAGCAAAAAAATTACTTCTTGAATCCTGGCTTCAATGATCAGCCCTCCTTTGCTGTGCTGTGGAAAAGTAAGAACTAAGAAGTAGGAAAAGGACATGTTATGAGGTGCAGTGAGAATTTGAAGTACAGGCTGTTACCTTTTGCTATTAGATGTGTCTACTTTGTTTTGGTTGGTGTAGTTTTGTTTGCCCAGTGCTTATTGTGTATGATTGTAGAGGATTCCTAAACCCTGCTCCCTCCCAGTCAAAACTGGCCCTTTCCCTGGTAAGGACTTGGCCTATAAAACTGTTTGTTTGACAGAATTTTGCATTATTAAACCAATTATTTAAGAGTGGGATTTTTTTCAGGCAGCATTCAACATTGAAGATAACTCAAAAACCAATATCAAGCTGTAAATTTTACAGCAACATTTTAAAAACCAACCAAGCCCACCAAACCACCTATTTATTTTAGACTTTGAGGGTTGTCTTTGTTAAAGCTGACAGATTTGTGTGTTCTTGTGTGCACTGACTTTACATGGAATGAAGTGGGGATTAATAGCATAATTCTGCATCAGAGAGTAGGTTTGGAGCAGAACTGAGGAGGGAAGGGTGTTTGGAACAAAAAATCCATATGTAGTCTATATACATTTAGATTAATAGATAATCCCAACTCAATATGTGGAAATTCAGGACATTAAAATTAACAGCATCTGGTCTTGAGGAAAAAATGAAATAAAATGAATCGGGGACATGGTGAACCTTAAATTATTTAAGCTCCTCCAGTGGTAGTGCTCCGTAATTGCTTTCCTTTTCTGTAAATGTTTCACAGCTGTGAAGTTTCCAAGTGAAGAGCTAAAGTGCTGGCTATTGCACAAAAATTAGGGCCAATTTCTGCCTGCCTTGATCTCTGGTAAAATCTCATCGAGTCCCTATCTTGTGCTCTCTGCAGTCAATTACACCTGTGCCAAGTGGTTGTGAATTGCTACTGTTTATGAGCTGGTGGAGTTCTATCTTGCATTGTGCCCAGTATACAAGACCACAAAAAGCAGCACATAGTCCAGGACTGAGGACTTTTCTTACAGCCTAAGGATGTGCACCTGAAAACAAAGACCCGTCAAAAAATACATGAAAACAACAAGAACTTCAGGCAGCTGTCTGGAATATCAGCAGTAGCTTTCTCCTGCATTGTTTGGGAGTGGGATTTCTTTCAGCCAGCATTCACAGTGAAGATAACTCAAAAAGCACTTTAGTTCTGATTGTGTGTGGGCAGCCACCATTTTGAGAAATTAAAGGTAACTTGGAGCCTTAATGAAATTAGAAGAAATGTATGATCTGTCTGATTTCCTTTACACCTCTCTAGGTTTTTCAGCATTTCATGTAAGCATGGAAAAGTTCCAGGATTTCTGCTTCCCCCTACCTGTGCACCCTCAGGCCCACATTTGAAACCAGCCTGACCCAAGCAGTGTCCAGTGTCCCCTGTGGGATGGCAGCAGTGCTTCCAGAGTTACATCAGGTGTGATGAGCTCGCCATGCAGGTGGCTGATGTAGAGAGAAGTTCCAGGTGTTGTGAGAGGGATGGAAAAGTACATCACTCAGAGAAAGCAAGATGGGAGGGAGAGACACCTTTCTTTCATGTGATTCCTCGCCTCAAGAACACAAAATTGTGTCTGCTTTTGGGACAGGCATGTTGTAGTACTCACATGAGGATTGTTTTAGTTTTACTCTTTCAGCTAATATAGATTTACATTTTTCTGAGGGAATGACTCTAGAGGATGTGTGTCACTAAAGGCTGGTTACACTTCAGCAGTAAGCAGCATGGATTTTGTTGGAATTTCTCAAATGTGTATGTAAATATATGTAAAACTGTGCTGATCAAAGCAGGATCTGCCACAAAATGTGACATAAAGATTGGCTTTGCATAATACCACTGTAGTGATAATATGGCATTTGACTACTTGTGTTGTGTGTTCTTTTTACTTGCCCTCATAATTTCTTTAACTTCGTGATTTTTTTTTTATTTTTGGGGGGTTTTATTCATTTGTTTTGGGGGTTTTTGGAAGGTGAATAGGTGCTGTTGTTCACGATTTCGAATGTTTTGAGTTGCTTGTCCATTTGATTTTTGAAATACTGCTTTTGCTCTGGTGCCAGGTTAGACTGAGTAAGCTGTAGAAAAATCCAACCTAACAACTGTGTGGAGAACTTAAAATACTATTGAATTACTTAAGTTCTTTAAACAGTTTTTATTTCTTTAAATGCATCTCACTGGTGCTACAAATAAAATTGAATTAGTTGTAATTTACCACCTCTGCCCTATGGTAGAATGAGCTAAAAAGCTTTACATAATCAAGTAATTTGGAATTTAACTAACTTGTTTATTTAAACAGAGTGTATTTTTCAGAGAAATCCATAGTCTACTTTGTAAATTCTTTTCAGATCTTTTTAATTTTATTGACTTTGATTAGCCAGCTAATTTGTACTAAATCAATAAGTGTGATTCTGATAGCTCATTTTGAACCCTTAGCATGGAAGGCTGAAACAAAGAAGGGATTAGTGAAGTGTTTTGCTGACATTCCAATCTATGCATTCTATTTTAAGTGAATGCAAGCTTTCTAATAAATATTTAATGGATAGTTGTTTGTGGTTTAATAGAATTAGATAATTCTATTAGAATCCTGTTTGGAGATTTACATGTACCATACATCACTGCTGAGGACACGGTTAATAATTTAGGCTAAGTGACTAGTAATTAGAAACACAGAGTAAGCAGGGGTGTTTTTTCTGTCATCCAAGGATTTAGGTGGGTGTTTGCTGTGCAACTGCAACTCAATTCTTAGGTTCTCTTTCATACAGGAGAACTCATTTGGCAAGATAGGGACAAGCCTCAAATGTGATAACAAAGCATGAGGCTCTTGGGTTTATTTAATATCTTATCCTCTGAGTTAATGAGTTGGAAAATAGTTCACTGTTTATCTACAGTAGATTGAGCAGATGTTGCCAATTCAATTTTATGGAACGTAATCTCTGAGAGATTGTCTTCTGCCCATTGCTTTTTCATGGTTTCAGTCTCTGCTGTCCTTAGCTCCAAGAGAACGTTTCCCACACTGGTCATGGAGTTGTCAGAAGATTAGTGCAGCAGAACTTGGTAAAAGCCAGTTACTATGAGGAGGCTTTGCAAAGACAGGCTTTGGAAATTTCTATGAGAATGCTCGGAATTTAAGTCGTAAATGGAATGGCAAGGAAAAAGCATTTGAGAAAACACTGAGGAAAGTTAAAATTAAATATTAAATACTGCCACTTACATCAGCTTAGGTTTTCAGGTGAAGCTTTAGAAATGGTTATACAGGAATCTCTATGAACCCTTAATTTAGAGTTAGTATGAACAGCTGTTCTCAGCTGCAGTAGGAGACTGCTTGTTGTTTAGACCTGATCTCAGGGAGTGGGGTTTGGCAGGAAAGATGTTCTCACCTCCTGCAGCAGTCTTGGCATGTGAGGACAATTGGAATGCATGGCTGAGTGAAGGGACCATGCCCAGCAAGCTCTGCATCCCAGCCATCCCTTGGTCAGTGAGATGAGGAGGGTGTTACCCATCTCCTGCACTGTGCAGGAGGTGAACTCTTGTTCTGTCCTCTGCTTATTCCCATTGTAATATCACCTTTGTGCATCTCCTGGAGTACAGAGTAGTCAGGGACATCTATCCAAGTAGTGTGGGAGATGCTGACCATATTCTCTGAGGCATTTGTTCTCCATTCATGTGTGTCTGTCAATACTGGAGAGCCAGACTGGTGTTTTCAGGTTGACCCAGCATTTCAGCTCTGGTGCAGTTTTCTTCATTCAGTGTACCTTCTACATGGTGTAGAGCAGCAGGAGCACTGTTGTGCTTGTTAAGAGTTTTGTCTCTAAAGCCTGGGTTACTTTAAGGTTCACTTCTGTAAGCAGGAGAGTTCAAGAGGCCACAGTACTGCAGAGTCAGCTTGCTGCCACTTCCCTTTTGTTCTTACCAGCTGTAAGATGTGTGTTACATATCTGATAGACATAATTTGCAGAATTCTTCTTTGAAGAATATTGATTTTATGAGGCTGTGTAGTTAGGATTGAAGAGAGAGAGTTTGACAAAGGCTAAAAAGTCATCCTTCCAAGAAATGTCATCCTTCCCAAATTCAGTTTTCTTTTTAATTGAAGGTGAGCTAGTTGATGAGTGTAACTAAGTGTGTAGATTTGAGGAGTATCATGTCATTTTTATCATGTCATTGGCCAGTTACACAGTAGTGTCAGGAAGTGTGCAAGAGGACAATTTTGCAGGAATCTTCAACTTAGACATGGCTGGAAAATTATGAAGGAAACTAGAAATATGAAGTAATGTGAGCATTTTTGTTTGTTTGAATTTTTTCTTTGCCTCATAATCCTTTTCACTTCTCAAAGGTTACTCCATAGCTCAGTTAATACTGTTGTGTAGTAAAACTGGCTTGAACTGGAGCTGGGCTCTGCTCTGGACACTGCCAAGCTCAGAACTGGACCTCTTGGGGTTTGGAGATGATTTCATTCTTGACAATTGCAGAGTCAGTTCTGTGGAATTCCTGTCATTACTTGAGTTAAATTTGCTGAAGCTGAGGCCTCATCCTGCCTTTAATTTTAGTGTATGCACGTGTGTGTGTGCATGTGTGTAAGGAAACCTTCCTAAAGTGCTCAGGGCAGGTTCTGAAGCATCACTGCCAATGCTGAACTCCTGGTACAGCGAGGTTAACAGGCACTGCACTGGCATGAAAGATAGGATTAACACTCTTCCTTTGAGATGCTTTTTCTTAAGCTTCTTTTAGATTTTTTCTAGTCCTGGCATGGATAAAAGAATAGCTTCCCCCTGGTTCCTTTGCTCATTTGAAGTTTGCTCTGTTCCAGTTGTATCTCTTATGAGGTAGTGATACATATTGTGTTCTCCAGAGAGCAGTTCCATTACTGTGAGCTGTTAGTTCCACTCAATATTCACTCCTTGGAAACAATGGTTTGATGAGCTGGGACACGGATTGTTATATTAAGCAAGAAAATAACTTGAACTGCTCCTGTAATTACTCTGCATGCAGCCAGTCTCAGGATTTCTGGCAAGCTCACCTTCATTTCTACATATATAATGTTACAGTACTTAGCATTTCTGTAACATGGCATTACACCTTCAAATTGTTTTCTAGTTATTAACTAATTAATCTCATAACACCCCTGTAAGGTATATCTGTTTGTTTCTGCTTGGGTGACTGTGTGGAGGATAATAGTATGTGGCTTGAATATTAACAGAGTAGTGTATTGCATTTGTAGTTGGTGCTTTGTTTTGAGGTTTTGTTTTGGTTTAACCCTGGCTGGCAGCCACTCACTTACTTTCCCTCAGCAGGGTGGAGGAGAGAATCAGAAAGGTAAGAGTGAGAGAGCTTGTTGGTTGAGATAAAGACAGTTTAAAAGATAAAGCAAAACTGAACAAACTATAAAGTAAAATAGAGAATTAATTCTCTGCTTCCCATGGGAAGGCAGGTGTTGAAAGCAGGGCCCTGTCTCACGTAAAGGTGACACGAAGAAGACAAGTGCCACAAAACTGTCATTCCCCTTCCTTCCTTCCCCTGGTGTTATTGCTGGGTATGATGCCACATGGTCTGGAACATCCCTGGGGCCAGCTGGGGTCAGCAGTCCCAGCTGTGTCCCCTGCCAGGCTCCTGAGCTGCTCACTGTGGGGCAGTGTGGGGAGGAGACCCTGAGGCTGAGTGAGCACAGCTCCACCAGGGTGAAACACCCAAACACCCCCCTGTCAGTGCTGTTCCCAGCACAAATCCAAAGCACAGCACCAGAAGAGCTACCATGAAGAAAGTTAACTCTTTCTCACCAAAACCAGTACAGACTTGAAATTCAGTTACGTTTTCTTCCTCCCAGCATCCTTGTCTCTGCTATGGAATATTGACTTGTGCTGTCCCCAAAGGCTGAACAGAAATGTGCTGTCACACCAGTGGGTAGTCCTGCAGGAGTCAGAGTGCTGTGAAAGGAAATATTTTTCAAGAAAACAGAACTCTCACAAAATCTCCCTCTTCCTCAAAGGAAGAAAAGCAAAGAAACCCAAAACCAAATCAAACTGAAGCCTGACCAATTAAAACACTTAAAAAAATTACCCCCAAAAAACCAAACCAACACCCCACCCTCCCAAACTACAACACACTCAGTCTTTGGATGTAGAAAGCATTTTATTTTGTGGGTGTGTCAAGTTTTTCTGTATGTTTAGCAGGAATCTTAGCCTGATGTTTCTCTGACCTCACTCCTAAAAGCAGATAGCAATTTTCCAGCTTTGTCCAATTAGGGTGTTTTCAAAATCTTATTCTTTGCCGTCTGTATGTTTGTACAGTGCCTTGTGCAGTAAAAAGATAATTTCAGATAGGCATTTGGGTTGTTATAAGAACCTGACTGAAAACAGTGTGGTGTTTTATTGTTTTCTTTTTTAGAGTTTGTATGAAGCAGCACCATTTGTCCTATCACTGAAAGAAGAAAACAGAGGCACTTGGTGGAACTATAAAGAATTGTATATTAACCATGGAGGACAAACAGGGAAGAGGAAGAGTAGGGTGCCCTGGCAGCTGTGTTGATTGTCCAAGAATACCTGTTTTGGCAGATAAGCTGCAAGTAGAGTTGCCAAGGTGGTCTGAGTCATGACAAGCATCATTAGACAGTTCTCTCCAAGGTTTTGGCTAGGTCACTGACTAACTGTGAATTTGGGTCAAGGACCTGACTGGGGAAAGTAGCCTCATTTATCAGCTGCCACAGCTGAGATAACAGTCATCAGTCCATTTGACTAGCTGAGGAGGGAACAACTTATTTTGGTTTAGTAATGATTTGAGAGCCTCATCAATAAAATCACCAATACTCTTCAGTGCTGTAATCTGTCCATGTCTCAGTGGCCAGCATGATTTCTTGGCAGCAGAGAAAAGGGGGAACCAAGTGGACAAGCTGGTTTCCTCTCATTTCTTCTGAGATTGCACCTTGGAATCTCAGGACTAATTCACCAAGGTTATCCAAGATGGGATCCTCTTATTCTACCAAGCAGTTCCATCTTGTTGCATAGGAATAGTTGAAACCTATAAAAGACTGGAATATTCTCTGATTTTGTGCAGAAATTGTTCCTAGAAGTTGTTCCTAGAGCACTGATTGTGCTCTTCCTCCTTGTTTTGTTTAGTTATAACAAAATAGCTCCCTTTGAACTATTCCCAGCTCACGATGACAGAGGCAAGCATTTCTGTAGGCCAGATAAGCAGGGCAGGGTGTTTTGCTAACACAGTTGTGGAACTCTCAAACCAGGTAACATCTGGCCACCTTGGAGGGTAGGCAGAGCAAATCTGCATTTCCTTGTGTGTAATTTGCCATTGTAGCCTGCCTGCAACCCTGTTGAGCTGCAACTGCAGACAGAGAAACACTTGGGTTGATTTGAACTAATTGAGTTGATCAAGTGTTGACGATTAGCTCAATTTGCACAGTCCCACTTGTCTTCACTCAGAGCAGCAGCAGTGCTGGCAAATGAATTACCTCATCAGAGCTCTTGTCACCTATAGAAGTAGAGGCATGCATTGTTTCTGTAGTGTGAGACTGATTGAAGGCTTTGGAAAAAAGTTAATTCCCTTCAAAATTTCACTGACCCTGAGAGGTGATTTGTTTTTTAGGCACTGCAGAGAGTTTTCTCTTCTGCAGGCTACTACTGCCCCAGATGTAGAATTTATATAGCAATAGCTGAGTAGCTGCCATACACTGTCTGTGTGGCAGGTGTTTGGAGTTCAACCTATGGTAATTTTAGATTTTCATCTATCTTAATTCTACATCAATGCTTTTTTTTTCATTCATGCCCCACTTGCCACTCTCCAAAGAAATCAGTAAAAGTATCTTTGTATTTGCAGGGTGATTTTTGCTCTTCTCAGCTGACACACAGTAAGGAAGTGAGAAGCACTTCCCAGATGTTATAAGCTGTACAACACCCCAAAGTGTAGGTGTTGGGAGAGCTGAGACAAAGAAGAGTTACTTGCTTTGCTTTACAGTATGCAGGAAGATGAAGTTTGAAATGGAAATAGGAAGAAGTTACATTTTATACCGAGTCCTGGGGAGTTGGCCTTCAACCATTCAATTCCTGACTGAGACTACTGTGTTCCTGTGTCTGTCTTAACACATATAAGGTCTTCCTAACACAGTTTTAGATAACTAAAAGGACTGAAAATTAAATGCCAATAATGTAATTTTGAATTTAAACTACTATTTAGTTAAATAAAATACTTGTTTAGCACTGGAAAAAGGGAAGTTTTCTCAATTCTAGTTGGTCAAACCCAAAAATTATTAAGTACCAGAGAAATTTTCTTCCAAAACTCCTGCTTGTTAGCTGTGTTGCATTCATCTGTAAAGAATGCTGCAAGAGTGTTTGCTTGTACCAAGTGAAGGGCCTTGGGCTGCCTTGGAGCAATCAGGTGCTCACTGTATCCTCTCCTCCCTTGGTTAACTTGATATTAAAAAAGCTTGGAATGCAGCTGTGGGAGTGCAGAAACACATACTCTCAAGTGATTTTATTTTTGTCTGGGTCTTTTTCATGTGGATTATGGCTGTTGGTGTCAATAGAAGCTTGATTACAATATCTGGAACTTGAGGGCTGTCTTGCAGTCAGCACTAGTGGAACAAGGATTCTTTTCCCAAGGCACCTTTGAATGCCCTTCCTTGAGGATTCATAACATTTTTGCAGCGCAAGTGTTTCAAGTCATCATTGTTGCATATACCCTAAGGTTTGGGCTAAGAACAACAGAAGGGATTTTTTAGCTATAAATAGGACAGATACTGAAACAGTTTTAAAAACTTAAGTAAAATTACTTGGTAAGGCCTGGTAAGGCGCACAAAGCTACATTTTGTGCCCTGTATTCATGATGGAAAGTGTTTCTGTGCCTTGATCTATGCTTTTTCCACAGAGTGGTTTTTTTGGGGGGGGTGAGGGGAGGGCAGGGAAACCTTCTGAGTACATGGGAGTACATGTTGCCTTTATGCAGATAAGCCACTTTTCCTGGTAAAAGCTGAATTTTTTAAGGAAAAGTTCTAAAACACAGCTTAAAATCCATGATCTGAAGTTGCAAATTTGGACCTTAAAAATTGCTTTCAGAGAAAACTCTCTGTCAGAAAAGCAAAACTGTTTGTCAAGTGACCTGTTTCACACGTTCCTTTATAACAAGGAAGAAGAGAAAGCTTTCTCTCCCTTTTCTTAAAATGCTTCCATGGAAAACAAAAATATTTTGAAGCCTCATGAGAGCTGAAATTTTGTTGATTCACATCTCCCTTCTACTAACTGCTTTTCCCACGTTGCAAATATTTAAACACCTTGTGCATTGTGGGAGAAATAGTCTGTATATTTTAATTTTTCAGCTAAACATTTTGCTTCTTCCCTGTTTATTCACTTCCAAAAAGGATAAAAACGCCCAGAATCTGAATTCTCCACTTGCAGCAGTGCTGAATTCTCAAGGTCCGGCTAGCTCCAGCACTGCCAGCAGCACGAGGGGCCCTTCTCCCGACAGCTGCCTTCGGGATAGCGCCCAAGGCAGTGCCCAGCTTGCGGCTGCAGGCACAGCTTGTGCAGGACGGAGTCTGGGAAAAGCTGCAGCCAGCGGAAAGAAGAGGGCGGACTCCAACTATGGCTTAATCCGAACTCTAACAAACGCCAGCCGGACCAGCAGGAGGAGACGAGGAGGAGGGGATAACAGCAGGTTTTAAAGGGTAGGGAGAACAAGGGAGGTGCCAGGCATTGGGCCAATGGGGGTGCAGTGGGGAGTGGGGTCCGAGGGATTGACACATGAGCAGCACCAACGGGGAACATTCTGGGGAGGGACCCCGGTTCCTCAGCCAACCATCGAACTCCCCTGCTGGAACATTCTAGCAGTAAGGGTGGGGAGTGAGAGTGATTGGCGGGGCACTGGGGAGGGGTCAGAAGAAAAGATACAAGGGTTTCCAGGGAAACCGGGGCGGAGTTTAGGGGATCCATTGTCCACTGAGGTGGAGCCAGGGAGACAGACAGCTCCAAAGGCGGGAAGGGAGAACTGGGGCAGAACCATTTTCAGACATAGGGGGACTGGAACAAACCAACCTAAGAACTTAACAAAACACAGTGCAACATCCACTGTTTACTGCTGCTTTTTCTCTTCAGTCTCTGATCTCCAAACAGCTCTACTTCAACATTTATGGGTAGCACACTTCCTTAATCTTTTCAATTTCATTGTATCTGGAAAACATTTTTCTTATTTCTTTCACTTTTTGCATTTGACAGCATTCAGTGCAAAGGCAGTACAGCCATTTATTTCTCCTTCTTGTCAGTGAGTTCTCTGTGGGTTTCTCTATGTACCTTTGATGTGCTGGCTTGGGATACAGAAATATTTAGAAAAAACAGAAAACAGTGATTTTGAAAATGAGGAATCCCTGTCAGGAGGACTCACGGGTGAATGTGGTACAGAAAAGTACCTCTAACTCTACTTTAAAAAACATATGAATAAACAAAAAATGTCCACTGAACCAAACTCTGGCAAAATTACAAATTGTCGCTGTCCTTTTAAAGCAAATGTAAACTCCCTCTGAAAGGAGCAGATGGCTTTGCTTTGTATGGAGATTTTTGTTTTCTTGCTAGTATGTGCAGCTTTTTCTAAAAAAATGTGGTTTCTTTTAATGAAGCAGCACTTCAGAGGCAGAGTGAGATGTAGTGCATGTGAAAGTTTGGGGGAATTAATTATTTGCAATTTATGTGCCTGTTTGATATTTGCATCCAGATATGTTTCTCTAAGAGTCAACCCCAAAGTGAATCACAGCTTTTCAGTAACTCCATTGCCACATCAAGAGGAGAGGGGACAAGAGCAGAGGGAACAGTTGTGTTTGTTCTGAGAAGATGAGGGAAGCCCAAAGGCTTGGCCTGGCCTGTTGGGCTGCTGCAAGGAGAAGTGGAGGTGTCCCAGCGAGCCCTGCTTCATTCTGTAACCCTCAAGTGGCAGCGCTGGTGAGACTCTTCTGGGTGCTGGTTCAGGAGCAGGATCTGGGCTGTTGTTTCTGATGCTCTTTGGCCCTGGGGAAGATGTTTATTTTGCCTTTTGAACACCCAGGACCTGGCTGCCAGTGTTATGCTGGCAGTGAACAGGGATGCTGACAAGCTGGGAGGCAGCTCAGGCTGGTGTGAGGGAGCTGAGAGTTCCTCTGGACTGAGCTCTGCTGCAGGGCTTTGTGCTTGCAGAGCAAGTCACCCCAACTTTGCCCACATGATAGTCATCTGTTTCTGGGGGTCTTTTCTGGGAAATGCTTTATTGCCTTCTTGTGGTGCTTATGCAACAATCCAGAGAGCCCCAGGCACAGAGCCCTTCGAGACAAGAGGAAAAAACAAAAAACTACCATTTAGTGTTTATTAAATAAGCACTGATTCTTATGAACAGTGTTTATTATGAAATAACCACAAAATATTTCAATATTTCACCTAAATTTGATAATTTGATCTTTTTATGCCTTAGAGGTGGTAATCTCTTTTTTTTTGGTTTTTTTTTTTTTTTTTTTTTGTCAACGTGGAACAAACATATGTTAATGTGGAACAAACAAGCAAGGCTCTAACAGCATGGGACTGTCTGCTCTGGGGGGAGCACTGCCCTGCATGATGCCTCTGCCCAGTCAATACTCTATTATTGCACGTTAAGTGGTTTGCTACAGTATCCTGTGTGCAGGGTATTGGAAAGCATCTTGTCTAATTTCCTAAGCAATAATGGTATAAACAGTATGCATTTTTTATTATTAAAAAACAAACTGTTGCCTCTGCTGAGTTAATGTTTCTTTTATATACAGTTAGCACCCAGGAGACTGACTCATAAATCAGCAAAATTAAATGGAAAGTGCAAAGTTTTGGAAAACGAGAATTTATTATAGACACAGAGTCTTTGACTCTACCTGCAGATAAACTGTAACTTGCTTAATTCCCATGTCCCAGAAATTTGGATCCTAGAGATTCCCAGGGTTTTCCAAATCCTGGAAGTCCCAAATCCCAGAATTCCCAAAATTCCCATATCCCAGGATTTCCTATCCCAAATATTTCCACAATTCTCAAATCCCAGAATTCCCAAATCCTGGAATTCCCAATCCCAAATATTCCCAAAATTCTCAAATCCCAGAATTCCCAAATCCTGGACTTCGCAAATCCTGTAACTCCCAAAATCTGAGCTGTCACGGATTTGCATTGAAAGAGCACTTTTGTGTTTACAAATGGAAACAATATATGCTGCTAACTTGCAGGTAAAATAATAAAAATTGAGTTTTGATGTGCAGTTTTTGGAACTAAGTAATTATCATGTCAAAAATGCCCTTGGGTAGCTGGTGTAAATCACACCTTCACTTGTCAGAGCAGTAATTTGCTTTGAAAGGATGTGTGGGTCTGCAAGACAAGTGAAGGTAAGCTGCTGAGCTTTATGGGACTCTGTTCTTCTTGGTTTACACGTGGGATGAACGGTTCAATCCAGCCTTTATGCTTTAATAGTAAAAGCAAATAGAAAAAAGGCTAAATACATATGAGAATTAAGGGCTTTTTGGCACCTCAAAGAAATGCCAGTAGAGGCTGCAGAAATGTCATAAATCAAACCTAAAAAACAAAGGCTGACCTTAGCTCGGGATATCTTAAGTTGGCAGTTTTTTCCTGGAAAAATACAGAGAACCTGCTATTAAAAGAAGAACTTTTATCATATCTACCTTTATGGCAAAAAGCTTCAGTCCATTGAAAGCCTGGACTCATTTTCTAATAAGTTCCTGTAGGGTAATTCTAAAGCCATTTCAGATGAGAAACTGTCATCCTGAGAAGGTCCCAGGGAAGGGCAGTCTGTGTGCAGCACCAGAATGTGCAGAGGTTTTCTGTTGGAGCCTTCTGGAACTCCAAATGCATTAGTGTGGGATGCAGTGCCTTGAGCTGCTGGTCCCGTAGTCTCTGCCCAATGCAGCCTCTTCATCTTAAAACAAAAGAACCCCCAAACCTAAGAAAAACAACCTCAGAAAATTCTGCAAAACTATGGTAAATGTCTTGTTTTAAAATTGCACCAAGCCAAAGGGTTCAAATAAGCAGAGCTGTGTTCTGTAGAAAGGCAGGAGCTGCAGCCAGCTGTGTTTATCAGCTCAGGGGTGTGTGGTTACCATGGCCCACAGGACAGGGTGCAATGCTGTGTGCTCAGTTAATCACTTTAGAAAATGCCTCAGACCTTGTCCAGCCTGCAGGCCTGGAACAGGGTTTTGGGCAAACAGGATCTTGAAGGCAACAGGGCTGAGATTCTGAGGGTGGGTGGCCAGAAGGCAAGTCCTGTGCTCCAAGGCCCTTGCTCACTTGAGTGCACAATATGTTAACTACATCTGGATTTAGTATAATCATCCTTGACTAATATGAAGAGAAGGGAGAGGGTTTAAATGCTGAATAAATAAATCACTTAATTTCACATTATCAGAGAGGAACAGATGGTCAGTTTAATGTGTTTTCTGACTGCTTATGTTTTCAGGAGATCAACACTGGTTTTTGCACAGAAGGTTTTCCAGTGTCAATAATTCATATGTGTGTACATCAAGCAACTTTTTGCTCTTGTCTTTGAGGTGTCCCTTTTAGGCAACTGAAGGGTCTCAATGTCATTAGAAACAAGTATTTTTTTATCAGTTTCCCTTTTCCTTGTATATTTATTGTAGTACTAGTTCTTACTAAAAGGTAAAAAGTGGCTTGGGATGCCACACCAGAAGAGCTGGATGACTGCATCTCCTGTCATATGGGTATTGTACTGTATAAAATATTTCCATATCTCTTCATTTTTGCTCTTTGGAATTGTCCTGTGATCTTCTGCCAGCCTCTGAGAAATGCTTTCCTTGAGAGTTATCGCAGATCCAGAGTTCAGTGCCTGCAGCACTCGTGTTAGTTGGCCTGGCCTGCTGTTGTTGTAGCTCTTGCCATCCCACCTTTTTATCTTATGAGGAGTTGTATGTGGAAATTAAGCGTAGGAGTGTTTCAGCTCACTTTAATGATTGTTGCCTAAATGCAGGGAAGAGGAGCAAGCCCCTTCTATAGTGTTTGATTTGTTAAGAGAATATAAACAGCAAAAGGAAGGTCTCCATTCTGAAACCACACTGACAGAAAGCAGGTTTGTCACTGTCCTCTCAAACAGCAATAAATACTTCTCTATTACCTATAATTTCTTAAAAGTAACACCTTTACTACTTCCCTGTGTGTGTACAATAAAAGAAAATGCAGCAACAAATGTTTCAACCCGAATAATAAGGCATGTCCAAACTCTAAATCCAGGATCCATTTATATAATGAGGTTCATTTCTAAATTTCTGTTTTCTTTTGGTAACCCTTTATTTCTTTTCCTAATTTTGGTTAAAACAAAAATCAAATCCTCTTTTGATGATGTCTTTTGAGCAGTGGGCAGGAATGAGGGCTACTATCACCTGGCCAATTACTTGTCAGCATCCTTAATTTCCACATTCCTGCACTCTGACTTTGTAATCATGACATTCAAGGTCAGGGTCCTGCTATTCAGGGCTGCTGGCTTTTATGTGAAAGTGATGGTTAGAGGAGATCTCTCTTTTCTGTCATGCCTGGTGTTTGGAGACAATAGCAGAAGCAGGAGAATATCAATTTCCATCATGTAATTGGATTAGTGATCAGTTTACATGACAGAGCAGCAGAGCAGGCTCTTCATTGAATTAACTTAAAAAAGGATTATATCAATACATAGCAGGAAGAAGAAGGCCATGTTAGCTACTATTAGTTACAAATACTTCTTCAAACATCTTGTTCAGTATCTTTATTCTTTACTGAGAGTCAGACAATTACTGTCCACAATTAAATCAGGTTTGCTATAAGTTTTTATTGTAAAGAGTGGTTGACTTCTGGATTGTATCCAAATGGGAGGAGAGGGGAATGCTGTGGTGCTGTTTGGTTTTTCCCCCCTCTAAATCTTCTGTATAACTGGCAGCTTTGAATCTGCTCACTTGCAAAACAGGAAAAAGCCCCTCAAAACACACAAGCTGCAACTCTGAGTCACACAATGAATTTGAAAGGAGAAAGACAGGTGAGTTGTCTGTGTTTTGATGGGAATGTGTTGGAAGGAACCCTACTGAATAAGAGCTAATCCTCAATGAATCCACAAGGACCTGAAGTGAGTGAACACGTCAGTGGAAGATGTCACTCTCATGAAAAGGATAGACCTCTGTGGGCTTTACATGTCTTTCCTGAAGGTAGAACAATCACAGATGACAAAAATACAGTTACAAAGCGTTTGCAGAATTCTGGACTCTTTCAGGAGTCTCCAAATCTTTTTTTTTAATAAATTCAATTTTGCCTGAAAATCTGCATACAATTTGAATGCAATTGACTATGTTTCAGGGCTCAAGCAGCATGTCTCCCATGCAAGGCAAAAGGGAGATGAATTTCAATTAGGTGTACCCATTATAATCTGTCTCCACCAATAGTTTTCATCAAAATTGTTGGGAAGTGTAATATAATGTATGGTCAGGATTTGCCCACTAGCAGCAGTGTGCCCATTATCTTAGTTTAAAAAAAGGTGTGTGAGTGTATGTTGGCCTCTCACAGTGAATGACTTAATTGTGACAGGTAGTTTGTATGGGATTTGAAAGTAGATCTATATATTTTGTGCACGTAATACATACAATGGTTTATGTTCTTTCATTGCCATGATGATTCAGGTTACTGAATTAATTAGACTGAATAAAGCTGATGTTTCCAGAGGTATATTGTGATGTTGGCAGAGTAGAGTCAGTAGTTGCTTTAAAATGTGTTTCATAGTGATGTTTTATTCTGAACTTGATTTTTATGGAATTTATTTCTGCCTGCCCACAAGGCAAATGTGAGAGCAGTGGTATTAATTCAGTCCATCCAAGGGTCAGCAGCACCCCCTGCCAGCCCCCTGAAGCTCTCCTGCCTTACTGTAGCTGCTGCAATGCAGGGATATTGTGAGACCCTGAAAGGGAGTTTCCCTCCAGCCCCTTAACACACACCATTCCTGCAACTGGAGCATATCTGCCCTGCACAGCTGATGAAATAGGTGAAATGTCCATCTTTCCTCACTGATTCATACAAAGAGGTTGTGTCATGCATACAAGGTTCTTTTTCTCAAGCAATAACTTATACTTGTGTTTTAGGCAATACCAATTTCAAATCCATGTTAAAATTACTTGGTGTCTTGGCTTCTTAGGACGGCAATTTTGTTCTTTTTTTCTTTGTGACAGTACTATGATGTTTAAAAACTTTTAATCAATACTTGGAGAGGTTACTTGTGTGTGTGTGTCTCTTCCCTGAGAGCAATTTTAGAGGTGTAGCTTACCCTATGAAGTTGGTTTAGGATTATATAGTGTATTAATATTGTTCATCTGCTGTATCATGTGGTCTGGACAGTTTTAGGTGTGTTACTTCTTTGTATTACAAGGGGCAGAGCACTTCCACAAGGGAGAAGTGAATTTCTGAGTACTGTGGTGCTGCTGATTGGGCTGGTATATCCAGATTAGCTGGAATGCTAAGGAACAAAGGTGAGTGTAGCTATGGTTTAGTGCTGAAAAGAGGATAAAATATGGACTTGAACAGTAAGCATGGGGAGGGAGATGTTTTGATGAGGTTAATGAAGTGTTCCCTGTTCAGAGAGACTTCACAGAGCTCCCTGGAGTTTGGTCATTTGATTTCTGTTTAGAGAGATGGAGAGAATTAACAGGAAGATGCAAATTGTTGTACTTCAATTGAGAATTTGTGTGTCTTTCGAGTGCCATATGAAATTTGTGTGTGAGACTGAATCAAATCACTAATATGTGAGTAAGTGCTTGGCTTTTGGTGTGATTTAGTTTTGACGTGCTGTAAACGTGCGAAGATGGAATTGGTCCTCAGCTGCTGAACAACTTGGCATCTGCTAATTTAAATAATCTTCAGTACATTCATTGTGACTCTCAAGAAAGCTGCACATCCTCGTATTTGATATTGCCGTATGAATAATAATGTTTGTTCTGAGCTGCTGCTGTGAGGAACCAGCCTTTCCCTTTGCTCCTCCTTGCTCTGACAAACACAGCAGCCCCTCTGATGGGTCACTTCAGTGACAGTCACTGTTGTCTAGCTGGAGGTGTATGCTGCAGGCTGGAGCTCACTCTGGAGCTCTGGTGTCTCATAGCTTTGCCAGCTTCTGGCACACGCTGATAATGGACTCCTTGCTAAGCAGCAACTTCAATGGAAAAAGCAGGTGAACCTAGGTAAGCTTGTCTGCCTTAGGCTGCAGTGAATCAAATTCACCTGAGGGCTTGTGGGTGAAATAAGAAGAATTCACATTTCTCTATATGCATGATGAACTCTGAGATGGCAGAAGCCTCACTACCAACAGGCAGGAGCAGATAAGGCATTCCTCTGAACTTTGCCACCTGGAATATAAATGTTAGCTTTGTCATCTTATTCCTGTGTTCATTGAGATAAACGCTGCAAAGGAAACCCAGCCAAAACCAAAGAATCCAAATCAATAATAAGGGAAGATGGTGTGAAGTCAAACGCCCCAGGACAGTACTGTGGCATATTGTGATGGTTTTGAGCCTCTCTCACCAGGGGAGTGTTGTGTAGGAAGTGTGGAACACAATGGTCTGAGGAAGACAAAACCACTCTACAGAAGCAATGAGCAGCAGGATTGACTGGGGCCCAAGGGCAGCACACCAGGGAATGCAGGACACCGGGGAATGCAGGACACCAGGGAATGCAGGCTGGGCAGGGCCATCCAGAGCTACCAGAGCATATATTGGGAGAGTTAATGCAAAGGGATCATGGTGTCCCTGGGCCTTCATTACGGTTTGGGAGGAATGTTGATCTTAATTTTCTCCTTCAAGAATTCTTCAACTGCACACTGGTAATGCTGGCATGTGGTCAAATGAAAATGTGGGATTAAGACAACTGTGCATGTAACTGGATTTGTAAACTTTCATTCTTACCATTAGATTGAACATTTTAGGCTGTAGGGGGATACAGTATGGGTAAATGAAGGTGGTATAGAATGTGATCTTATCCCCTAAAGAGCTGCAGCTGAACCAATTACTAAAGATTAGGAGCAGGCCTGATGATAACAGGCCACACCTGCAGCAAATAAGAACAGTATTATGAAAGAGTGGATTGGGGGGGACTGGAGTCACATGGCTACTGCAAGGACCAAGAAGGGTCAGTGCTTAGAGGAGTTGCTAGCGAGAGACTTGAGGAGGCACAAAACTCTGGTGATATGGAAGCCTTGCACTATAATAATAATAGAACTCTTGATATATAAGACAGCATTAGGCTTTGGTGCATGGTTCCAATCAATGCATATTTTCTTTTCCCTTGGCAAGTCAGGACAGCAGCTAAGACATCCAGGGAAAAATCTGGTTCTTTCACTTTATTTGTCAGTAGATATTATGTGTAAACATTATGAAGCAGATGCCCTTAAAACAGTAGAGGAGCTGTGAACCCAGTGGCAGCAACTAACAGGGAAAAAGTCAAGAAGTATTGGCAACAAAATTGAGACTAATAAACACTAAGAATACTGAAGCAAATATGGGGTTAGATCAAAGTGCTCAAGGTAAAAAGACAGGTCTTGAATGATTTCAAATGAACATGTAGACCTTAACAGGAACTATTTGTTGAACAGTTTCACTGTCTCATAGAGCTGAAAGCAACCCCCCCCTTAGCTACTAATCACCTGCTACACAGTAGGAGGGCAGGCTGGTGTTGAGGGTCAGCATTTCTGTGTTGTGGTCTTAATTTTTTATTTGCTTTTGTTGGGTATTTTATTTATTTTTGTTTTGTAAGCACTTGGACTTGTTTTGGTAGAAATATTGTATTGTGTTATTGTATTATGTTGTATTAGCAGTTCCTAAAGATCTTACTCTGCCTTGTATTCACAGGATGGAAACTGTGCTGTTTTGTCAGGGTGAAATGCAAAGCAATTAAAAATAATGTGCAAAGAGGGGATCCAGATGAATAATAAGTACTAATATCTAATGATAACTTGGAGTTGCCACATCATCTGTCTTTCCAGAAATTATTTCTCAATGAAAACCTCACAGCTGCTAATGTAAAAAAGGTAGTGGACAAGTGTTTTGACAGTTTCTTTTGTTTTCCAGAGTTTCTGCTAGAGATGTTCATGCTGCTCTGAAGTGTACAGCAAGACCTTAAGTGAGGGAGTAAATTACCCTCTTGATAAGTGGACAGTCTTAAGTTCTGTTGTAATAAATATCACTCTTAGCAGCTTGAGGAACATCAATTACCAGGTATGAATATAATTCTTAATTTATAAAAAAACCACTGAAATTAAGTATACTCTTATTGAAATATTCATACCAAGATTTTGTTCAATTTTCTTCCTTTTTATTTTGTTGCTGGTGAAAGGAAAACAAATGGTTTAGAAGAAGTCAGACAATAAAACCACAAACAGAAAGTAATTTTTTCCCCTCACTATTGAAAAGTAAAAGCTACATAGAAGTCATTTCAGCAATCAAAATTTTAATTAATGGCTTCTATCTGAGTGAATTTTGAGTAACCAAAACTTCTTGAATAAAACAAAGGTTTTTATAAAAAGAAAAAATTCTCAAGCTACCTCTTCCTTAGCTGTGTTTCAGTCCCTCTGCTACTGCTCAGTCTGATGCATGCAAAAGAAAAACCAAGACTATTTTTTTCCTTAAGGGGTTAAAAAAGGCCATTCCTTGGTGCTTTCTGTCCTGCATAGCAAACACAGGCCTGTTTGGAAATTCATGATGGGTCCTGGCTCTATAGTGTCTCTTCAGGTCCCTCCATTGTTTTTAAATCCTCTAACCTGAGCTATTCTGCAGGGTTTATTTTGGTTTGTGGCTGTTCTGAAGCAAGGAGTTTATTTAAACTGGCCAGCTCCAACAGTTAATGCAGCATCTCTGAAACTGCCAAGGAACCTAAATTGGGTTGTCAGAGTCAACACAGGGATCTACTGAGCCTATTAAAATCTTAATAACTTTTAAAATTGGACTGTGGGTAACAAAACATTGTCCCTGTGAATTAGATTTTCAGTATATAAATCCATTAAACTACATCTTCTCACCTTCCTTCTCTCTCCATTAGACATTACCCAAAGAGAAATTTTTAGAAATCCAGTGAGTACCTTAAATGGTGAAACTTCATAGATCAATTATCATTGGGCTTCATTCAGTTCATCCAAATCAATTTTGCTGTGTTAGGAAAATTCTCTGCTTTTCTTTGGGTTTTACTGGTGGTGGAGGAAGGTTTCTTGTTTTAATGAGGCAAAAGCAGAGGGAAGATGACTGTAGTGCTTGTTTGTTGCCTGTTATTTCTTAGCCCATAGTCTCTCCTGATCTTAGTAAAGCAGCTGTCAATTAGATTTAAAATCAGACTTCTGATCTCTCAGCTTCAGTTCTGGGCATGAGAACGTGCTTTCAGTCCAGTAAAGTTCTATTGCTTTCCTCCTCTCCCTTCAGTAAAGTGACACATTACTAGATGTGGCAATATCTATAAAGCATTGCCATAAATTGGAATTTCCTCCTTTACTCTTCTCTGAATTGGAAGGAAAATTCTTCTTCTGCCATAATTCTCACGTATCACTTAAGTTCTCCTTCATTAATAGATGTGAGTGGGAGGTCAAAATTGAACTTGTTAATGTGAACAAAGTCGAAGCCTTAATTATGGAGGAAATTGTAGATTACTCATAATAATCAACTGAAGTTTGAATTTTAGGTTTGACTGGCAGAAAAACATCTATCACTATTATTATTATGTATGAGACCAAATCCATTTGCAGACAAGTAGCAAGTGATTAGACAGAGGTAGGAGAAGTAGATGGACTTTTATGAGAAACACATTATAATTCTTTTCTTTCAAGAAGGATAATTAGTAGCCTTTTAGATATTTCAGCTAGTTGTAATGCTCTCTGAAAGCAAATTAAATAAAATCAAGCATGGTCATATATGACAGCAATGACTGAAATGACCCCTTCTGCTCTGCTATCCTTTAGTCTTTGCCTTGTGTAAAGTGCAAAGTAGTTATTAGCAAAAAGGAAGAGTTTTTTTTCCCCCCAGCAATTAGCTAAAGGAGATGTAAAAGGTGAGTTATGTATAGCACATGTAGCATGGATAATTTTTCATAGTAAACAATATCTTGGAATGCAGTTGTCAATTCCACTGTGGTGGTCAGAATGTGTACTCTAAACTTGGAATAAAACCATAAAATGGGAATTGAGGAAAGATGACAAAATAGGTATGCGTGACCTGAAAGAGAGTTGTCACCACAGACTGTGAAGTTGATATTACCAGCAGCAGTCAAAAATGCTGCTAAACCCACTGAGTGATTTACAGTAGATTTTTCTGCCTTAGTACAAAAGGGTGAAGTTGGCTTCAGGTCTCTTGAGCAAACAGAAGTTTTATCTGCCAAGCAATCCAAATGGCAGCACTTGGTTATCATTGAAGCCTAATTGTCAAGAAATCTGTATCAGAGGATATCAATGACAGAGTAGTTTGTTATTTAGACAAAAAACTCCATTAGAAACTTGTGTGAAAGAGCAACAAAGTGATTAAGACAATTAACTCTGCTAAGTGTAGTCTGTGGTACCTTATCTATGGATTTTGTCCTTCCATGGTTAAATATTCCCTCTGCAATTTATGTTTCATCCAACAAAGATTTGATTTTGGATAATTCTTCTTTTAAAAAAGCAGTTGGTACTTTAAGTCAGCTATTCATCCATATCCACTTATCTCAGAATAAACACTCATTCATGAAAGAATTGAAAATATAGCACAACATGCAACTTCTTATTTACAATAAATTGGTAGTAGTATTTTTTATTCTCAAATATTGGTAGTAGTACTTTTTATTCTCAAATACTTCTCTACCTGTGGCTACAGCTCCAAGGAAATGAGTGCTATTGTAAAATATTATATGAGTTTCCACTTGTCCAAGGGAAGCATAGTGTAAGGGGATAGAATATAGGAAAATTAAGATAGTGTAGAAAGTAATCTCACCCCTAAGGTGAGGAATTGCAGCTGGGCCAATTATCAAAGATTAGGAACAGGCCTGACTTTACCAGGCCACAGCTGTAAGCAATGAGCAGAAGATGCTATAAAAGAGTGGGGTGGGTGGGTGAGAGGGGAAGTGGAGTCAGTGGCTGCTTTGTGGAGAGGAAAGAGTCAGTGCTCTGAGGAGCTGCCCACGAGAAACACCAAGAAGGTTTGGAACTTTTGTTATAAGGAGACAACAGCATGGAACCCCTGCAATGAGATGATCACAGCATAGCTATCCTTGTACAGTTTAAAAAAGGACTGCATACTAACCTCAGTGGATGCTAGGATTTAATTTTGTTTTTTCTTCTCATTTTTTATAATGACTAAAAAGGAAACAACCAGGGCAGCTGTGTCTTTACAGACAACACTGTATTACTACCTTGTTCCTTTCAAAGCTCTCATAAAAAAAGGATTAGCAGGAACTGTTGCTCCTTAGATTGAGAGGCTGTTGTGCTTGGTACAAATCTACTATGTGAAGTTAATAATTTGCTGCTTAAGTTTTTATAGTCTAAGCACAAAACTTGTCAATACTGAAATTGGATAAATGGCTGGAGTGGGGGAAGGGATAAGGAATGGCCCTCAGCAGAGCTTCAGTCTTCACTGTCTTGCTTTTAGAAGGGCTGGAGTTTGGGTGGTGGAACCTGTTTGGTGTGGGACAGGACGTGAAGGTGGTGGTGTCTCAGATACCACAAATCTCAGTGACGCTTGCTTCTAATCATGGGAGAATTAAATGAGATGTGAGGAATCTCAAAAAAGTCAACTGTGCAACACTTTGACAAATACAGGCTGTAAAGGTTGTGCAGCAGTTAGAAGAAGAAAAAAAGCACCGCAAAAAGGACCCCAAAGCAAAGAAAAAAACCCCACTTACTGGAGAATCTCCAAGCAGCTTGCAAATATCCATTAATTACCTCTCTGTGGGAAATGATACAAAGATCATTTCTCTTGTTTTGGAATTGGAAATCAGTTGCTGTTAATGTGTAGATCAACATTGCTGCCATCTGTTAAAAGTAAGAAAGAAAGCTGAGCTTATGGACAAAGCATTAATTTGCAGTTGGGATGTTCACACACAGACTGCAACCACCTGACCTTGAATTTAAATTTTAAAAAGCAGGAAAAGACATTTAGTGGTTTTGTGTAGTAGAAATCTTCATAGCTCACATTTTTTATCATCTCTTTTCAAGTGAAGATTGAGCATTGCTTCCTGGAACTCCAAACACCTGATTATGCTGTTAATGTGATCATGTTTCTGACAACCTGTGTGACTGAACGGGGTCAAAAGCTCCAAGAAGTTTTCTGGCTGTTTGAATTTCAGAGCTTCTGTTGTTTTCATATTTCTTAAGTGAAGTCTCACCCCAGCTGCACTCTTGGGCTGTCACCTTTGTGTTAGTGGTGTATGATAAACCTGCCCATGCTCATTGGGATGCATCAGGTGCAACAAAGACCTGTTTTAACAGGGCTTCACTTTTCAGTTCCTCACTTCTCCAGGACTTGTTTTTCTGTAGATGTTGAAATAACTTGTAAATTACCTAACTGGCCTTGTCTGTGATTTTTTTATTATACATGCCTCCTATTCATATCTCTTTAAGGATTTGGTCACAATAGTAATCACATTTTATTTTCCTAGATTTGTGAGCCTATTCATTCATGTTTAGGTTGAGTTACTGTTCCTATGAGAATGATTTTTCTATCCTGAGCATATCAGTTAAACCAAGCAAAAGGTGAAATTGCCTTTGACTACTTGAAAAACTGGGCCAAAGTAGCCAACAGATGTTGAACATCAAATAGTTTCTTCCATGTGAATGAGCACTTCTGCCAGTTGCCTGGGTAAATAATAGCTCCTATTAGGTGTTAGTACAAATGCATGATGAAAACAATCTCTCATTTTCTATAGAACTAATGCACTGATGCCCTTGAAATAGCTGTAGGGTATTTTTTATTGAGAAGAACTGCACAGGAATGGGGGGTGGGAAGATGTCTGTGTGTTAGTAGTTTTTTGGTTTGGGATTTTTTAAGCTATTATTCAGAGAACTACTAATCTGTCTTCTGTTCCTGGGGTTTGATTGCAAGTCTGGTCTATTTTGGAGAGAAGAGTGAGATGAAGTGTAGGGTTATTATTGCTGAGCAGAGAGGAATATTATTTTCCTGACATGATCTTTGAAGGCACGCATTATCCTTGGTATGGGCTGTTTTGTGGCTTGGTGGTTTTGGTTGGTTGGTTTTGGTTTGTTTTTTTTTGTTTGTTTTGTTTTTTGTGTGTGTTCCTTTGTTTCTGAGGTGCTATGAGAAGTGACAGTGTGCCAGACATTTGAGGAATGGGGGTGGCTTGCATGTCACATATGGTAGAACGGAGGCAAATAAATACCAAGGTGCTGCTTTTAGTGTGAGTGTGAGAAGTCAGGTCAAGATTAATTGTGGCTGTATCTGATTATGAAAATTAGGATATCTTTGTTCACTTGCTACTCATTACTGACATTTGGATGCCTTTTGTCTAATGAGTAATTCTGGGCTTTACCTGCTTAAGAGTCCTCTGTGGGAAGTTCTACCCTTGTTATTTTTTGTGGGTGTGGATTAAGTAGGATTTCTAAAACCCTGGGCTCCCTAGTAAAAGTGAGCTGCCAAATCATCTTATTTGAACTTATGTCAAGTGTGGCTTCTAGTGTCATCAAAAAAAATACACATAATAAGCCCCAAATTCATCCTCTCACCACTTGGTGCCACTCTAGCTTTGTGAACTGCAGTCTGACCACAATAACAGAGTTTTCTTCCTTTAGGTTTGCCAAGTCCTGTCTGAAATACGACTCTGAGACCCATCTTTGAGCTGTGTTGGTCTGAGGCAGAGGACACTGTGGTTGATGGACAGCTCTGTAACATTGCTCAGAAGGGGAAGGAGCTGGTGGGGTCAATGTTGGGGGTTTTAAACTGAATATGTGGCTAAGATAGCACTGTAGATTTTTGTTTCCTGATGCTGCTGTAAGTTCAAACCTGAAACAGGACAAAACCATTTAAGCAACTGCTTCAAGAGTCTAGTTTTCCTGAAGAGGAAGAGAGGCAGCCTTGGAGTGTTCTTTCAGGTATTTCTATAAAAATTAGACAGAACTATAGCATGTGTTACTTGCTCCTTTTATTTAAGTACTTCTTACATACTTAGGCTCTAGGATCTTGCTGTGAGAAGTGTTGTGCAGCACATGCCATTCCTCCACAGGCAACCCCATCATCACAGTTTCTGTTCTGAGTATGAGCAGCTGTACCAAAGGAGGCACCTGGCCTTTTCCAAAGGCCAGAGAGGAGTTTTAACCTGTGTTGATACTGAGACCATATCCTCTCCCTGCAAACTTCTGTAAATTATGATGGCAAAACAAGAGATGATTTCTTGCCAGGTAAATGTTCCTATTTCCACGTTGAAAGGCAGGCTTGCACCATCTGAATGCGTGAGGGCCCGTTGATGAGAATTCATAAAGTTGGCTGGACAAAAAGCTTTGTGCCAGCGAGTTGTTTCATGTCTGTAGTTCTCTGACATGATAATAAAGTCAGACAAACCTCTGTCTTGAACCTAAAGCTGGTGTAATTTTGCCAGACACCATTTTGTGCTGCCTTTGAATTTCTCCTAGAGAGAATCTGAATATGTCAACATCAGAGTGTCCCCTATTTTTTCAGCGGTTCTTACCTTCCTTCTCTGAATGCCCAAGTTACTTCCAAAGAAGCTGAACCAACATTCAACATGCCTAAACTTTAATATATTAAGAAATTGTTAGTACTTTGTTAAAGATTGCTTCCCTCCTCATGTCCTTTAGCTAAAGGGAGTGGAAATAAATCCTTTTCTTCTCAAAAGAAAGCTTCATTTATTTCTTTACCTTTTCAAGGCTTTGAATGTTTTCCTTTCCCCCCCACCTCTTTAACAAAAAGTGACAAAGACTTCTGAGGGTAGATGTTGCCATGATACGAAGGAGGCAGCAATCTTTGTGTTGTAGAACCAAGAGTCTGGTCTTAGTGTTTCATATTGTATAGTCACAGGGTCATATGGGCATGTTTTGCTTTTTTGGGCCCTTTTTACACAAGAAAATTAATGTAACAGTTCTTGGGAATGGAAGGTGTTGTAGTAAAGGGTAAAATGGGCTACATATACTGTCTCCCTTTATATTTTTCAGTAGGTTTCAGATATAACCTATGACAGAGACAAGCAAAATGTGTATTTGTATACTGCATCTAAACTAACAGGATTAGCTTAGTACTGGAAGTAATTTTTTTAAGACGTCACTCCAGAAGTCTTTATTATGGACTAATTTATCCTTTATTACCATTTTGCTATGGCTTAACTGCTTTCCTGCCTGAAGTGCTTTGCTTTAATCTAATGTGGATTTCTGTACACTAAGTTCAAGTTAGATGTATGGACACACCAGGAAATCAGATCCTTCCCTTGTTTTTGTCTGTGACCTTTAGCACAAAGCAGGGTAAGGGCTGGATGGAGGGTGTGCCTAGGCTGACATTTGTGCAGATGAGTTTTCAAGCAAGATGAGCAGAAGGCTCAGGTTCCAAACCACCTTAATTTATAAGTGTAACTCTGTTACAGTCGTCCCACCCATCCCACCCTAGTGCTCTGTGAAATCCTTGCTTTAGTTTTAAAAATAAGACTATGATAGTGTTTTTCAAAACACTTGTGAAATGCCAGCTCTGAAAATTGCACACTTTCAGGGGAAAAAATGAAAAATGTTATGCATAGCTATATAAAGCAGCATGTGCTTTTGATGATGAAAGACAAAATTCCAAAGGAACTCATGAAGTCTGTCTGACTTTTTAAGGCTGTGGTGATGAGACACATAAAATAGTAGATTTTAACAATTGAAAAATACCCTTAAAATGTTCTTGTAGGTGTAAACAAGAAGACAGAAGTCTAATGTTTGAAAAACTTCTGCTACTAAATAGTTATAATAACTTGTCAGCATAGGTGGATTTGAGAAAATGTGCCTCGATTCAAAAGAAAACTGAGTGATGATCTGTGAAAAAGCAGACTAACACCTAAAGATGCAATTGTTTGTGTGTTAGTAAGTTGTGTAATCACAAAAAGTACCAGCTGTTTATATTCCTGGGAACCCTGTTCTGGCAAGCAGAGTGAGATCAACAAGCACTTTAAATTTAGGGCATTTGATGGTGCAGTCTTAGGTGAACATCAGTTAATAATATTGAGGTGACTTTTTATTGGTGTTTTTTTGTTTGTTTGGTTGTTTTTTTTTTGTTTTGGTGGTTTTTGTTCTTTTAATCTGAAGGAACTGTTGGAACACTGCTTTCCTCATGGGGAAAAAACCTAATCTGAACTGCCTGTCCCACCAGCCTCCCTCTGCTGCAGCAGCCATGGTGGCAGTGGTCAGATCCACGTTCTGAGCTGCTGCAGCACCACTCAGCTGAGAGTAAAACAATTGCCTTTGGAGCAGGCTGGGGGGCAAGACACAAAGCTCAAAATGTGCCATGACTGATCTTGCTGCACTCCTGTATTCTTTGTGAGCATCTCTGGCTGCTGACCTGCACTGGCTCCAGCACTTGTGGGCAGGCTGTTAAACAGGTAGCCAGGCATTTGATTTCCTTGTAATAAGGGCATCACTGTTTGCTCACCATAGAAAATATATTAGTTATCTGTTGACTTATTGGTTAATGGAAAATAGGTGGTTTTGATTGTTGAAGCATGGTGCTGCCATATTGACTTCAAGTATCACACCACAAAGGTCAGGAAGTGATGTTATTATGGTACCCTCTATAGGATAATTCCTCAGGATTTAACTGACTATGTTCTAGGGGAAGAAAATTGATTTGATAAATGGAAACTAATCAGCCAACATTCCATTTATAGCGTGTGCTTTTGCAAGCAACATTGCCTGTAGCTGTCTTAGTGTTGAAAAAGAATTGTTGGACCAATACATATTTTCCTGGACAGGCTGAGTGCTTAGGAGTTTACACTGGGGATTAACAAGGAACAGCAATTGCAGTGCTCAAACTAAGATTCATTCTGTTTAGCTCAAGTGCTTAAGGATATGTGTGGATTTGTGGAAGACTGAAACTGTGTTTCTTTCCCAGAAAGTAATTATGTAGGCTGTGTTGAAATATCTGGGTTTTAATGACTTTAAAGCATTTTTCACTTATCCAAAGGGAAAGTTAAAATGATACATGTGGGCTCAAACAGAGTTACTGGGAGAGCAGTATTTTGATCACTAATAAAGAAAATGAAACACAGTGGTAAGCAGTAATAGTGTGAGTTGTTAGTTTCAGAGGCCAGAGAAACTCAGAAAAGCTGTAGGGTGAATAAGGACAGGAATAGCCAGTGAAGGAAAAGACTGGAACATCAACTGTGATGTCTGGGAGAGTATGGTGTTGATTACATTGTAATCAATAAACCTTCACTGAATTGTACCTTGAATTGGTAATAAGTAATCAACTGTACAGCCCAAGGAGTGTACAAGGAGACAGAAATCCAGGGACAGTCTAATGGTGATTATTGTGCAAGTGCTTGAAGGAAGTGATCCTTACCCATTCAGGATAATTTGCTTCCCTCTTTTAGATTTTCTGTGGCACTTGGTGCTGCATTTGCCTTTCAGACTTCAGTTGGGTTGGCAACTCTGGTGTTATGAGCTGGATCTTAAACAGCAGGAAGTGAAATGTGCTTCCCTAGAGATTGATTTTCAGTGTAAATCCCGGAATAGTTTCCTAACATGTGCCCATAATTTTCCTCTTGTAAATTTAATAAAAGTCTTGGTATAGTTTTCTTTCCTTAAATATACTGTGTTTATTTAGTCAGGATGACCTTCTGGTGACCTGGAGTGAAGCTTCACCTATGTGAACCCAGTTATTTTTCTATTTGAGGGAGTCTTTCTAGGTCAGTCCTGCAGCAAGTTTCTCTAAGTCCATAGTTGTAAGGATATTATTTGTTAGTCTAACCAAGTACAAATTTTTAAGATTGTTTTGGGAACCACATGGAGTGTTCAAGAATCCTCGTGCTGAAATACTGAGTATCTTGAGGGTGCTACATATGAACATAGTTGAGTAGAAATCTCATTTAGCTCCAACTACCCATTACCTCAAATTGACCAAGATTTGTTTACAGATGTGCACTACGCTTCTTTGCCTGGTTGTAATTAAGTGTATAGGTAGTAATTAATTATCACCAAGTTAATAGAGAAAATAGACTGTAAAGCTGGAACTTTAACACAATGGCTCAATAGCTTTTACCTATTGTTTACTCCTGCCCACAGAAGTAGGAGGAACATGCATCAGTGAGAAACAAGCTCCAGTCAAGTGCTGTGCTACAGTTCCCTTTGAGGACAAAACAATCTCTGTATTTTTTGTCCCTCCTTTATGTCTTTGATGTGAAAGACATGTCCTATATAGGCAAGCTATTTATTACTCTGTTTATTGATTTTCTTTGCTCTCTTTACTGTAAATCTCATCAGCCTTGGTCTGTAGCTGTTAGAATAACATAAAGTTATGTTTCAGACCTTACAACATCTATAGTCTTTGGTTTGAGATCAGCAGCGATTTTTGTTCATTGTTTACTTCCTCTTGAAGATATGTTTTTAAATAGCATGTGGATACTAAGGCAAGGATTAATTGCATGCAGTGTAAGTAGCACTGCAGATTTTTTGTGGGAGAAAATGGGTGGAAATAGTCCTGAGTAGGTTTGCTGCTCTGCCTTTTGCTCCATAGTTTAGGCTACATTCAATTGAAATATTTTTAAGCTGCTAGTGGCAAAAGATAGTTCAGAAGTGAACAGAAGTTCCTGTTCCCTGTCAAGATTGTGATGTTCCATTTCTCTGAAGAAAGTCATAATAGTAGGCATTTTGCAGAATTTCTAGCTGGGGCAGTGCTGGTCTCTCCAGAGAATTAGACTCCTTGTAAGAAAAAATGCATCTGTCTGCTGGTAAGGTAGAGTCAAGTGAGGAGAATATGTCAGCAGAGAGCTGAAGCAACTACTTCTAGATTTTATACGAGAAATACGCTGTTACATTATTTATACAAGCTGTAATAACCACAGCAAATAGCAAGAATCCCAGTTGCAAAATGATTCTTCATAGCAGTTATAGAGATGAGGGCATGGGGCTTGGATACTGTAATAAGTGGAATTTTCTTTGGGAAAAGACAATTAGAAAAATGAGTTGGTCTTTTCTTTTAGTAGTTAAAGGGTTTTGCTGTTTTCCTTTGAGTTTATTTCAAAATATGAAAAACTAAATAGTCTACATTGCATTGAAGATCAAATGGCCTATTTCATGTTGGATAGATGAGGTAAAGATGGCCTCCTTGAAAATGGAATTGGTACCTTTTTTTCTGGTGGTGTTTTTGTTTGTTTGTTTTAGCTGTTAAAGAAATGTCATCCTTAATTGCAAATAGTCTTAAAGAAGTTGTTATATGCCAGTTATGTAAATTAAAAAAAAAAAAAATCAGTGTTGTGATTCCTATTCTTGTTCATTGTACAGCATTCTCTAGAGTAGAATAACTGCCTCAGGTCTTTGACACTTACCTTTCTGTTGGTTCAGGCTGTTTAGAGCAGTTAATTGTAATAGCTGTATTTGTCTGACGTGGGTTAGTGTTTCCTCTGTGATGTCGTGGTGTCCTTAATGCAATACTTCAGGATTCTTTCCATTAGGATCAACTGAATGCAATTGTTTAAGTGCCTTTAAGCTGATCTAAGCTAAAAATTGATATTCAGACCACAACAACTTTGGGGGAAAAAAAAACCCCAAACTCAGAGTAATGATTTGGTAATCAATCAAATATCATTGAGCAAGGGCTGAGTCCTTTGCTCTGACATCTGTAGGAATGGTCTGAACAATAAAGTAATATGTGAAGAACAATGGAGAGGTTAAATTCTGGTTAGCTCCCAAAGGAAAGATCTCCATCTCTGCATGTTTGGTAGCAGGGATTTGCCAAGAATTAGTTCTTTATCACAGTGACCATACAGTAAGGACTAGTTCCAGTAGTTAGAGAAGGTGTTAGGCTGTCAGGAATTTGTTTTGTTGTTCTGGTGGGGTTTCTTCTAGAGCAGATGGGTTTTTACAAGGGGAAAGAGCAGGGAGTTTGGTTTGTGTCCTACCTTAGGTGTGGAATAAGGCTCCCTACACCCAGTGACCTCTCATGGTGAGGATCAAAACTCAGCCCTAGTGAGGTACAGCCATGTCATCAGTCAGGGAAAGCAAAGACAAGGATTAGATTGCTGAGTTCCTGAGTTACAGACAGTTCTAGGACTAAACACAAGTTTTTCTTAACTGCATCTTGATTTTTTTGGGCCCTAGAAATAGTGTTTTCAGGGTGGTAAAGTAGAAGTGTTAGTATTATGATCTACTTTCCAAAAATGGAACAATAGAATTCAAGTAGTGGGAGGGATACGTAGAAATACAGATCTAAAATACCATGAGAACCATGTGCACACTTAGGGTCTCAATTTCTTCAAAATTGTAAATTGTTTTTGTTGATACAAGTCACTGTTTCTCCTGATCTTAATGCCTGCTGAATAGGAATACAATTTTTTTAAGACACATGACTGCCACTTTGTGCTTTCTTTTAGGGTTTATGGATGTTGAAAGCATTTTTTTATCTGCTTCAGAGGATTCTTCTTTACTGAGGGATTTATGTTAATGCAAAAATAGATGCTGAAGTTTTCTAGCTTTAAGTCTCATTCTTAAATGTTTTCAAGGAAGCTGGACCTGGTGTGATTAATTCTAGGGCATTTAAAGAATTGGCTGTGTAGGAAAGAAAGTGGTATCTGGGGAAAAGCAAATATAGTACTTCAGGAGGGGATAGGGAAAGGATGAGCTGGTAATTAAAGACCAGTCTGTTTGGCTTAAATCTAGCAAGAAATAATTGGATAGACATCTTATAAGCCCTTGCCAGTTAGCAAGATCTGTTACAAGTAAACAGATTTCTCAAGAGCAAATCGTGACAAACCCATTTAATTTCTTTGTACAGCACTGTTACAGGTCGGGGGTGAGGAGAGAAGCATTTGATACAATATACCTTGATTAGCTCAAGTTTCTTGCACTGTATTCATGGAGTGTTTTCTTGATTCAGATGAGGAAAAGTGGTCTAGAGGTGTCTAATGCCTGGTGGATATAGAATAGGTCAGGAAAAAAATATAATTAGCCAAATGTCAGAACATGGTAATATATCAAGGAGGGCTTGTCAATATTCTCTGTCTCATATTAATCAGTGTTTTTATTAATTACCTGGATAGTAGAATGCAGAGCATTTTCTGAGTCTGTCAACCCTGGCAGAGTGGAAGGAACACAGTACACAGGGAGACAGGTACAGAGCTCAAAATGATCTGGGGGACAATATCACTTCAAAAGGATGAGTTAGCTGCATAAATCCCGTGCAGAAACATTTGGCTAAATGATATTCCTGTGTCAAGTGATTTAGGATCTTTAGATTCTAAAGATTAATATTTAAATTAATATTTAAGGGTTGTGACTGTTTAAGACTGATCTATGCTGGAAGGAGATTTTTCTTTGCAGCATTGAATGAAGAATTTTTCAATTACGTTTAAACATCCTCATATACTTCCTGGCTCAGGAGATGACTCGTTTTGATTCATCCAGATTGAATCTTAAAATTGTGCAGTAAATATCATCTGTTTCCTTCTGCTCTCTCTTCTTTCTCAAAACCAGCTCCAAAAAAACTACATGAAGACTTGTCTGGTTAATGTTATAAGCCAGTAAAGGTTAAGTTAAAAAACAACCGATGAGAACTGTAATGACTGAAAGGAGAGAATACCAATTTCTTCCTATTTCTATTTACAAAAATTCTTTCTCTTTAGAAACTGATCAGCAGTTCCTGGATTACAGCAAAAAGCAAATCTTGTGTGCTTAAGGGTAAAAAGTTCTTACACCTTTCTCTAGAAGAAAGTTTTGGAATTTATTAATAAATTCTGCATAAAGACATGTTTTTCTCCCTTTATTTGTAATAAAAAGCAGGGAACAGGGATACAAATGTGTGTTTTGTAGAAAAACAAAATGGCAAAATGTACCAAGTTAACCTGGTATATCCTTAGTAAGGCTGCACTGACACGTTCATGGTCAGTGGAGATCTAAATTCCTGTTACCTGCCTTGCAGCTGACAGTCTCTGCCTTCCTGTTCTTAGAGAGTAGGAAGATTTATGATGTAAGGTGGATGGAGAAAAATCTAAGTGGTTAAAGCTAACCTTTACTCTCCTCCTCAGCTCTCCATCACCTTCAGTTTTGTTTCAGCCAGTTACATCCCTTGTGTCTCACTGCATTGGGCCAACACTTGCACCAGGACGAGTGAGTGAGTGAGACAGGAATGGAAACAAGATGGATGGAAAAGGGGCAGGATTACCTCATGCAATGGCACTGCTGGCTCAGACTGTCATGAAGTGCATTTGAAACTTGGCTTTCAATTAAATGCCCAAACTATCAACTTGTGGCAGCTTTGGCTCAGCTCCTCAGACTCCCTGCATGCCTTTTTTTTGGTCCGCACAGGTTTTTTAAGTACCTGTAGCTTGCAGAAGTAAAACATGTCTTTTTAGGCTTCCTTGGGCTAAAAGGTTATTTAACTGGAGAACTAAGACAGGCATTATTAAATATTTAGGGAGTATCTCTTCATGCTTGCAGTGCTGTGGGTTATGTGTCAGAACGCAGCTCCCCCGTGCCTGCCCACGTTGCCCAGCACACACACCAGGTACTGCTTTGATGTCTGTGGGCTTCTGGCACACGCTGCTGTTCAGTGCAAGGGTGGTGGAAACTGTCCCTAGGATATGGCTGGAAGCTCCAATCAACAGAAAGTTCTAATCACTGTGGATTTGACATTGTGACAGGCTCTCAGCTTCTTGTATTTTTCTTGTAAAAATTAGTTCTGAAAATTTAGCTTAGACCACAGACTTGGGATTCTGAAGTTCATATTGATACTTTATCCTAAAGAATAGAATGTTGAACTGTTAGTTTCTTTTGGAGTATGGACTATTGTTGTTTTTTTGTCCCTGGAGGTACTTTACTAGAGAGCTATAGATATTGCATAACAAGTCGAGGTTCAAAGTTCATTATTAAAGCAGTTTTAGCCTTGCTAAATTGGTCACTTGGTGTGCAGCATCCACACAGCAAAGCTATGGTGAAGAGGGTTCACCTAAACATGAACTCTGGGAAATGTATCTATGTATATTTTGTGCCTAAACTGTCAGTTTCTTTTGATGTAATTTCCTTCTTAAGCACGGGATGAATGAAAAACATGTGGTGATGGAACCTGGAGAGGGAGAATTCTGTACTGCTCTGGCACAGCAGTCAAGCAGGTAAAGCCAAATGCAGGCACTGTGTTGAGTGTATTGTAGGCATTCTTTGCTTTGTCTTTTATTGCTGGTCAGCACCTCTCCTGTTCCAGTGGTGACTGTCTTTCAGATAGCTTTTCATACCTAGACCTGTTTTACATATGATTAGAGGAAATTATTTTGTCCCTTAGAATTTCTTCCTTTGTTTTTATTATTTTTGTTTGTGTGGGTTTTTAGCAATAGGCTGGAAGATAGAAAGGTAGATTCTTAATAAGTGTATGAGCACAAACAACCTCAGAGTAACAAAGAGGGGAAGTGGATGAAATAAGCTTAATGTTAACTTTTTCCCTTTCATGGTCTTCTACCATAAGCAGACTGGACAGCTGGGGAGATTGGTGTCAGGATGGTACAGTGTGATTTGAAAGAAATGCATGTTCCAGTGCTTGATGAAACAGTGGCCCTTTCAGCCTTGCATTGTCTGTATGATAATAGCTCTTACCACTCAGAGATTAGTCAGAAAAATTTATTCTGCTTTTCCCCTGTCCCCCAGAGTTGAGGTCAAACTAATTAGGATAAAATGCTCATTCCTTGTTATTTAAATCCTCAGTTTAACTATCTCATCTTTTGACAAATAGGTATAATTAATTCTCTTGTATAATTTATTAACTTCCATATGAACTGGTGTACAGATTAGTGAGGCATCAGGCATGCTAGCCAAAAAAGGCTTCCAATTAGAAGGTGATAGATGGGTTTGTTGTATTTGATAAACAGGCTTTGTCATATTTTCAAATGAAACTGGAAGGAGCTGGTTTTGTTTAAATCCTGTCATATCATGAGTCTGACTGGTATTGAACTAGATTCTGTTTTGTGCTTTGCCATGATAGCTTTGCAACAAAAGGAGATTTCAAGGTAGTAATAGCATATAAAAATGGAAGGGTATAAAAAAGGGTTAGAACAGAAGCAAAAACTTAAAATTTCGTCCTTGTCTTGCACAGTTTGCTGACAGAAGAACTTGTGTCAAACTGTGCACTTGAAAATGCCCCAGAAAGTGTTCTCTGAGGGCATGAACATGATCCAGCCTGTGGCAGGAGCTGTGCTGGGCTGCCTCTCGGGCTTTGCTTGGCACAGGTGGGCACAGAGGTGTTCATTGGAACATCCCCTGCAGGGAGGGCAGCAGGCTCACTGCCTTCAGAGCGCTGCCCTCCTGGGTACACCCTCCCAGCACATGGCATGGCTCCTGAAATTGCCATGGAAAACAATTTGGTGAACACTCAAAGGGTACCCACAGGGCAGGACATAGCCAGGGCCTCTCCAGAGGGATGGGTCTGGCTATGGTCAGACATACATAAAAGGAAATGGAGAGGAGTCAGAGTTGAAAAAGCAAGTCCTCTGTTCCTGTGCCCTAGCTCTATTCCCTTTGGAGTGCTTTTTTTCTCTGTGCAACTTTACATGCAAAATAATACTGCAGGGTATAATGATACAATGGGACTCACGTGAAGGTACACTGTTATTTAATAAGCTCCTTAGCAAATTGTGTTTATAATTGTCAATTTTGTGTATCATCACAGAGACAGATTTCTGGTGTTTATATTCTTCACCATCAGCAAACTCCTGTGCTACTGCTCTTTCTTAAATGAGCTATTTCCTTTCAAATTGATGATAACTGATCCACATACTGCACTCAGAGAAGGATCATGAATTCAGATGTATTCCATCAAAAGAAATGCATTTTGATTTTAGAGAGTTGGCCTAGTGGCTCTCTTCCGTCAGTGCTTGTGCAGACCTTTCTTATTCTGCTCCTTTTTGGACATCTTTTTTATTTTTCAGATGGGATCTTTATCTGCTTTGCCAGTCTAAAAGGAGCACCTCCAATGCCCTGTCACAAGCATTATAATTTAAAATGGTTGGAGAATTACTAGTTTTCATTTCCAAAGTTGTGGTTTCCTCTGAAGTTGTTTTGGATTGTCTTCCAGGTGGTTTTTTGTTGTTGCTTTCAGTGTGCTTGGTTTTGAGGCAGAAGGCACAGTTGTAAAGTCAGACTTTCATATTTTTTTTTTTAATCTATTAAAACCTGCCATGGTTTTCAATTTTTTTTTTTGTCCTCCAACTGATGTATTGCACATGAGTGAATCTGGCTTCCTGAGATAGTTTATCTTTCTGCTGTTTCCTCTGACTCTGTAACTTTGTCATTTCCCTTGAAGGGTTTTATTTACTTTGGAGGTGTTTATACAGTAGGCAACTTTCTTTTTGCTTTATTCTTATCCAGCAGATCAGTTTTCATTCAGCTTACAAGAAGAGGTTTTCCTTTGACCCCAAGGATGAAGGGTTACCATTTCAGCCAGCATTTCTGGTACAGCTTCTTCCCTGAGGAATTTTCTAAAGGAATGACCTTACAATATGACTGCCAACATTAAATATCCAACCTGGAAGTACTGCTTGAAAGGAAAAGACCCTTGGCTTCTGCCTCTCTCTCTCTTTTTCTTCAAAAAGAGAGGTAATACAAGTTCTGCCTGTTTGACTATCTGCAGAAAGCTAAAATATCTGGGTGATCTGAGGTGCAGAAACCTGGAGCAACTAATGAGCTGGGCGTGGAAGAGACTTGAGGTGATGCAGGTTGTTAAGTCCTGGTAAGATTACCACTGCCTTTTCTCCTGGCTGGTGCTTCTTAAGAGCATAAAATGCTGCCTGTAGAACTTGCTAGACTTAGAGAGAAAAAGAGTAAAAATGTAATAATTAGACTTCAATTTTCCACTTGACATGTACTAGGAGAAAATAGAGACTTTACAAGACATACCTGAATTTTGAATTGGGAGTTAGTGTGGCACTAAGATACCAACAGAAGTGAGATTATTCTATACAGAATCTATTGGTTTTGCTCTTTTACAGAATCTGCTGCAGGCCTAAGGAGAGATTCTTGTGGGATGCAGCAATGTCTTTTGAACAGTCTGTCTTGAGAGTTTAGACTTCCTTTTTCCTTCTCCATTCATACTGTGTCTTCATTGCCAAACTTGAACATGACTTCCCTGCACCATGGACGCTCCTGAGGAAGCTGCCCACCAGGCCATGTCATTCCTGTGGTCTGCATGTCATCACCTTGCTCACAGATAAGGAACAGGGCTGCTTTTCAAGCCTAGCCTAGCCCAACCCCTATCTGGGTTGCAGTTCCTCTCATTTCTCCTTGCCATGTCTCAGAGGCTCTTTCTAGCACGTTTGCTTTCTAGCATATGCTGGTGGGTTGCCATGGTAACAAATATCTGCTGATTGTTCTGTTGCTGTTTTGACTTCTGTTTTCTTATACCTTGCCCATCACCATTGTGTTCACTCCCCTGAACAGCACAGAACTGATTTATTCCAGCATCAGACCTTCTCTCACAGCACCTGGAGGTTCAGCTTTACTCTTTATGTCACAGGATCCAGCTTGGGCTGTTGATCACACAGAAAGGGGAGTCACTAAGTCCTGTCCTTTATCAACAGGGTTTTGCTTTTTATTAGCAGTTTTCTGATGGAAATTTCTTCTCCAAATACTTTTTGTGAAATCTTGTCTTTTTTCTTCCCTTAAAGAGACTGTGGGTTCAGGGCCTTGATCTCACTGGTTGGAAACTCCTTTGAAGCTTTCTTGTGAGGTGGCCCCTAGCTGAAGGTGGGGAAGAGAGCACTGCCCTGTGCTGGAGCTCTAAGATGCTGAGATAATACAGACTGCCTAAGTAGCATAAATAACTAACTTGCTACAAATTATGGCATGGGGAGTTCCTACGCCAAGGCTTTTGCATAGGGCTATTTGTAGGGATGTAATTTTTTTTTTTGACAGAGCAAAGTATTCAATATTCTTGTGACCAGATGACAGAACTCATTTGCCAAAATGGCCAAATATTTTCCAGTTATGAACATAAACCTGCCCAGTTCTTAGAGAGTTTTCATTTGGGTGACTTTAACACAGTCTATTAATGATTCTGGAATCTAATTCCAGTCACATAATTATTCAATGCAGCTTCTAAAGGGGAAGATAATTCAGCTAGAATGAAGCTGGCAGGAACATGGCTATTGCCTGCTTTATAACATTACTGGTGGTTTCTGAATATTCTTAGCTAAATGTATTTAGATGTGTTGCAGATGTCAAAAATTTGCTATACATATAAAGATTTGATACATTGCATATATCTAATCATCAAACACAGCTGTTAAAGGAAGAGCAAGTGACATCTTGGTCTTCCAGACTAGCTCAGCCTCTTTGTGACTGTTGGTGCTCCTGCAATAGGAGCACATGGAGCACTTGTGTGGTGTGCTCTTCCTGCTGCTTGGGGACAATAGTTCAGAATATCCTCTCAGAGCTTTTGATGGCTCTCATTCTAGTGGGGAAATTGTCCTTGCTTTAACATCTTAGTAAGTAGTGCACGCAAAAATAGGAAAGGGGGACTTTGTTCTGGTTTTGGGGGACAAAACTAATGAATCTCTTAGTTTAGCAACTGAATTTGAAACAAATGGAAAAGAGGTGGATGTGAATTTCTCTACTATTAGGTTTGGAATGTTAAGTTTAGAAAAACTTTATATAATCAGGTACCCTTACTTCACAGTCATTTCAGAGATAAATACTTGAGAGACTGCAAGTTCTTGTAATGCTGGTGACAATGTAGATGTAAGGATGAATTACAAGACAAAGAAGAGAAGGAAATTAAAATGCAAAGAAGACATCCAACCTTGAGTCTACATTTTGAATCTAAAAACATCCTTCACCTGCTCCTAGCAGGAACTGCAGCGTCTTTCAGAGATGATTGACTTATGCTTGAGGATTTTTGTGGGTATTAACAGACTCTTTGGTGTTTTATGTATCAGTGATCTTAGGAAATAAAATATTCAGGCATTAAGGTGAGATTTTAGGAAAATTGGAATATCCCTTGAATAGGGTGCCAACTACAGCAGTATGACGCCATAGCTTTTTTTTTCTAATTACTGCTGGTATTTATTTGGGTTACTTCCCTATGTATTTATTTATTAATTTAGATGTGCTTTCTCTTCCACTGCTCCAGGCTAGCCTGACATGCTCTGAATCATTAACCCTGTGCTCCAGGGAACTTCCCCTCATGGCGGCATCTTTGATATTAGCATGGATCCCTTCCGGCCAAAATTTAATTGAGTGGATTTTTAGGGAGAGAGCTGGTTCCCTCAGTGTCTCACTGCTCCAGCTTCATTGTCTCAGCAGCTGATTTAGAAGCCAAGTTTGAGCTGTTGTGATAGTGGAGGGAGAGCAGGCAGTGAATCAGAGGGTACAGGCTGTGCTTTGAAGCATAAGCTGCTGTTTCTTGATTTGGGGATGTATTTGCTGTAAGTGTGCACTCTATAAGTATTCAAACCAATTAACACAGCATGAGATGGATGAATACAGTTTTACAGCACTTGATTATAGATTACAGGGAAACCTGGAATTCTGTCCATGGTTATTCAGGGAGACAATCACTGTAACAATGATGTAATAGGTGATGTATCTTACCTGAAGCTTGATTTATATGACTGGGGCTGTGATTGTTGGCAGGTTCAACCTCTAGGACAATTTGGAGGAGAAACTGAGGATATTGATGTGGTTTTCTTGTATTAGTCATGGCTGTAGAATTGCTTCTTACACAAGTGGCCCCTCTGAAGTCAATAGATCTGTTGATAGCTGTTTGCTTATTCAGGCACTGCATTGTCAATGAGTCCTTCCAGGATCATCAGAGCTGTTTTTGATAAAATACAGAGCAGTGGTTATGGTTATCCTCACACAGCTTCCATGAAAACTGGCATGTGGTATCTCTAGCTGGTAGTAAACAAACCCAAGTGCTCCTTCTTTAAGTGTTCAGGATTAAGCAAGACTTAAAAAGCCAAGAGACAGAAAGTTCACTGTCAGATGAGTTAAGTCAGGTGTAAAAAGAAAGTGAACCCCAGATTCTGCCCTTGTATTTCAGGCTGTTTTCCTGTGTTTAGCTGTGTCACAGCCATAGCTCAGGAAGCCTCTGGATATCTCACACATGAAGATTAGTTTTGCAGGTGTTCAGTGTTTTCACTGTGTGTATAATGTACAGGACAAGACTGGTTTTGTAGCAGTATGGAGCCAGTACTGGTAGGGCTGATAGAAATGGCATATTGTCTGCACTGCCCTTTTGGAAGAAGTTGTAATTTTTTTGAGATATAAATGGTTCTAGCGGTCTTCTTATACTTAAAGAGAATATTAAGAAGGACAGCATAACCCAGCAAACCCTTTTCCCTGTGTTTAGATGGATTAGACTCCTTCCTTTCCTATCTAAATCTGGGGTAGTTCTGCTGTTATCTAAGAGCAGTTTTCATTAGAGGAAAAAATGTACATCCAAGTAGAATGTGAAGTTGAAAGTCAGAGTTGAGATAGAGCTGGTTGCATCACTTGATCTCTATCTGAATGCTACTGGTGTGATTATCACAGAGCACTGGCTCAGTGGGGAGGGAGGATGTGCAGGCAGGAATTCATTGGGGGAAAAAGTGAAAAAATTTCACAGCAATTGCTTTGGGTTTTGACTAGGTCTTGCTGAATGGTGCAAATGGAATTGTACCAACCTTTTTTGGTAGTTTGCTTTCAGGGAAAGGAGACTGCATGAAGAAGAGAATATGTGGTGATAAAAATGAGGCAGTAATCTGCAAATTTCCCTGTCCAAGTAGTTTGAGTTGTGGGGATGCATAGAAATACAAAACTGTGTTTCTTGCTATTCCCTGTCCCACACATCTTGGAAAAGGTGAAAGTAGAATCTCAATCCCATAGTCTTTAATTTCTTTTCATGTTCTGTCACTGGGGTGACAATGAGGAAACTGGAGCAGCCAGGGAGCCTTTGTTCTGCAAAGATAAATTCAAATAAATGAAAGAGCAAACAATAGCAATCAGAGCAACTGTGGGGGATTAAAAGAACAGCAAAAATGCATGACAGCCTGGTAAAAAAACCCCAAACCAACAAAACAATCACCCCTAAAAACCAACAGAAAATCACCCTCCTATGTATAAAAGAGTCCATCTGTTTGGAGATGCTGCTGTGTCCCAGGCTCTCACAGTGTGCAGGTTCTGCCTTCCTCTGCCTTTTCTCTTTGTTTCTCCTTTTGTATCCATTTCTCAAGGACTGACCACATTCCTGCTCTTTGCAATCCTTGCCCTCTCTGGATGTGCCTTGTCCTGGCAAGGTGGCACGAGGCAGGAGAGGAGGACATCAGACCTTGCTGCAAGGGCACTTGCTAGCACTGCGACACAAATAACAAATCCAGATTCTCAGCAGCTTGCAGGGGAGGGAGGTAAAACCACGATGGTGTTAACTGAGCTCTTCAGAGGAGTCTCTTGGGACAAATGAAGTTCTTCAGCCAGCAGAGGTCTTGAATGTTTTCTGAAAAGCCTTCAGATATTTTTCCCAAATAACTCCCATGTCAGGACTTAACTGCTGTGCTGCTTCCCTCCTGGATAGCACAACCATATACAGCTCTTGGAGGCCATCACTGTAAGGTCTGCACCCCCAAATTTCCTGAAAGCTCCTAAATTAGAGGTTTCATCCCTGTCATAACTTGTGTCAAAGCCCCATCATTTTACACTAACTCCCATTTCTTTGCTTCCTTTCTTTTACCACAGCAGCTGTGAGATTTGCAGCGAGGAAGGGTGTCACATACTACATCAGCTACGTGAGGTATTGAATATTTTATGAATTTAGGTCTTCAGTGCTCATTTCTCTTGCTTTTTTATTTTCATTTAGGAAAACAAATGGTGTCATTCATGTTGCCTAATGTTTTACAGCAGCAACATCTGTTATTTTTTCTCTTTTCTGTTTCTGAGGATATAGACATATCACATGTGGCACTTAAAGCTGCATTTAACATAAATTACAACTGATACACAATTTGTATTTCTCTGCCTGACTTTTTAAATAATTCTTAGAGATTAATCCAATCTCACAACAATTTTTTTCCTCAGTAGAGTTTCTTTTTGCTCCCTATGCTTATGTTTTCCCTCTGATATGGGGTAAAATCAGCAGCATTTGACTCAAATGAGAAATGTGGCACATTTAAAATTGGGCAGTATAAGCTTGTATACTCTTTCCCATTCTTTACCAGTAGGACTTGAAACCAGGCTCTCATAAGTTACCATCTGGATTGCTGCAGCATCCTTACAAGCTATATCACCCCCTTCCACTGTATATGAAGATGCTCCATCTCTGAACATCCTGCCTATGATGCTTTCCCCTAAATGAACCCTCTCTTTATGCTTCATTAGATTCTCATTTTGTTTTATCCTGTTTACATCTTCTGCTACTCAGTTTCTTTTCTTATATCATTTTTTATTGCATTGTTCACACTCTTTCTACTTTATTAATAGTCATAACCCCTTTCTTCAATTTTCTTTTTTTTTTCTTTTGTGCCAGTTAACTGTGGCTTTCTGCCATATTTCTCTATTTGGAGATTTTCTGTGCAGCATCTCAGTGTTACTTATTCAAAATCCATACTGAGAACCAGTTCTTCAAGGAAATTCTGTAGTGTTGGTTTTAACCAAGATAACTCAATAGTGCAAAACATTTAACTTCCCTGGGTAATAATTTAATCTGTGTTTCCAAGAATCTTCCCCTTTGTTCTTCTGAAATTGTCTTTGGTTGTTGACACTTTGAATCACCTTTGTGATCCTGTTGTGGTTCTGAGCTTGCTGCAGGTTTAAGCTCTGTGTTCATGTGGAGTTAAATTGACACTAATGGCCTTAGTCATAGTTTGCAGGTGTGTCTTTATGGGCTCTTCATAATATGAATTATGCATCTTTGCATTATGCTCTTCAGCACTGAAACTAATAATAGAACTGAAACTAACAGAGAATATTCATGTTTTAATAAAAATGAAGTTAAACTCATGAGATGGTAATACTTCAGGATCTGAAATACTTTAATGTAGAAGTGTTATTTGCAATTATTTCTGTTTCCAGGACTCTGATTCTAGATTTTGTAGCATACTGTTGAAATACACAGTTGAAGTTTTGATAAGGTATGAATGAAATCTGAATTTTCTGTAACACTGAAAAATAACATCAGGAAAGGTTTATTATTTGCAAAATGGATAGTCTGATTTTGTACCCTCTTGAAGACAGAGCCTGTGAAATTTTCATTGCTGCTCTCCAGGAGTGACCTCAGCTAACACTCATCAGTGAACTCTACAGCTGCACAGTGCTGTTCTGGTGCTGCTGCTGCTGTTGAGCTGGAATTCACTGTGATGTGATGGGAGCAGGAGAGCTTCTGGCTTATGGCATCTTTAAATTCAATAAGTGCCCCTTATGCCATGGGAGGCCATTGCAGTATGTGAAGAGGAGAAAAAGAAATATATTCCTGCAGCCCTCTCTTGTTTGTACTTCTCACTGTTTTCCTAGAGCCCTGCTCTGAATTTCAATTGTGTTCATTGCAAGTGGCACAAATCAGCAGAAGTTAAAAGCAGGATTGTTGTGGTTAAACCCCAGCTGGTAACTAAGCCCCACACTGCCCCTGGCTCCTTCCCCCTCCCAGCATGAAACAATTCCTCCCCATCAACCAAATGATGCCCAGACAGTCCCAGAGCAGCAGCCCCTGGACAACCTTGCTCCAGTTTATTGCTGAGCACGATGCCATGGTCTGGAATATCCCTTTGGCCACTTGGGATCAGCTGTCCCAGCTGTGAGCCCTCCCAGCTCCTTGTGCATCCCCATCTTCCTCACTGGCAGGGCAGAGTGAGGAGCAGGCAAGTCCTTGGCTGCACAAGCCCAGCTCAGCAGTGACTAAAATAACCCTGTGTTACCAGCACTGTTCCCAGCCCAAATGGAAAACACGGCCCATACCAGCTACTGTGAAGAGAATTAACTCTACCCAGCCCTAAACAGCACAATTATGAAGAAATAAACATTTATCAGATGGCCTTTTGAGAAGTTGAATAATTTAGCTAGAAACATGCCAACAATAACTAATGCATGCTTCTGACTGACAATTTATTTGGTCCTGTTGAGATGCAAGGAGTTGTTGCATGCTGAGTGAATATTGATCTGCTCTATACAGATAAATGAAATTCCACTTACAATTCTTTAGTTGCTCACTTGTCACCAATTAAAACTGAAGAGCATGGTCATGTACCAAAAATATTAATTAGCTCTCTTCAGAGAGCTGCTGGTTATCTGCTGATCCAAGAGGCTGTGAGCTGGCTTGTTGGATCCAGGCCTTCACTGCATGCAAGAGCTCTTCTCTGGCTCATAATTCCCTTTCCATTACCCTTTGTGATGATGATGATGAGAATAGTAGGGTGTAGACAGGTGGGGAAAAAATAATTACTTGTTCCTTCCATCCCCGACTTCCTTTCAGTTTCATCTGGTTGTTAGTCATTATCTTTTTGGATATATTCTAGCCACTCTTTCTCACTACTACCTGAGGAGTCAGTGGCCATAATTTAAAACCTGTGTCTTTACTGGATGTGCAACCATGTAACAAGGTATGAAGTGCTGAAAAAACTTCATACCTGTACTGGAGTCAAAAATGAACTTGTAAGTAAATTATTTGTTCTCTGGGTTATGATGTTTCAGAAAGTCACAGGACCTCTATCAGGAATAACACTGATTGCCAGGAGGTGGGCCACTATTACAGGAGGAGGAGAAAACAAATGACAGAGTGAAAGCTGGAGAATAAGATGAAAAGGACGACTGAGTTCGCTGGAGCAGTGTCTGCTCAGCAGAGCAGCTGGAGCTCCTTTGCTGATGCTCCTGCCCCTGGCTGCAGCAGAGCTGTAACACCTGCAAGGAGGTTGGTCAGCTGAGCATGGAGAGGCAATAATGGCTCTCCTAACAGGAGTCAGGTTCTGACTTCTTACCTTTCCTCACAATAAGGGGTTCTAAAAAAGCCTTCAGAGAAAAGGCAGGAAATAAGATGATGAGGTTGTGTTTTGAGCAATTACTTTTGCAAATCCTGAGTGCTTCTGCTGACATGTAGTTATACAGGTGTAATGGAGATCATGATCTAGACCTTCATCTGAAAATGACATTTCAGTGTTTTGGCAGCTCTAAAAATACTGGTATTTCTAGTAGTAGGAGAGCATAAAAATTTTGATTCAGCAACAGAATTTCTTTGTAAAGCATTGATGGCTGGTTTCTGAATGGAAGCATGTTGCTCCAGGTTCTATAGTACATTGCTTTCAAGGAAGGAGTAAGGCCATTGAAAACCAAACATTTGTAGGTGAGGAACATTGTTTAAGAAATAAGCCAAGTTGCAGCATTCTGACTATACATCCCATTGTCACATAAGTTGGAAAAAGAGAAATTGTGTTGGGAAAACCAGACTTGCCCTATAGTTTAAGCTACTCTTAGGCAGGGGAGGGGTCCCCAGATTCCTCTTCCTTAGGGAATCTTTTAAATAAGCCCACTGTATGGTAAAATATAATAAAATCTACAGCATTGGGAGAAATTAAAGTGACAAAGTACCACTGGACAGAGCAAGCTTTCTTGTCACTGTCAACATTTACATGAGACATACAAAACAGAGCAGAAGCACTTACTAGTATTTACAGTATGTGGGCAATGTAGTTATTTTTTCATTAAGAGAGCAGTAAGGAGAAGAAAATCAACAAACCTGGAGGAGAAAATGTACGTTGTTTAAAGTGTTTTCTTCAGAAAGAGCTTATTCAACAACCCCTGCCATGCTCCAGCAAACAGGGAGGTAGATGAATGCAGTAGAGGAGGAGCATTTTGGGAGCTGGTGTGCCTTGGAGCCTGTGTCAGAGTAACAGCAGCAAGAGCCCAGCCCTGAAACAGGCAAGTTTATTTCTCTGGTGCTGGCAGTCAAAGAAATGACAGAAGGATGAGGGTGAGGAAGGAATCCCTCTATTGTGCTGTTGTAATAAGAATTAGAGTGTTAATGTATGTCATGTTCTCTCTTATTTCCTAGACTTCACTGCATTTACTGTTGAAGTGGGAACACATCCTAAGTGTGCTTCTCTCCTGCTCTCTCCACAACCTTTTGCCCATTCTGCTCCCATCCCATCCTCTGGTTCATTTCTGTTTCATCACCAAAGAAAAAAAACAAAACAACCCTAATGTTGGGGTGGTTTTTTATTTGTGTGTCTAGAAGGATTGCAAGCTTTCTTTTAATTCACAGGAACCAAGAGGGTCCTTCATTTGCACAGAAGGCTAAGTTAAAAGGCCAGAGTCTTTGTTCTCATCTGTTTTTCCTGCAGCTGGCAATTTCAGAGAAGGGAGGGTGTTCAAGATCATGGCAGTACAATTTTAATACGGAATTCACTTCAAAACCCCCTGAAGAGGAGAACTTAGACCAAGTCTAACACCAACTAATGCCATTGTGTTGGAGCCTTATCAGCAGAGCAGTTGTGTGAATCTGTTATTTGAAGGTTTGGTATTAGCAAGACTCTGCAGGTTGTTCATCCCAACATGAGCACTGCAAATATCTATAGTGTGAGGGAAGGGGAAGAGACACAGGAGAGTGAGATTGAGCTCCTGTTCCTATGGTAATAGCTAATCCTCCTGGTATGTGGACAACATGATTGCTCCCAAATCAGTAATTTAAAGCTTGATGAGCCATCAATGAAACTGCCTTGCAAGCAGCACACAGATCAGAAGCCAAGCCAATGATTCTAATGATCACTTCTTTCCCTCCTAAAAGTTTCTTGTGTTTTAGGGACAAGACACTGCTGCTGCTGCATTACTCTACTACTGCCACTGCAGCTGCATAGAAGGAATTTACTGCTTTTGATTTATCCCCCATTTGATTTAAACTCAAAAGCAAATATGTAATTCAATTTCCTTCAAACCAAGTGCAATGTTTCACCTTCAGTGAGAGAGGTGGTACAAGTTGAATTTAAGGGAAATCGTCTGGATGGCATCTAAAGCTGAAAAGCTTCCAGTATTGTACCAGTAATCCAGTAGTGGGAGTGGGCAGGCAGTGTAGGGGAAGCTGGAGAGCCCCTCCAATGTTTCTTCCACTTCTATATATCAACAAACTTGTACTTCTTCAGCCCAGACCTATTAATGCTCTCATGAATGGCATATTCCAATTTGGGTTTTGATTGTCCATATACTGACCACATCAGGCCTTTCAGCTGGAAACCTTGGAAAAAGAAATTCCTGGGAAGCTGAAGGAAACTGGGATCCTGAAGGCTGTTCTCTATCATTGGGGCTACTTTTGTGTTTGTGCCCATATAGCTGAGGGGAGGCTCTTTATACCTTTTCCTGCCCTTAAATTATGAGCCAGATGCAGTTAAGGGATAGAAGGGTTTTTAACTTGGTATTTACTAAGGATCCTGCAGCAATTCATCAAGGTGGAAAACACCAAAATGCACACCCGGTGTACTGTGTATGCAATGGTGTAGACCTTGCAAAATGGCATATCTGACAAAGATTGCCCAATGAGAAGCTTAAATGACTGGCTTGACATCTCCCTAAAGTGTTACCCCCAGATGGGGCTTAATCCTGGTCTACAAAGCATGTTCTAGAGAGAGCCTTGGTGTCTCAAGGCAGTGTAAGGCTTTCTGGCCTCCAGCTGCAGAGTGTTTGGTCTTTGTGCCTAGCAGAATAGCAAGACTATGCTAGAACATCAGGCTTGAAGAATTACAAGTATGTATGCTGAGAATGCTGAGAATACATAAAAGGGTATATAAAAAGAAGGCAAAAATTCATCATGGCCTCACTCTAGCCTTGTACTATCTTGGCCTCTGCTGCACTTGGGATTGGAAACGAAACTCAGCAGTCTTTTTCTTAATATAGCTTTGGGCATTTAAGTTTCAGTTAAAATTTTACTCAAAAAGGCAGAAAGAAAAGATCTTTCAGAAAAAAATAACTGTGTTTTTCCCAAGATGCCAAGGAAGTGGGTTCAGAAACATACCATGAAATTGAAATGTCTCAAAGTGCCTCTTAAATCTTTGCTGCAATTACTATAATTCACAATAATAGATTCAGTGCTATTTTTAAAAGCTTTTGAGAGTTGCAAGTAGCATCCATAAATTGTAGGTTGTGGGCAAGCTATGAAACCATAGGTTTCCAGGGCTTTTATTTAAATGAGAACGAGAGAGAAAGATGTAATAAAAGTACTTATGAAAAAACATCAAAGTTTGCATTGTGATGAACAGTAACTAAAAAAAAAGGCAGGAAATGCTTTAGCCTTTGTAAAAGTTGTCTTCAGGTTGGGCATATTCTTGCAGAGCTGGGAATGAGCCTCTTTTATTCTAAAAGTTGCTTTTTTTGAAAAGACTGGTTGAAATGGTAGCTCACTGGGCAAGAAACTATAACAAATTGGAGATAATATGAATGTATGTTCTACAACAGCCAGAGGAGCCTGTTTAGGCTGCTCTCTATAGGCACAGACTTTGGTATTCAGTTAAGGCAGGTGGATGGATTGTGGGGATGGGAGGAAGGTCTGAGTGCAATATTGGTAAGAAGAGAGAGAAAGAAGGGAAATGGCCACCAAAAGAGAGTATTAACACTGGTGATATTCACAAAGGGCCCAACAATTGTAAAATGGTAAATAACAGCAGGAACTGCTTATGAGAGAGCTATTTTTCCCCTTGAAAAGGAGCCTATGAAAAAGCAATATGTTTTTGATATACTTAAATGAAAATTAGTTTTATCTCTAGGGCAGAGAACTGCTTTGGGAAGGATTCAAACTCAGAGTTGAAGGATTTGCCTGAATGTTAGTCTCATCAGCCCATCTCTGGAAGCATAAGAAATGATTAGTGTTTTGACAAGGAGAATAGTAGCAGTAATAAAGACTACTTGATGAGAATACAATGGCTATTAAAAATACACAGTTTAGGAATGGTATTGAATTGTTGGAGGTAGTCCACAGAACAAAGTCAAATACATTTTATACTGAGGAATTCAGGGATTGCAGTCCACTGTCTTTATCAAAGGGAACTGGAGAGGAATTTAATCAGTGTGTACCTAAGGGCTGAGGAAACAAAAAAGGCTCATCTATATGACTGCTGTTTGATGAACCAACTGTCTGAAAAAGCAGGAAATTATACATATTGGAGTCAGTGGCAAATGTGTGAGAATGGGTTTTGTGAGCTATATGACTGCAGCATCCTGTCAAGACAAACCCCAACAAAATGCATCACCCCGAGCTGAGAAGGAATCAGAGTTGTGTACAGTACTGTGGTACTGTCCACAATTGTACTTCAAACAGTTCTGTACCATGTCACTGCTCATTAGTGGGTGCAGGAGGATGTATCAGTCAGTGTGTGGCCTGCCAAGATGTGTTTGAAGGACCTGTGCAGCCTTCAGTGAGGACAACCTGCAAAACAAAAAGTACAGAAATCCTGTCCTGACAGCAGGCTTCTGAAAGCAGCATCTCTCTATCCACCTGGGCTGATGCATTGTGTGAGGGTTTCTCTTGATATGATGCTGCAGTCACACAGCAAGCTATGAAAGGGATGTCACATAACTCAGTTGTTAATGAAGCAGCTTCTCATTGAATGCTACAACTCATCATGTGTCTTCTCTGACAGGGCATGAAAGAAGGGGCTTTATTTGAGAAAGGAGGAGTGCCAATGAGAAATGAAAAAGAAAGCAGCTGTTGAGTTAAATGCATATTCCTCAGTGTTGCCTGTTCTGCTGTACCAATGCATTGCAGGTAATTAGGTGACTCATTTAAAACAGAGCCCCCACCTCCTCAGATGCTTTGGGAGGTGGGTGATTGCTCCCAGGCTTGTAGGTGGATGAATTTCTCATCAGCCATTTGGCATCCCAGGCAGTGATGTAGATCTGACAACAAAATCAATTGCATTGCTAAGTTTCACAATTTGATTACTTTATAAAAAGTCTCTAGAGCAGCTCTGTGTGATTATATAGACTTCTGAACTGCAGGCTTAGTCCCACATGCTTCGCAGGTCTAAACAATTTGTAGTAATTATTTTGATTAGACGTGTACTGAAACGCGGCTGCAATAACGAACAAGGCGAGGTGCAAATTAGAGACAAGAAGATGCATAAAAGCCTTAAAGATAAATATAATAAGGCTAAATTCGTGCAGCTCTGGAATTACTGCATGAAGCTTCCTGAGGTTTATATTATGTTGTTTTTGAGCTCAAATCCCTTTTCAGCTTGGATATCTTTGCAACAAGAGTAGTTTTGTAGATGAGATATTCAATTTCTCTAGTTTCTGATCTGTTTTGAGTGATTAAGTGTTAAAAATAATGTACATACATAAGAAATGGTAAATTGGGTAATGTTAGTGATGACCCTATTAGAGGAAAAAAGCTGTAGACATTGAAACTCACTAAAAAGAAAATATTGACTATATCACAGGCAAGTCATCCAACCATCTGGATCTATTAGACTGATTAATATTGTGCTCAATATTAAAGTATGGTTAAAATAAAAGAAATTAGCCAAATTAACTGCAGAGCTTTATGTTAGTAGGAACACACTTTTGGCCTGTAGGTTAGGCCCTGTGTAAAACCATCACTTGTTAATAACAAGTTTTTTGACTGTCATTTTTGAAGATACTCAAAACTTAGCTGCTTAAGATCCTAAGCAACCTGAGGTAATTAGACCTGTTTTGAGCAGGGGAGTGGGCTAGAGAGCTCCAAACTTCCCTTCCAAACTAAATTTATCATCCTCGGGTTAACTGCTAAGACTTCTTGTGCGATGACAAGAATTAAAAGCATTTGCCTGCAAGAAAATTAGTTCATTTTAAATAAGTGGGAAAAGATGAATACAGATGGATTAATAGTTTGAATATAGTGTTTTGGGTTATATACTTTTGGGTTTTTTACTTCTTTCTTAGAGCCCCTACATAATCTGTTCTCTCACTTGAGATGTACAGATCTCCCTTTAATGAAAAAATTCACAAACTGATTTAAAGAGTGTCTAACTCTTGTATGGGAGAGTGTCAGCAGAAATGGCAGGAATTAGAGGGAGGAGAATATTTCTTTTGAAAACCCTTTTTCTTTGAGAAATGGGGTTTAATGACTACTTTTTGTCCAATTCTATTTATTTCCCAGCAAAAATATGGAATTCACAATACCAGAAAATGTGAGCCTTGAAAGTAGGATGAGAAGTGTGACTATGCAGTGTGGGCTTTCCACTGAATTGAGGGTGGAATGAATTTTCAGAAACAGTGGGGGAGCATTAGTTCCTATTTTAGGTGACAACAGTGTTGGATAATTAAGGTCCTATTTTCTCAGCACTGTGGGAGAGTGTGGATATTACAATGCCTGCACATTTTCTGTATCCTTTGCTTGAAGGTTGCACTCAACCTTTATTTTATGTGTAAGAGAATGAGCCTAGTTTGAATTTATGACAAGTTCTTTCTCCATAATAGTCTGGCATAAGGCATAATTTTTGCCTTCTCTGCATAAAATTCTGTGCAGAGCTTCTATTTTACTTTTTCTTTGCACTGCTTTGTAAGAAGGAGAGCGACCACTGTTCTTTGTATAGAGAAAAGTTCAAATACCTTTCATTTTTAAAGGTGACGTTAGTGGCAGTGCTAAGTGATTTGAGAGTGAATTAGAGTGATGCAGATTGACTGTCACAGCAGAGATTTGTGAACTGTTTCTTAAAACTCTTTCTTTGTAGTTTTCCTGGGGTGTGGGGTGTATTAATTTTATTTTTATTAAATTTATTTCTTATTTATTTTTAAATTTTAGGTCACACTTCAGGTCCAAACATGTTCATCCTGTGCTGATAAACAATGTGCCTGCTGTTCATTGTTAGATAATGACAACTGCGTTTTCACTGAGTATCTTTTTCACTGAGGATGTATTTACTTCCCTTAAGAAGGAGCTAAACTCTGTTTAGTCCTGGAGCGTGGTCTGCATGGAAGCTCTGTAGCTACAGAAATGGCACTTCAGTCCTATGTGTTATTTTACAGTAGCCCTTTACCATGTGGCACATTGCTTTGGCACTGACATGTATTAAAACCAGTTTTGGCGACCAAAAAAAACCAAAAAGACCTTTAAAGTGGCAACATGGACATTGTCAGGATGGATCCAGGAAGAGATCATTGGGTCTGGAGCAGCATCCTGTAAGGGTGCCTCATTGTGTAAAAAAGGAAAAGGAGTCTGATCTGGTTAAAAAAGAAAGCCAAAAAGATGCATAAAAATGTTCAGATCTGATCAGGTTAGCATTTACCAGTGTTTTTTCATCCTGTTGGTGATTTTTCAGATAGCCCAACTCCTAAAATATCAGTCCCAGCTCTATATGACTTTTAATTTGACAACATTAGGCTCTGTAGTGGCGCACTTACCCTAAAATCTCATGGCAGATCTGGGAACATTAAGACAGTAGATGCTAAATGGAGGAATATAAAACAAATAGAATTTTTTCATTTCCTTTCTTCCAGCTGGGAGGTCTGTTCACTTTTCTTCCATTTCACCCCAGTTGTGTCAGGCAAGGAAGGAGTTAAGGAGCTTGGCAGGGTTTGGAATGGACTGGGCCCTACACCATTGTGTGCCTGCAGAGCATGTTGTACATCCACTAACAAGCCTGCCATTCATTTTTTCAATAAATCCTGCACAGAGGTATTAGGGTCTGTGAACTGACAATTGATTTGCTGCCTGGAAAATTATTCTTTATTGATTTATATTACACAGCAGCAACCACAAATCTATAGCAGCCTTAATCAGAGAGAAAATGCGAAAGCTAGTGTCATTCTTACTTAGTCAGGCAATTACAAGTAGGAGAATTGGTTTAGTACCTCTAGGTGACATCTACATATTATTCAATTATGAATCTCAGTAATCCATGAATTACAATACATAAAAGTGTGTGAGATCTGGTTAATTAATTTTTTGTAATATGAACAGTGCCCTTTGTGCAAGAAGGTGCTTTAAATGTCAACCTAGCATTTAAAGTGAAATTTGGCACCAGAAATTAAGTATGATTTTTAATGAAGATTCTTGAGATCTTTACTGTGCCTAGAATTTTTCTCTTATTTCGTGTGAACTGGACAAAATGAATCTGGGTTATTTACAGAGTCTGCATGTGTGATATTTTTAAAATTAGTAGATATTCCATTTTTTTTTATTCTGAGCTCAAAATGGATTGTATGTGACAGGATAGAGCCATCCATATACACAGGAACTGTGATTCTGGGCTGGATGTTCTTGAACTGTCTTGACAACAGACTGAAATCAAACAGCAAAAGCCCAGAGCTCATTCTGGACTGAATTCCAGCCTCACCTTCCATTAACTCTGTAATCTGTCTCAGGTCCAGCTGTGTAGACATGGCTGTCATTGCAAAGCCTTCAGTTCTGTAGGATGGAAATTGGGATTGCTGGGCACACACACGTGCCAAAAGGATTTGCACAGGATGGGGCTGGAAACTGAGAACTGGATGGAGAAACCTCTTGATGATGGGGTTGGCATCTCTGGAGTTTGACTGCAAAGCTTTGGGAACGCATCTGAGATGTGGAATTTAGCCCTTTCATTTTTCTCAGAAAAGTATGTAAAAATAAATGTACCTCACTCTATTGGTAAAATCGAGATGGATCTCTGTGGGTTTTGAGATGGGTTATTCTAAGAGCATTTTCCTTCTCAGGGAAGAAAGTCTGAGGATTAGAAAGGGAAAACAGACTGTGTTGTATTATGTATGGCTACAGTCTTTAAAGTTATTTCTCCTGTAAGAGTAGAATGAAACTTTCTCTCCATGGATTTTGTATTTGTTTAGTAGGTAAAGGATATTTTTCTGTGTTGCAGGCAGTGCTAGCTGATATGGCCTAAAGTGTTCTGTGGACCTGGTCCTGATTGGCATGGCACCTTAATTGAAATACTTCAGAAAAAAATAAAATACTGGTCTAAGGCAGAGAATTTGCTGTCTCTGTGGCTCATCACAGTGAAGTGTTTTTCCAGGCAGTGTGAAAGTGCAGCTTCTTCTGGATCTATTTCCATTAAGTATTTAAGAGCCTTATAAGTTTGTCTGCTTCGTTACTGACTGACATAATTGGGAATCTTGAAAAAATTCCAGAGCCCAGTTATTTCATCCTGCTGGTCACTGTTAAGTCCCTGACCCAGGAAGCAGAAATGGTGAAACATGAGCCAGGTGTGTGCTGAGTGAGGCTCTGTCAGCAGCCAGGCAGGAGAAGCACCAAGCAATGGAGAGCCCAAGCCTCCAGCACAGCCTGTGCTGCTCTGGCTGCAAAGCACACAGTGCTCTGCTTGGCAGTTCCAAGGGATGGCTAATTGTCAAAATCTGTGTCCAGGCCTCCTTGTACAACACCACATGCCACCCATGGTTTGTTCATTCTCTTGCTTTCTGCCAACCAACATACTGGCTTTTTAAAACCAGCCATTTTGAAGGGAGAGTGGTGGTGGTTGCTGTAGACAAGCAGGTCAACGAAGATGTTACTAAAATACCTTTTCACTGATGAAAACTTGGAAATAATTGTAAAAGCCATTCCCTATCCCAGTGTGGTTTTGTTATGTTTGACCAGAGTGCTTGATAAGTATTAGTTCTTGCTGAGAGCAAAGAGACTTTTATTTCTGGCAGTGCTTTTCTGTGTTTGGAAAAAGAAAGAACCAGGAGGGCACTTAGACCTGTGGGTCTGATCCCTGTGTTCAGGGCATGGGTGGCTCTCTGCAGCAGGCCCTTGGTTGGCAGCCTACTAGCAGTAATGTTAATAAAGAAATACCCAAATACCTTTGGAAAGTCCTTAGGCTTCAGGAATTTGTTTCAAAATGCCATGTTTGAAATATTTACTCAGTGTGTTCATTATATCTTTTTCCTGTATTTTTGTGAAGTTCAGGGAGCTCTTAAGCATTCTTCTAGAGTACAGTATAGGGAAAAAATGCTTCTAGATGAAAAAGGAGTTGCTGTGAGTCATGTTCATCCCACCCCTGGCAGCATCTCTTTGTGTGGAAGTGTTGTAAAAAACAGAGGCTGCTAAATAGCCTTTTGTAGTTAATGTCTATTGCAAGAGATGCAGGTGATTTCAAAGGCAAGGACAGGAACAGCACACACACGCTCTGATTTATGGCAGGGGTGTAGTAGAAGGAAAGGAAATGCAAGAGAGCTGGTTTTCTAGACCACTGGAGTAGTGAATGCTCACCTCTGTTGGATCTTGGGGGGAGAAATTTAGGTACTCCTGGTCCAGCTCTTGTTCGTGGTTCAGAACCTGGGGGGTCAGCAGGGCTGTGCTGTCTCACACATACAGCAGCACCAACCCCTTTTTGCTGCCTTCAATGCCCACCTCCCTACCCTGGCCTGCCATCCCACCCAGGCCAGGCTGAAATCCCAATCCTACTGCCGTTCTCTTAAGGATGGAGTGGGCAGAGGTTTCCCCTGGCTGTCTCTGGGGTCCCTGTGCTGTTTGTTCTGGTGTTGAGCTCCTGGGGCAGGGACAGGATGCTGCCCTGTGCTGCCCTCCTTGTCTGGAGGCAGCTCTGAGGGAACAGGCAACTGTGCTTTTCCTTCTTAGAGAGTAAAATCATAAAAATATAGGCAAATCCAATTATGGCAAGTGTGGCACATTTGCAAAAAAATACATTAGTTTATTTCCATCTTTGATGTGTTTTTTAAAATGACTTGTAGAAAATGACAGTTCAGAGTGATTAATTACTGTATGATCAGAAGAAAGTTCCAGTAGATGCCCATTTTTGGTAAAAATCAGGAGAAGTTTCAAACAAGCCATTTATGTCTCTGGACTGCAGCTATGGGATTTTTTTGGTGTGTTGGTTTTTTTTTTTATTTGTTTGGTTTGGTTTTTTTTTTTTGTTGTTGTTGTTTGGGTTTTTTGTGTTATGTTTGTGGTTGTTTTATTTTTAAAGATGAAAATTGAATTTCTTTGGCTTTGGGGGATGATTTTATGATGAAGTTGTTGAATATCATGTGTCACAAGATAAGATGATAATGATGATTTTGTATAAATATGTTAAGTAGGAAAATACTTGATTCCTTCTGTACACTTCTTTCCATTCACTTCATTGTAGTAACCCCAGGCAAATACTTCTAAGGAAAATCCTCTTATCCCCTTCTTTCTTTAAACCTAATAATTATTTTACTACTGGACTGTGGATTCAATAAAGGAAAAAAATATTAGAGATTTCTCTTGGAATTAAAAAACAGGCAAGTAATGGCTTTGTCTTATGCTACCTAGCTTGGAATTGCATCTCTCAAATATGGAGCTAAGTATTGCTTGCTCAATGTGCAAATTAACTGTTCCAAGGAGTTGCTGCTAAAATTTTAACTGGGTGATCATGCAGATGGTCCCTACTGTGCCTTTTTGTTTCGAAGTTGTGTGAGAAATACGGATTTTGGAGTGGGGTTTCTCTTGTGCCGGTGCAGTGGGACGGGGTGGGGTGGCAGAGCACTCCCCCTGCACAGTGCCCAGCACATGGCAGAGAGTGTCAGCTGTGCCAGAGCCTGCACAGGGACTTCCCTCCAGTGGGACTCACGTTTTCAAGGTCTTGGTTCACATGTGTAGCCTATTCCAAGTCCCAGCAGTACAGCACTCTAGAGTATCTAGGCTTAATATTTAAATTTACAGCTGCCAAGTTGAGTTATTACTGTGGGTAAGCTTTTTTTTTCTGCTTCAGATCTGAGGCTTTTCTTTGTTTCCCTTTCCTGAGAGGAGGTTTTGAACTGATTGAGCAACAACTGCTGGCTGTCCTTTAATTTGGTATAAAAAGCCCATCTACTGCATTTAGGATATTTTGTCATCCCCTCATGTCATGTTCCACTGTGGGGAACTGTGAGGAGTTCTTTTGAAAATAGATGGTCAGGAATGAAGTCAAGTCAAAGGAGATGTGAAAACCACCTTTAACAATTTAAATATTTTTAATAAAAATTTAATAAGGACAAAAGGGACAATATCCAGTGCTGGGATGCTTGGCAATCTGTGAAAAGCACACCATTAGCTTAAAAAAATGTTCTTATGTACTTTTATATTATATGGGTTAAATGCTTATTCATGAGAGTTCTGCCTATTTAAATGTTCTTGTGAGTTTAGATGTCTCAGAAATTTCTTTTGCTTGGTTTTAAACTTTGACTTGTCTGCATGCCATCCTGTAGATTAAATGAATATATTTTATTTCTTCTTGAGGTTCCATTCTGTTGTTTTGATACTCCCTGATAACTGAAGAGTAGGCAGTAATTTTTTCTCTTGGTGTCCTGGTTTTTCTCACTGGTATCTTATTCAGATAAGATAGTCCACAAATGTGAGAAACAACATGGTTATTTCACACCATTATCTGAGTTAGTTACACCAATAAAAAGCATTAAAAAATAAAAGCATTTTAACATCATATAGTTTCTATTTTAATATTACTCTAAGGCCTGAAATACAATATATATTGATCACACTACAATTTATGTAAGTTATACTGTGCATATTTAAACTGACAGATTATACTATACCAAAAAGCAGTAAGAAGGAATTACAAATTGTACTATATCAGAATCTTTGTGACCAATAATAACTTGCAAAAGCCAATACATAAATGTGAAAGCCAATAACTGTATTTATCATTTACAACAGGAGACAAACATTCTATCTGAGAACCATTTATTGCTAACAAAAAAAACCAAAACAAAATAAAAAGGAGTTGCTAAAGAGGGCTGGAAAAGACAGAGCAAGGGGAAGACAGATGGGGAAGGAGTGAGGGGAGAGAGGAGACAGGAGGACAAGGGCACTCCAGGGAGCTCAGGCAGTGCCAGCCATGTCCCCAGGCAGGGCAGGGTGGCAGCAGGATCACACCATGGGCTGGCTGGACACAGGTGGCCCAGGCACTGGTGGGACGGACACCAGTGAGGGCAGGAGAGCCAAAAGGCAGGATGGGGCTGGGGCCGGGGCAAAACACCTCAGAGTCAAAAAGTGCCCAAAAAGACAAAAGCAAAAGCTCCAAAAATCCGCAAAAAGTCCCAAGCCAAAAGCCCACAGTCAAAAAGCAAGTTGGAGAAGCCCCCAAGGCTGGTGATGCAGGTATTTCTTATGGCCCTGGCTCCTCCAAGGTCTGGCTGCTGATGGGACAGCACTGGCCAGTCTGATGTCCCACTGCTGGCCACAGGCAGCGACCTTCTGCCATGGACTGCAGTCTCTGTGTTGTAGTTGAGACAGTCTCAATACAAAGCAACACACCCCATTTGCAGAAGGCTTCAAACCTGTTTTTATTATGCTTTTTGTACATTTTTACAATTCTCATAAGTTTACGCTTTGCTTGTTGGTCTCAAGAGACAAAGTGCTCCTTGGAACAGGCACTTGCAGGTTTCTCTTATTTATCCTTCTTTCTTTCTTGGTTTCTATGTCAATGACCTTAGTAGAAAATTCTTTTGGGGTAAACATGGATCCTCTTATCAAACTTCTCTCTGGCTCACAGAAGTTGCTGTAAAACCTCTTTCTCATCTCTGGAGGCTTCAGGGTCCTTGGTGTTCCCCTGCTGACATCCTGTCCCATGTGAGACATGAACTGGTGGCCAGGCTGAGTCCCCCCAGAGACAAGGCTTTGCTCCACCTCCTCCTGGGGGCCTCCTGGACATGGCACCTGTGGAACCCGTCCCCAAGTGCCTGGGAGCAGCAGGGTTGGGACAGATAATTCATCTCCTCACACTCAGGGAGGCTGAGCAGGGCTGTAGGTCCCACTGCCAGCCCTGCTCTGAGCCCCTCCAGCTGAGCACCCCTGGGTGGGGCTGGAGCTCTCTGCCCTTGGCTGTGCTGCTCACAGAGCCCCTGCCCCACGAATTAACACCCAGTCACACAAGAATGAGAGCGATGGCCTTTTTCATGACTCATCATTCTCCACAGCTCACTGCTTTCTGAGCAGCAGTGCTGTTTGCTGTATTAATATAGCCTTAATTTATGATGATTAATATTGAAATATTAGCAAATATGTTATTCTTTTTATTATTCTGGAAAGCTTTGGGGAGAGCACTGTATGAATGTATAATTCAATCACGTGTAGATTATGGCATGATTAGTTTCTTGCAGTCACTAATGCTTCGTTCAGTCATCTGAACTACTTTGGAGATAAATTTCTATTAAAAAATCCTTTTTTTCATTCTAGATAACAGCATTTGATCTCATTAGCATGGATCATTTTCTCTAAACTCAGCTAGACTCTAGTGTAACAACAAAAAGCTCCTTTTTATATCAATTAAAATATTTTGTCTTTTTGACCTGCCATATAATTAAGATCCTGTTTATTAAAGTTACTAGCATGTTAGAACACTAATTACATTACAAGCTTACTTTCTTATTTCTAAACTGTTTATGATTTAATTGACTTGATTAAACTAATTTTCATGTGTCTGTGCAATTAACACATTAATTGAGTTTATTTACACATGCAAATGTTAATATATCACCCACTGTATTAATAATGATTAAAAAAAACCTCCATTACTGCCTTAATTAAGTGAATTCTTTGGCATGCATATGCAATCTGATAACACTGCAAGTTGGCTGGCACCTTTGAGACTGTACCTTCCTGCAAGGATCTGAAGTTTAAAGAGGGCAACACGCATCTTGGCTGCTGTGCCTAAATCATCTTTCATTGTCCATGAGAATAACCTTGAACGAGGGGAAAATAGGGTAATTTTACAATTTTAGCAACAAGATCCCTGATTCTGTTTGACTATTTTTGTTACTGCTATAGAGACTTGATAGTAATAAAGCATAATGGAAGGAAGATTGTGGAAAGTATCAGTGGATAAAAATCAGTATTATGTAACATCTAAAGGAAGCTTCTTGTAAGTTGTAATCCAAAGTCCAGTGTTGTCAATAGTTCTGTTCCACTGGTTTCAGGTGATTTTCATGTCTGAAGGAGACAGAAGTCAGAAGTGCACTTTTCCAGACTATTTTCAAAAAATAAAGGATTTTAGATCTTACTGTTACCTTTTAATTTGACAAACACAAACACTGGCCTATAAAGAAAGATGTAACACTACTTTTCAGTCCAGAGAACCCATAAACTGGAGAAATGCGTTCTGTTTAATCTCTTATCTCTTTTAAAAGCCTCAAAAACGCCTTCTCTTTCATGCTCCCCCTCTTTATTTATGTGCAAAGACTTGCTTGAGTGGCTAAATTCCCTAAATAGCTACAAAGCTATTGTGATAAGAACAGGAAGTGCTTTTGACAATGTGCCATGGATCGAATATAGTCCAGCAAAGGCTTTAGGGTGCTCAGGATGCAGTTTCAATATATGATTTCATGCTTGTAGTGCTTTGTACTTTTATTTTAGCTTCCAGCTATGAGTTATAAAAAGAAGGAAAAAATAGAAGTGTTTCTTAAATTCATTTTTGCTTTAAATTTTTTTGTTTATTTTTAACAGTAAAAATGCTGTTTATGCGTATAAGATCAATTTCTTAAAATAGTATCTTCAATTATGTCTTGATAAATGTTTATTTATAAACATGTTTACTAGCAAGCTGCTTTGAAGAAGTCAAACAGTTTGGTTTGTTTTTTTTTTCCTATGGACAAAGATTTTCTTGTGAAGGTACTCCAGTAAACATTGTCAGGATGAAATTGCACTTTAATCAGTTGCCAGTGGTCCCACTGTATAAATAGAGGACCAGCAGTCCTGTGTAAAGTGCAGATCCATTAAACAGTGCTTAGAAAAGTGATACACACTTCTAATGTTTTAAAACTTTTTCTTTAAAGGAAAAACTCTTACCCAGGTACAGGTATACCTTGAGACAAAAGAAAAATGCCATTAATATATATTGGAAAGAAAAACACACCTGCTGCACACCAACAGAAGGTGATGTGTCTTAGTTAGTTGGTTTGACTTGGATCATTTCTTTAGAATTTTCTAGCATTTTGTCTCCTGATTAGTCTATAAGTGTCATTGTGTCCATAAATGCTGCTGTGTTCTATATGTTCTATATTAGACTGTAGCAGGAGTGTATTGGCTGGGGATTTATTTCAATGTACCATCTCCAGGAGTGGAACTTGGTCTTTTGGAAAAGGCAGGTTATTCTTAAGTTTGTATTGCCAAGTATCTCAGCTATAAGCCCGAAAACTCTGATCTTGCCAGCAGTTCACCCTGCATGTGCAAATTTAGTGTTGAATTTTCAGCTGAAGGTGGATCTGGAGTCACCTATTTTCACTCTTCTCTTGGGAGATCAGATTTGTGGGGATGCTGCAGCAAGGAGTCCACAGGGGTGGACACGGAAAGCATGTGTAAGGATGCTTAGGAGAGATCTACTTTTATGTAGATACATTATTGCTCACTTAGGTTTGGTTCAGAGAAGGTGAAATAATGCATGAATTCATCAGATAGTGCTTATCAAATGCAGATGGAAGGGCACTGCAGTGTGGCTGAGTGCAACTCAGGATTAATCCTAAGCGTGGGCTGTTTTAGATGTGCTGTGGCATAGGCACAGGGCAGCAATGTTGGGAGGAGCCACACTGCCAAGGAGCTTGAATCCCTTCCCAAAACCTTGCCCTTTTTAACTGTGCCACTACAGAGTTCTCATTTTGTGTGTAGCTGTCCAGTCTAGCTGTGTATCATAGGCCTTTATTCCAACCATATCTTCTGGTAATGGCTTTTACAAGACTATTATTTCTAGCATGGAGGGGATGAAAGATCCAGATTTGTTGATGGCTAATTAGAGCTTTCTCATTCACAAGGGGAATAAACCTCAGCCCAGCTCTGTGTGCTTCTACCCTGAGATACTCATGCTGCCGGGGAGCCTTTTCTACCTTCTGAATTCAATTTACAGAAGGAAAAGTGCCAAATAAGAGCAAATGTTTTAATTATAAAGAAACACTTTTCTTAGGTAAGACAATTGTTATGTTTGTGAAAGGAATTTAATGTGCTACACAGTCTACCAGAGTTTTTAATGAATGCTAAGTCAGAAAAACCTGCATGAGGCAGCTGTGTTAGTATTTGCATATTTGCTCAGGATAATTGATAGAATTGTTCAATTAAATATTGTAAAAGGCAGCCTAAGACACTCTGTGCAAGAAAAATAGAACCATGAGATTCAGTAATTTGTCTGATTGAACCTTTTGTATATTTAAGCAGTATGTCTCCATGGACAATGCATTTCTGAGTCATTTTAACTCAGCTTGGGTGAAATGGGAAACTTCATCATGCAGAACTCTGGAAAGGTTTTAGTACAGCTGCACTCTAACCAAAACTTTCATTCCATGTGACCCTAATCTTAACTGTAAGTACAAACTCAGATTTGGCTTCTCCCTCTCTGGAATAGTATCCCAAATGTGTTATTCAGCATAAAATCTGTTCTACAGATCTTGATTATACAGTTATGTGTTGGTCTGTTTTGTGTGTGATATGTATATGAATATGCTAGCAATCAAAAAGAGAAAACAACAGAAAACCTGGAAACCTAGAAAATAACGTTTCTGAACCATTATGATCGTGTATTTTGTATCTAACCATTTTTCCAAGGAGGAAAAAGAACAATACATGCTTTGGAACATCCTTTGCTGTTGCCTAGTTTCCCTGAAGTAACTCTAAAAGGAGAAGTGATTGATTCCAAGACCTTTAGGTAAGCAGGTGTGTGAAAAGAAGAGAGGTGGACTTACTGAAGTCATTGGCCAAAATTGGCTGGACAGAGTTCCTGTGCTGCATCTCAGATCAGTTGTGTGAGCTGTGTCCTGTTTAGCATTGCTGAAGGCTGGGGAGCTGATCATGTGCAAGTGATGAAACATCTGTAGGATACAAGAGGAAGGAGTTGGAAAGAGTGATTCTAATCAGTTATTTATGATTATCAGTTATTATAGGGACAAAGGAACTTACTCTAATTGCAATGCAAACACAGAGTGTTTGAAATCCTTTCCTCAGTGTTTCCTCTGGATAGCTTTGTTACATACCTTACAATTGATACCATTATTTACAAGACTTAATTTAAATGGATTTTTAATGCAAGCATTATGTATAATATGGTGTTATAATAATTTATAGTTGTAGTCTAAATAGTCACTTCAGTCATCAGAGCTGTTTACTAACAGTAAAGGGTTAATTTGATCTTGAAAAGTTATGTTGTATATGAGCCTTTCTTCCAGGATTCTGTGTATTTTTAATAATAATAATTTGTTTATGATAAGTAACACTTGTAGCCACAATATGGAATGTTATGCTTATTAAGGATTACAAATCTCTGAGCCAAGTGACTTTTTGAACTGCATTTTTTTGTCAATCTGAAAAATTGCCTGATTTCTTTATGACCATGTGGGTAGACAGCTTCTTGGTTGCCTAATTCTTATGTTTGATTTTTTTTTTTTCTTGACTGCTGGTGTAAAATGATTTCTCCTAGTGGTGGAAGGTCATGGAGATAAGTGCCAGCACACTGAGTGAGGGTCGTATATAAATGTGGCAGCAAGGGTTTGAAGTAAGAGTCTAATTTAGATGCTCAGGTTAGGAGAGTGAAGATTTTGGAGCCTTGTAGAATTAGTGCTTTTCTAGAGCACTTGAGCAGCATTTTTTGATATGCAGCTGGTCCTTCCCCCTTCAGCATATAAATAATGGCTTGAAGTAAAACACTGTGAATATGCTTGTCTCCTTTCCCACTCCAAGACTGGGTTTTTTGGTGTTTTTGTTGGGGTTTTTTGGAAGCAGCTGGCAGCAAGCATTTCTTTAATCCTTCATCCACTTTCTGACCACCTAAAGAAGATCTTGGAGACAGGCAGTTGCTGTGCAGATGGTTTCAGTGATGTATGTGCTTGTCTTCCTGTCGCTGATCAGAGTCCCCAGCCTGCCTTGCAGAGGTTAATGCAAGTTGCTAAATAGTGGATGTCAGTCTTGGAGAAACACTTCAAGTGGAGTTGGTGCAAATGGTGCTTCAGCTCAAATGAAGTCAGCACCTTAAATCAGACTTTTCAATGTTGAAACAGGTCTTGGACAATTTCCAATTTAGAAGCCAGTTAGGTGTATTGGAATCAGTATTAGGGATGGAGAATGAGAGAGGGACCTATAGAATGAGAGAGGGACCTATACTGTTTTATAGGACAGAGACAGCAACACTGATTAATTTAGTTTGGATTAGGGATGCAGAATTTGCAATGTTGTTGAGTTCCAATACTGACGTTCAGTTGAAGATTTTTCTGCATTTATTGCAGCTTTTGTAACCAGCACTTTCTGATACTGTTAACTAATACACACAAAACAAAATTGCTAGGCTATAATAGTTCCATTTCTCTCATTTTCCTGGGTTCTCATTTGTACTCCTTACATTCCTAAAACTTAATCATCTCATATTTTTGCAAGAGGTATTTGAGACTGTGCAGAAAAAAAGGAAATTTTCTACAGAGAGCCTTCAGAGCAGCATGGTACAAGTGCACTACTCTTGGTGTCTTTCCACCTGGAATTTAATGGTTAGGGCTTCACAAGCTAAAACTAAGATTTTCCAGTTGGTCTAAAGCTAATGGATGAAAATGGTCAAGAACTTGACATCCAATTCCATACAATTGAGAACTCCCTAATGTGGGATCCTGTGATCCTGCAAATCCACTGATTTCACTCTGAAATGTAACACAGACTAGTTCAGGGACAGGTGTGTAGGGGGATGGAATATAAGAAAATAAAGATAGTGCAGAAAGTAATCTCACCCCTAAGGAGTTGCAGCTGGGCCAATTATCAAAGATTAGGAGCAGGCCTGACTTTACCAGGCCACAGCTGTAAGCAATGAGCAGAAGATGCTGTAAAAGAGTGGGGGGGCTCAGGTGAGAGGGGAACTGGAGTCAGTGGCTGCTTTGTGGAGAGGAAAGAGTCAGTGCTCTGAGGAGCTGCCCAGGAGAAACATCAGGAAGGTTTGGAGCTTTTGTGATAGGAGACAACAGCATGGAACCCCTGCAATCAGATGATATCACAGGTTTGTGAATTATTGCTAAGGCAATTACTGAAAGGCCAAGGTCAGGAACATGGATTCTATCTTCTAGAACTCTTTTGTAGTTAATACTTTATTTCTTGGATTCTTTTGCACAAGAAACTGCATAGATAATATCACTGGGATTTTATCATACTATATCAGGCACCTTTTGGGATTCAGGCTACTGTTCACTTGCCAAATGGGAGTTCCTTGTGGAGTAAAGCTTTTTGGAGTGTCTGCTCAGAATTATGGACTGTTATTAAACAGATATAGTATATTTAAAGGAAGAAATTAATGACACAAACATTTTTTCCCAAGGGGATTAATTGCCTAATCTGGTTTATCTATCTGACTACAGACATAAATTTTATTTGAAACACTTTTTTTTTTAGTATTAATAACAGTTTGTTGTGACTGTTTTTCTAAAGCTTATTTAGTTTTGAAAAAGGAATAGAATACATGCAATCTGAGTGATTTGGCAACTCCCTGGCACTATAAAAATTGTATTATTTACTTCTTTCCCAGAAGGAGTTACTTCAGATTTCAATAGTTTCTTACAAGCCTGTGGTGAGAGAGACTTCCTTCACTCTCCACTGGATTATCTCTCATTAGGACAAGGAAATGTTAGGTTTAATAATGTCACTAAGATGATTGAAAACATATGTGGTATCCATCCTTTCAATTGTTACTTTGGGGTGCAAGTGGATGTGATGCTGTTTGATTTATAGCCATTGCAGCCTGCAGGTGATTGGACATATGAAGGATTCAAAAATGCAGCTAAGTTGATGTAAACATTCCAATCTGAAGGGTGAGCTTTTAGTATGCTTCCCATTTCTACAAAATAGAAAACAGCTGTTTCATTATCTGGGCCAAAGAAAACACCAGTGTAGTCCTAGGTGATTATGAATAATTTTCTTTTGTCTTTGACATGAAAATAGTGTCTAGTGATGAGACTCTTCTTTTCTGGTGACCCCCAGTAGTAAAGGAAAAACTGGAAAGGCTGTAGAGCAGTTCCTGCTTGGAGTACTGCAAAGACAAGAAATAGGTGTAAGGAAGTGTCTCCAGGAATACAACCTGCTCAGGTTCTGAGGATTTGGAGTTAAAGCTGAAGCTGTAAAGTCAAGTCTGAGAAAGGACTTAAATGGCTGCCAGTGCATTTTTAACTGTGCAGGGATCTGTCAGGGCTCTGGAGCCCTGGGCTGCCTGAGGCCTTAGGGACTGGAGAGGAAAAGAAACAGCAAAGCTCTGAGACTGCTGCTGCTGCTTTTGAGAAGCAGACAGTGCATCTGTATCCCTCTTCAGCCTTTGTGAAGAGAAGACTGTGTGAAATGTATGGTGTTCCAGTGGAACACTGGCACAGAGTCCCTTAGTGCAGCAGTGGCTTTACCTGTGTGACAATGCAGCTCCTTCTGCATTTCCCAGCCTGGGCTTCACCTGGCTGAGCCTGTGAAACCCTGTTGTTGAGCACACAGTACCAATTACACACACTATTTCCCATAGCTCCACAAGTATTAGTGATCCTTGAATGATCACTTTAGTGATGATGAGAGAGGGCTGATTCTGAAATTATAGTAGCACTCACTTTACAGTTACAATTTGCATGCTGACCAGGATGTTTAATGTAGGGAACTGATCATATCATCTGTTCTCTGAAATCTGATACTTGATGATTCTGGTTTTTGTCTGTAGCTGTGTTGTTCTGGTTGGTTGGGTTGGGTTTTGGTTTGGTTTCTGGTGCCTGCCATCATTCATTCACCAGTGCAGCATTTTAGGGAGCTGAAATCCAAGGAATGAGAGAGAGGGACCAGTTTTCAATGTCAAGACATACTTAAACACAATGGGAGCTATGCAAAAGAAAGGGCAAATTGGTGCTACCATGATGATTTTCTGCCAAATCTACATGAATCAAAGAGCAAGTATGCACAAATGTACCTTGGAAAACAAGCATAGTGGACTAAATACTGACCATACTGTGCAGCCTGGGGTTCTTATTACTGGGAAATGTTTATTTGATCAAAAGATAAAAATGCATGGTCTTGAGCTCAGGTAAAACCTGCCTAAGAGGGAGGAACTAGAAAAAAAATTAGAGATGAAATGCAATGCTCTCAGGAAACTTTGCTCTCTGGTACCTTCTTTGAGTGATGAGTTTTGACAATTGTGAGATCAGGCATAATATGCAGGTACAACCTCTATTAGACATTGCTCTGTAAATCTTCCTTATTTCAGTTCTCCTTGCTTGAGTCTAACTCCAAAGCTACAAACCATGTCTGTTAACTCTTTTTTTGACCCTTACAGACTATGCTTACACATAGTTAATTCCCCCAGCTAATAGGGAATGAAAAGTGATGCTATGCCCTTAGCCAGGGAGGTCAGAAACCTCTTGAAAATCCACAATGAATGTAAAGCTCTGTGGTCCAATTTTTATAAATACTGAATAATGCCATTTTGTTTTTAAGGACAGAAGTATTTCTCCAACAGTGTCTTGGCAGGCTTTTAAATTGTAGGAGCAAGTTCTGAAAGAAAAGGGAAGAGATGTAGTTAGTTGGCAAATACAAACATGGTTATTGAAGTCACATCATCCTTTGGTTTAGGACAATGCCAGAAGACATTTTAATGCATAGTTTTGTCCACTTGTGAACAATTAGGACTGTCAGCATAAGAGGTCAGTTGAACGTTTAGGTTAAACTGCGCTTTTTTAGATATTCTCTTGGATTGCATTTGGAAATCTTCCTTTGGGATTTCAGTCACAGCCATTGACTGGATAGCTGCAGTGGCAGAATCTAATTATTGCTGAAATCCCCACGGCTCTACCTCCTTAAAATACAGCACAAACAACTAAAGAAAGGGTGGGGAGTGGATGGATTGGTACAACAAAATGTTGGTAATGGAGGCAGTCTTTCAGTGAACAAGTGGATCAAGCAATTAGAGCCAGGATTTCTGCCTCAGCAAATAGTCTCTGGAAGAGACAGACATGGCAAATGTGTGTTTGAGTTTCTGCCTCTAAAAAATATTCAGGCGTGAAATGGAAAAAAAAAAATATACCTGGTCCAGTGCTGCCATTGGTCAAGTAGAGGCAGCTTTCCTAATTTACTCACTGTCACTTCTGATACGTGTGTGTATATAAATATGTATTTTTGAGTATTTCCTTTTCTCCACATGGTGTGTGTTGGCAAGTCAATATTTTAATTAATGAGAAAGTTAACCTATTCTTTAATTTGACCTCAGTGTAACACAAATGACTAAATGTGAGATCTTGTAAGCTGAAATTCTGCCCTGACACATGCCCAGTGTAACCTATTGATTGCTACACTGTCTCACAGGATATGTGCTGAGTTATCTGCATGATTTCTGTGCCAATAATCCAGATTTGAATTAACAGGTTAGAGCTTTGTTTTGACCTTTTCTGACTTTTTTTTTTCCTGTACTCATTGACTTTTTTAGTGTCATTATAACACTTTTTCTAATGACTGGTAAAATAACTGCTGGAGATGGGCTTAATGACCTGGAAGTAATTAGAAGAGTCTGCAAACAAAGATAACTGCCACATCACAAACAGAACTGATATTTTATTCACACAAGCTTCTAGCTACTGCAATAAATCTAGATCAGCAACTGTACTCATTAAGTAAAGAGATAATTAAAACTTGAAGGAGTCTGGATAAACCACCTGGCAGAATAACACCTTTTATGAAGGGAGACAGGAAGCAGGTCTGCAAGTCTTGAGAAGGCTTTATTAAAATAATCAAATGCTACTTGAAAGATGGCCATACAACACCCTTATTTTTCTGTGTGAAAGGACTGCATAATATAGTGAAAAAGTAGAGCAAAATAATCCAGTTCTGTGAAGTGCATCAGCTCTAGGCCTCATCCTGTTTCTTACATTTAGCTGCATGAGACTAGGTCTGTTTGCTGTTCTGTGGTGGCTTTAAGATATTCTTCTGTTGAGAGGTAAATGAGATAAGGGACAGTAAATTCTGATGTGACACTTTGAATTGAGGTGTAGTGGAACATGAATGTAATGACTGTATAAAAATGTAATTGCGTGATTCTATTTTGGTTGAAATATCTCATTGTTTTTCTTTTTTTCTTAATCTCCACAAGTAGTCAGGTAGATCTTGGATATGAGCAGAGTTCTGTTCACATCATCAGTAAAATCTATTTTACTCCAAACAGTTGTTGTTAATGTCAGACTTCTGTTTTCAGTCTACATCCATGCAGACAATCTGAAGAGGATATGGTGTCAAAAGATGAAAACAGCTCAAGTAGCTTGATTGATATAACGTCATAGAGTAGAAAGTCTTAAAACTATGTGTCAAGGGCTGATTAAATACAGAAGATTGAAGAATAAGAAGATAAAAATTCAGTCACTCAAAATGTTTCCTCTTAAAAGTTTTAACTTTATCAGAATATATGTTGAATTTGCATCTAATCATGTCAGCTCTCTGGTGCATTTATCCTGCTTGTCTAATAGCTTGTAGTTAGAGTTTAGCCATCTGTCAGCAATTAAGGGGTAGGCACTGATTTTCATGTAGTGGGACACCTTACAAAGACAGCCATTTGCTGGGGCTTTCTCTCTTTAAAGGCAAAGCTGAGTAGGAAATCAATCCTGCTTTTCCTTGGGTCAGTAACCAGTGTAATGTGGGTTTTAGTATAAAAAACAGCATCAAAACCACACTTTGTCAGTGTGCAGTACATCACTGTGGCATCTTGTGCAGGTATAAAGGTGATAACAATTTAAGTTCCGTTTGGGCAGATAAGTCATGTCACAAATAATTGGATAGGATTTCATTCCTTTAAAAGAGTTACAGACATGGGTTCTTCACTCGGATTTTCTTAATGTAATGTGTTTTAGAAATGGGAATGTAAATATTTTTCAAAAAATAAATTTCACCTGAACAGCTTGCCTGAGATTTTGAGCAGTGGGAGGCAAGAAGATTTTTTTTATTTGCTTGTTGGATTCTTTTGTTGGAGCGAGTTTACACAAATGAAAGGAAGAAGATTGATAACAATTAGGACCAGAATCTCCTTCAAAAAAATCCTCAAGCCCACCCAACACTGGCAGTGCAGATTTCACTCAGAGAACTGTGTGTTGGCACTTCACTGTTTGTCAGAGGCTCCTTTTCTGCTGGTGTTCCTATCAACTCTATTTAGGGCTGTCAGATGATGTAACATGAACTGTCAATGATGACCCTCAGTACAGAATTGATTTGATTATTTGATTTGGTGGAGAAAGGATTTAATTCGCAGCTGCCTTTTTAATTCTTTGGTTAGGAACAGCTCTGTCTATGCTGTATTTGCACTGTTTCAGTGTCACTCAGGGAGAAAGGCACATCTTTAGTGCAGACAAAGAAGATAACCATTTTTAAGATGAAATTTATGCTTTGCCCTGATATGGCTTCTTTGGCTATAGATACTATGAAGCTCAGACATTTCTTCTAAGTAAAAAAATTTCATAATGTAAACTGAGATAAACAGCAAGGTGTAATAATTTCTATCAGCTGTGCATTCCTGGAAATACTTCCATTGCTCCTAGTTAGAAATCAATATTTCCTTCTTTTGTAATTTGATCTTAAGCTCTGATATCATCCCAAATACAGCAAAAAGTTTTAAGGTCTATCACAAAAAGAAATTGTTTTGAGAATATACTGTTTAAAATTACTTTCTGTACTTGAACAATTATCTCACTTAGAGTAGTTATTGTTGTACCATCTCTGGTGCCAGTGTGTTCAGTGCACAGCAGTGCTGCTGACCAGCTGGAGCTGCAGGAACATGGTGAAGTTGAAGGTGTTCTCAGGTATTTTCTAGCATTTTGTCTGCTCTGTTTGAAATCAAGCAAAACCAAACCCCAAAGCACAACAGCAAAACTGAAAGTGCTGTAGTTTATTTCTGAAATTGCTGCACTCCTGGTTAGTTTTAGATCTTCATTTAGAGCTCTGAATTGATCCTGTGTGTTCACTTACAGACTTGGTTTAGTGTAAACAATCCAAACCCTTTTAAGTCAATGCAAACTAATTTTGCTGTGTGTGATCTTTGGGTTGGTGCACTTACCTGTTACTTGCTTTGTGACTAACTTAAGCTATTAGAGAAACAAAAGTTTTTCTCTTATTCAGTGATACAGTCTATGCAATGCAAGCAAAATTACAAACTCCATATACTCAATTTTAAGATAAGAATGCAATGTCAATGTTTTAATCTATATTTACAGGCACATTTATGCACCCATTTTCTTTGAAACCTGCTGAGAAAGCAGCAATCTGTGCAGAATTAACTCTTTAGAAAAACAGCCCACTTAGCTAAGGCTTAAACACTTTTCCCTAAAGTAGCTGGAGATGATAGCAGAAAAGAAGTATTGTGTGTGAAACTGAAGAAGAAAAGCTGCATTAAAGAAATTAGTTCTTCAAGTTTAGAATTTAATCTCCAATGAGTATATGAACATGGGAAGATGCAGTTAAGTAGGAGAAACTTGCAGCAATTGTCTGCCAGTAGTTCAGATGATGCAGAACATATTATCAGTGAGAAGGGCTCTCTGCTTAAACTCCGCTTGTGAAGTTGAGGAATCCATTCATCTACACTTCCTTTGATGAAAGGGATTTACTTTTGCAGAGGGTTACACAAAGAGCAGTTGGTGTACCTGTCCATTCCCAGAATACTCCAGGTCTGCTGCTGAAGGCTGCTGGATGGCTCTTGCCCATCCTGATGTGTTTGGTGGGATTCCTTGGTTTAAGCAGCTGATGTGATGGTTGTGTGTTCTGCCTCCCAAGCACCAGACAGGCTCTTCCCTTTGACACTGAATTTGGATTCAGATGGTTTCCCCTTGTTCATGCTGGTTTAAACAATTTTGAGCACATGCTGGCTCTAAGGGCCCTTTCTCATTTTCAGTGAGGCAAGGTTTCTCTTGTTAAGATAATTCATTAAATTGGAAATGGCTCTTAAAAGAGTGTCTGGGACAGTGTAGAATTGGAGCCTGGATTGCAGGTCAGCTGGGACTGGGACTGGGCAGTTGCTGGAGTGTGAGGCAGGCTTTGATTCCTTGCTAATCAGAACTAGCTAGCAGGCTCTCTCTTCTTCCCTGGGGAAGATGGGTTTATCTGTTTATCTTAGGCTTTTGTTTACCCAGAACACAGAAGTTAAGTTAAGAATAAACTTCCATAACAGCTAGCTATGGATATCGTGAAAACATTGGTGTGTTTCAGTGCTTTGGGCAATTGCTGCTTAGAGAGGATTTGAGTCTTTCAAAGGTATTATTAAAAATAAAATTATTTAAGCTCTTCAAAATAAAACAGATTGTCCTTTATATTATGAGTATTTAAGCAATGTTTTTTTCTTCTAACTGAACAAAATTTTTTATTTTTCCTGGTTCTGTGAATAGGCACCTCTAATTTTCTTATGTGAATGGGAAACCTCCTTCTTCACTTCATTACTAGCAGGTGTAGGCACTTAGGAGAAAGTCCATGCACATGAAGTGTATGTATTCAGAGGCATGACCTTGCAGTGGTCCCAGATTACACAGACTATGATATAACCTAGTTTGCTGTTGGTCCCATACAAAAAGAATGTATTTTTTAAGAAAAAGGGTGCATTACCAATAGGTACTATCTAAGAAAACCTACGTGCCATGTAGCAGAATCCCTAAAATACCCTCTTGTGAAGCCTTAATAAGTTGCTCTTTTGTACTGCCTGTCTCTAATCCAAATATTTTCTAATTAAATAAAGCCACCGCAGAAGAGTCCAGATACAAGACAATGTATTGTGAAGCAGTGTGTCTTGAACCCTTGCTGGTTAAAGCAGGCAGTTTATTCAGCCTTACAGGAAGAAAACCCACAAAATAGCCATAAAGGTCAGCCATTCAGTGTTGCCTCAAGTTCAGCTCAATGCAGTTTTTTCTGTGTACTCAAAGAGGGGCTTTGGGAAGAAGCTGAGTGTGGGACTGGGTAAGGAGACCAGCCTCTGTGCTGTGCAAATCCTACACTTTTTTTCTGCCCCCTGGCTGGTTATTTCTGGGCCTGCAAAGATCCTTAGCCAACACAAGCTTCAGAGGGCTTTTGTGAAATTCTGGGAATCTGAATAGTAGCTTAAATGCCAATCTTTAATGGCACAGGAGAAGGTTGACAGACACATCTGCCATTTGTTCAAATAGTTTTCACATGCTTCTACTTTAATACACAATACCATCTGTTGAGCTTTTCTGCAAATGGAATTTTCTTCAGTCTACCCACAAACTTAATTATGGATGTGAGGATTGTGGAGGCTACCTTTTTAAATATACAGCCAGCATTTCTGGAAAAAAAAAGTCTTCAGTTCTTGTTTGTGTGAATTATTTAACAGATGGCAGAAATGCATTTCTGATATTACCCTTGTCCCTACTGTGGAGGAGAGCAGTGTTTATGTGGGGCTGGGTTTTGCTGTTGACAGCATACAGCACTCCTTGACATGCTTAAATGTGATGGGGTCTAATCCACAAATCTTTCTTCTGATTATTTATTTGATATTTAACCTATGTTAAAATGATTTACAAAGGCAAGGGCCTTCATTATTTTAATGAGGGCTAAATTGCATCAAATGACTTGCAGGGTGCAGGACCTTTTCACAGAGGACTGCCAAGGATAAGGTGATGTAACTGTAACCTGTTGACCCTTCTAAATACTGAGACTATGAAGGTAAAATTGTTCAGTGAAACTCTTTCATGGAAATTAATATTAATGTGATTTTAAAAAACCTCACAAAACCAACAAGATATCCCCAAGCTTTGTTAAAATTCATACTCTTTTCTTCTGAATAATTTTTTGCTTGCTGGATGAGTTCCAGCAAGGAAATTTGCTTTCAGCTGAAGCGGCTAGAGTTTGGAGGGTTACTGAAGTATCTTATTTTTTATTGCCACCATGCTTCCTCTTCTACCTGATCTAATCACTATTGTTTAAGCTCTAATCCAGCTATTATGCATCTGAGATTGACATGAGAGCTGAGAAGAAGAGAGCAGACTGTCAAAACCAGCTGTCAGGATAGATAGGAAGAGTGTGAAATTGAGATAAAGCTGGAATAGCCATAGCATCTGTTCAAAGATTTTGGAGAATTTGACCAGTTGGCACCCACCCAGCCCCAGCTGAGTGACAGCATTTAATATCAGCCAGATACCTTTGTCTTTCATCTGTATGATTCATATAATGTCAGGTGCTGTACACTGGAGAAATAAAGCTTTAAAATTACAGAGGAGGATTAAAACCTGACAGTTGAGCCAACAGGTGATTGGAAATGACAGTAGTTACTGTTTTGAGGGCAAGAATGCTTGAGACAAGATTTAACTTGGGTCTTTGTAGAGACAGAGTTCTATCTGCCCTATGATACATTTATCAATGGACAAGCAAATAGGGTCAGCAGATGTCCTGTATCTGATATAACATTGCTCACTAACCTCTTCCTGGCACTGAGAGATGGTAGACAAACAGGACAGATGTTTTCTGAAAGAACTTGAAGTTTTGCAAAATAATCTGGAAAATGTAGTATCTGTGGGATTGTAAAGCTCAGCTATGAGAATGTTTGTAAGTCAAATTCACTTCTACCACTTGTCTGTGACATCCAGCCATTGATAGTAAAGAGCACCCAATTTACTCACCCATCAGCAGCAAGAGGTGAATGAAAGGCTTGGAGAAATTCTCATTAATTATTTGGTTCTTAATTTGGTCTTTTCTAGAGCCTTAGTTTGGGATTTGGATCTAGCCCTTTGTTAGTTCATCTCCTGCATTGTCTTTGATTGCCCATATTTCCTTTTGCTAATCTGTAAGATGCCAATCCTTCTTTTTCTGCATTTCTTCTCTTTCTATGTGGTTCTTTATTCTGTCATTTTAGGTGTTTTTCTATTTTTTTTCCTCAATTTTCCTCTCCTCCAGCACCAATTTATATACAAACGTATTCTCTCTAAAAACTCTTGGTATTTTGTGCTGTAAGGTCCCAGTAGACAATTACTCTACATCAATTCTTTCTGTGCTTGGATATTGACCTTTATGAGCATTTTCCTGTGTTACCATCTTGTTTTTGTTTCACTTACTCAACAATTGCACAAAGCAGCCTTAATGTTAACAAAGAACAAGTGGCTTTGTCCATTTTGTCCCCTGCATTGGCTGCAAAATTTAAAAGACAATTTTCATCAAAGTCAGCAAGCTCTGTTCCATTCTTTTTACTGTGGTGGAAGGAGAGTGTTAAGCAAAATGGAGGGAAGCTTTGGGGGTAAGGAGGAACTTTGTGGAGATTTAAGTTGTGTTACCTGTGAACCTTGGCAAGTCTCAACACTACCTGGAAATAGTTGAGCTTTGTGAGTTTTGTCTGAATATTGGCCAATTCTACATCCTTTAGCATATGGTTTTCCCCACTTTGCATCTATCACTATATTACAGGGACTAGCAATAATAATAATAATCAAGATATTTGATATAAGCTATAGGAGATATTTTAGGACTTGAAGATAATGTTAAAGATATTTCTACCAGCGCTCATGCTTGCCTTCAAATCCACTACATCCTGGGTCTCAAGGATAATAGAGCACACATTTTTCATTCTTGTGTAAATGTGTTTTCTGCTTCAAATGATTTGTCAGGGGTCTTTTTTGGAAAACAAACTTTCTCCTTGGCAAAATGACTGCTTCATGCCTCACAGCTATTCTTGGGTATCAGGAAAGAATCTAGCTAGAATTAATCTGATTGACATCTTGCAGACAGATACATCAAAAGGGCTGGAAAAGATGTCATAATCTTTGGTTATGTAAATATCTGAAACAAAATTGCTCTCAGGCAAACTGCAGAGCAGATGATATAGCCTTTCTATACCACATCAACAATCATTTTGACAGATGAATTTGAATGCTAATATATCATGAATAACATTTTTGGAGGGAGGGTAGAAGACATTTTCTGCAGTATGGAAACTTAGCACCAAAACACATCTTGATGTTGGTAAACAATGAGCATTTTTCAGTGCTCTTTAAAAATTTGTTATGGAAAAGTCAATCTTTTCTGGCATTGCTTGTTTTGTTCATAGCTGCTTTTCCAGTCCTTCCTTGTTCAGAAATGGTACGAGAAGCAGAGAGGAGAGGAGCCTCAATCTGGAGTGTGATTTAGCAGCGTGGTGCCCCTGCTGATGGCTGGATGATGCTTCTCTGAAATCTTTGCTGCTCTGTGCCAGTTGGGGCGTTGTTGTGAGGGCAATGTTCCTATGCTGAAGGATGTCTTGTGTTCACTCACATGAAGTCCTCAACACTAGCAGTCCTTCTCTTCATTGTAGTTTTGTGATTGGTAAAAATAATTGGTGATTTTTCTTTTCATGCTGCAATAATCTGAGAAATGAACACTTGAGAGCTCCTCAGAAGGGATTAGCTTTATTTTACTGGAAAGAAGACAGCAATCAGTGACCTCTGGTTTTGTGTGGTGGCAGTTTTTTTTGTTGCTGTATATGTTTTTTCCTATGGTAGTTGAGACAGGATTTCACTTTAATTGAGTTACCTCTAATGCTGATTGTGAACCACTTTCTAAGAACAGCCTGGAAGGTCTTCCAGCTCCTCTGATTCTGCCATTGGGACTTAATGAATGATAAAGCATTTTAATAAGCAACTTGCAGCTGTGCATCTCAACTTAAGCTGTTAATGTTCATTCTTGATATCCAGGCTACTTACAAAACTTGTGTTTAGCCAGATGTTCTAGCGAAGTAAGTTCTTTTCAGACTAGAATCTCAGCAGGCAAGAAAGGACATTAGGATTCCCCTATGCTGTATTCACAATCTACTGGAATGCATAATTTTTATCAAGAGTACTGTTACTTTTTATTTTCACAGATTTCTTGATGTAGCACTTCAGGTTTCAGATATGCTGAGGGGCAAAAGAAGTTAAACTAGCACTTGTGTGTTTTATTTTTGTCATCTGTTTCTTTCAGTCATTGGTACAGGTGACACCACTGGGACCCACTGAACAGACCAGGATAAATGATGGCTATTTACAAATAAGTGCAAGTGAGAACTTACCTGTTTGGGAGATAAGTCACCTTGAATGCCATCTGTTGTTCTCAAAGGGATGTCTGCTATTTATTCCTATAGCAACTGCATTTTGTGCCTCTGAGAGCTCTTTAAAATCATATCAATAAAGCTGCTTTGTTTTGAATCTATAAAGCATTAGAGAGGTCATTGCCCTGATAATACTTTCTGCCTTTAATGCTCATCCAGTCATCCTTTGAAACAACAAATGAGGTTGGATACCTTGCAGGGAGTATTTTGGATAGGATTGGCATTTCCTACCTCTCCCAACTTTTATTTAAAAATTTTCGTTGATATATCAAAATAGGTCATGGGAGATTTGTTAAAAATACAACTTTTCCCCTCAGAGCACTTTTGTTACTGCCTTTCTGCATAGGTGTGTTGTGCTTGCAGGTCTAATGTTCGTGCCCTCCAGCAGCAGGAACGTGCAGAGAGAATGTCAAATCTCTTGCTGCCAAATGATAATGGAGATTTTCTTTAGCTCAGGAGAGAGGTCTTTGAGGATCTGAGTGTTTTCTCTTGAAGTCAAAGCAGGGGCAGGTTTCAGAAAGAGGGGCTGCATCTGACACCAAAGCTGTGTTATTTTTAGATGTCAGTGTGCATCCCACCTCTGTAATGATGATTTCCCTGAGGGGCTCTGAACCCCATGCATCACTCCACTTTTGAACAAATGTAGTTTTACACAAGCCTGAGTTTTATGAAAACCTGCCTCTTTCTGCCACTTCCTTTCTGGGAGAACAAGACAAGACCTCCTGCAAGCCCCCCGCCCTCCCTATCTTCTGCTTAGTAGGCCATGACAGTGTGTCAGTGGTGTGTCAGATCACTGGTGGGGTAATGAGCATGTGAAAAACTTCTGAAATGTTGTGACTGTCAGACTTGGTGCTCGGATTTATTCTGCTGGCATCTAATCTGGAATCAGAACGCTGTATTCCACCAATACTGCTTTGGTGTTGCTGTAAGTTAATCAGAGGTTTCAGATACACATTGAGTTGGTGTTTTTACAAGACTGTTGTCTACATGCTTGTGTGGGGGTTCATTCTGTTTTGTTGGTTTACTTTATGTGATTTTTCTTGTTTTGATAGAACTATGTATGGGCTGAACTTTTTGCTACAAAAAAATATTCTTCTTTGAATTATTTAGGTCTATGCCTATGAGTCAGACCAACTCACAGCTTGTGGATATTTTTCAGGCTGGACAACAAAGATTCAGATTTTTTATATTTAGAAAAGGAAGGTGATATGCAAGGAAGTATTTCAAACAGTGAAGTACTGGTCTCTGTGTGGTGGACAACAACCAAAGCCACAGTGCTTAATGCAGAGGGCAGAAAGGTGTTCTGCCTGCCTGACCAAAGCCTGAATCATTAAGAATCTTCTCCCCACTACCAGAACTCTCAACCTGAGGCACTTCTTTGAGGTGCTCAAACTTTCTCTCAGCTTCTTTTGTGTCGTCATTCTCTGGAGCTCCACGCAGGGATCTGAGGGGAAGGAGCAGCTGCAAGTGTGGGGTTGTGACATGGAGCCATCCCTGCTTCCCTGAGAAATGAAAGTTCTAGCTGAAGGGAAAGGGTTTCAAGTACTGGAGGTGGGAGAGGAAAGAGGAAAAGACTTCAGTTGCCATACAGAGAACTGAAACTTTCAGTTTAAAGCTGCAGTCATTTCAATCTGTATTCAAATATAGCATGGCCGCACTGATACTGGTAATGCTGTCACTTCCACCTATTTAACTGAGCTGGTGTTTTATGTTTGCAATTGAAATGCTTTTTGTTTTTATTCTTTTTCCCCACTATTTGGTGACTGATTTCTTTTGCTGAAGGAATTGAAAAGCATTTACTGGACCTACTAATTGTACAAGACTGTGTTATAGTCCTGATTTCTGCAGGAGTGAGCTGCCTAAGTGTCTGAAAATACTGTTTGGGTTATCCTTACAAATCTAAGCAATGCTTGAAAATATAATGCTTTCTCTATCTTATATTTGCAGTATATTTACTCTTAGTTACCACTGGCAAAATTAAAGGAAGAAGCTAAAATTCTGATAGACTTTAGAATATATCCTCAGTCAGTTTTTGTCAACTAAATTAATCAACATCTCTATGTGCTATAAAATCACTGTTAAGTACTGGATATCCAGCTGAGTATGGGTTTTATTTTAATGAGCTATAGTGCATGTAAAATGAACAAGCAATTATTATACACTCAGGTATTTTCTACTTAAATGGAAGCTGTTAAGCCTCTGGGAATAAACCTGGATATTTACGTAGGCAATTATAGGATTGACAAAGGTTTGACATTTGCAGAGACTTTATGAAATTTGTTATGGTTTGTTTCTTTAATCTGCTTTCTATATCTTTTTCCTTCTCCCCTCCTTGAAGCGATTGTGACTAATTACTTGTGAAAAAATGATCAGTGAGCAAATTAATCTTCTCCAGACAGTCTCAAAAGTATTTTTTTTAGCCTTGTTGAAGCTGTTAGAGCAAAATCTTGTGGGGAAAAAACAGGATGAAAAAAATCTATCCGTCCTTTGCCTTTCCTTTGGGCCATTTAATCATTCAAAGGGGAAGGGACATCCTTGTCACTCCAGGGGCAGTGATGCCAGGGTGCCAGGGCCATTGTGAAATCCCTCTGCAGGGATGGGAGGTACAGCAGGGAGTGCTGGGAGCTGGCTCCTGGGGTTTTTTAGGTGCTCATCCTCTGGCAGAGTTCTTCCCATAAACAACACTAACGTTTGAGAGCAAGAGAAACCCGTGCTCATGCTGCTGTGTTGACACTGAGCAGTGGTGGGATGCTTTGGAACCTCTGTCTTCTTAATTCATGTTCAAGTGTTCCAAACATCTGCCTTTTACCCATTTCCAGTCTAAAATTAGTTACTGCTGTCTTGCATTGCACCAGTCAGCAACTGAAGAGAACTGGAGTTTCCATTCTGAGCTGGTGCACAATGCTTCAGTCCTCTGCTTTTGACTGTTGAACATCTTTTGAAAATTATTTCAGTAAATCGTTGAAATATTGGGGAAAACCATCCCAAGCTTTATCTCTGCTGAAGGTCTCAATGCAGCCCATGTGAGGTGATGTTGGATTCCACCAGTTTGGTTTTAAATGCCTTTATTTTGCCCTCACTTCTTTAAATACGTTGACTCCACAGAGGAGTGTGGCAAAATATGTTTTGTATTCCTGAGCACTTTGGCAGCATTTATTCCTTTCCATCATGTACATTATGTGTTGATAAGCATTTAGTTAGTGGAGTCAACAGGTATAAAAATAACAATAGGAAGGTCTTTGTTTCTCATGCTTTGAGATGTGCATGGGTATTTCAGAAGAGAATGGCCGCAATTGCAGCTTATTGCTTATTTTTGGGAAGGAGCGGTATAAAAAGAAGAGATTTGATCCTCTAAGGGAAATCTTGACAATCCATGCTGCACCCAAGATGTGCAGGAGTTTACTATTATGAAAAATGCAGTGGATACTTCTATGCTCTTTTTTGTTCTAGCCTTTAACTTGTTTTTTCCCTTACTTTTGCAGTCAAGTAGAAAAATTATTAAAGAAAGGCCTCATAAAATCAGGCCTGCTCTGTTAGATTGTGGCTGGCCTGTCACTTCTTCTAAGTGCAGCTAGAACTTTGGAAGTTCCCATATGAAAACAATCCTGGTATGAACATATAGTTTGTTAACATAACAATCTATTCCTGGGTGAAAAACAACTAGCACCTGCATAAACATTAAATCTATCCCATGAGAATCAGTGAAGAAAATATGTAAACCATGTAAGAATTGAGAGACTTGATGGACAGGTTAAATACTTTTAGTAACCAATAGAGTACTAACAATTGGTACAAACCAATTGGCAGGAAAACTGCTATCCAATGGGAGTCACCCATGAGAGCTGTAAAACTGTATAAAAATGGGTTATGTGAATTAAGAAGCTTTTTCCTGCATGAAGAAAATGGACTCTCTTGTGTTTTTACTCTGATAATTATCTGTCCTTTTTTTTTTTTTGAAATGGGGTAATCTCAAGGTTAGTTTTAAGTTTATTTGTAATAAATCTCCTAGGCTGAAATGTTGATCTGAGTTGTGTCCCTAAATGGGAAGAGTGACACTGGACATCTAAGGAAAATGTTGCCTTCTCTTTTTTCATTCATGCAGATCAACTTTAAAAATTACTGAATAATCTGTTTTTACAACCTCAGATCTTAGTGTCTGTAGGCAAAGGAATATTTTGGAGTCACATATTTCTGCTGTCATTTCTTCCAGCACTGGAGCAGTTTTGCTTTTGTCTGAATGGTCTGATTTGATCTAATCTCTTCTGTCTTCTTATATTGAGATTAACAAGCCATATACCTTCAGGCATAGGCGAGATCTGCAGCAGCAGAGCCCAAATGAACTCGAGCACAGGGTCAGTCTCCTGCACAAAATACATCACACAGTTTTTCCAAGGCTCATGCTGTGTCTGTAATTGCCCCTTGTTCTGTCATTAGAGCTCCCCTCCAAGTCATTATTTTGAGTCAGCAGAGCTTCAGGTAACAGTCAGCCTGATGGTTAGAGTAGTGCTGAAGAGATAATATAAATATCTCCCAAAACAGAAATATGAGGGGCAGGTGTTGAGATTAAACCTTATAAAATGGCAAGTTTGTTAGCCCCTTTTGACTCTGAATTAAACCAGTCCCTAAATGTACCCACAAAGCTCCAGTAAGGCTGTGTATTTACTTGGCCCCTTGAAATGGTGATTTTCTTTCACTTAGTGTTTCCCAAAAAATACATAGCAACTGGGCAGCAATTGTGCCATGAGGTTATGAAAACCTTACTGAAAGAACATTTAAGCCATGGAGCTACTGTTTTGGAAGTACTGCTCTGTCTTTTTGCATAAATCTTAAAATTACTCCTGTTGGGTAAGTGTGTTTGCATAAGTGGTTTTCCTACTCAGCCTAAGGGGTCCTGTGAGCAGGTACTGGACAGATCAGTGACATTCATTGTACATAAAAAATTTTGATTTATATGTACAAATGCGAAGCAGTTATTGGTGAATGAGGGAGAGGACGTGTAGAGCAAGTACTCCAAAGCATTTGTGTGATTGAAGATTCGAAAGAATGAAACACAAGATGTACATTTTCTTGGAGAAGGTAATTCCCTTGTACAGTCAGCAGAGATCCCGTCGTGGAGGTGTTCCTAGAACATCAATCATACAATTACAGAAACTTTTAGCTTTGAAAAGAGCTTTGAGACCACAAAATCCAGCTGTTAACCCAGCACTGCTGAGTCTACCTCTAAAGCATGTCCCCAGATACCCCATGTACACAGCAGCTCCAGGTTGGGAACTCCACCACTTCCCTGGGCAGCCTGTTCCAGTTCCTAACAGCCCTTGCAGTGAAGAAATTTTTCCTAACATCCAATTTAAATCTCTCCTGGTGCAGTTTGAGGCTGTTTCCTTATCATCTTCCTCTGTTGACTATGGAAGAGAATCAGGGAATATGGAATTTCCAAAGTTAAAGCTGGGCTGTGAAAGCCTCAGTTTCATTTTCAAAAGAAATGTCAGGACTCAATACAGACTGTGAATTTGAGGAATGATGGCACTGTAGAAATTTAGAGAATTTGCAGATAAGAAGTGAAGCTTTCTAGATAGGTGAAGGACAGATATGGGATGAACAGCTCCATCCATGTTTCTTAACATAGAAAATAGATTCATAAAGTCACAATGAACACCAATTCTTCTCCAAAAGAATTTGGATAGAAGCTATAAACTTTTTGGCAAGTTTTTAGTCGTCAGACTTAGTCCACACTTGGATAAAAATGTCAACCAATGATTAGTTCTTATTGTTGTAATCATAAAAGTGGACATTATTTGAATTATACTAAAGCCATGCACAAGTTCTCCAGCTGAAAATAATAACCTGGATTTGCTGGTGCTGCTGAACTTGATGGTCTCTTTGGAATCTTACTCATAACAAATGGGTACAAAGTTGTGACAAAGCCAAGTTTATGAAGAAAAGCAATCTTACTTTTCCACGTAATAAATACCATTTTTCACTGTTCTACAATAAATGATAAACCAACCAAATCCCAGCTGGAAAACTGAAATAGAGAATGGCACTTAAGCTGTTCTTTTTCTAGTGATTTCTTTGAGCACAGGGTTTTGTCCATAAGACTTGATTAGTCTTGTGTATTTGCAAGAAGAAATGCAGCTCATGTGCAGCCAGTTAAGAGCAGGATTAGATTTATTGAGATTATAATCTGTAAAGAAGATCTTTCTACACAGATCCTGATTCCAGGAGGATCTACAGGAGGTATGGAGGAAAACCCACACAGATTTTAAAAAGAGCCCTAAAATGAGATAGGATGTGATTTGAATGCATATTCAGGATAACTTTCTCAGGTTAATTTTTGGAGCATTATTACTTCATGCACGTGGAAGCTCCTGAGAAGGAGCTGGTTGTGTCCGAAGGACAGACAGCCTTTAGAACAGAGGTGATGTTGATGTGTCTGTCATCACAAGGTCACCTGCAGTGTGGTCAAACTCAAACCTTCAAAAATGGGGCCTTGTGTCTGCCTAAAATATGAAATTATTTTAAAGCCTTGATATTTAAAAAATATATATACAGTAATTAATCTTGATTTGTTTCCCAGCTTCTCTATTACTGCAGGTATAGGGAGCCCACTTATTAAATGAAATCAGAAAACCATGAATGTAGGAAGTGAAGCTGTCAATAAAGCAGGCCAAATATTTTACACACATATGAAGGTGGAAACCCCACCCCATGACTGGTGGGGTTTCCACACAGTGATATTTTTATGGTACAAAACAATTTTTGTGTGTCATATGGAGATGTAAAAAGCTGACTATTCATAGCATACATTGAAGAAATGTTATTGGATCTCCAGGCTTTAAAAACCAAACAGTCAAACAAACAAAAAGGCAAATATTTGTACCCTAGGATGTTTTTGTATCAAGCCTCAAAGTAAGCTAAGGCTCCTGGCAGTTTATTTTAGACTGGTAGCTGAACACCTAATTTTGCACAATTTATAGGATTCTGTAATTGTTACAAAATTGATCCATAAAAAACTCATGAGGGGAAATGGAAATTATCTGTCATGTATCAACCACTTTTGTAATCATAATGCATGAGAAAATCATGCTGGACTGGGATAGAAAAATGAAATAAAAAAGCTTGGCATGCAGTGTTTCTACTGCTTCCTGTGATGAATCCTTATTCATAAATATATCAAATTCCTTTCAAGAGTTGGGAATCCAGCATTTTGATTATATTTTTCATTAAAATTTTGGAATTGTGATGAGAACTTAATTAAATGTCTCATGGAAAACCATAAAAATATGGATCTATTTTAGAGTTGAGTCTATTTTTAATGCCTTAAAATGCTGCAAATGCTCTGCCTTCTTGCCCCCACTTGCTGATCCTATTCTTGTCTATCAATTTATATTTCAGAAATAGAACATATTAACATTATAAAGTGTGATGAATACCACAGGAGTCCAAAGCATTTCTTAACTCTTGTTTCTGAGCTCTTTTATTTTAGACATCCTGTGCATGGGGGCTGTGAAGGTTTTCTCACCTTGACTCATAGAAATTCTGTTGAAAGCATCCTATGTAAAATAGAATGGCAGAGTTTAGGACCCATGCTCAGCTAAGTTTCAGTCTCTGCTTTTCATATTATACATCACAGTAATAAATCATCTGAACTCATGCCATGTTGGAATCTTTACGGATTACTTCCTTGTCTTCCTGGTCATTATGCCCTTCATGTTGTTCAGAAATCCAGAGGCCACAGATGTGACCAGGTGTTCAGTCAATAAAAGGGTTCGCTGTCATAAAGGGGCAAATTTGTGCCCCATAGCACTGTAAACTCCAAATTGGCAGCCTAGCACTTGATGCCCAGACAGATCTTCTGCCTTTTTTTTTTTTTTTGTAGTCTCATTTCAGAGATGATTAGAAGACTGGAAAGCTTGTATTTAATTAACATACAGTTGGGCAGCTCAGCCTGTGGGTATTGAAGGTGGAAGTGGCTTTCCAACCTGAAAAAGCAGAGATTTACATCTGATTTTCTGACACTTTTCCCCTTGGAGTTTGCAAAATTGTCAGTTTCAGGAGAGACTATGGATGAAGTTTATAGAGTCATGGCATTATAGAAGTCATCAAAATTATAGAGATGAGGCAGAATTGTCTTCCTCCCCATGAGTTTGACCTCTGCCATTAAAGACCACAGAAAAGACAAGAAAAAGACAAAAGAGGGAATGGATTATAGGAATTAAAAAAAAAAAAGGGGATAAATGTAAGACACAGCATAGCCTATAGGAAAACTAACACAGTGGCATTTTGTGACTTGCTTATGATATTTTGAGATGCAATGAATTAATGGGTGACAGGCTCTGCTACTGGAAGAAAAGAGAAAGGGTGCTCTTACAGACTTGAGTTTTCCATGATCAATTGAATCTAAAAGACAGTGTGTTTCTGGGAATGCCATAAAAGTGTTTTTATGTGTGCATTTTGGAAACTTGTTTTGCCTGCCTGGCTCTGCAGACAAAAGCGGCATTTTTTGATATGTAACTGAAGTCTTCTCTGTGTCACATTACTTTTTTTTAAAGAGAGATTGAATAGTGCACATGTCAAGAATGGAGAATCCTCTGCATTTTCTTTCAAGCCTTTGTGTACATGATGAGCTAGAATAACCTCCCTGAACTGAATTATCCTTCCATACTATGGTTCAGCGAATATCATTATATTTCAGCACAGCTTGAGTGATTTTTAATGCCAAAAACATCAGCAAGAAATACAAATGTTACAAAAATATTGAAACAATACCATAAAAAAAACTCTGGGATCATAAATACTTTACTTTGCAAGGTCTGGAAGGTCAACATAGCTATAGTGTGGAAAATTAAAATGCTCTCTGTGTGAATGCCTTTGGAAAAAAAAAAATAAGGCAGTGTTTTAGCCTAGAAATGCAGTATTCCTATCTAAAGCTGGTTAAGAATAAAAGCTATGGTAATAGAATTTGATGAAATTAATTAGTCTATGTTTTTTTTTTTTTACTATCTTAGCTGCATGTTCTTAAATATAATATAATTAAATCAGCATTAGAGAAGGTAGAAAATCAGTGACAGCTTTCATGTCAGTGTTGCCCTGCACCAGGTAATGTGCATCAGCCTAAGATTTTGACAGAATGAAATCAAATGTGTACAGGCAATAACTGATGCTTTTGACAAGTTTTGAATTTGGAAAGCTTTGCCTTTGCAGGCAGGTGTTCTGTCAGTGCACAGCCAATGTGTCACAATGCACCGGATCACAGGGAGGGGGAGAGCAAGAACAGAGGAGTTCTGCTGCTGATGACTGGGGTGGAACTGAACAATTAATATTTTACACAATCCTACCTGTCCTCAGTTACTATTTTGCAGCTGGAAACTTGTCTTTGTCCATTAGTCTTAAGTCAGCAGTTGTTCCCTCCCTTGGAGGTCTTGCTTGGTTTCAGTGTTCCAGTACTTAGACATTCCCTCCTGATCTGCAGTCCCCTTTCAGAGAATCACTGTAAATTTGTGCAGGTGCAACTTAGCAGAGTTCAGTGGCAAGGTTCACCCTATTTCTTAGTGCATAGATGAATCATACCTTGGAAAATAGGATTAGAATCAATCTTGAATGGTTTGAATGGATACAGGCTGAAAAAGAGTAAGGGTGCAAAGGATATGGATACAAAAGGTAAGGATTCAAAGGGATTTAGCAGCACTTACTCATTGACTAATTGAATATTTAATAACTGATTTAATAGGATTTGCTACAGTTATAACTGTGACTTAATTGTAGATTCATGATAATAGTATTCATACCACAGTCAATTCACACACACACACAGAGATGTGTATGTCTATATCTGTGTGTGAGAAGGTACCTCTGAGAAATCCCCCCTGGGTTCAGTGAAATACTCATGCCAAATCCCTTAGTGTTTCTCAGCAGGTGTGGTTGCACCTTGAGGAGTGTGTGTGTGTAGGTTATCAGCTATGACTGATTTTTTCAATAGATCTCCTAACAATGGGACCATTTCACTCAGGCTGTGGTTCAGGTAAACTAATTTCCAAAGTTAACAATATTATTTTCCGTCTCCTGACAACACAGCATGTTCTGTTTTCTAAGAACATCATCTTACAGTGTCTTCAAAATTTCCCTTCTGGGTGTTTTCTGCTTAGACATCCAGAGGAAGAGCTATGAGAAGGATTTAGGAGCAAGCCTCTTAATACAATATATTGAGATGAATATATATGCTGTGTCTCAGAAAAGCAGCTAAGTGAACTCTTGTACTTCAGACATAGCCATCTTTATTTGCAGTACTATGAGAGACAGCAGATTGATTTTAACTTTTTATTCTAAGTGAATGTTTTTAAACCAAAGATATCTTCATTCAGCCTTTGGCTCAGTCCATTGTCTGTAAGCTCTGATGTCCCTGCAGTAGCATTCCAGCAGCTTTGTGCAGTAATACTCACAGTGGTGTGGGTAACAAGGCATGGTTTGAGCTGCCCTGGGGCTGGAGGGGATGGGGAGGTGCAGCCATAGTCTTGTTCTCCCTGCTGACCTCGATAAAAGCTGACAGCAGGATGCTGGGATGAGAGCAGTGGTGTTACTGGCACTAAGGACAGTGCTGTGCTGGTGGTGTACTAGAGACACAGACAGGACATGAGAGCAATAAGAAGCCTCAGTAGTGTGCTTGTACATCATTCTTCACCCTGGTTTAAACACCATCAGTGTATTTTTCCAATCTTAATAGCAACAACAGAAAGAAAACCCCATAGTTATGGGTAAAAATTGCCATGAATAATGCTTTCTGAATTTGGCTGAAGTCTGAGCCTTCTATAAGGCTGTCTGACCTTGCAGACAAGCCAATGATTTAAAAGTAGCATGCAGGTGTAGAATCACTTAGCAAAAATTTTTTTCCCCTTTTTTATTGCCTGGAAAATGCAAGTCAATTGCTTCATGAATAGAAACTGCATTAAAGGGAATTTGAAATGAAAGAGGTCTTTATAGCATCAGAATAATCCTTTCTTTTTGCCTTAACCTCCTCATAGTAACACATTTTGCAAACACTGGAAACCTTCCTGGCCTTTTAAACTAAGGACTGTAGGCAAACAGCTGACTCTGTAAAATGAAGCAGAGTTTAACTTCTTCTGTGGATGCTTCTATTCTGGGTAATTATGCCATCAGTGGGAATAACATTTGCTGCCACTGAAAGTGGAGAAAAGCCAAAGGTGCAGTCTGGGTCTGTAAGCTGCACATGCTGCAGAAGGCAGCACACTGCTCAGGTAGCCTCTGTTGTGTGGCAGGACAGACAGGCACATGACACCAAGTCAGCTGGCTCATAAATTACTGCAATTTGTGAAGTTCTTCTGTCAGGAGAACTTAGGTGCAGTTTTCCCATCCTGCTCAGATAAAAATTAATTCTCTGATTTGCAAAATAGAGCTGTTGGCCATTTCTAAGTACGCTGTGACAACTGTTCAGGTTGCAATAATTGCCTTTTAACAGAGCTCACTTCCTTTCCTCTTGGGCTCATATCAGAGAATTTATTGCTTACCAGCTGTATAGTGAATTATTGCACCAGCTGGTATATGTTTCTTTGTACCATATAAAATTAATTATCAGTTTTTTAGATCTTGGAAGGACACAAGTAATTACTTTGCATTTCAACCTTGTGAAACCTGGTAGGTTTCATTAGGGAAATCCTGCTTTTTTTCCAAGTCCCATATGAAATCGATATGCATAATTATTTTAAAATGCCATGATGCTTATGCAAATAAGGGCTCTACATGGACAACAGTGATTTTATTTTTCTTGGCTTAAGATACAACAGGCACTCTGAGGGGTTGAAAGCCATTGACTTCTGGTCATTACTAATTTAATAAGCAGCCCTCACAGTTCCTGCAGATACAAAGGAATCTGACTTTACATGTGTAATATGCAGTGTGCAGAAAATACTTAGTGCTGTTCTCTTTGAAACCTAGAGGACAGTTATTAAAGTTTTATGGTTCAAATTAAAATTTAAGATTAAATACAAGATCAAAAGAATCAATTTTTCCCCCTCAATGCTATTAGGAATAAGCCTTTTGGAATAGAGGGGCTCAATTGGCTTAAATGCCATGTCCTCCTTCTTCTCCAGACACCTCAATTAGAAATAATCACAGCTCACTACAGGAATGTAACTTTTTTCTTTCTTCCTTTTTTAAAGAAAGGAACAAGCTTTTATTACTTTTTAATGTATTATGCTATTGTAGAGTCATGAAGTGTGAGTGCTGCTTGGGCACCACAGTGAAAGTTCTTGCAGAAGCAGTTTGTTTCATGAGCAGGAGGGAAATCCACAACTGTGGAACTGTTAAAATGAGTTGGAGGATGCCAGAGGATTTGCTTCTTTGTCAAAGCAAAGGGGGAGCAAGGGGAGGCTCATGCTGTAGCTTGGTCTGATTAATAACTATCAGAGTGCCCATTTTTCTAAGGTTTCATGCCATTAATATGTCTCCCAGTGTCAAATCCACTTCCCATTTCTCTTTTAAGACACTTTAATAATAAACTGCAAAATCAATGGCACACAGAAGCAACCTTATAAGGAGAAAGTGCCCTGCTATATCTTAACTTGAAACACGAGGCCACAAATCTCCTTTCTGGTTTATGTATTAGTTTGCTGAAACTTTACCATGGTGCTGTACCCTCAGTGTAGCCCAGTTTTAAGAACCTGTTTTTGCAGTTCCTGAGCAGCTGTTTGTCACTGGGAGGCACACTGGGGTCAGAGGCAGTTCTGTGATACAGAGGAGGCAGTGTTGCTTCATTTTGTCATGGAACGGGCACAGAATTGTCCTGATCCCTGGAGGTGCTGCTGCTGACTTCAGTAGGATTTGGTTAAATCCCCACAGGCACAGTTCTCATGGGAGGCTGTTGGAACCCTAGGGAATGACACTGAACACTGTGTTGGTTGCATTAACTTCAACAGCTGTGCCCTGTGCTGGGGAATAGACTCAAGCTAGGGGTTCTCCCAACCTTGAATAAGTAAAAAAATAAATAATATCTGTATCTATCAGGATCTGCAAAATTTACTCTGTTCCTGGACAAACACTACCTTTAGCAAAGCAAAACCTCACCAAACTCTGTCAGTCAATAAATAGTTGTTCATCTGTTTTTATGCAAAATGGGCATGTACCTCTTGTCTTTTCCCACGACTTTAGGCTGAACCATGGTTTGAATATTTTTTAAAACTGCAGAAATTATGGGATTGATATCATATAAAGAAAAACAGTTTTTACTAAACTGATGGAGGATTAAGTCTTTATCTTTCATTTTTAAACCTTCAAATCCTGAGGCAATAGAAAATTAAGCTCCTTTTATTTCACTGAGGAGCTTAAGATGACTGGATGACCAGCATGAAATGCACAGTAGCATTAATTGAACAAACACAGAACTGGATTACTCCAAATCTGCAGAGAACTGCAGAATAAAGGGCATTATCAAGGATTCAGTGGCAAATTCCCCTTATTGACAAGCATTTGTTATAACATTGAAAGAAAAGCACTGCATGCAACCATAGGCAGCAAAATTCATTAAGAAAGATCCTTTTAAAATGAGCCTAGGAGACTCTGTCTTAGCACAGAAGCCAAAACATGGCCATCTGTGGTAACAAGCTTTTCAGACTTGTGTGTTATTGAAGCTAAGTAGATGAAGAGACTGACGATGCCAAAATGGAGATAGAGGAAATAAAAAGAACAAATAGGAGAGGAAAAAAAACATTGCTGACTCTATATACAAGGAAAACAAGGATTGACTAGAGGAAAATCTGGGGACAAAGTATATGTAAACATTATAACTCATGTAGGGTCTGTTTTTGTGTGCATAGCACTAGGCATTGCCATTACTTTCTATAGGAGGATGGAGATCCAACATGTCTTTGACAATATCTAGAAACTCTGCCTGTTACCAAACAGAGGGAAAGAGCATCAGCTGTGAAAGGATGGTTTCTCTCCTGCCAGTGATCATGGAGGGGACATGTTTCAAGTGCCATGCACAAAGTTTCAAGTACTTTGTGCCATGCCCAAAGTAAACCCCAGGGTCTGGTTTGCCATCCTTCCCCATCTAAGGAAATGCAGAGGAGCAGAAAACTTGATTGTCTTTCTAGGTGAAACTAATGACTACAGATTGAATCACAGGCAGGGAGAGGATAACAGCAACTGCAATCCATTCAGCCTCTAGTTCTTTAGAGTTGATGGGAACTATTTAGGATTCAGGCAAGCTCTGGTGTGCTTCACCTTTTGAATTAACATACTTGCTATTTTGTAATCCAAATGTCAGCAAGCTTCATCATATTATTGCTACATGACCTACTTTACTAAGGGGATGTTTTTAATGATAACCCAACACTGAGTGCTGCGTCTCTGAGTTTGATGGAACTGCAATTAGCTGGTTCAGTAGAGGAAAAATAGCATTTAGATTTCTTTTCGGTATTTTTAACCACGATGTCTATCTCCACTATGCTTCACTCTAGCATTTGTCTTTGTCTTTGGCCTGGTAAAAAAAAGATGCCACCATTCAACTGGGTAGGATTTGAGGAGAGTTTGATAATCCAACCTTAAAACTCAGAAACATTCAGGAAGGCTGGGACAGGGAATGTCAGTTCCCAGGCAGTCTCACTAGCTCCTTCTGAAACTGCAATGGAAGAGGTTTTGCTTTACTGTTTTGTAACACTTAATGTACAAAATAAAGGCTGAACCTTCTCCTCAGTATAGCTTTGGATATAGAAGAGCAGTATATCTATTTTTCTTGTCAGGAAAAGTTTCCAATGAAGTGATGTTTGGTCCATGAAAGACATTTTACAGAGTACTTAGTGAACTGTGATGTTCAGTGTTAGACAGAATGGGTTTTTTTTAATTCAACAGGTTTTTGAATTTAAATTTGAGTACTGTTCCTCTAGTTTCTACAGCAGGAGGCACCAGCCAGGAGCACTTGAGCAACTACAATACAGTGAGTTTAAAGGATGGACTAGAAAATCAAGTGTGGTAGATGATCTTTGTGGCAAGAGGATGTGGGACCTGGAACATGGGGTTGGGTAAAGGCAGTATTTGCATTTTCTGTGTTTGTCTAATAGAACATGAAAAAAAGGAAAATGCAAGTGACTGGGTTGTAACAGGGAGCATCTTCCTCCTCATTCAGGGTCTTCTGCTGCTTGAGTGGAGCTGTTACAGGTGACAAATGCACATGAGGTTTTTTTTGGGGAATACCATTTGCAAGCACTGTATAAAATCAATATGCAGATGAAGTCCCATAACAACAACCAAAATGTAATCAAACAGTTTGATAACTGAATTGTCATTAACACAGTCAGACTTCACACCGCTCTTGAAACCACTGACTTTACTTTAGTGGAAAATTAACCTCCTCAAGATGGTATGCAGTAGCTCATTCTTTTGATTTACACCTAGCTATTCTCACAACAATAAAACGTTAATACTCCAAATCTTTCATTTGGACAATATCCAGTATAAAAAACTATACATTAGGATATCTGCTTACTTTTATATTCTCTAGCTCTTTAGAGTTTTCATTTCATGTAAGCTTGTTCTTCATTTTGTTTTTGAAATTAGCTCTCTAGCAATCCATTTCTCTTATAGTCTTCCTATGACAACAGATTTTTAAATTGCTGTCAAAGAATGTCCATTGAAGTAGTAATTAGTTAATATCTTTAAACCCCAACCCCGTGGAAAAAAAAAAATTACTGAGAAGGAGAAACCCTAAAACGTGCTTTGTTTTTGGTGGATTTGTGTTGGTTTGCTGGTTTGTGAGTTGGTTTTTTTGGGTTTTGTTTGTTTGGTTTTTTTTTTTTTTGTAAATTTGTACAATATACTCTCACTTTTACTGAATATGCTATTGAAAGGTACCAACATAATTAAAAAAAAAAACAAACCAGCTTTTACTGATGTTTACTAGAACTTTGGTAACAGCTGAATGGCAATTCAATATCTGATGTTGGTACGGTTTGCAGCTAGAATTGAAAGTTCTCATTTTCTTTTTACATATCAAGCAGACTTCTCCTTTCACAGTACAAAGTATATCCTTGCAAAGACTTTGTAGATAGAAAAATAAACATAAGATCAATAATGATGAAGTGGGCTGGCCTCAGCTGAAGGCCACAAAAAGACAGAGGAAGGAAAAGGTGAATGAAAGGAACAAATTAGAGGATGGCTGTGGCAAAGGAAGTTGTAGGACATGCTAACACTGGCAACAGGAGCCCATCTTAGCCCAGCTCCACACAGCACATCCCCAGTGACCTGCATCCCCTGTGAGCAGCTCCTCAGGAGGGTCAGAGCCTGCCCTGCCTGGGCTGAGCTGCTGCCCTGCAGGGAACCCTTTAGGATTCACACTGCTGTGGCTGCGCTGCTCCTGCTGCCCCTGACTGGCTCCTGGGATCTGGCTGAGGTGGCCATTATCAAAAAACTCTCTCTCCTGGTCCTTGGCATCAGTGTGGTGCCTTGTGAAGGCTGACCTAGAACAGACACTAGACAGAGCTAAAGAATAAAGTAGGGATTTATCAAGAGGTCTCAAATAGATCCACCTTGGGCAGCACAACCCAAAATGGCCACAAAATGAGCAACAGGTCACGGGGTCTCACACTTATTTCTAAGTTCTGGTCCATGAGCATATTGGAGCTAATTTTTCAATTACAGTTTTAGCCCATGAAGTCCCATCCTTCTTAGTTTCTCTCTTCAGCCCATGTTGTTTATGCTCTTGGGCCTGAAGTCTGGATTGGCTGTCCTTGGTCCCAACTAGAGAAGGAATTGTTTTGTCTCCCTACTCTATAAAGAGAGCTTGCTATCCCCTAATATGAAGCCTAAAATTGCACACTAAAGCAGAACAGAATCTGAAAAGTATAAAAGCTAAAACCTGAGGCATCAAGTGCTGTTAGGAAATTACTCCAGAGACTTAAAAAATCTGAAAACTTCATTTATTCTCAGAGATTCCTCAAATCTATATTGGGGTTCTGCAAATAAAGAGCTTTTTCAGCTATTTTTGTTACTGATTTATGTAGAAAATATAGGCTTCTGAAATTAAAAAAAATCTTAAGTTGGTTCTTAAGACTGCTGAAGAACATGGAAAACTTAACCTCTAGAGTCAGTGGTGTCTTCATCAAGGTTGTAATTGGTCCTGCTGTTTGGAGAAGGATGGTCCCCAGCCCTGAGAGCTCAGTGCAGAGCTCTCTGTTGAGCTCAGTGGTGTTGGATTGGCTCCCTTGCATGGCTGGGTCACAGGGCAGCAGCAGGGAGGAGCTGCTGGGCACAGGGAGGTGGTGCCAGGCAGAGGTGCAGCTCTCACCATGGGCACAGGCCCTGACAGGGAGGGAATCTCCCTGGAGAGAGCTGAAAAGAAAATTGGGTTTTACATTTTCAGCCAAGGAAGCTGCTTTGAATAGGTTTGATTAAACAGAATATTTCATTTTACTGTTTTAATAATAAATCATACACACTGAATAAATGCAATATTTGTAATACCATTAAAATGTAATTTCTTTTGTACTGTGAGTGAATTACATGATAGGTGTAACATACTTTCTCTTTGTTCTTGGTAGAGTTTTAGCATGTAATTATTTTCCAATTATCTGACTGTTTCTTGAGCACTTTAATCCTTTTTGGAAATGGCACTGAGGAGTTTCATTTCAATGGGAGTAAGGGCTTTAAATGCCACAAAGGGTGTGGGCTTAGTTCTGCAATTCTTAGTTTTCATTGGTAAATATGCAAAATGCATGGCCCCTAAACACACCAACTATTTTCAGTTATTTTAAATTCAGGATGCTACAGTGCAGCCTGATGTTAATTTTCTTTTCATCAAGATAGGGATGCTGGTTTGTGTTTTCTGAGACCATAAGCTCATAATCCTGCTCTGGTTTGTGTTCTGGTTTTTAGGAATGCTGAAGATGTTGTGTATTTCAAAAAGAACTAAACTTTTCTTCCTGGAAAGGTGGTCACAAATTTTGGTCTGCAGCTTTTAGTGATGCTTTCCTGTTCTGCATCTTGGAATCACTTCAGTCAATGCAGAGCAAAACAAAGAGGAATATTCAAAAAGGTAATTTTATTTCCATTGTTACTGTGGGGATGCAGTTTGAAAGTGTTTGGTTGGAGTTTTAATTTTGTTAGTTTTTTGAGAATTCCTTTAAACTTGTGAAATAGAACTGATTGTTATGAGTAAGCCTGTTCTCTTGACTGGCACAAATCCCATCTATGACCACAGTGATGTTAAAATGTTTTGGGTACCAGGTCTTTGTAGATCTGTTGTGTGGAGGCAAGAAGAGTGTACAAGTTAAAAATCGGAAGCATAAAATGGAAATTACTTTGAGAAACAATGTCCTGACCCTGGAAATGTTGTAGTGATCTGCTTTCTGCTTTTCTGTTTTCTGAACAGCCCAGTATCCACAGCCTTGTTGCATGACAGTGAGCAGCATCTTTGTTTTCCAGGGTGAATTTCTTACCACAGAACAGTCTGAATCTTTCTTTTACCTAGAATGAACGTGACCTGGTGGCATTTTCAACCCCTGCCACCCCTGTGGTGTTGCCTTTAGCCACTAATGCTGCGTCAGTCCCACAGGGCACGGGGGCAGCAGTGGCTGATGGAGGGTGGGTGCTGTGGGCAGGGGACATGAAGGGTGGGGAAGTGACAGCTGACAGCTACAGGTTTTCATGTTCTCTCTCAACTCTGCATCCACCAAAATCCAAGGAACTTGAGGTTTTTATCAGTGAAGTGCTACCTGATATGAGGCTTGACATTAGACCTTTAGCAGGTTATAAATGACAATATATGACAGTAAAATACTCTTTTCCTGTTATAGGTAGGGTGGTAGTTTGAAATGAGTTGATGCTATTTCCTTCTAGCTCAGAATTTTGTAGTGGTGAGGTTGCTGATAGAGTTGATAAATTCATATATTACTTTTAAAGCTTTTTTATTTGATTCTCTAATGGGATGGCTGGAGGAGCTGCCTCCCACATAATATCATTTACCTTTATTTCAATCCTTTGTGTTTGTAAAGCTTGTCTTCATTTTTATATTTTGGTGTTTGTAATCTGTTTGAGGAAAATATAGAAAAATATCAAGCATGTATTTTTGTGGTTTTCAGTTTGTTTATCAATGTAGCCACAAAATTAGCAGATCACATTTAGGCCTTTGCAAATTCCTCATGTAAGTGAAACAGAATTCTATGCAGCTTTCATTTGTGATGTTATGGAAATTGTACATTTATAAACTATGAAAGTCAAAGTCACAACAAGAATGGTAAGTTACAGAGCAAGGACAGCCCAGACAGAAGAACTATATTGAAACAGTAATTGTATTCATAAAAATGTCAAAGCAACTTTTGGAAAGAATGTGGAAATTCTTTATCTATAGATAAACTTCAAAATAAAATTGTCATGGTTTTCCACTTTCTCAGTACCTATTCTTTTCTTTATATCTATCATTGTAAAATCTTTTTTTGTTGTTGTTGTTATATTATGGTCATTTGTGTTTTCGTTTTAATATTAGAGAAAGATCTTTTTAGTAAGGAGTTAGTGTTTCCTAGTAAGTACTTAAAAAGGAGTTAAATATTATTTTATAAAACGTTCAGTGGGTTTTAAAGTACAACTATTGAACAACATAAGGAAGAAGTAACTATTTATTTTTTTATTGTTCCTTTGGAAATACTTCAGAGAACATTTTTTCATCGTTCAAGGGCAGTCATTACTAGAATAAATAAGGATCCTTTATTCTGTCAAATGAAAAATGGAAACATTTTATGGGATTGACACTGTCACTACAGCAACAGTGCTTAAATAATTAGTTGTCCTTACTCAGCTATGGGATCATTGACTTGCTAGATATCAAGCTGACAAGTCATCCTGTTAAATTTCAGTTTGTTAGTTCCTATTAAAAATTACTTTGATCGTTTCCTCACAATTGATAGATGCATATGGAGTTCCTGATATCACTTACACAGTTGAAATATATTTTTTTTATTTCTGATTTCTTTTATTGTAATTCACATACTAAAATGTACCTCAGAACTTACCATGTATTTATAAATAACAGTATTCTGAGTTTTCATTTCATTTTTCAGAGATCTGTTATTCTTTACAGGCAATAAAAAACAGACACTTTGAAAATCTGTTCATTTTTTGTTTGACAGAAGAAGGTACTGAATGCAGATTGTTTAAGCTCTGGACAGCCACTGCACCAAGTGGGTTTTTTGAGCCTGTGGAATCTGATGTGTGCTCAGGAAAGGCTTCCCAGCAGAGCTGGGCGCCCGGCCCGGCGCAGAGGCCGGTGCCCGGCCCAGCGCAGAGCCCAGCCCAGCGCCAGAGCCCGGTGCCCAGCGCAGCGCAGAGGCCGGTGCCCAGTGCCCAGCGCAGAGCCCGGTGCCCAGCGCCCAGGGCAGAGGCCGGTGCCCGGCCCAGCGCCAGAGCCCGGTGCCCGGCCCAGCGCCAGAGCCCGGTGCCGGGCCCAGCGCAGAGCCCGGTGCCCGGCCCAGCAGAGCCCGGTGCCCGGCCCAGCAGGCAGAGGTATGATGGCATGGGGAGGGGGAGGAACAAATCAAGTTTAATGCATGTAAAGACCCTTAAAGCATTTATTATTTTCATGAGGCTGGCACTTGCATGTGGAGGAATCTTCTTTCGTGGGTTGTGATTGCAGACATAGTCTTGCCTCTCTCTTTTCTGTGTATCAGTCGATGCACTTAGGCTTCACTTCCATAGAAGCAAATTTTCACTCAGGTTTTTGACTTGAGGTTTTGAATTCTGGATTCAATGTTGCTCCAAAAGACAGTCTCCTGAACTTTCAAAGTAGGTAAGAACACTAATGTTTCTCAGGCTCACTCCCTTCAGAGCTCAGCACAGCATTTCTATCCATACGTCCTGTAGAAATTATTTCGTTTAAAAAAAAGTTGAAAAAATGTTAGTTTACTTCCATGTTTGAAGAGCAGGGGATAAGTCATACATTTGCAAGAGAGGTATCGTGTGAATTTCTAACTCTTCATTTTAGCTGCTCCTTGCAGCAACCTGAGGTTGTTGGTTGGTCCTGACAGGAGATTCTGGCAAAGAGCATCTATAGGCAAGAAATAAAAGGGTTCACAGAGTATCACTGTGCTGACAGTGAGATCAAACCCACACTGCTGACTGTAAGGCCTGAAAGAGGATGACACTAAAGAGCATGCAGAACCAAATGACTTCCCATTCAATGTCATTTTTAACAAAAAATGAGTTGATATATGTATAAAAAAAGCAAAGTAATTTTTCCTTGCTGTTCTGCCTATTGTGTCTTCACAAATGTGGGTGATGAGCTGTGAGCTACAGGTGCATGAGGACAAATTTCCCAAAAAGCTGCTATTTTTTGGTACATTCAGTTTACTTCTGCTGCATTTGTCTCTGTGATCCTCTGCTAGAAGTTCAGTCCTAGGAACAAATCTGGCTGCTTGGACTAACAGTTTTTATGGATGTTCATGGTATTCAGCTGCCAATCAGATGCATGCAGATGCAAATTGGATGGTTAGATACACAAGTACTTTGATTTGTCTGTAAACTCATCTTGAGCCTGTGAAGTCTCAGTAAGGATTTTTGTAGGTGGAATTTTCACTTTTTAAAAGAATCCTGAACCTTCAGAACACCTTCACTAAATGGTTAGTTGGGTCAGGTTGTTTATGCTTACTTTGTAGATGATGAAAATCTTACAAGCCTGAAGCTCAGCCTGAGAACATATTGCTGAGGCCAAAAATACTTGCAAAATAATGTAACAGATAAAGCTCTGAAGAAACAGATTTTATTTGACAGTTTGATTTTTTTTTTCAATGACCTCACAAAAACATTAAATGGGAATAGCCTGGGGAAGAGGCACTAAATCAATAGGTACCAGTAAATTTGTGAAATCAATTTTTTGCTTTTCACATACACGAGGATTGATGCAGTCAATGCTGTGTAACTCCCATTAATTGCCCAGGGCTACAGAAGATTTATCAATTGCTTATTGACTTCTTTGAAGCCACAGGGGGAAAATGGAAAATAGCTGCAAAGTTAACTGAGTAATAGAGAAGCCATCCTTCCCCAGCTGATGTAAATAGAGGCACAGCAGATTGGCTCCACAATACATTTGATATCAACATTTCTGCAGGCAGCAGCAGAAACAGCATTATTGTAGGGGCAGGACTGCAGGGTGGGCATGGGATGGTGCCTGTCCTATGTGTGACACCCTGCAAGGGGTGGCACTGGGGTACAGGGGGTGTCACAGGGGGCATGTAGGATTCACAGAAGGTAAAAAGGATGTCACAGAGGGTACAGAGAGGTGTCACAGGGGATACAGAGGGTGTCACAGAGGGTACAAGGAGTTTTACAGGGTACAGAAGGTGTCACAGAGGGTAAAAAAGGGTGTCAGAGGGAATAGCCTGGGAAGAGGCACAAAGGAGTATAGAGGTGTCACAGAGGGTACAAGGGGTGTCACAGGGTACAAGGCATGTCAGAGAGTACAGAGGGGTGTCACAGGTGGGACAAAGGTTGTCACAGAGGGTACAGAGGGGTGTCACAGAGGGTACAGAGAGTGTCACAGAGGGTATAAGGGGTGTCACAGAGGGTACAGAGAGTGTCACAGAGGCTGCTGAGGCCCTGGCACAGGGTGCCCAGACAATCTGTGGCTGCCCCTGGATCCCTGCAAGTGCCCCAGGCCAGGTTGGGTGGGGTTTGGAGCAGCCTGGGACAGTGGAAGGTGTCCCTGCCATGGCAGGGGTGGAACTGGAGGAGCTTTATCTTCTCTTCCAACACAAACCATTGTTTGATTTATGATGTGTTATGGTGTAGCAGTCACTCAGTTTTACACACAGTTGGTCCCCAGGAATTCCTGTTAAATTTAGTAGGATGACTTGTGAAGAAGTTACTATTCCCCACAACTAAAGGCATTGTCCTCACTTTGAGCATTTTTATAGTGGCCACAGGCTTCAATTTCTCTGCTATAAATAACATATTTCACATTGAACAGCTCAAAAATCAACTGCCTCTTTTAATGTGCTCTCTTCAGTCTTCTTATTTCCCCTGGGTATGGGGTGGGGGAGAGCTCATTAAATTTCTGAGTCAGAAAAGAGAAAACAGTAAATAAAAATAAATATATAAATTAAAAATAAACCATCTGTGGTATAAACAGAGCACTCTGAAATGTTAGTTAAAATTTCCATAAATGTGACACATGATAAAAAGAGTAGAAGCACAAAGCAAAAGAAAAAAAAGACTTTTAAGGCTAATAAACTTAGCACTGCAAAGTGACACCTGACACTTCAAAGTGAAGGAATGGAGAGTTATTTATGTGTTTTATCTCTTTAACAGAAAACAAATTAATAGTTCTTTTTTTCAATAATAAATTACTCGCAAATCTAGCATACTTATATAACCTACAGTGGAGTCAAGAGTGGGAGGAAGTTTTGGCATGAGAGGGGTTTTATATATATTCTTTTTTTCTAAATACTGTTAAAAAAAACCTCCTCAGTCCTTCAGTGTCAAACTAATCTTCTTCCTTTTATCTTTAACTCCCTCCTTACTCCTCTTTGAGGAAATAAATCCATTTAATACCCTTAGCATGAATGCAGACAGGCATCCTGCAAACTAAGTCCATCCTGGTCTTTCTTTCCATCTTTCTTCCCTGTTTTCTAGCACAGAAGCTAAATTTCAACAAATTGAAAATAATCCTCTGTAACAGGATTTTAATGGTAATAAATTGCAGCTTTTGCATAAAAGTAAGATCACAAATGTACAAGATGATTGGACAGTATATTCAGGGAAGTTAAACTGATTATTTGTAGGTGATGTTTATGAAAAGAGAACAAAGTGGTTTTCAGCAGTTGAAGGCATTAGGTTAGCAGTCATAGCACCAAGTCAAATTTAAATTTTACAAACCAAAGAGCTGGTAAAGGTACAACTTCTATTTAAAAGGAAGGAGATCCTGATTCAGGATTAAAAATCAGTAAGTTACATGATGCATTATCAGCAGACTCATGAGTGTCTTGCCTCTAAACCTCATAAGCAGAAGCTCCTTAAAACCCTGGATGATGAAAAGGACAACGGAAATTATGGAGGAGGAGGAGAAAAAGCAGATTTGGCAAGCTACATCTTGATGAGCTATTAGGCTTAAGAGTGAGAAAGCAGAGAGCTGCAGCTGAAAGCTCTGTCAACCTGCTAAATACTTCAAAGGAAGCAGATTAAAATAAAAGAAAAATCAGTTCTATTTGGAGATCCACAGCTGTGTAAATGGAAAGCCCTTACTGGCTGGGGAATGCAGTCTGGATGAGTTCCTCCAAGGGAGATCAGGAGGTTCTTTCTGGAATTGCTGGGTTCTGATGTGATTTGTGACTGCCCACTCTGGGTTCAGTATGGCTTTGGCTCCCTGAGCAAGGTACAGGGAGTGTCACAGCCCCTGCTCCTTGTGCCCTGGGTGCCTGGGCTGAGCCCCAGGCCCAGGATGCTGCCAGAGGGAAGGTGTTGGAGCCCCTGTGCATGGGCAGCTGTTCCTGTGCTGCCCTTTCCCTGCTGCCAGCTGCCTCCCTGTCTCCTTTCCCTGCAGGGCTGTCTCTGACCTCTGAGATGGATAAGGGAGGGAAAGGGGGGAAGCTCAGCCAGCTCAGACCCTCCCTGTGCCTGTGAGCACCCCTGAGGGGATGAACTAGGGGGAAAGGGAACAGTATCACAGCTGTGAGCTGCTTTTTTGATTTTTGGGTGCTGTGAATGTATATGTGTGTGGAAGTGTTAGGAAGACACATTTTCACATGTTTAGTGTTTGGAGGATGAGATGTGCCCCAGCAGACATCTGGTGTGGGTCACTGGGGGTCTGATGGGAGCAGCCAGTGCTGGTACTTTGACACAAGACAGCATCTGGGATGTATTTTGTATATTGTTTAAAACAGTATTTTGGGATGTATCTGTGTATTGCTGCATGTAATGAAACCCTGAGATGTGCCTTGAGCCCCTGCCATGAGCAGAGGAAAAGCAGCAGAGAGCACAGGAGGGACAGTGTCCCCTCAGAGCTGCTCTCCTGAGCAGTCAGCTGTGCAGGAACTGTCCTGGTACTCCCCGTCACAGTGACTGTTATGGACTAATCTGAGCTTGAGGAGTCCCTGCTATGGGATGCTGAAAGGCAGCTTTTGTTTTGAGGCATAAATAAGTGCTTGGCAAAAGTGATGGACAAAGTTTTGGCAGTGTACTGATAGTACATGAAAAATAAGGGACCTGATCTTGTCCTAGAAAGAAGACATTGCATTTTAATAGTGAGACTGATTTGCCCAATTGAAAATTTACTGAAGAATGAGATAGAATATATATTCCTTAATGTGCCAAAATCAAAATGGGCATATTTTAAAAGATAGAGGGTGGCTGGAATAGATTTTACAGGTTCACTTCAGGAAGAAGTTGGTAACAGACTGTGGTTGTCAATATGCAGGAGGTCAGACTGTGGATGATAATAATGGTGCATTTCAGTTCCTATAAATTGGTCAATTTAATAATTTCAGTAGAAATGCTGCCTCTCAATGTCATTTGCCCTGTGACCTCATCCATCTGGAGGTGTTAAGCAGCTGTAAAGTAGATGCAAGATCTACTGACTTTGTCTGCTTTCTTCACTAGGACAGTAAAAAGGGGTAGTGTGGAATTAGGATTGAAAGCTTTATTCAGAAACCTGTCTGCAAGTTTGTGGGGATGGGAGGAGGGAGCCCATCTAGCCTACATTCTCTTTTATCATATTTTATGTTCTCAGGTCCCACATTGAAAATAAAATATTCTCTGCTGGATGCAAAAGAGAAGTCGCTTTGATCTTTTTTTTCATTGTTTTTATTCAGAGACAATGTTTTTGACCCAAAGATGAAGCAGATTCTCATCTTTCATGGCCATTTTTCACCTTGAAACTTTTCCTGTATTCTTTAAAATATTCATACTTGCATTGAGAAGCCAAATTTTTGAAGGTGATCCTAGGTGAATAGGATTAAACAATGCAGGTCAAGCTACTTACTTAATCACTGTATATTCTTCATGCAATTGGCAAGAAATTATATTTCATACAGCATTCTTTATAGTCTCAAATTTTAGTATTCTGAGAGGAGAAAAATGAAAGGCAAATATCACGACCTTTTGTATCTCAATGACCTGAAACTGGATATGGGTTGCAATTTAAATACAGAATTCAATCCTAACTTTAAAGTATCAGTAGGCACTTGTAAAATATGTCTAGGACATTCAGAATGGAAAAGATATAATATAATATCTTTCCAGGGAGAAGAGCTCTGAAAATTGCCATTTTCCCTTCACACATTAAGGCACTTACTGATTAAAATTCATGAATTTGATTAAGAAAAAATAATAATTTTTCCTTCAAGCAAAGTTGTTTTTCCTTTTAATTGTTCTATTTGTTTCTAGTGCAGGAGGGATAACTCATGTTTTGGTTTTAAGCCAGAAAAAAAATACTGAATTTTTTTTTTTTACTGTTTTCATATGCAGAAATGTTTCATTTTTTAGAATTATCATTAGTGACACAACTATGCAATTTATACTCAGTGTTCTTTAACAGAATGGATTCTGACAGCCAAACAACCAGAACTTAATCTAATCATGAATCTCAGTAGGCAAAAAGTCAGACTTAGCTGAGGTGATCTCCTACTCTGTCTGAGCATGTGCTCAGCCCCATGGGAATCAACAAAGAAGAATTGTACCTATAGCACAGAGGGTAAAATCTAGGAAATGACAGACCTGCAAGAATTACCTACTTCCCCCTGAAATTAAACTAATGAAGACTTTGCTTGAATGGGCTGTAGGGACTGAGGTGTCAGGAGGGCAGTGGAACACTGGGGCTGGTGCAGGAGCCCCAGACAGTGCCTGTGCTGGCCAAGCTTTGGCCTTGAAATTGTGTGCCAAGGATCCCTGCAGCCCAGAGGGGAATGACAGCTCCTCACCACATTAACTGTCCAAATGAGGGATAAGGTTCTCAGGTCTGACCATTGACTTAAGCTGCCTCATGCCCAGAAGTACCTACCCTGAGGATCCTCCCAAGATCCTTAGAAAGTGCTGAGCCACCTGCATTTTAGAAATCCTGAATCATTGGAAGTTCTCAGCATGGGGGTTCCAGTTTCTTGTTCATGCCAAAGTCCTGACTGAAGGCAAGATATTTTAATGGAATAGAAAAAGGATGGTGCAGCAGTCCAGCAGAAGTGCAGTGTAGCTGTGATGGCACAGGGCTGCCCTGAACGATCTGAAGTGATGCAGATGATCCAGGCAGGCTCAAGGGAAAAATAGAGGTTGGATATTAGGAAAAAGTTTTTCACACAAAGGGTGTTGAATTCTTCCATGGCCTGCCCAAGGAGGTGGTGAAGTCACCATCCTGGATGTGTTTAAAAAAATTCTGGATGCGGCATTGGGTGCCATGGTTTAGTTGAGGTGTCAGGGCATGGGTTGGACTCAATGATCTTGAAGGTCTCTTCCAGCCTTGTGCTTCTGTGAAAACTATTTGAGCTCCTCACTCCAAGGTGCAGCAGAATTGTGACTGGCAGGCATTGAAATGGAGTTGTAATGACCTCTCCTTCCCCTCTGGAGCCAGAGAGGCTCTGTCCCTGGGCTGGACCAGCTGTGCTCACAGAGCTCTGCCACCAGCAAATCAGGAAACCTTTGGTGTTTTTTCTGACTGGACTGAGCAAAGGTAAACATCTGGACTCAGCAGGAACATGATGAACAAAGGGAAACCTGCCAGCAGTGTTTGCTGAGATCTGTGTGCCTTAAGGAAGAAATCCTTGTGTTGAAGGTGTTTGGAGCAGCTCTTGCTGTTTATTTCTCTGACATTCCATTGTCTTCATGAGATCAGCAAGGGCACTGCACCAACAAAGACATAAGTCAAGTCTGTTTATGCATGAGCTTTCAGTGAACTTGTTTTTTCTGGTATGAGATCCCTGTGTATCCAGTGTCATGAAAGTAAAGGTTCTCCAAGTGAACACAGGGATTTTGATAAGATTTTTAGACCTCATCAATGTTTAGCCTGGATATCGGTATTTTTTTTTAATGCAGACAGAAAATACCAGAGATGAAAATAGGATCTTCAACAAGGTTTTGTAATTAGTGCTGACCAGCATGCAAATCTCAGGAATAACAATTAAGTTACAAGTGCAGGATGTGAGACAAGAGGAAGAAGCTGCCTGGTCATCTTCAAATTCTGGGTTTTGTTGACAAAATTTTTCTCCTCTGAGGCATTTTCTCTTTAATGTTCTCTAACAATTATTTTTCACTTTTTATTTCCTTGCAATATTTGATATCATTTGTAAAGCTCCAGCTGCCAGGTTGGTAGTATTTTACAAGAACCAGCTTTTCATTTTTTTAAGTGCTCATTGTTCCAGAGAAGTTGAAAATGTGAACCATAACACCAACAAAGAAAACTGAAAAAAAAGGAAGGAAAATAAAAGCATGAATACCAAAGCCATTATTTTGGAAACAAGATCTTTAGACCTATAACAATTTGCTTATAATTTGGAGGGAGGGTGATCATTTTTTATCCCTCCTAGTTATTGTGTTTCTTTACAAGGAAGAGCTATAATACACTATATCTGGAGCATGAACTGTAGTTGACTTATTAAGAACAGCACAAAGCAGAGTGGAAAGCAGTCGTGAATTGTGGAAGAAATGATTTTTCTCTGTCTCAGTTTACCTTTCTAATAGCAGCCAGGCTCTGAGAAGTGTAAGGGCAAGGAAAATGATAGCATAAAGCAGAATACTTTCAAGTTCTGTGTTTTTTCAGAGGTTGGGACTTTCCCCTCTCTTTCCACAGACCAGCAGTTTTCTTCCTGTAAATAGAACAGCTCATAAGAAGAAAAATGCCAAGTCTGTAACTCTTTGGCCAAAATTGCTATTGAATGTTATTCAAATGTTAGGGTTTTTTGTCTTTTCCTATTTTTTTATCAAGCTTATTTCACAAAATGAGATTCAGTCCTAGGAAAATGTTTTGAGATTTTGTAATTAAAAACAATTGTTCTAGAAATATTAGTTCTTTAAAGAGAGGTTTATCTGTTATGGAAATAAAGGCCAGCACAAATAATAGAGTGAAAAGGTAAGGTTGAGTCAATTGTTCCTGTGCTTCCTTCCTTAAAATTGAATTATTCATTATTTCCTTTAAAAATGCACAGAAAATAACATTTTTTTCCTAACTTAAGACTACCACTGAAGTTGCACATTAAACAAAAATAAATCTATGCCTAGACAGCTTCCATGAATTCTTAGTAATTACCATCCTTCAAGAGTTAGCTGTTTTGTGACTTCTCCGAGTTTATATCTGAAAACAAAATCAGATGCCATTTCCCAGCTGAAGTGCAATTTCTTTTAATTTCTTACAAGGTTTTAGATGATTTCTTTTTATCATGTTAATTTTTGGATAGGGAGATACTAGAGTTTTGTCATATTTCTGGTTCACTCCTGTCTGTATCAACTGATAGGAAATTACCAAATAAATGAATTTAAAATTTTTTCATCCCAAAGCATCTGTCTCAGAGGCTGGTGAAGGAGCAGCTCTATTACAGAAGGGCTGCTTTGGGAGGTGGGCAAATGGCCTTTGTCTATAAATGGAACCCTCACTTTTGTAGCTTACCCTTGAAATATGTGAAGGATGCAACTCAGGATATAGTAAATATATTTTCTGAATAGAATATTTGCTTATGAAGGAGCCAAACCCTCTGTGAGAGTGTTAAATAACTTGTGTAAGGCCACTTGGCTTGAGGTCAACCACAGGTCTGCTAACCCAGAAGCCACAGAGGACTTTTTATCTTTTGTGACTTCTCTTCTGCCTGTGACCTCTACAAATTCTGTCATTTGGCAAAATCTCTCTACAGGTTCCACTTTGCTCTGCTCTCTGTCTTGCTGTTCCCTGTAGGATGTCATTTTCCATCTGGCTCTGGGGTGTGGAGAGGGAGGCAATATTTATGGTACACAAGGCTGACCTCATGGAGAGCTTCACATAATGTCATTCTCCACTAGTACATTTTCCTGGGAAACTCAGGAAAGGATGGATTGTGGTATCCTTTGTATTTCTGTCAAAGTATTCTGCATGTCAATTCCCTGTTTTCAAGGAAGATGATTTGAGTTCTTCAAAAGGTTTGATGTGAGCAGGACACTGGAATGTCCTGTCTTGACGGCACCATTTTCCTTGGCCTGGGTTAGACTCTAAAGCTTTTATAGCAGGGAAACCTGGAGCTCTTTGAAGACTGAATCATACCAGTGCTTGTAGAAAAGAGGTGGCATTTCACATTGGAGGCAGATGGAAGAAATATTTATTTGGTATGTGGATTTCAAGCAAATGATGGATGCTGTAATCTGTTCACAGGATAGCAATGTTAAAGCCCCAGGGAACACAGAATTATCTGGCCAGTGAGGCAATAAAAAGGACATAAATAATTGATTTAATTTTTTTTTTGCACCATTGCACAAGGTTTTCACCTCCACATACCAAGATACATAGTTATTATTATATATGATGTTTCACATAGATAGAGTTAATGCATACAAATGAATACCCAAAAGCTCAGGAATGAAACCCCATAAATATATTATAGAAAACAAGCAAATGTACTAGTAAGTTTAGTAATCAGTATAGCTTTTCACATGGATGTTTCTTAGGAGGAAGGGGACAGTAGGGCTGGGGGAGTGCTGCCAGGTCATAGGCCTTGAACTGGGAAATGAAAAGCTCTCCCTCCTCTGCAGTGAGCTGTGATCGTTTCCTTTCCTTCTGAAGAAAAATTGGTTTTGTGTCATTGATATTCAACCTTCACAGTGGGTAGTGAAAGAAACTCCATTTGCATCTTTAGATAATCATCGTGCTATTTTTTTTTTTCACCAAAGAAGCAGCTGGTGCCTTGTCCATTGTGCAGAGGAAAACATATTTCATCTCTATTAATGTTCAGAGAAGGTCTTGTTTTAATTTATGACCTATAGTGTTAATAGCCATCATCATTTTAATGAACTAATTAGATTAATTACAATTATTGCACATTATTATTATTATTCTTAGCATAACCACCATGGGGAAAATTTTAAGTATTAGAAATCAAGAATTGTATTATTACAACTCTAATTTGTAGAGTGCCAATATTTCCCCAGTAGGCACCAATTGTGTGGCATTATAATGGAATGATTTTAATTCATAATTTAGCTGCAACATTATGAAGAGAGTTTCTGATTTTTCAATAGTTTTGAAGTGCTTTTTTTGTTGTTGTTTTTTGGTTTTTTTTAAATTCTTCAGGCTCTTTGAACAATATCATGGCAGGGTGAATGTTGAGGTAAAAATAATTTAGGCCCTTGCTTTGTATTACTAAGATGAAATTTGGCTACTTGTTTTCTGAAGATGTTTAAGCCCAGCATTTCCTTTGACTGGAAGAGTTGTATTACTGTGCTTTGTGGGCAGTAGCTATTCACAGATGATTGTAGATCATAGATATCTATACCTAGGTTTGTGTTACTATGGCCATAATAAAATTGAGATTTGGAAGTAAATATTAGCTCTTATGTGATTAACTTTTAAGTGTGTGTGTACACTCTGTTTCCTCCATTTTCTTCTATGTACCTTTACAGCCTTAGGTTACTTTTTTTATGCATGTAGGAAGTTCACTCTTTGCCCTGTTTTTCATGAAATAGATATAAATTTGCTTTTAGAAGTTTAAAAAATTCCGGAAAAAGCTGAATACAGATGTCTCAATAAATGAGACATCTTCCTTTAAATCAAGAAGAACCTACAGTGATTTTTCAGAACCCATTTTTATAGCCTCTTTTACAGAGATGGTCTTTTGGCTGAATATTTTGTGTATATGTGTCAAATAGAATGGGACTGTCACCCCAGGATCAGTTTTGCAAGTAGCAGGAATGGAAATGATGATAATTAGGGTATTTCCTTGTATTAACACAGTTTTTCCAATCCTATTGAGATGCTCCAGCCAGACGTCATCACATGTACAAAGAGGCTCTGTGAGAATATGTTCAGAATGACAGCAAAGAAGCTGGGAGCCAGAGAACAGAGGAATGATCAAAACCTGCCTTTGCAGGGAGGGAGCAATGGAAGGAGTAGAAAATTCAGACCACCCCAGACAGCAGGTGTAGCTGCTCATTTCTAAAGAACAGTTAAAAATGCACCTGGTGAACAAGAACTGTGTCACAAGGCTGGGAGGGCAAATCTGTACCTGAGAGAGGCAGGGGAGGGATCATTGCAGAGAAAATGCCTCCAGCTGAAGGGTGAGGCAGCAGAAGTTGTGCTTTTCCACTGCTGCTGAGAGAAACAGTCAAGGGCATAGGATTTTTGAGAGGAAAACAAAAGTCAGACCTATTTGACATCCCAAGGATCCATTATTAGGGACTAGAATGACTGAAGTGAAACTCATGCAATGTTGAAAGATTAGTTACTTTATTTTGTCCTGGTTCTGCCTCTCTAGTTAATGAGAAAACAATTATACTTACAGTTTCTTACCTCTGACTTCAGTTTAAGAGGACAAGCTATTTTTTTATATAGTCTAAGAGGTGTGGTACAAACCACTTTCTTTTACCCCTGAAGTCATGGTGATGTTGGAATCTGTGGTAGTTAAACTCACAGGAAGCTCAACACCACATGGTTGTTTGCTTCCACCCCACCCACACCAGTGTGTTAGGGAACAGAATTGGGTACAAAAATTGTAAACTTTGTCTTTATCTTGAGATAAAGACAGTTTAATGGGACAGAAGTGGAAGGTATAATGATAATTATTATTAATAAAAATGAACAGAATATAGAAAGCAAGCAATGTACAGCGCAGCTGCTCCTGTCCTGCTGAGGGCATGCCCAGCCCATTTCTGAGCAGTGTCTCCCTAGTTTGTTTAGTGACCATGATGCCACATGGTCTGGACCATCCCTGGCATCAGCTGGGGTCCCTGTCCAGGCTGTGACCCCTCCCAGCTCCTGGTGTACCCCCAGCCTGCTCATTGGTGGCTTCGCACAGCACTGTCACAGCTGTCAGGAAGGAAATGAACTCTATCCCAGCCCAAACCAGGACAAACCCAAGCAAACTGGACCTTTCAGATTCTTGCCTTGCTTTATACAAGTTAAGTGGTTTGTAAAGAGTTACCTTGCCGTTGCTAAATTGTGATTCACAGCATGGGAAAAGAGGGGCACACCTGGCCAGTGAGTGTGAGACTAATAAGATTGATGATTTATACAACAACTCATCTATTTGTGTTTGGATATGAAGATACTCTCATGTTGGAAAAGGCTGTAAAATTAGTTGGTAGACTGATGATAAAATCCTAAAATAAAAAAAAAATCTATCACAAAGTTGCAGCATCTTAAAATTGACTGCAAAGAAGCCTTTTTATGTGCAATTTCACTAACACTCAATAGGTAAGGAGAACATATTTGATTTAGTTGTGCCATTTTCAAGTTGTGTTATCTGACAAACTTAGTACAGAATACATAATTAGATCATACAACTGTGTTTATGATAATGAATGCTACATTCACAATACTTGAAGCTGCACATTAAGCAGGTATTTAATTTTTATGGTTGTTTTTGACAGGTAACATTTTTATCCTGAACATAAATCTGTCAGAAATTCTATTTGTACTAAAGGCTTACATGTAGTATAGGACAATTTTGATTTTTAACTGGCAAATTTGTGCAGGCATTTTATTTTCTAAGCAAAGTACCTCTAAAGAAATTAATTGTAATTGCCATTTCTTTATTGTATGACCTCATTAGCAGTATAAAGCAGGCTTTAAAACACTTAAAATTATAGTATTTATCAAAATGTTATATATTTCACAAGTAAAAGCCACTTGATACACAAACCCCCACTTTTAGTTGCTGGCAATTGATGGAATGTGAATGAGCAAAAGCAAAGAATTCAAAGCTGAGATCTGACAGCTTTGAACTGGATCTGGTAGATGAAAGTGCCTCTGTGTTTCTCTTCAGGTTAATTTTACTGGGTAGTAAAGCAGTGGGAAACATGTCACAAGAAGAAGAGGAAACATGAGAAATCTCAGACATGGCACTGAGTTTCCAATCTCAATGTGGTACTGTGGGTTCTAACACTTTGCAGGCACTGCCTTGTATGTTCTGAATGCAGTGACTAAAGTGTAATCCTTAGAGTTACTGTTCATTGCTAATTAATTAATCACAATACTGGGTTTGCTGCCCCCTCATGCTGACCTGTTTGGCTGGAGGAGGAGAATATTGTGAACACATATGTGTATGATACCAAATAGCTGGATTCACAAAGCCAAATTCCTCTCCTACAGAAACAAGATAATCTACCTTGGCACCAGACCTTATCTTCTCTTTATTATTACCAATATGAATGTAATGAAAAGAAATTACTTTTGGACATGATGCAGAAAACAATTTTAAAATATGTAGCTACTCTAATTGTAGTTTTTGCACTCATGATCTCTCTGGTGATTTCGGTTGCTAGGGAAAAAGTGAAATAGCATGGAAATCACTGGACAGTCCTTTTGGCTCCTAAAGGAGCCCCAGTCTGCATTTACTTCAGGAAGATAATTTAAAATGGGGGAAATAATTTGTCCTTACTGCAGTTGTGTGTGAGGCCTTCATAACACTTGTATTCTCTGCAGGGTGAATAATGGGGGACAGACGTGAGCAATCAGGGATGTGAGTGAATGCACCCTGCACTTACTGGAAACACCCAGGCTGATTTAATGTGGGAGAGTGCAGGGGAAAGCCTGGCCCACAGATGAGGGCTTAATAGACCTTCCTTCCTTTAAGATGCTCTAGAAAGTGCAGAAATACACACTGGGGAGCCTGGAGAGCACACAGATAGGTGTGTGGAATAGAGGCTTATCTACAAATAAGTCCAAGAAGAGGAAGATTATATTTATCATAAAGCAATTGGGAAAAGCTGTGTGCCTGTGAATCAGACACTGCATCTTCTTCTTTATCTGCAGAGCTGATAGTGGAGAAACACGGATGTGCCCCTTTCTGTGAAGTTTGCATTCCTGCCTCAGAATGGAAACTCTCCAAATCCTCTGAAAGTGACACCAAAGTGATGATTAACTTTATAGGCTAAATCACCTTCATTAAGTTTCATCTGATCATATTAAAGCTTTTCTTTTTAAGGACTGCTTTAAAAAGAAACAATTAACACAACTACTCTGGGGCCTTGAGTATAGATACTGCAGTCCCTAAGATTGGATGCTGTCAAAATTTACTGCCTGTATCATCTGAAATATGAATATTTTATTCTAAATACTTTGGTCAAGGCTTGCTTCTCACGATGTGGTAGAATTTAATGAACATGCTTTCCTAAATAATTTTATGTTCTGTAGTGCTTTAGTGAAAAGCTAGGAGCATATAATTCTCAGCTGCATCAAGAAAATGAGTTGTGCCAATTCCTTAAATTCTACTTTGAGTAATTTGTGCTGTATCTCTGCAGTTAATTAATAACTTCTACACCTGGCTTTTGTTAGAGACATCCCCAGTCCCACCCCCCATTTGGTGTCTCATCTTTACAACTGTGCTGGGTGCATTGTTCCTTCCAAGAGTGTTTGCTGTAAATTTGACAAAGATGAACAGCCAAGATGAGTGCAGATGGACAAAGATGATGACTGCAGGTGGCAAATGCGGGTCGGAAGCATAATGGGTACAATTTCAAGGACTATTCAGTCATTATATGAAGGAAATATTTAGATATCAGTGTGGGGTATGACAATTTCATCCTGCTGGATGAATAATAAGAAATCATGTTGATGGCGAATGCGGTCTATTTAAATGATGCCTCGCTTCATGTGCACAGCATAAAAGAAATGGGTGGCAAGAAAGTAACTGTGGGACAAGGAAGACAAGCGCTGTGTGACCTGGGAAAGCTCAAAAAGAGCCTGTGGAGGGAGACCCCACCCTGCAAGGGAGCACTGCCAAAGGCCAGCCCTGGAGTGTGGAGCTAGAAGGGAAAAACTGTGATAGATTTTGTAGAAATAGATCCCTCGCTTTTACTTCATAGGAAAAAAATGTTCTGAAGCCAGGAAAAAAAATGTGTTTGCTGGTACTTAAAGTAGTCTGGGAGCCTATTGTGAGCCTGGCTCAGGAGGTGGTGGGGAAAGCCTCATCTCTGGGTGCTGGTGGGATCTGCTGGCCAGAGCCAAAGGAGAGGGAATCTCAAGAAGTAAAATCACAACCCAAAACCAAACCCAGATAAATGTGGGGGCTGGTCCTACTCACAGCTGGGACTGGTCAGCCCTTCTGACCCTTATCAAGCCCAATTAGTTTCTACTCAAATCTACAGACCAAAACTGAACCAGGCTGTTCAGACTGTGCCTTGGAAACAGGGGCACTATTGGACTGTGTGGCACAGAGAAACATTGGAAGAGTTCTGTGAAGGTAATTACTAAGAAGAATTAATGAGTTATGCTTCTTAAAATCTCACAGTTCCTAGCTGGCCTAACAGCAGGTGATTGTCATCTGGTTTCAAAACTAGAAAGATGAATTAATGCATTTCCAGACAGTCATGTGGCTTATCACTTTTATTTGCTGCTTCTTTCTTTTGTTCTTTCTTCTCAAGAAGCTTCCTTGCTCTTCATTGTTAAGAAACATTTAAGTAAGTCAGTTATTAGACATTATGGGACTAAATGCAATTTTGAACTCTTTAATGCGAGTTTTAAACTCTTTAAAGAAATTCTCCTTATGATGAAAAATGTGATGATGTATAAAAAGGAAAACCTCAGAATTAACTGGATTTTGATTTCAAGGTTTTGATTGTGGGCTGTTTATTTTGAGAAATATGATCAAGAATGTGGAATTTCAGATACTTGTCAGAGCTTCTTAGTAAATCCTCAGGAATTCACAGGTTGGATGTCTCTGTAAAATGTATTTTTTTTTCAGAAACTATTTGGTAGTAATTTCAACTTGTTTCTTTCTGTACATTTATGGAGGTAAATGGGTTCTCAGCCAGTTGGTGATTCTATTTCTGAGGAGCACCCAAATGAAAGTAGAGTTTAGTGCTATTTTTTAAAATTAAGAACCTTTATATGAGCTGGTGAGCTTTTAAATTATTTCTCTATTTTAATTTTTAGCAATTCTCTGGAATGGTTGCAGGCTAAGTAGTGCACCTGGAAGAGTGCAATTATGTCATAATGAGCTAAGTAGAATATGTCATATGAGCTCTAGCAGAATTGCTAGAAGTGCTATTTATCAGCATTGCAGTCCCTGAGCCTTGGACACTTCAAGGTATAATAAAAGTAATCCTGTGCCATTTCCCATTTTCCTGAGGTGCAGCATTATCATGGTTACAACTTTCTTCTTGTAACTGCATTAATGGGGAAGGGAAAGAAGAAAAGGGAAGAATGAGACAGACAAATGGTAGGAAGGAACCCTTTTCCCAGAAAGGGAGAGGAGCAGATGGTTTGCATGATCTCATTCTTGGTGTCCTGGTGCTGCTCTAAGATCCTGTTAGCCCAGGACAGGGGACATTGTGTCTATTTAATTGTCAGGAGCTGTTCTGGCCTCAGAAAGCAAACAATGCCAATCTTGTGGTATCTGTCAGGGAGGAACCAACAAGGACAAATCTAAAACACTTTCTGTAGCTGTGCCCTTGTCTCAGATGTGCTTCCTGAGCTTCACATACATCTGTGGCACTGTCCCATCCCACTGCAAACAGGGGAGCTGGGGAGGATGCTTTTTGATAGAATTCTCAGATGAAAATCAAGTGCTAATGTGGCAGTATTGTATCTGAGAACTGTTTACAGATGAAGGGTAAGTGTTCCTGCTGAAAGGGGATGGAAAAGAAAGCAGAGAGGGGAAAAGGAGAGCCAGAGAGAGAAACAGAAGACAGGGACAGATCCACCCCTCCAGAGTGGAACACTGGTTCATTGTGGCAAGGCACCTCGGGGTTAGCGGGGGAGCACGGCAGGACAGATGGGGACAGGGAGCACAGCCAGGCAAGGAGCAGGACCACAGAGGAAAAAAGGGGAGGGGGGGAGTAGGGCCAAGCTAACATTCGAGCTGTGGGGCATTTAGCTGCTTTGATGAGCTAAAGCTGCTCCCGCAGCCCGATTTCCTGGGGATCCAGCTGTGTGCCCCAACAGCAGCTGGGCACTCGCTCGCAGCCCATCGTGCAAACTTTCTGTCCCCTGATCAGCTGCCAGGCAAAGCCTCCCTGGGGACAGGGCTGCCAGCATGTGTACAGCCCCTAGAGTAACTCTTGACCTCAGGTATAGCATATGTTGAGGCATAAATAAAAATCAGATTGGTCCCTCTCAGGCACAAGGAGTGGAAGAGGATGGGGACCTGTGGCATAGGGATACCACAGGATCAGCACAAGTTCTGGATGGCACAAGATAGATCTCTGGGTTGGGAACTGCAGCATGCTGAGAGAAGCAGCAGAATCCAGGCAAAAGAGGGAAAGTGGGTAGAAACCCTGAGGGACAACTTTGTGCATGAGGTCCTTCTTGCACGCATAACCCCCAGTTTGCGAAGGAAGTGCACCATTTGTTATATCAACCTTCAGAGGATGCTGAAGAATGTGTCAGCTTAAAAGGCCTCTTTCCAAGCCATTTGTAATTTGGCTACTACAGCTAGTTCTTTCTCAATTGGGCTTTTCCATTGCTTTCTGCAGCAATTCAGAAGCAAAGCCAGTTCCAGTTCCAGCTGTGTTAAGAAAGCTTAATGGCTGTCCTTTTTTTTTTTTTTTTTTTTTAGTTTGCTTGCTGGTCCCTTATGTTCTCAGACAACTGTTTATTTTCTTGTCATTTTCACTTCACTGGTCGAGGAAAAATGGCTCTAATAAACAGTGATGATTGTTGGTCTGGCAACAAATCCCACTCAGCTTGGGGCCATACACAACATAGGCCCCCAAACTAACCCAACTTATCTCCAGAGGCTGCTCCCTGTCTCCACTGGTGAGATGCATCAGCTCTGTAATTCTCAAACACTGCTTCATCACCCTTGAGGGTTTCTCTGTGTTCATACCATGAATTTCTGCTCTCCTGATCCTCACCCAGCGAGCTGGTGAGGTGCTGTTGGAGTGGAGTGTTTATTCAGATCACAGAGGACAATCAAGAAGTGGATGGCAGGTACATAGAAGAGAAAATATTATTAATTTTGGGGGGTTTCACTGATTACACACACACATCATATAGAGTAGCTTATAGAAGAAAATGTCTCTCTGGGTGTTATAAAAAGTTGAAAACAAACTGTACAGTTGAAAATCTCTGTTAGCAAAGAGTGCCCTCAGGCAGCTCAACTTTTTAATCTTGATTTTATTTATTGAACAGAACGTAAATAACATATCAGCAAGATTAAAAGGAGTGAAAGGCAGAGAAAACTCTGTCATGGTATGCTTTATATTAAGTAATTTGTTCAGTCAACCAAAACATGTTTCTTAGAGCTGAAGGGAACTTAGACATTGTTTTGGGAGCTATTTTTGAAAAATATTCTTATTGTTAGACATATAGACATCTGATTTAGAGAAGGGATGGAAGAACATTGTGTTCAGACAAAATAGTAACTTTTCAAGCAGTGTTGTCGGCGTCCTGTGATTTTTCATTAAGATGTGTCCTTACTGAAGTGATGAAGTATCTAGATAAATCTCCAGACATGAAAGCCTAATTTTTGATTAAAAGCAATAAATTCATGAAAATTTGCTGCTGATTTGCATTTGTGATCAAAGTGTAAGTCATGCATGAGCCTGTGAAATGTGAGTGAATGGCAACTCCAGTAACCTTCAAACTTAAAGAAAGTGGATTAAATATTCTCATAAACAGTCAACAAATAAAAGTGAATTGCATGGAAAATGAGAAAGCTTTTTAGAATACCCATCCTGCTGTAAATAGGAATACTCTTGGATGTGACACAATATTAAGATTAATACAAACATAATGAAGTTACTGGTGCAAGTTTGAGCCTCTACCATGACTGCATTATTCAGTGATTTTTGCTCCTATCTAAAAAATTTGAGTGATAATCATAGAGCAGAGGAATGATGAAGCAGACTTAGAAAAGTAAAATTTCTTTCACCAGAGGGAAAATTTTCTAATGGGACAAGTGGCTGATATCTGCCTGGGGGCCAGTTAGCTCAGAGTGATGGGGTTGGAAATGAACCTGCCATGGGACCAAAACTGCTGTAGCCCAAACTGGTCTAGACTGGAGTTTGTTTGGTGGCCAGTGAGGTCCAGTGGCAGTGCTTGGAGAAGCACTGTCTGCTTTAAAAACAACAGCAAAGAAGACAAAGGCTGATGAATTTCTCAGATGCACTAATAATCCTGTTAGCAGGCAGATGATAACATATCTAAAGTGAAATGTCTGGAATCTGAATCACTTACATGTTGTGTTATATATATATATGACTTTTTGTTTAGCTTAATTTTTTCTTTTTTTTTACTTCAAATGTACGAATCATGAAATAATTTGCACTTTAAAAGATGTTACCCAAGAACCTATTACTAAGATCCTTGGAAATTAGAAATTCTGAAAGTAGGGTGGCATAAGGGCTTTTCTGAGTAACCAATATTTTTGTTTTTCTCCATAAATATACATGAATAGTAAGACATTTATGCATTCCCTTAGTCCTGTAGGTGTGAGATACAGGAAAACCTGGGCCCTTTGGATCCAGGTGAAAGAATGAAAGCCTGTTGTGTTTAAGTGGACATCTCTATCACCAATATGACAAGGAAGGGATAAAAGTCAATTGAATGTTTATGGCTGGTTTAGAGAGCAGAGGAAAAGAGGATGAAGGCTGTGAGTCAAGTAATTTTCTGTCATGGCTAATGAATGTTCTCTTTTACTTTGCATTACAGAGCCCTCTTTTGTGGTATGGGAGAAGTAGGTATTGACTGTCTTTGTATATGTCAGAGGAGCAACAGATTGCTATGGGAAGACTGGGAAATACAGAAGCTTTATCTATTGGAAATCAATAGTAAAATACACATTATTTTTTAAATAATAGAAATGTAGAAATCCATTCCTGGAACATTCTAATAGCATAGTCTAATAGCAGCACCAGCCTCTTGAGCAGAAGCACCATGGCTCCATGGCTTCTCTCTTTTCAACTATGGAACTAATTAACTGTTGCTACTTCCAATTTTTAACCTTGCTCTATTGGTTCATTTCATTTTTATTCTGTCTTTAATCGTAGCACGTCCATCTCAGCTTTATGTGGCATCCAGGCTTAAAATGCTGTGAATGAGTGAAAGAGCAGACAGGAATGCCTCCAAGCTGAGCGTACCCTGTGTGAAGGTTGTTTTCTATGGAATCGCTGTAGACACCCAACAGAGACAATTAGAATATATCTACTCCAAAATACCCTCTGGTAGAGCATTGGTGACTGGCTAATTAGAGGCACTTTTACAGCCCATGGAGATAATGAGACTCTGCTGCCACCTCAATAGAAGGGCGCACAATGGGCCAGAAAATTCCTTGTTGCTCAGCTTACAGAGGGCTGAAATCTGGCAAAGGACTTGTTTCCTTTTAGGGTTATATCCTTTAATTCTCACACTGATGGCTCATCTGGCTCATGGGCTCTACTCACTGTCCTTTAGAGCCTGCACTATTTTCTTCTGCTGCATTTCTGCAGCACAACTGACTTAAAGAGGGATGTATCTGCCAAACTCTTTGTCTGCTTCTGTCTCTTCCACTGTACCTCTAGGACTCTTCTTATTTCAGGAACTTACTCCTGAAGATTTGTGTGTGAGCTTTGGGGCTTTTCTTCTCCTTTATTGTTCTCCTGATATATTAAATTCAAAATAAAAATAAAGGATGATTACACAGGCTGTGATTATTAATAATTGATGCTTAGCAGCTAGTAATACAGATTCATGCTTGAGACATGAGGTTTGTGTCAAAGCTTGTTTATGTGCTGGTCCGCTAGAGTTTGGTCAGGATAGAGATTGACTCAGTCTTTGCAGGAGAGTGTTTAAGCTGAATGGACTCCTCAGGGCACTAATAAAAGGTGTGGCACTTGTCTAAAGCTGCAGAGTTGGGGACGTTTTGGTTCTCTAACTCAGCAGTGAGGCCTGGTGCTCTGGTGCACCTCCTTGTAGGGTGAGTCCTGTGGTACCAGGGCTGATTCCCAGTCTGAGGGCGGCTGCCTCTGTCCTACCTGGGGAATATGGAGTGAGAGCCTGAAAGTATTAACAGGTACATGTTAATAAAAAGAGGTGGTGGAGGCTGAAAGCTTGCCTTTCCCACCAGCTTCTTCATGTGTTGCAAAATGTGTGTCTGGAGAGGCAGTACAGGGACTCCTGCAATAAATCTAGATTGGCCCTTGGCCAAGAGCAGTTATTGAGCTCAAGGATCTGGGCTTCTCCTGAGGAAATAAAAAAGCCTCAAACTCTTGTGTTTCTAGTTGCACAGTTTACACTGAATTAAAATATGTTTCATCTATTTAGCAGTCTGAATAATAAAAGCTGTATACAGCTGCACTAGCACTGTGCTATGCATTTTAATGACAAGTTTGTGGCTACACTAGAATTGTAACTGCAATTCAGATGTTTCTTAATGCAGCCCAAATATTTTTTTAGGGCTTCTTTTAAGTATGCATGCCAGAGAGGGAGGGGAAAAGAAGAGTAAATAGCATTTAAGATTTTAATAATCCTTTGTTAAAGAGAGTTAATGCAAGGGAAATATGGAAATTGTATGTTTTCAGACTGACAAGCATAATAATTTTGCCACAACATGATTAAAATGACTGTCTAAATATTTGGAGTGTCTTCTAATAAAAATATATTCAACCTGTTTTCTATGCTCAGATTAATTTGAAAGCAAAAATGACATACAGTTCAAAAGAACGTATTAAATCAGAAAGGACCATATTGTTCTCTCATAGGAACTGTGATTTAATATTCAGACTAAAGTCTTAAATGTTTGTGTATTTTGCCAGCTGTTTAGCAGCTTGAGGCACTTTGAATAGTTTCAACAAAATGACAATAAGACTTGGGCAAAGATTCATTAGTGAAAGAAACAAATAAAATAGACAAATAAGACAAAGGGGGGAGTAGGAAGCAGAAAGGAAAATGGCAAAATTCCTTCGCTTCAGGTTGGGTTTTGGTTTTTTTTCAGTTTGAAAGGAGTGTTTTTGTGTAAATTGGAAAGCATTCTGCACACAAGGGAAAACCTTTAGACTAAAAATGGATATTTGCATGTGGCTTGCAGTCCTCTTAATAGTCTGTGGGAAGAGTGGCAGTTCCTGATGATTTTTCCCTACAAACACAATAGGCACAAGTTATGAGGAGAATACAGCTCAGCTGAAGATGTTTCAGGCTTTAAAAAATATCAGTCACTTACCGCATTAGTTAATAACAAAGCTTTATCCAACTAACATTTTTCATGATAGAAATGGATGGAAGTAGAAGGTGCCACATGTTTTAGTACTTCATGTGCAACCAAAGACTGAACAACAAAGTCTGGAGCTGCACCTTGACTCTACCTGTGAGATAGTGTACCTGTCTTGTGGCCTTTTGGTCTCAGTCTTGAATGATTTCTGAAGTGCTTTATGGGAGCATGTGAAGTAAATACTTTGAATTAAAAATGTATTGGTTGTCTGTAGATACAGAACACTGGCTCAGGATAGTCACTGGTTCTTTTGTCTTACAGCTTTGTGTTGTGTATTCCCTCTGATTGTATGTAGTGGAATTTATTTGGGCTGCATGTCTTTGGCTGTTGTGTCAGGTTTGTCTTTTGTTGAGGAAGGTTTTGGTACTTAAGTTACCAAACTGTTCAGTTAAGACTGAAAGATTAATGTCCGTAGAGAGAAAGTGTGAGAGCATGTTTATGTGGTGAGGCCAGTGGAGCCCCCAGCCACCCTGGGGAGCATCAGGATAGAGCCCTCTTAGTGCAAGGGAAAGGATAATAAAACTTGTATAGCCCTTGTCACATTGTATTGCAGCATTAGATAAACATAATAAAAGTTGCATAATTAAATCCATTGCCATCAAACTATAGAAGCTATTCCTCACTTCAGGTATTAGGGTTCAGACTTGAGGCAATGGAAAGCTCAGGTTTAGTTTGCTCAGTTAGCCTTGGAGTTGAATGGTCTCTAAGGAATATAGATTTTGGATTCCTTTGAACTAAATAGAAATTCTGTATTTAACACTTCCCATAACATTTCCACTCCCTTTGCATACAGAACACTGCTGTACATGCACACCACCACACCCTGACCCCCGTGTTTCTATTAGGCTCCAGTGCCCCACAAAAAATGCCTCACCTGTGCCTCCCCTGAAGCCATGAATGAGGAAATTACAACACCTACACACCTGTCTGCTCCTGAGTGTGCTCGCTAACATGCAGTGCAGGGAGAGCTCAGTAAGTCTGAGTCTAATGCGTCTGAAGACAATTGCTGGTGCTTTGGAAACATGGGGGAAAATGCCGAGGTACTTTTAATGTGGAGGTAAATGGATAAAATGCACTGAGGGCAGGTCATATTCAGTCATCATCAGTTTTCTTTACCAAGGTAGGAGAGGCCACTCCAAGCCAGGAAAGCTTTTTGGAGCCTGATGTAGGCAGCCATCGGATGTCACTGTTGCACTGCTCAACTCGGGCTGAAGGACCGGTTCTCTAGAAAAAATTCTCTCTTAAGGAAGATAAATAGATAAGAACTGGGGGAGGGGGATTCCAAGTCAGATTCATCCCCGTGAGTAAATTGAAGCCAGGAACTTACAGAAGATTGAAACAAGATAGGCAGGGCTTTTTCCACCAGTGTCGAAGGCAGCCGAGTCCATTAAGGCACGGAGGCGAGCAGTTGCTTGATTGTAATGAAGAAAGGAGAAGAGCCTTTCTCAGTGACAAATCCTGGCTTGATTATTTTTAATTTTGATGGATGTATGAGGGACCAAAGCACAAAAAGCTTTATTCAAGGAAGGGAAGAGGGATTAGGCAGTGTAGAGTAATTCTTTTCTTCCTACCTCAGGATGAAGGCATTTTTTGTGCTCAATTGGAGACTGTCTCATCCTTCATTCATTCTTTAGGACATTGAAAATAGATCATTTGGGCTTATTTTAGTCCCCCCACAATTACTGTATTCTTTCACTATTTCTGACAGTGGTATGCTTTGGATCATAAGCTGTTAATTTGTGTGTTGTTAACATGTGCATATTGTAGTATCTTTTCTGATAAATTTGATCAAAGTAGTGTATAAATGTGTTTGTGAGCAATATGTATTTTGGATCTATTAAGGAAAGAACAGATTTCCTAGTGTCATTATAGGTCTATTTATAAAATAAGTATAGGTCTAGTAAAGCAGGGAAGATCAACAGCAATGGTTGGTTGAGAAATCTATGTCAAAACTGATTCCCCCCCCCCCATAGACTCCACTGGTTTTATGTTTTGTATTTGCATAGTAACATCCAGGAGAAGAACTTAATCTCATAGGTTGCCATAGCCTACATGTGAAAAAATAGTTTAAATTATCTTAGCAATGAGCACTATCTGTCACAAAAGTTGGTAAATAGATGCACTGAGTTATATAGGGAGATATTTCTGAGTTTATTGGTGCACCTGGTTTTATTTAACACTTTAATAATCCAGAAGGTACTGTAAGCAGCATGGCAAATAAATTCACAGGTTGTATTACATTTTGGAAGAGCTGTGAGATTGGATGATAACTTAAAGATCCTGCAGTTAGAAATAGAACAGAAAATAATAAATAATGTCATCTAGAAAGTATGCAAATGGAGAAACTAGTGTTTAATGTAATAAGAGAGCAATACTTCAACACAGAGGAGATGAGATAGTGGAAACAGTACGGTTTTAGAATGTGAAATGTGTGTGAAATAATGGAGAAGGGATTGTCAAGGAATAGTTGGAGGACTATTATGTAATAAACTAGGTGTAGAAGAATGGTGAAGACTGAATTCATACAGTTGCTTTGACTTGCTGTGGATTTGGCAAATGAAATTCAAAATCATTAGTATCTTCTTTTTTGAAAGCTCCTATGTTTCTGATGCTATTATAAGAGTCTCATTTATTATTTTCAATGAGTTTTTAGCTCCTGGCATTTAAATAAGAAAACGAATTACCTCATAAGACAAGTAAAAAGAAGCTGTTGATTATTAGAGCAATGCCTCTGCCTGAATTAAGGTGCAAATGAGGCCAAAGTCAGTAGTACAGATTTTATTTAACAATAAATGTGAGGTAGGGATAGAAATAAAATTAAAAATAACAGGTGTGGGGGGAGAAAGAGCACAGGGAGATTGATTTAGTAGAAAGATGTCACTTCTCATAGCTCCAGATGGTGTCCTGTTGGTCCTCTTCTTCTGGGGCTTCTCAGTGGCGGGGATCCCACAAAACATCAAGTTCAATGGGTTCAGTATGTTCAGGTGTACCTGAAATGCCCAGCACCCCCAGTGGGAGAAGTTTTACACTGCCTTTTTTAACATGCTGGATCTGTTCTAACACTGGGGGTCACATGCAGTCCTTAGGTGGAAAATGAGTCTGGGTGTTTTGGTGGTTGATGACACTTTGTAAAACACGACACCTGCCTCTCACATCACAGCTGAGCCAGTTCTGCAGAGCATAAAACATCATAGCATGCTGCATATATACCCAGGGGTGTGATGGCTGGGGACACAAGAGAATTTGTATATTTTGTTAAAAAGGAGTTCCATTTTCACACAGAATTGGAAATGTTGGCCTAGACTATGTGCAATGATGCTAATAAGTGCTAGCAGCAGGTTTTTCCATAGGTGGGTCTAGAAAGGACAGGAGATTTTGTATTTAATGAATTTTTAGAGTTGACAAGAGCATTAAGGGTCTTTTAATGTTTATGTTTTAAAAGACTGCTTTCTGCTACATGATGGTGACATTTTTTCTAGCCCCATCTGGAGTGTCTTAATTGGTTCTGTGCATGTTTAACTTGTTTTGCCTTCCAGTCAATTACCAGAAACTTCCACTAACGTCCAACTGTGTCTTCTTCTCCCCATTATACCTTCAGCTACATGTGTTCCCTCAACATATATATTCAAATTCATGTTGCTAGACAGTTTTGTCTCTGATTACAAACACAACTGCTTTTAAATGTGTCAAGTAGCCTGTTGCAAAGTCTGAATGTGTGTATGCTTGTATAAACTAGAGGAACTCCTGGGTAAATGTATAATGATTAGGAAGGAACCTTTAACTGAGCCAGAGAAAATGGCAGATGTGCATTTATAGGCTCTGATGCAGCAAAGTGTTTAAACACCTGTTTTACTTGAGAACACAGGCAACCCAATTGACGTTAATGGGACTATTCACGCTTAAAAATAAGCACATAGATTGAAGAGTTGGATTGGAGCCAGGAATATTAACAGGCAGCAGCCATGGTATTTATGAATTGTCTTTCTCTCAGGCAGTAAGTTCATAAACCAGTATCTCTAACAGTGGGACTGTTTGTGCAGCCACAGAAATGGAAGAAACAGGAAGGATGGGATAGTTTTACAGAAAGGAATTTAAAGCCACTGAATTAGAATCTTCTGCCAGACACTGAGTACTTCAAAGATTGAAGAATCCACTTAAAGTTATGGATTTGGATCAGGCTGACCACTTCACTCAAAAACAGACCAGGCTTACCAAGGCCTGAAGTTTCCCTTCTATTAGCTGTATTGTATGATATCAAATTAAAACACCCCACGCCAAACTTTCATGTTGTACATGGATCTATCCCAAGGCTTCTAGCTGTGGAGGGAAGAAACCTCAATTTGGTCAGAGTGGAACTTTGGTGGTTTCTAACATATCTTTCAAGAAGCTGTAAGGCGCGTGTGTGTTTCTGCCCCCACCTCTCTTTGGGCTAACACTACATCTTCAGACTCATTTCTACCTACTGCTCAGTGCAAATGCCTTTGGCTGTCTTGCAAGCCAAGAAAGTGATGCTGATGAATAAAACAAAAGAATTTGCTGACTCTTCTGTCTGAAATCACACCAAGTACTAATGGAAATGCTGGGTCTGCTTTGTTGGAAAACAACTCAACACAGAATCTCCACTCTGTGAATCACCCATTCCAATTGATAGTGAAGAGAAATACCTTTCCTTACATCCTAATAAATCTGAAGAACATTATGCAAATTGAAAAATGCACCTTTGTCAGAATGCTGTCAGGTAGCACCTTTCACTCTGGAGAACTATTTGTAAGCACAGGGAAACATCGAGAAAGTAGTAATAAATTGCTCTGGTACACTGTTCTGGCAGCTGTTAATAAATCAATGTGAAGGGGAGTTCTGAAGGGCAAAATGTTGCTGTCGGTAGGTGTCCAATTTAATTTTGCTCAAAATTAATATTTCGGATATGATAAGTGAGCTGGCAGGAACAGATTTCATGATTAATTCTATGGAGTCAAAAATGCTTTGATGGCACTTTAATAGCAGCTTCACTGATCTGAAAGTCCCTTCAACTAGATGGTGTGCTTCAGTTCCCAAATTACATTATTAAACCTCTTTTGTTGGTTTGTAAATAATGAATTGTTGCATATTAAAATGTGAAGTTTATACTGCTTCTAGTTCTACCCATGTCAGGTGGTGGGCACTTGACTTGGATGTATAGTGGTTTAAACAAAATCAGGTAAAGGTCAACCCTTTTGAGAAAACAACCATAAGTTATTTTGTTAGATACCTAATTCTCTTGACCCTGCCAAGACCTTGATTTTGTACTGGAATGTACTAGAGAATGTTTGAAGGTTCATTAGTATCTACTTAGGGTGGACTGGGAAAGCTTTTAGATGTAGAATGATGTTAATAACAAATATGTGTTTTGTTTCATTGTGAAGACCTTTCATCTCTGCATTTCAGGGACCTTTGTAAATGCTAATCAGTGAAGATTTGCTGTATCCTTGTCAAATTTCTTACCTAACATTTGTATATACATTTCTGTAATGGAGTTGTCCTTTGTATTGGACATTTGCTGATATGCCATCTTCTGAAGGAGATTCTTCTATTATCATCTTACTGATAGAAAAAAACAAGTTACAAAAGGGCAGGTTCACATCTAAGTTAAATGCCTCCTTGAATCTGTAAGTATTTTACAAGCTTTTGCTGAAAATTTTTTTTCTTGTAAACGACAGACTTTTTAAATCTTAAGACAGGCGTGGTTCTAGAAATTTGTAAAAGTAAATAGGCACGAGTAGAGTGTTTGGATGTAATATGCATATTAAAAATGAGAAGGTGCATTTATGCAATACAGATGAAAAATCATGCGGATGCATAAAATGTATAAGAAAACTGATTAACTTTAGCAATGTAAATTACCCTTATGTTTATGCATTTCTTCAATTTAGAATATTCATTAAAAGCCATAGAAACAAGACATGTTGCTAGTTGTTTCCAAAAAGGTAGCACTCAACCTGATTAACTTGTATTTTGAGCATAGTATATATATATTGAATTTGTGTAGAATTTATGTTTTGTGTCTTTTTTAGCAAAGTTTACACAGGATGGGTGAATGAAAGCTTATGTCAATTTTGTCCTGAAAAGAGCTGTTTAGATGGAGTTCACACCAGCTCATCTATCCCCAGTTTGCTCTGTTTATGTTAGAAGCTGGATTATGTCAGGTTCAACATAGAGCCAGTAAAGTCAGCAAACAGCAGCGGCAAAAGTGATTTCACATGCAGAAGCCATGTGTGGGGCAGAGGTGTGCTCTGAACTGCACCCAGCGTGCCTCAAATGGGGGTGACAGCCCAAGGCGTCCCCTAAATATTCCTGGTGACACCTGGGCTTGCCAGAAAGATGCTTGCTGCAGTGGGAGTGTTTCCTCCATCGTGACACCCCCAGGGACACTGCTGCTGGCAGCTCTGGTCACTCTCTGGATCCTGGCTTTGTTTCAGAGGAGCTGAGCCCAGCTTTGCCAGAGGCTCACCAGTCTGGCTGTTCTGCTGTGCAAATACACTGTTGGTCCCGCAGAAAGCCATTAGGAAAAAAGCAATGTAAACCCAGCATTGTTTGGCATCCCAAGTCCAGCTGTCAGCCATGGGAGAAGCAGCATTAACTTCTGAGGGGCTTTCTTATATATCTGAAAGAGTAAATGAGAAGGTGAAAATAAATTCTCTTATACAAATGGAGCACTTGGATTATAAACTAGCCGTAATGTTCTGTTTCTGTGGCAACACAGAGGGACTGAAGGCTCTTACAGTAGTAGCTCTCTGACTCACTCCTTGAAATTAATGCAGTCTTTTAATTTGAGGCTGTTGGTTTGGCAAAAGAACTTCAGAAGCAGCACTTTGATGTCTTTTTGTAGCTGAGGAAAAGCCTTTAATTAGGTCACCTAAACTTCATTTTCTTTTAAACTGTTCACTTTCACAATTCCTTTTTCCTTTCCTTCCTTTGATGTTTCAAAATATACACCAGTGATATTTAAGTTTATTTATTATGCAATGACATTAAACCTTTGCTATTAACATTTACTTATATGCTTGGAAATTGATTAATTAAGTGTAGAGGGAGAATTATTCATTCATGTTTCATTTAACATTCTACATGCTTGTCATATACTTATGTTGTGCTCTGTAAGAGTAACAACTGTAGTGGATGTAAAAGGGTGTTAAGTCTCACAGCACAATGGCCTTCGTGGTCTTCATTTCATATGGTGGCTGAAAATTAATTTTGACTAAGCCACTAAGAATGGATGAACTTTTGAGCTGAGCTGCAAAGTCAGACACAGATCAGCCTAAAACACGGGAAAATATTCTGTAAAGAATTCTATAGAAGCTCATGCTGGAGTGTGTTACTGCATTATCTAACAAGTCTTGCTGTATATTTTTGGGAGGTTCAGAGAAGGCAGATTTTGTTGGTGTGCACGTTCAAACAGACACAGTTTTGATCTGAGAGCTTACACAATTATTCTCATGCAAAGGGGGAGCAGAAGCAGTACCAAATGACCTGTCATGCAGTTAAAAGGATGGAATTCAGCCTGTGCAGTGGTACAGACCATTACCCACGCTCTGTTAATGTTCTGTATTAGCAGCCCCATACCGAGCACAGGGCTGCTTCTGCCTGGATCCTCACAGAGACAGATCCAGCTCTGGTAAATGGAGATGAATTCCTGTAATGCCAGTCTGCAAGGCATCTGATGAATGAAATGCATTTGCATGAAGCATTGAGTGGCTTTTGCTCTCAATCTGAGCTGAAGAAATGGCTCCATTTGGGGGATGTTGTGTTCATGGACAATTCTTCAGCCAAACCAGCAACTGGTGGTGTTTTTCAACAGCTGGTGCAGCTAACAAGCTTCTCTTTCAAGATTTTAACATGCCCACCTCTGTCTCACCTTGCAAGCAGTGTAGGGACACATGGTACCTCACCTAGTAGAGTGCAATAATTCAATTGGTATAAGAAAATGATTAGGAGGGAAAAAAATAGACAAAGTTGGGAGCAATAAACCAATAGTTTCTATGAATATGGTGCTGTACTGAGAAAAAAGCAGTAAATTGTAATTCTTTCAATATTTTTAGATCTGTACTTTAAGATCTCCTTTTGGTGAGGTTTTTTTTTTCTGTTTTTTGGGGCAAATCCCAATTTAAAACACAAATAAGTTGTACATATACACGATCAGAATACATAAATGTGTTCCTTTTATGTTCAGAAATGTGTCTCCTTGTCAGTTCACTGTTATGTGGCTGTTGTTTTTTTATGTCCTGATGTGGTGCTATATCAGAAAATCAGAACTGGGTAGCTAATAGCAGAGCTCTATTATGCTAAGAACAGGCTTCTTAAGAAAGGGAGCTATTTAGGAAAAGTAACTATGCTTGTGCATTATAGGCTGTAGAAAAGAGTTATTAGTCATCTTAATGCCTCTCTTTTTTTTTTCACCAAGGCACCATTGTTCCCTGCAGAACATTCCCCTTGTTCTCTGTAGCTTTCAGTAATCCAGATGGACAGAAATCCATTGTCACTGCAATGAAACAAAACTGCAACAAAGAGCGGGATCACAGCTCCGTGTGCTGAGATTTTAGTCAGGTGCATGTGGTGAGCAGGGAGGTATTGAAGGTTTTTGTGTCTGTAGGAGATGCAGAGGCACGAAGTGAAGATGTCAGAGTGTGATCAGGAGCAAACATTGTTCTTCCAGTAGGTTTTCTGGTTGTTTTTTTTTTTTTTGCACAAAGAATAATGGAGGAACAGGGGAAGGGGGTAGTCAAACATGAGATGAGTGACATATAACAAAGAAGATTTTATGATCTACACTTGGGGAAACTTTGGCAGAAAAATCTGACACCTGATACATCATCTGGTGCATTCCAGAGGGGAAGAAATGTGTTCTTGGCAGATTCTGTAAACACCTCAGAGATAAGAGCTGCCTCTGGCTCAGGATGGCATGATGGTACTGAGAAAGAAGGGAACACTTGCAAATGCAGAGAAATTAATGTGAATTTGGGACTAAAATGCAAATGGTCTCAGTGCATTGTAGGTTAAAACTGAAGACACACAGTATGTTACTTTTGTTTTTCCTGTTCTCTCATGCTTTGATTAGACTACATAAATAGAATCATATTAATGGTATGTCATGTTACTGTCTCCAATTGAAATTCAGGGCTGTAGCTTGTTGCCTTTTGATTGAGATGCAGAAGAGCTTCTGGTAACACCTTTATGTAAAATAATTTACTTTCCCTGTTTTTGCAAAAAGATCTCGTTTTCTCCCCTTTTAACAACTTTTTAAGTCCAATTTATTGATTTATTTCTATTCCTTAGGGATATTTTTTTCTCCTAATGGGTAATGATTAAAAAAGAACAAATCTCCCACACCAAAGGGTATTCCTAATATTCCTAATGTTGATAAACTAAGGTCAGGTTCAATCCTGTACATGCTGAAAAATAAATACGTGTAATGGAAATCTTCCTGCAGGTTTAGGATGATTATCATTGTAACTTCTGCTGTGAAAGAAGGTGAGTCTGGAACACACACAAAGAATATGGAGAAAAATTATTTTTGGATCATCTCTTTTCTAACATAGATTTTGTGATATTTCTTTAGGAGATGGTTTAGGAGGCACTGATAAGTGAGTATTACTGTAAGCAAGAGAAAGAGTCAGATCTGTTTGTCAGTTCACACAAAGACATGGGTCAGTTCTACAAAAACGTTCTAAAATGTTCATCCTTGTAAGGTGATAGCATGGAGCTTCTAAAAGTTCTATGTGCTGGATGGTTTTGTACGCTGGATATTGACTGTCATTCATAGCATGCTCTTATTTGAATTTTGTGCTCTAAGGCTGAACTAAGATCCAATTTGCATATCAGGGTTCCTGCTGATATGAATTTTTGTGGTCTGTGCAAAGGGAGAGTTTGGTGCTGTGGGGTTTGATCTCCTGGGCACAAACAGCTAAAACCAGAGCATTTTCAGGCAGCTGCACCCTGTGCTAGCAAACTGTTGGGAGTTCACAAATTGAAAAGGTGTGAAAACCCCTTGGGTGTAAGATTCTGCCCAGTCAAGCATCCTGACTCTCTGCTGTCCTGTCACAAAGCCAGCATTTGTACACTGCTCAAGTGGGTATCAATCTCTCCCACTCAGTTTAATGGTAATTATGTACAGGATGTCAGACACTTCACACAGTCTGTGTCTGCACCAACATAAAAGACACTAGAGAATTTAATTTGTAATCAGCCTTGATGTTTCTGATTTGTAGGGTGACCTTGAGTATAGATTGGCTGCCCTTCCAGAGGCTTTCAGCAGGCTTCCCTCACACTCTTCTCCCCCTGATGCTGTGGCTGGGGGAAGAACTTGTGGGTTTGTGGGTGTGGGTTGAGGAGAACCTCAGCTTGGGCAGCGAGAGCTCAGAGCCCAGAGCCAGCCATGTCCTGGGCAGCAGGTCAGGGGAGGGGGTTCTGCCCCTCTGCTCTGCTTTGCTGAGACCCCATAGAGAGCCATGCCCAGCTCTGGGCCACAGCATAAAGATGGGATGGGGGGCTGCTGGAGCAAGGCCAGAGGAGGCCATGGAGATGCTCCAAGGGCTGGAGCCCCTCTGCTCTGGAGCCAGGCTGGGACAGCTGGGGGTGCTCACCTGGAGAAGGATCCTGGGAAACCTGAGAGCTCCTTCCAGTGCCTAAAGGGCCTCCAAGAGAGCTGAGACAGACTTGGGACAAGGGCCTGGAGTGGCAGGACAAAGGAGAATGGCTTCAAACTGTCATAGGACAGGTTAGATGGCATGCTGGGAAGTAATTCTTCCCTTTGAAGGTGGTGAGGCCCTGGCACAGGGTGCCCAGAGCAGCTGTGGCTGCCCCTGGACCCTGGAAGTGCCCAAGGCCAGGTTGGATGGGGCTTGGAGCTACCTGGGATAGTGGAAGGTGTCCCTGCTCATGGCAGGGGTATGGAATGAAATTATCTGTAAGGACCCTTCCAACCCAAACGATTGCATGCTATGTTATTTTGTGGTAGTGACTGTAAGGCTGTGTGATCCATAATTTCTGGACTATTTTGATACCATTCATTGTTAGTGAGATTCTATGAAATAAAAGATCAACAGTACCCTTTAGTTAATACTTGCTTTTCTTATTCCTGATAAGCTTGGACACTTGGAACCTTGTAACAGATAAACCTTGGACAGCAAAGCATAAGAGTATCTGCCCAACACAGAGGTTCTTTCATCTTTCATGAAGGATCTGTCATCAAATTGACACTTCTAGTCTGAATTTTCTGAAACCATGTTGCTCTTAATAAATGTTAACTAAGCATTAACCTGTCATTGATCTGTACATGTTAAGGAAAAGCAAAGCCAGCATGCTGAGGAGCACTTTAGATTTGCAATTTGTGGTAAAGTGCTCTGATTTTTGAAGAATAAAGCAGCAACACTCAGTGCCATATATCATCAGTGGCAAAACAAGTGGCACAACTGAAGGACAGGCTGCTTTCAGCACAGTCTGACTGCTGGAATCTAATTCCTAAGCTGTTAAGGGATGGCTGATTCAGTCCACAGGTGGAATCTAAGTCCTAAGCTGTTAAGGGATGGCTGATTTTACTGGTGTTCTAAACTCACATGATTGTTTAATCTTTTTCTTGATGTTCTGGGAGGTCCTGAATGCCTGAATATCCGTTGTTTTTGATTTTTTACCTCTGCCATCTCTCTCTAGCTCACCAGTGGTTTCTGTCCCACAGATGTGGTTAGGTGCTCAGCACAAGCAGGGGTCAGGTGTCTCTGGGAAATGTTAACTGGCTTGGAGGCAGTGTGTGTTTTTCTGGAGCAAGGAAGCTTCCAGTGGCAATGGAAGTTTTTAACTTACAATCTATTACAAGTTGTGCCTAGGAAATAGAATTGGGACCAGCCTAATCTAGCCAAACGTTGCTACAATAGCTGTGCTGAAACATGGAGTGTTGACAAACTGTGTGGGGCAGCTGTCTGCCAAACTGGGCTTTTTTGCTCCATCTTGTTTCAATCTATTCCATTGCAACTCTGTCCACAATAAAGCTATTATAAACATGACTAATCAATGTTGCAAAATCCTACTCGTAGTGTTATCTTAAAGACTCAAAATGTTTTGTTATACCTGTCCTTATTACTCAGTTCTTATAAACTGTAAAACAACTGGGCATGGGGGGAGGACTGAGAAGGGGAGGAAGGGACTCACAGTTGTCTTCTTGCAGCACCAAATAAATTTATTTTATTTTCTCTTCTGGTTAACGTGCTGAAGAGGAAGGTAGTTTGGAGTATGATATTTAAGGCAATACGCAATTTCTGCCTGTTAGAAGTGTCTTGTTTTTAATAAAGATTCGTTCGACTATACCCACAAAAGAGAGACTTTTAATTAGACTTTTGTATCCCATTAGGAAAAACAAATATCAATACTTAACTACTCATATATGACTTGATAGAAAATTGCTAATGTAATTAGATTTTAATAGTGTTAATGACTCTCATTTCTTACTAGTAAGAATTAAATCTAATGCAAGATTGTATGAAAAATTGTTACTGCCTGCTTTCCTACCCTTCAATCTAAATCAGTTGTATGTACCTGAAGTCAGTTTTCTCTTGTTTTTGAAGTCAGGTGGTGCTGTGGTATTTTAGTCTAATTGGCCTGTGACAGGAGGATTTTCAAGTGAATCTGAAAGGCAGAACGTTTTAAGTGTAGTAAGAGGGTTTGGTATTCCTAGAAGTATTGCAGCAAGCACTGAGATGTTGTAAAAGAGAACCAAAAAACTCCCTTAGGCTCAAGATTTACAGATAATGTGCACTAACCAGTCAGTGTAGCTACACTAGTAAGTAGCTGTGAAAAGGTTTTCTTTCAAAATCTTGCCAAAATTTGGCCAGTGGAAGAAAGTGTTGTGCAGATAAATGGTGCAGTATCACGATGCAATTTTAGAAATAAGTTTGCACACCTCTGCTGCTGTCTAGACCTCACAAGTGACCTTGTTGAAAATATGAATTATCTATATCAGGTGACACATCAAAATAGTTTCTGGAAACATCACTAGCTTTTGCTTTTCAAAATCCAAATCTGGACTGCTGGAACATGAGCATAAAAACTGCAAATGAGTTGTATCACTCAGGCCTGAGACTAAGGAGTAAACGATATGCCAGGGGTAGAAAAGAAGATTAATAAAAATCACAGATGTTTGTATGAGTAATTTGAAACATGACTAGTATGACCACAAATTAAACTTCATTAGGATGCTTAAAAATCATGATTCTTGATAGCTTAAAGCACAGTATTGTGTTCATTGTGGTTCTGGATAGAAGGGCAGGTAGAGCTACACCCATGTAATTCCCTTTTTACTTGTAGAGACACAAATGAAGAGGCAGAAATTAGTCACGAGGATTTTAAACCCATATCCTCAATTTATATCCAAATCCAGGCTTTACATGTCACTGTCAAGGCAAAACTGCATGAATCTTTTTCTTAAAACAAAAGCCAAACATTCTGCAAAAGAAACCCCAATAACTGTGCTCGTATTTCTTTCCAACCTAATATATTTCTAGTTTCAGAGCCTGCCATTGCTTTTGCTGTATTTCTTTGTGACAGAACATTGCATTCAAGCCCTTAGGCTGCCTTTCATCCTGGCATTCAATAATAATGGACAGAGTGTAAAGATCTGTAATCAAAAGGTAAACACTGCAGCATTGTGTACAAATAACTCTTGAGATATTTATCCTGAAAGACATCCAGGTTAACATTTTAGCTGAGGACACCAGGGAAAACCTTCCTGGTGGTGAGTGAGCTCCTTTTTTTGTGTTTGTTTTTGTTCTGTCTGTGCTCAGCTGTTTCCTGAGCACACTGAGCTGTGTGAGCTCGCAGCAGAGCTGCTGCAGCAGTGAGGCCATTTTAACCTGACAGCTCTGAAATTCACCCACTCCTGTTTTCTTGTTCTTGTCCTGATTCCCCTTTAAGCAGCAGGTGCTGGAGGGGCCCTATTACCCTGTCTAAACGTAAATGTTGTACCACTTTAGCACTGCTGATGTCACTTAATCACTGCTGTCCTCACAAAGCTGGCAGCAGGTGCAGTTAACCTGGTGTACACACACTTTGGCTCCATGACTTGTTCCTGTTTGCCAAAAGGACTAAGCCCTATGGTGTAAGGTGCTTTCTAGAGGTCTGCTTATCACTGTGACCTCTGTCATTCTAGGAATTACACCCTAACTTGGTTACAGGATGAGTGTGCAAGCAGAGGAGACAGCTGTCTAAGGAGCCAATGCAAATCAAGGTGGATTAAGTGGGGTGATGAAAAGCAAGAGACAGCAGTAATTTCTTTGGTTTTGCAGAACTATAAAAAAAAAACTGTACCAAGTGCCAGGGTCTAGGGCTGCTTTGGGTCTCACCTGTGCAGAAGCCAGGCTCTCTATTGCTTTGGACAGTGCCTTGTGTATGGGAAGGTGCTGTGGGGATGAGCTGCAGCCTTCCAGCAAGTCTCTAAATCAGGCACATTCCTTGGATGCCTCCACTTCTTTATCAAAAAATTTGCTTCATGGCCATCTGGCACTCTCTGACAACATCTGTGACATTACCCTCTTCTTCATCATGTGAGCTTCTGCAGGGACACTCGCAGCACCACCACTCCTAGAGGCCAGTAAGGAACAGAAGTAGAAGCAGCTGCTGTCTAGTCTGGGCATTTGTGGGCCTCTGATCCCAGTTTAACTTTGCCAAAACTTTCGAGCCTTTAAAGAGACTTGCAGGAATTCATAACTCTCATCATCCTTATATTTTAATGTGCTAGACCCCTAGAATCTAAGCAACTGGTTAAAAATTCCTAGGTAAGTTACATAAGAGCCCAGATTTTATGAAGTTTCTTTCTTCTCACCTACCCTTAGATATTGCTGAAACAAAGCCAAATGAAGAAGATTGTGTCTCTTACTAGAGAATGTAGTAATTGTTTACCTTATTATTCACTTGAACTTGGATTAGATGCAAAATGAGAGAGTAAAGAAAGTGAGAATTTATGTCTTCTTTTCCAGTATTTTCCTTTTGCTTCTCTGTTACTTCAGCCCTTATGTGCATGATAAAGTGAGCACTGTACAAAAGGTACTTGGGCCTTGGACAAAACACCAAGTGAACTCATGACAAATGGAGTTAGCTACAAACACATGGTACAGTTCCTAAAAGTGATCCAGCTTGGCCCCAACAGGAGGATGTGGAGCCCTGGATCTCAGTGCCCAGTGCTCTCAGTGTCTGCTTCCATACACAGCCCCTTTCTTCAGCTTTTCAGCTGTCTGATCTCTTGTACACAGCTGCTACAAGGCAGCTTCCTGCACCTATTTCACGATTCAGCTGACGCTTTTTGTGTCTGCAGTATTTGTGTCTGCTGTGGTTTAATCCCAGCTGGCAGCTAAACACCACACAGCCACTCACTCAGTCCCCTCTTCCCTCCACTGGGGAGGAGAATCAAAAAGAAAAGATGGGTTGAGATACTCACAGTTTATTTGAGACAAAAAAAAGAAAGAAGGAGAGAAGGTATGAGGAGCAAAACCCAAGAGAAGCAGGTAATGCACAATGCAACTGCTCACCACCCACTGATGGATGTCCTGCCCATCCCTGAGCAGTGATCACCAATTCCCAGCCAACTCCCCCAGTTTATATACAGGAATGACATTCCATGGTGGGGAATATCCCTCCTGCCTGATCTTCAGCTCAGCTGTCCTGGCTCTGCTCCCTCCCAGCTTGTGTACCTGTGCTGACAGGGCATGGAAACCTGAAAAATCCCTGAGTGTAAGGACTACTTGGCAAAGAACAAAACATCTCTGTGTTACCAACATGTTTTAACACTAAATTCAAAGCACAGTGCTGTACCTGCTACTAAAAGAAAATTAATTCTATCCCAGCTGGAGCCAGGATGTGACCCTGGAGGAAGCAGGCTGGGCAGGGTGCAGGAGGTGATGCCTGGTCCCACCCTGGCTCTGCTCTCCCCCAGGGCTTGGCAGCTCAGCCTCCCTGTATGTGATGTGCTTCTGATGAGGGGAGAGCAGGAGAAATGCCCTGAGCAAGGTGGAAGCAGGCAGAGAATTGTGGTGTTCCCAGGGCTGCTCAGGAAGCAGGGTGAGAGTGCTGACATGCCATTAGCCTCTCAGGATTGTGTCTGGGCCATCAAATCTTATTTATCACTGTTATGGCTTTCCTTTCAAGGTTTCCTCGGCTTCCTGTACCTCCTGTTTTGTTTTCTGATAAAGAACTGAAATACCATGGAGACAAACTCCTTATAAACACCAAGCAGACAGGTAGGTCAGCCAGTTTTCAGCACATTATTTTACATGACATATTGAGTGGGAGCACAGTGAAGGCTGGCAAAACATCCAGTTATACTGAAACCAATCAATTGTCTCATGCAGTGGATACAGATGATTCTGTTCATAATAAAAGAAGAATAAGCTCTCTGAGAAACCAGAAGTGACATGCTGTGTGATGCATCTCTCTGTTGCAATTTGAAAAATCAGATAGATAATTTAATTATGTTCTCTCTTTGTCTGTACTGTTTTGAACAGCAGCAACTTAAATCTGCCTTCCCATAGTCAGAGATTACTAAATCATCATTAATTACATCAAAGTTAACATCAATACTTACAAATTAAAACAATACTCACTAAGAATAAGTCTGGGTGAGTCACATTTGTATTTTTATCCTGAGGTATAAAATAAAAAAAGGGAAAATAGTTAATTCTCATGACAACCTGTTGGTGACAGCAAAGTTACATTTAAGTGCAGCCTGCAGTGAAAAACAAGCAGGAATAAACCAAGCTGAGCCCTGCATCGTCTCAGAGAGAGGTGGACTCAACAGATTTTCATTAAATTGCTTAATTATGTTTATATAAAAAGCACCTGGTTTCTTCTAGTTTTAAAGTGACTGTCTGACCCAGCAATGCCTTGGCTAAGTAAAACAGTGACTACAAAGAAAATTGCAGATGGTAGGGTGGGGAGAACCCATTCTTTCTTTTAGGGAAGAACAAAAATTCTTAGAGAGCAAATGAAATCATCTTTGAGGTGGAATCACTGTGCTGTCCCTGTTTGTGGGCAAATGAAATTATTGTGATCAGATGTGGGTCATGAAACAGCACCTAAGCTGATTAGATTTACATCATCTATTTCTTAAAGCCCAGGTTGGGTTAGGATGTGTTTGTTCCCATTGTGCCCCATGCCTGAGGATGCACAGGACCCTCCTCCAAGTTCTGAGTGGGCATCTAGAACAGCAGAATTCAGGTAAAGTTATTTATTTACCTAGGGCATGTGTTGTAAAAAATTGTCTAAATATAGATCCAGTTAATGGTAAACAAGGTGGCAGGATTAGGTGTGTATCACATATTTACTGGAGTTGGAAAAGAGACCAAGGTCTCTTTAAAACTATTTTCAGGGACACATTTGTCCTCTGCCCTCTTGAGTTCACTGGAGTTTAGAGACGTAAAATTGTTCATATGAGGGTTTATTGAGGCCTGAAATGTTGCCAACAGTCAAACACTGAACAAATGTGGTTTCCTTGGCAAGCCTGGCTTAATGATTGAGTATTGAACGATTCATAATTTCTGTAATAAGGCTCTTTTCCCCCCTCTTCTTTATCCCCCACCACTGACAGTAATAGGCTGTTTTGTACAGACCCTCTGTATCTAAGCAGGATGCTGGGAGCAAAATTCAGCTGAAACATGGCCACAGAAAGGTTTGTGCAAAGTTTACTGTGAATGGAAAACAGCACATTTCATAGAGCAGCAGCTGACTCAGGGTTGCCTATAGCTGTGGTTCTTCCCACCTTTCCTCAGCTAAGTGGATTGCAGAGGATGTCTTTGGAGTTAAATGTTATGAAGGAAGATGGAGGAAAACAAGTAAAGAAACAGATTTGGTTTGGCATTTTTTGGGTTGTTGCTTTTTTGTGTGTAAAGATACAAGAGTGTAAGTGGTAAAAGTGAAATGATGGCCACCTTTAATTTTGTCTGATGAGCCATAACTCTAGATTTTCATACAGATTTCCTGGACATGAATCATCAAGTCAGCTTAAAATATGTGAAATGATTGATACCAATTTTCTGTTGAGAAAGCCACGTTTAGTTAAACTACAAGCTTCCCCTAATGAAATAATGTGCCAAAATCTGGGCTGTTGTCCACAGAATGCAGAAAAGCTGAAAAACAAAGCATGTTGATTGCTAGGAAAGACCTATTTTTGTTGTAAATCAGGGCTTTTCATTTCAAGCTGGACAAAAATTTGGACATAATTTTTTAAGCCTGTTGCAGCAAGTCTATGGCATTTCAGGAAATACAGGGATTGTGTGTTCAGGGGAAAGAAAGCTTCACCCCAAATTTTGTCCTTTTTCATCTTCTTTGTGCCAGTTTGAGCAGATTCAGTGATGTGTTTCTCATTCCTGTGGAAACAGTATTTTCCCCCGTGTTCTCGCTCTGCTGGAACATTTTGTATTGATAAATCTGCAGAAATGATTTTAGGAAATCAGAGTATCTTTGCACAACCCCATAAGCCATATTATCACTCCATGTCTCAAGAGGGGGAAAACAGGGTGAAATGCTTCAGTTTTTCTCTAAGGATGGGAATTTCTGAAACCTTTAAGTGGAAAACCTGAGGTAGCAGATTTGTCAAGCACTTTTCATGTAATAAGCTTTTTCTCAGAATTCTCAGGTGCTGAGGATGACTTTACTACTTTAATTAACAATGTTTTTAAAGGGTACAAAGACTTTTCCTGTTTCCTAACTCTGACTTGCACAGTTGGTGTCTTCTTCCTGTCCCCTTCCCTCCTCCATCAGATGAGCTGTTCTGCTAAAAGGCCAATTTAGTCATTATAAAGGGATTTTCATAGTTGTGATGAGGTAAAGCAGGGTGTGAGGATGTAGGAGTTTGTATTTAATGGGGAACTGATTAAAGGAGGGTTGATTGCTGAGCAGATAGTTCAGACAGGCATGCATATGTAAAAAGAAAATACACATATGCATATGTATGACTTTGTCAATGTGATACTAATTGATGGAGGGAGTATAGATGTTAAATTGACATCCACTTGGAGGGCTCACTGGAATGTGGATTACAGCAAATCCAGCTGCCCATCTCCAGTGCCATTGGGCTGTCCCTGATTGTTTTCTGCTGTGATGTGGCACTGCAGTGACACTGCACTGCCCTGCAAAGTGCAACAGAATCCACCCCATTGCTTTGGGAAGAGGGAGAATAAACTTGTGCTGTCTCTCAGCTTGGATGGCAAGTGTATTATCAGCTCTTGCAGTGTTTGAAGGGGGTTGAGAGGGTAAGTGTCCATGGTTCACTAGTTCAGCGTGCCTGTGCTGATAATGCAAACTAATGTGTGGTTAAAGCTCCCAGCAAGTTATTTCTCTCTGCATTGGAGCACTGTACAGGGAACTGGAGGTGCACAGATAGACATGGGTTATAGGCACAAGAAGAATTATCAAGTCTATCTAAATAAAGACGATATTCATACAAGTTGGTTCCTTCTGGCAGATTCTGGCAGTGGGGAAATTGGAGGTAAATGTTCTTGTTATTGCATTCATTGGCAGGTAAAATAGACCATTTTGCCTAATTCTTAAATTGACAGCTGTAGCCCTCAATTTTGGGTCCCTGCTCCTGTGATGTAAATGATTTGGCAGGGCTGGTGTGGCTGCTGGGGAGATTGAAGTAAAAGGAAGTGCAGAAGCAGGGAAGCCTCCACTCCTCAGTCCCATGCTGTCAGCCAGCAAGGGCAAGCAGGAGCTCTGCAGCTGAAGTGGGATAGATGTGTTTGCCTGCCAGTCTTTTGTGGCTGATAAGAAAGCAAAGCTATGAGCAACTCAGAGAGAGGGTAGTGGGGATTTTTGCCTCTTGAAAGGGGAAGGATAAATGAGAATGTTCTGCTTGAGAGAGTCGGCATGTGAACAGAACTCTTCTTGTTCTTCATCCAGTGCTAACCTGGAGACTAGAAATAAACTTTTACACATAATTTCAATATTAACTCTAGTGTGTACGTGTTGTTGGAAAGGCTCTCTGAGTTACAGAAGCAGGGTAGAGCTGGACATTAACTGCTGGACATTAAACCTTGAATGGGGAATGAATCATGTGGATGGGGCTGTGCTCTGCTGAAGGTGCCTGGTAGGGAGCAGTCTGGGTGGGACATGGAGACTGAAGCAAAGGTAATCTGGAGGGAAAACGAGCCATCATTTTATTCTTTCTTTGTTTTTGCAGAATGTGAAGCTAAACTTGCATGAGCTGCCAGCTGGGTGCAGCCTGGACTATGTTTCTGTTTCTGTTGTTCATTTATCTCAGTAGAAGTTTCTGTTTCTCCAGGTGTGTGTTGATATTTGAGGATGTTGTGATAGTTATTCTGTGAAGATTGGAAACAACTGCAAGTTGTTTTCTTGGTGAGAGAACCTGGAGAAGGTCTTTGGATCTGAGCAGAGTGATTGTTCTGTGTCCTGTAATAACAGCTCTGGTTGGTTTGTTTTTGTAAAATCTCAAATCCAAGAGATCAGGCAAGAAGAGTGTGGGAGTTATTTATGGTTTGTTCTAATCTGTTTCCTCTATCTTTAACGTATTTTATTGTGATCAGATAATGTAAAGATTGACTTGGAAATGTCCCACTGACTGATCTGGTAAGGAGAAAACAGCACATGAGAATGTTTTGTAAAGCAGCATAACAGCTTCAGTGGCAAGGAACAACAGGCTTGGTTCTGCTCCAGCATCTGCCAAATGAAGTAACTGAAACTCCTGTTTATTACATAGCATAAAAGAAATAGAATAATACTGTTAAGAGTGTTATCTTTGGACAATGACTGCACCTCACTGAAGCATGACTATAATGATGGGGAATTGTGCTGCTAAAACACACCAGTTTTGTGTCACCGTCACTAAAACATATGCTCTGTGGTGTTCTCTGTAAAGGCTTTATTGCAGATACTCTTGTATTAACATATTGTCATGAGGCCAAAATTGGCATTGCCTTTGTCTGGAGCATTCTGGAGGGAAAGCACAGTTTGTCCTCCCCTTTATCTAGAGCTTATAAATGAAAAAAACACTTAGTAGGATTTGTAGCCTTCATTAAATGATTGTAATACTGGATTTATCTTGTCCTATGGGTAAATGCTGCTTGTCCTCTCCATTTCTTTTCAGAGTGGTTCATATGAAGCACTCTCAGGACACAGCAAATGCTAATGGTGGTAGGATTATATTTTGGAGGAAATGAGACAAGACAGTTTTCTAACTACTTTGCTGCTTGTCATAATAACTAGCTGAGTATTACAGGCATGAATGTGGCTGTGGCCACTTCTGTATATTTTCTGACTCGGAATCTTACTAAGGACCAGCTATTCACTGTTGAAATTAAAGACTCTTTGATACTGTTTTGATAAATATCATTTTAATGACAGCAATCTGTTGCTGCCCATAGCTCCAACCTACTTCTGACATGTATTCTGTCCTCTTTTCTCTAGTGCTGCCTGCCAGGTGATACAGTAAGGATGTACTTACTTGTGACTTCCCACAAATTTAGAACTGCATTCATATTTGTATATCATTACATTTTTTTGGGGAACATTTTTAAGTGGTGCCCTCAATTTCACCCCTCACTGCATCATCTTTGAGGACAGGGCCTTGTTTCACTGCTGGAAAGTAAATGGCTGTGTGTGTACTTAGCTGTGAATTGTTAGGGAGGTGTTTTCTAGGCTCCATGGCTTTAAACATGCAGACAGGGCTGGGCAATGCAGCCTTGGAGCCCTGGCAGTCATTTCACCTGCAGCTCAGCATCCTGCTGCAAAATGACCAGAAACTCACTGCTACTTCATGGAGACTCAATGGTTTGGCCATTTTATGCTGCTCATGAAAAACAGAGTGGCCATTTTTTGATGGCAAAAATATGGTTTTCCTATGCACGCAAATCAAGGGAGGGTTATTTGTTTAGTACCTGCTTTGCTGTAGGAAAACTCATCTGACTGCAGGGCTGTTACATGGGGCAGCTTGCTGGATAAAATTTTTGGGATGTTAATGTAAAAGCTCAAGAAGTAGGATGCTAATAGGGAATCATTTACTTGTGGGAAGATTTCATGCTTCCCTGGCTGCTCTGACATTTTCTCAAATCGCCCCTGTACCAGCACAGGCCAAGGAAAGCAATGCCTGATGCTCCCATCTGCAAGTGCTGGGCCCTCAAGGGTAGGAGTTGCAAGGTCATCTTGGAAAAGGAGCTATCAGTCTCCTTAATTTTTCAAAAAGAAATGTAACCTTCTCCTCATTCTCCTACACTCTCCATTTATTTTGTGTTTAAAAATGAACTCCTTTCCCTGCATCAGTATGTTCTGCCACTTTCAGTGCTTGGGGGACAAAATATAAATTTTGTTCCTTCAGAATTGTCATATAGTCATGATAAATACAACTTTTAAGAGTAGTGAGAGCAGGAATGGAGAATTGTGTTATATATTTTAAAAGGCAGTTCACCCACCCTCCTGAGAAGTAATAGGCAAGTTCCTTGGGAATGTTTCCTTTCCCTCCTGCTCTGTGGTCTTCAGACAGGCAAGACATTGGTGATAGTTATTAATAGGTTTTGCTGTATCTTCCCATTCCCTTTTATTCCTCTCTACCCACTTGGCTTGCACATGCTGATCTCTGTTAGTGTTTTAACACTCTTCCCTTTTGCAGTGATTTGTTTCTTATTCCATTTCCCTTTCACCTTTTCTTCCAGGCTTTCTCCCAGTCTTGCTTTCTGCCTCTTTCTCCTTAAACATGAAGGCACACCAGGGCAAACTGCAGGCATAGAGGAGTTTGCAGGGAATTCAGACCTTCCTCATAGAAATATCAGCAGTGCCAATTCTCTGATTTTTCCTTCTTCTTTTTCCATGCTGGGCATGAGCTCTAGCCAATGGAAAACACATTAGGAAGTGATTTTCTGGCTTTGTGTCACTTCATCCCTTCCCACATCTTCAAAGAATTTTTTCTCTCACCTGTTCCCAAAAGGCTGCACTAACTCAGAAACTCCTGGTGAACTATGAAGCCTTCTGCCTTTATTTATTTTTTTGCCACCTACAGAGACTTGGAGCATCCTCAAGTTCCTCTAGAGGAGTATTTTCACGTGGGTGATTATTGGCCCTAGGGGTGAATAGTAGCATGAATGACAGAGCATTGTGTTAACTTGTTTTCAGTGCCAGCAGGGCAGTTCTCCCCATCTCTTTCCCACAATCATGGCACTCATTCCAGGAAAGTCTCTCACTTTTGGCATGTTCTGCATCCCTGTGGGCTCATGGAGAGAAGAGGTGTGTTATGCTGGCAGGAGCAGCTCTTTGGGTAAACCTCTGTAAGAGCAAGGCATTACTAATTTCAGCGTGTGTTACAAATGGCTCTCTGCATATAAGGCCTATTTTATATATTGTGACCTTTATTTCATAGCCTTTATCACTATGATATCTTAGTGCTGAAAGCACATTTTTGGCTTTGCAAGCTTTAGATATTGATTTTTCCTTTAACTGCCTCCTCTGATTCAAGGAAAAAGAGAAATATGTAATTTTAACTAGTGCAACTCATATCACAGCCAGATTCAATATTAATGTACTAGATAAGCATACATCAAATATTGCCTTTAATACCCTTACCAGTGCTTTTAATGCACTTCTTTGTTATGCAAGCTCAATATGTGGGGATTTAAAAAGAAAAAAGAAATTTAAAAATAGGATGTTAAATGGCATTTCATGTTGATTCTTAGCACTTTATTAGGTGTCTGCTATCAATAGCAATGTCCTGGAGGCACCCATTGAAACCACACTGCCTACACCATTTCTTTAACTGGAATTGCACTCATGCTTCTGATGTGGACATGATATGAATCAAGTGAAGTCCTTGGATATCATATATGAGTCCAGGACTCTGTAAGTAGAAATGTTAGCATTTCTACCAGTGCCTAACCTTGCTGCTGGCACTGAGCTGGGTGGGAAGTCTTTTCTTTGTTACCCACATTAAAATGTGCTGTGTCCTTGGGTGGAGATGGTGGAAGTCTTTGTTTCAGTCTGTCCCCCCCCCCCCCAAAAAATAAGCTGAGTGCTATCCAAGATTTGACATATTTAAAAAGTATTAATCAACCTTCCTAATAGTTGCTATTCAGCTAATCACACTCAAAATGGCAAATGGTTGTAAAGATGTCAAAGAGATATGCGGAACACCCACGGTTTGAGCTCTTCCCATTCTCATTAAAATAAGCTCTTATGGCCCAGCTAGTGTAATCATATGATAAAATACTCAAATTAAGAGCATTTAATAAAAAAACATGGCGGGGAGCTTTGTTAAAGATCTCTTTAGTGTATTTTTGCATTCATGTTGAGGACATTAGAAATAATTTAATCATTGCCTGATTATACAAATGTGAGAAATAATGGGATCATTGCCTTATCACACGTGGGCTAATTCTAAGGCTCATTATTTATTTGTCAAGCATTAAGCATCAAATCAATTTGGCTTGATACTTGAAAGCAGGAAATTTAAGATGAAATTTGAAAGGAAGATTAAGAAGTAAGATTAAACCTAACAAGAGCAGAACTATTTTGCTTGCTAGAGTTGAGTCACACCTGCAAAAAGATCACAGAATAGATGGGTAAGGTCAGTCTTAATCTAACGATAATGCATTGTGGAAGGAATGGCTTATGGTTGTGGGCAGAGGGCTGTTTTCACTGTCTCCACATCTTTAGTTTTCTTGTGATCCACAGATAAAGTTACTTCAAGGTTTCCAAACATACCTTTTTTTCACTTACTCTCCTACAATAAAAATATTTTCCTCTTCATATTGGTCTATAAACTGAAGACTATTATAGAAAATCACTAGAATAAAATCCATTCTTCAGTACTTTTTTAATAGTGAACTGATTAGGGCTGAGATTCAAAAGCCCAGAGTTCAGTGAGTTGCTCTCCTTTTTCTGTAGCAGTGTGGATATATGTGTCTATGTGGTGCTTTGTTTTCACTACAGAAATACATTCTTTTATGTGTAAAAGCAGATTCAGAGAATGGACCTTCTAGAAACTGGATACCAAGCCTATCTGAAGGGGGAGAATAGGACAAAAAGATGAATCCTTTTTTGGTGGCTTTGATGGAATTGTATCATTTTCCCCCTAAAGAGGAAAGAGTTTCACTTGGGTCAGGAAGATTTTCACAATGTTCGAGAAGAATGGAGATATCAATGTTAATTATGGAGGAGTGATCCTTTGCTGGTATTCCTGGTGGAGTTTTTGCTGTCTGTGTTTGAGGTCTTGATTGTGAGAGAAGATGGTTTAAAAAAAAAAGGCTTGAGAGGGAGATCTTGAATTTTGCCAGTCCAGTTCCTTTTCCTCTGAATTATCCAGAAGCTCTCTGGTGTCACTATAGGACACGAGAAAACACAAGCACACACTGCTGTTCTCAAGGTGAAGAAAAGGGGAGTTTATTTTCTGACTCCAACATTTATAGAGTTCCAAAAGTGACAGTGGACTGGACGGGTGACAGTGCCACCTCTCCAATGACACTGGTCAAACCAACAGTCCATCAACTTTCTCCTCCTCCATAAAGGAATGCAAAACAATGAGTTATTTACAGAAAGTGTGTGAGAAAGTTCACTACAAGAATGTCAGCATCAGAAGGCTTAGAAAATCTTAAAAAATCAGGGTGACACTCTGGTTTGTCTGTACACAGACTGGACAGCTTACAAACCTACCTGGCGGCCAGTTCACAGCTCTCTAAGAGGCAGAGGGGTCTCTGCTTCACTTCTCAGGGTTCTGCCCTTGCCAGCAGCTCTGCAGAGCTCAGGCTGTCCCTCCCTGGCAGGCACAGAGATATCAGCTGTGTGAGACCAGCTGGGCTCAGCCTCAGCACTGCCCTCTCCCAGAGCCCTGCCCTGCTGGGGCTCCCCTGGCTCTGAAGCTTTGCCTGCTTGCCCTGAGATGAACAGGGATGTATGTGAGGGTGTTGAGTCCCCTGCATATTTTATGTTTGCTGAATTAATCTCACTTAATACGAGCTGTCAGGCAACATTACTATAATTTATTTACATAACTTGAGGAATTTACTTCACATTAATTTAACCTTGCAGAATGTGTAACGTGTGTTTGTGCTGCTGCCCTGGGTCTCCTGGAGTCAGCCCTGCTCAAGTGTTTCGCAGTTAGTGATTGATTTGTCTTCCAGCTGCTAATGTGAAGGGTGAACCTATACACTGTTGCTACAAAGATCTGATACTTGGAGCTCTCTTTATTGTTGCATTTATTGAATTAAATGAACTTCTCTGCCTTGTACTTAACTCAATGAAAAATATGTTCCAATTAGATTCTTTTCCTTCTAAACCAACACCCACAATTCTGACCTTGCTTTTTACAAAGTAAAAATCTATAATTATAAGGAGGAAAACCTATATTTTGTTCAAGTACTTTTTTGGGTGTATTAAGAGGTTGGTTTTTTTCCTCACTTGAGATGGGCACCGTGTCCTGCTGCTCGTGATCACAGTTAGATTGCAGTCCTGGTGAGGTTAAATGGTCAGGGCATAAGAAAATAGCAATGGATGGGTGCCTGCAGCTCTTGGTTCTTCTCTCTGTGGGTAATATGGTTACCCTGTGTCTCAATTTGAAGGTTTGCTGTCTTTTGATTTCATTAAAAAAAAAAAACAAACAAAATCAAAATTGATTCTTCTGTAGCTTCCCCCTTTCCCAGTTGTCTGCAAAACCACTCAGTGTTGGGGTTTATGCCAAGATAAAACTTGGATCCTCCTGTGTAGGCACCAAGTGTGTGCTGATGGGGAGTGGGGCTGGGGCCCAGCCTGATCCCTGACTGGCTGCAGCTGTGTGCTCAGGTGAATAATATTGGAGATAAGGAGGCAGGGAGTGCCCAGGGGCACTGACCAATCCCACAGGGAGCAGAGGGCACACAGGTGCAGGGCATCAGCGGGAGGGGATAAAAGGCTGGGCTGAAGAGCAACAAGGGCAGACCCTTGCAGCCTTCTGAGGTGGTGTGGTGGCACTGTGTGTGGGTAAATACCTGCAGCCCTGTGAGCAGGTAAGGTGTTACTGTGTGTGGGTAAATACCTGCAGCCCTCTGAGCAGGTAAGGTGTTACTCTGTGTGGGTAAATACCTGCAGCCCTGTGAGCAGGTAAGGTGTTACTCTGTGTGGGTAAATACCTGCAGCCCTCTGAGCAGGTAAGGTGTTACTCTGTGTGGGTAAATACCTGCAGCCCTCTGAGCAGGTAAGGTGTTACTCTGTGTGGATGAATACCTGCAGCCTTGTGAGCAGGTAAGGTGTTACTGTGTGTGGATGAATACCTGCAGCCTTGTGAGCAGGTGAGGTGTTACTGTGTGTGGGCTGAAGCTTTCTGAAGTTGTGTGGTGACACTCTGTGGATCCTGGCTGTCTCCACTGTGATATTTGCTGTGACACTCCTGCCCTCCAGGTTGTTTCTATTTTGACCTGATATATAGGATCTATGGAATATAGAGTTGGAATTGCTATTGTATTTGAAACTCTAGTATAAAACAAACTTTTATGATTTATGAGGGGCAAGCATGGGGGAAGTGGCCTGTTGCTATACTGTTTTAGGTATGGTTCTTTGGGAGGTAGGATTTATCTCTTAAAAAAGAAGTTTGATCTGGAGAAACAAAAATTAACTTGAATTTGAAGGAGTGAGGGCACTAGGTGATGCAGGAAATCTGTCCCTTGTTTCTGCTTTTAGGGGTCAGGAGGGGGAAAGGGACAGGAATATATTCAGGGTGCCCTAGAATATATTAGACAGGAATATATGATTATATCAACAAGAATATATTCAGGGTGCCCTAACTTCTAGTTAGCCAAGGAGTGACCCAAAATAGCGTTGATAGAGCACCTCCTTTCCAGAACAGAAAATCCTGTCACCTCATTAAGGGTTGTAGATATCAAATTTTCCTTCTCTGAGGTGCACACTGAGGAGGGAAGGTCCATTTAATGAAACCAAGAGGTGGCTTGAAGCTCAGAAGGCTTCTCATAAGGGAGTACTCTCACTGCAATAATAAAAATGAGAACTCATATCTGTACAGGTCCCAGATGCCTTGAAATTATGAAAAAGGGCCCATTTCTGATAAAATCTTGGCTCCTCTTGCCTCTGGGCAGGACTCTGCTCTCTCCTCCAGGTCCCTGTACCTCTGATAGCAAGGAGCTGGCTCAAAGGCAAGAAAACAAACTTTTTTTTTGGAAGAAGCAAGACAAGCTTTTGCACAAATCTGTGTCACCCTCATCAAATTGTGTGCATTCCCATGAAAGAAATCCTTTCTTTTTTGTCCCTTTGTTGCATAGGGGAGAGGCTGGTTCCTGCTTTTGTTTGTGGAATAAGCAGAGTGCGTTGTCCAAAAGAACTTTGCCTCTCACACAGAATAAAATGTGAGACACGTTTTAATGACTCAGCTATGGAGCTAATCCATTTTTTTCAGATTTTACAGTCAGATTGTTCCCTTGTCACAGGAAAAAAGAGCATGGAGCTATTTTTTGCCTTGTTGTCTGAGCCACATTTTCTTTTTCTCCATGTCCTCTGTTCCTCCTTCCCACTGGTGACAAGTTCAGGGAGAAGCCCAGGCATTCAGAGCAGGCTGAAGGTTTTGCTTTAAAACCACCTGATCTGATTTATGGAGGAGGAAGATCAAGAGGCAGTCTCCCTCCAAGTTTCCAAGGTTTCCACCTTTCTGCCAAGGTTTCTTCAGGCCTTTCCCTGCTGCTCTCAATGCCCCATCCTCGAGGTGCTCCCCTAGGGGAGGACCAAGTGTCAAGGTAGAAAACCATTGCAGAGCACAAGTAGGTGTGTTTTCTGGTTAAAAATAATTGAAAAATCTTTTGTGATTTTGGATCAGCACCTGAATTCTGAGGGAGGAGAATGCTTTATTAAAAGGACCAACAGACCCCAGTGGAGGGGCAGACAAGATGGAGTTTGACAGCAGCTCTGCTCCTTTTGATGGCATGCCCCATGGAGCTTAGCACTGGGAAAATGATATTGCAGGAGAGAGATTTATGTTTGCAATTCCTTAAAGCAATTTCATTGTGTTCTTAGTAGGGTTTTACCTTTTTGGTTTAGTTGCAGCCACTGCTGTTCATGGAAGTTTCCTCTAGTAGCAGAAATATTGCCACAACTTTGTTTCTTGCAAGTCACTTGTCAGGAAAGATTAATGAAGCTTCTGCTCATCAGGATAGCACTTAAATGCTCAGTTATCCAGAGGTGCCATGCATGATAATTTTGAATTTCCTCTTTCTGTTTCATTTCCCTATCTGTTCAATTCTGCTTTGTAAGTGTCTGAGTTCATTTTAATTATTTCTTTGTCTGTTCCAGTTAAAATCTTGATTCTCTTTGTCTTCTGCAGTTCTCTAAAGCATTATTTAACACAAGAAGGGGGTGCTTGCCATGTCTGCTGCTGGAGAATGGGCTGCTCTTCCTTTAGTCTCCTAATAGCCCTAAACCATTTAGCAGGATGTGTCCCAGCTCTTCTCTGCACACATAGCTCTTAGGGGGAAACCCCATCATTTTTCCTTCAGCTTCTCACATGTTTTTCATTTAGAACACATTAGTTACATATGTAACTCATGCCATATTGTCCTCATACAAAATTTGAAGTTCATTATATTATTTTTCTTATTAGAAGAATGGGGAATCCTCCTTTTAGTACAGTACTCCCTTGTTTGGGTGTCATAGAAGTATAGATTTATTGCTATTTATAAGTAGGTATTTTGCACTATCTCTGATTTTAATTAAAAGGCACTGTCTTTGCTGAGCAAAAGAAAGATGGACTTGAAATTCTTTGCATAGTTCTGGAAATATGAAATATTTTCCACAAAAATAATTCCTGTGAGAAACCTGTTGTGTTAGGTGCTGGGAGCCTTGTCCTGGTGTCAGCTGAGAAATAAACCCAGGGCAATGAACAGTTCTGTGAGATAACATGCTGTTTCCTGAAATGTGTAGTTCTCACATTTTGTCCCAGTGGATTTTTTTGTTTCTTTGTTTGGGTTTGGTTTGTTTTTTTATTTTATTTTTGTTCTGTAGAGCCATATTGACAAGGGGCTGGGATTTAAATAACTGTAAGGAAAAAGACCCCTGGGTTTGGTCGGGTTTTGGGCAAAGAAGTATTTTGAAAGGATGAACTTGGTCATGAGGCCGGCTTTGAGAAAGTTACCATTTGTAGAAATTATGTATTGGTAGGTTTTATGGCTTTAACTGTGCTCTACAGCTTTAAAATTCTTTTCCTCATTAAAGTTTTTAGCTTTCATTCAGAACCAGGACATGCAAATCACCAGGGCCTATTAATGAGCAAAGTGTGATAGATACAGGTTGGGAATAGAAGTTATGAGTGTTAAGAGAATACACTACCTCTGTTCAAATATTTAAACTGTAAAACTTAATGCCAGGACTTCCTCTACTGGATGTAAAGGAGGCTGGAAAAGGCAACATTTGGCTGGGGACTGGCATGGAGAAACTCTGAGGCTTTTGAGATCTGCCTGGTTGAGGCTGCCTAAGGAAATGATTCCCCTGCTGAGGGAACAGTGATGGGCCAAGGGCACCAGCAAAGAGGGGCTGTGGGGCAGGCAGGGAGGCACTGCCCAGATTGGTGTTTGATTTTTAGGGCATAGGGAAGTTTTTTTTCTTTCAGTTTTTGTCATCAGCTTTATAAGTGTGCTAGAATTCAAGGTGTGAACTTAAAGATGAACACAGCCACAGAGGTTTAAAATTCAGCTCATCTGCCCAGTGATGAGTGAGGTGCTTTGGCTTTTTTCTGTGGCAGAGGTACAGCAGCTCCACTGTCTCTGTGAATCCCTGTAACTGCATCCCTGTCCAGTTTGGCCACTGAGATGCTGTGAAGCCGTGCTACAAACCTGAACCTTGTATTGATTATTTCTTTCTCTTTTTTCCCTTCTCCTTTGGTGGGAAGATGATAGCACTTCAAGGAAGTAGGAAATCAAATGCAGAGGCAGGAGAGGAGATGAGCTGTTAGGATTTGATGGTAACAGCTGGCACAGAGGGGAGGGAAGATAAGCCCTTTCTAAGAATAAGGGAATATACATAAACAAGTAATAAACTGATGGTACAGTCCAGTAGTGTCCAGAAGGCAGTTCTCATATAGGTTTAATTTCTATTTATATATTTTTATAATTATAAAAGTATTTCTCTTGAATACTGCTTGTTGCTACTGTTCTTGAATTCAGTCTTAATTTAGGTCTCTAAATTTGCTTCTAGGTAGAAGTTGGTACCAGATCAGGATTTAAAAGCAAAAAGTGCTGAAGGTGAGCATGGTTTAGTAATTAATATCCCCTTTTTCATCTTCATTAGGAGTGGCTTCTGTCTTTATAAGCACGTGATTTTGTAATCAATCAGATAGCTGATTTCTTCATATCTTTACTGTTGCTGACTAAAAGGAGCCATGGGCAGTCTAGATGGAGCTGAGCTCTTGCACTGGTGCTGGCAGTCTGAGGTAACTTCCTTGGATTTGCTTCCCAAGGAAACCAAGTTACATTCTCTAATATTGGGTTTTATGAGTCTTGTGCTCTCTTTTTTCTTTTTCAAAGAATAACTGCTGAGTATGTGTGGAGTGTTGTGTGGCAGTTACTTGCAGATACAATGCTTTGCAAAATGATGTCATAGCTCTGCATGCCATGAGGAGATGATTTGTTTTCCTGAGGAATGGATTATTCTCTGTAGAAGACATAAAGACTGACATGTGGGATTTATTTTCTTAAGGGCTAATATAAATGAAATGCTTAAATCAGGCTGTATTTTCAAAGTTGGGTGAAGTATGAAGCTATCCTTTTCTTGCTGTCTGCTTCTTCAGCAGCTTTTTCTTTCAGTTAAAAAAAAAGAGAAATTTAATTTATTTTTACCTACTATTCCTTATGTTGATTTCTAGTTTGAAAGCACAAGTGAGGACATCTTCCATGTCTTAGTCCTTGTCCTTTTTCTTGGTTGTCAAAGGGGTCTTGCCTTTGGTAAAGATGATATTTAATAAGCTTCAATCTCCACCGTAGCCTTCACACTTTCTAATCTGTTTTTCCCTTAGTTATTTTCTTTAAACACTGGCATTACCTTACAGAGTTTTTGCCAACATACTTGTGGCAGTTTTGGTTTTGCCTGACTCTCCCCTTGGAAACAGACTCAGCCCTTGCTGAGTTTCCAGATGTGCTGGGGTTACTGAAAGTGTTGGGAAGGACTTTGCTCTGCTTAAGGAAAGAAGTTAAACTTTCATCTTGAACTGGTTGTGGCAGCAGGAGAACCATTTAAATTGTTTATACTGCTCCATTTTCTTATTATGCCTCAATTGATTCTAGTTGGTTTGCTTTATCTGTCAGATTATCTTGAATTCTTTTTTCCTGTTTACCAGCTGAACACGTTTCTTTGTAAATAGAAAATTCTTGCACTCAAGTCAATGACACTTGAATTTTCAGAGTGCCTGTTAGAAGTTGCTTTCAGCTGAAGAGGTCACAGCAATATCACAGATGCACAGATTGCTACCCTATTAATACAATTATCAACACAGAGAAATTATTAGTTGAGTGTTTGCATTTGAATATAGCTTTTATTTTAATGCACACTTTAAAAAGCATATTTTAAGGAGACAAGTTTAAATTGAAAATGTTCCCAAGGAATGATTTCTGTCTTTTGTGCAGATCAAAGTAACAAAAGCCATTTAACAATTTGTCTGTCTTTGAAATCTAATGGGTTTTCTGCATTTCTCTAAATACAGTAACTGGACACAAGTCTATTATTCCTTTTTAATGCTCTAAAAGCCAGTGTTACATTACTTAGCGTTCTTAAGATGGAGATTTTTATTATGTCACATATACAAGCAATTATGTTTGACAATTTAGATGCAAAGTTGAATTGGCAGCCCCTTCAGCATTCTCACCAATATAACATTAGGCATGTCTATTAAAATGTTTTTCCTGTAATTTATTTTTCACAAGCTTTCAGCTGTGCCACAAAAGCCTCCTGTCTCTTTTACAGCTAAATTCCTGCAGACTACTTCACAGTTTAGATGGCAAAACTCTTTCTGTGATTAGTTTGTCATAAAAGAAGGGCCAAGTTCTGATGGTATCAAACAGCTGGAATTACACAGGAGCTTTCTGGAGATGTGTAAAGGAAAATTTCATGTTCCAGAGCATAGCACAGTCCTGATGCAAAACCAGAAGGGAGAATCTGTGGCTGTGCTGGTGGAGAAGGGCTCTGTTGTGTTTGCTGCCCTGGCAGGGTCATGGGTGAGCAGCTCAGTCGCTGCAGTTCTGCCTGCACCCTTCATCTGCTTCCCCGTGCCGTAAGGTAGAATGCAAAACTGTAAAATAAACCTGGCATCCAAAAAAAAAGAAAAATATTTTCTAGTTTATGTTAAGCTGACGATTTCTTTTCCCTATGTGCAATGTGGTGAATTAGCCTTTTTAGGCTAGTATTAGTTTTTATTAGTTATCCTTTGCTTTGATAAATTATTTAAATAGGGCTACACTTCAGTATGTGATCATCACTGAATAATACAAAAAGTTGTGATTCATACTCTTGTCTTGTGTGTGTTAAAGAATATGCAGAAGTTTGTTGTAGTCATAGAGTCATCTAAGGGAAGCTTATGGGAATAAACATGATTGTGTGTTCTGTACAAGAAGAATGCAAGAGCTAGTTGTGATCTATGAACCTATTTATCATGCAAAATGGAGAAATAAAAAGCTCCAAATATAATGTTAATCGAAGGAAACATTTATTCAAATATATCTGGGATGAGGGGAGGTGCAAATTCAGTGGCCTGTCAGGGTATGCATGTAAAAATAAAATATGTAATGAGGCTGTAAATGCTGCTGAGTCAATTGTACTTGTGAAGATTGTGATTTTCTTTTGTCCAGTGGAGCGACTGTGTGATCCAAATGAAACCCACAGAGCCCCCTATTTCTGGCTGGGAATCCTCTATGGGAAAGCACCTGGTGAGGCTGATGGGTGGGCACGAGGCAGTTACCTCAGAACTGCAGGAAAAAGGCTCCCAGAGAAAGGAATGCCTTGGCATGCTGGTTATCAGCCTTTTTCACATAAGACTCCAGCAGGCACAGTCAGTGTGTGTTGACTTTACAAATATTTGACAGGAGTTTGAATGTTAAGAGGTAATAGTTAATTTTAAGAGGTAAAAGCTAAATCAGAAATGATGTCTTTGCCTCAGAAATCTGCCATCCTGAGTTACTTGTTACAAATTCTATTTGGAATAGATTAAGAAAGATGAAATGTAACATTTGGATACTGGAAATGTCTCAGCTACAGAATGCTGCAAGGAAGGAAATTAGAGGCTGGGAAGCAATTCAGAATATGTGTTTGAGTAGTGAATTCTTTTGCGTAGATAGCAATGTTTTCTTGGACATCCTCCTGTTAGAAACAGGCATAAGATGTATTTAATAAATGAGCAATTAGGAACCCTAAGTGGTGCTTTAGCTAACAGGTGAAAAGTGCAGTGAGCTGTGCTTTGTGTCTGACGGGCTAGGAAACAATAAATTTGACTATGGACTGAACTTTTGCTTTGCTTTGCACCTCACAGAGGGCTGCAGTTCAGTTCTGACCTGTGATGGGGCAGCTCCTGCACTCAGGGTGTTTGGAAGACAGAGTAGCAGAGAGAGCTGGGTGCTGGATGGTTCCTTCCAAGCCTCTTTTCCCCTCTTGAGTGCCTCACCCTCACCATGCAGAGCATCCACCCTGCTGTGTCCTATTGCCTTGGGCCCTGCTCTGACAAGTGGGGCTGAATGAACATGGTTATGCACGTCCCCAAAGCACACTCCTAAATCCCTGTGAGAAAAGGGGAAGAATTATCCCAGAATATTTTAAATCTTCAATGAGAAATGCTTCACTCGCTCCAACTTCCAGCTAGTTATATTTTCTTAGTATGCTATTCAATGATCTTTGAGTCAAACTTATGGAAAGCAGCAGCCTCATGATTTCTGATTTTATAAAATGTCAATAACAGAGTGCTCCAATAAATGAAATTTATTGATGATCACCTTTTTCTCTCTGTTATAGCATGTTTCAACTCAATTTCATAACAATTTCTGGCTTTAATATGAAATGCCAACAATATCTCCAGCAACCACCTTGTTCTTATTACTTGCTAATCTTATTTTTATAAAGATGATTTCTGATGCTCTGTATATTGTAGGCTTTGTACATTTAGCCAGTGATCAAAGTTGTATAACAATAAGCCCTAGTTTAACATGGAGTGGCTTAAATCTATTCAAGATAGAAAGGTTATTTGCAGAATTATTTGCCAATTCATTCAGTGCTCATTTCATATCAAATAAATAATATCCAACAATCACGCAAACACTGATGACATTTCTGCTTAGAACCGTTGGTAAAGATCCATTTATTGGAATAAAGCAGGACAGCAAATTGAATTTGTATATGCAGGCATTGGGTTTGAAATTGGGGGAAAATAGTTTCAATGTGGAACTGTAGCATGATCTTGATTGGAAGAAATAGCACTGTTATGGTTCCTTGAAAACTGAATCAGAGGTGGGTTTCCCAGGGGAACTGATAAAGGGATTTGCTGTGTCTGCCTGAGCTGCTGTAAATATTTAGCTTTTCTTATATATGTAAGGACATCAGATGGTGGAGAAAACAAATGTTGAGGAAGAGAAGAAAGGAAAACAATGGAAAATAGGCAAATGTTTTGCTGCATTTCTCCTAGTGCATGTAAAGCCAAAAACCCCAGCCCTCTAGAAGGTCTCGAGGTTCAGAGTGTCTGTGGAAGGTTTCTTTCAGTGCCTCCACCCCCTGTAGTTCTGACCTTCCAAGGTGTTCCCTGATGGCTGAGGTGGGACTGCAAGGTGGAATTTTCCTTCAGAGTTCTTTTCATCTTTTTATTGTAAGGAATACAACAGTGCTGTAAGCAAATCAGCAGCTATGTATGTGTTTACTGTGTATCAGCAAATGATATGAATTCATCTCTTGAGTGTTCTGATTAAATACTATTCATTTAGGAGTCTGGGACTGAAACCTTCCTTGTTCATTTTAAAAAGAAACTTTTTTTTTTCCTAAACCTTAGGGGTATTTATAAGAAAGCATTCAGCAAATTCAGGATGAGGCTATTGTGTGTACAGTCTTCATTATGTGTCCATCCTTAGAGTGACCTGTGTCAGCAGCTGTGGGAGCTGATCTTTCTTCAATCCTGAGATCAGGATGGATTTCCTCACCATGTGATCTGTCCTGTGTGAGTTTTCTGACTTCAGTGTTAAGTTAATGAGCTCTGCTCTTTAGACCAAATAAACTTCTTAGAAAGCTAAATTGTGGGACTAGAAATCAGTGTTTTCAAATAGAGAGGGTTTGTGGGAGTCAGGACTTTGGAGACCTGTAAATATTCTATTACCTTCATAGATGTTTGCTTTAAGTAACTTGCTTAAAAAGGAAAGGGGTTTTTGTTTTGGTTTTTTTCTCATAGAATCTGTTTTCCTCCCACAAAATGTAAAAATTATTTCCATGCTCCACTTTTTATAAAACGTTTAATAGAAAGAGAAGTGTAGCATGGAAATAATTTTTATAAATCTGATTTGCTACTAGGATGCTGTCTGAACTTCGTACTATTGAGATAAGTGATTTCAAGAAAGGCCTTTTGTGTGTGATACCTTTGTTAACTTCCAAGGTTTTGAACTGGCCATTGGGATCATCTCTCCACCTTTTTTCCAAATGTTTTGAGAGTTCCAATTGTTTCCTCCAGCTGAAAGTCAGTAGTCACAAGTGTATGTCCTGCTTCAGAGGCATCAGAAACAATTAAATAATCAGTATTTTAAATAATCTTGAGGGGTGATACACTTGAGTGTAGATCAAGGGAAACACCTTCCTTACATTTAACTGTGATTCTGTGAAATGAGGGTTTATTGTAGCAACTGTGGGAGGAAAAGAGAGGGAAAATAGCTGTGAAACCACTAATTTGCACCTTATGAATATTTATTTGCTAAAAACCTTTTGTGGGTGTTTGTGAAATAGGTGGTGAAATCAAACCATACCCACCAGCGAGTGCAGCTGTCAGGAGGTGCTTCCACACACAGGGAATCGTGGCTTCACACAGTTCTGGTTCAGCCACAGGCATGCTGGGTTTGCTTTTTGAGCACTGATTTTCTAGTACAGTCCCTCATTTTAGGAAATCTTGTCATCTCTGTGGAAAAGTTTTTCTTACATAAACTGCTGATAGAGTTATCAAGGTAAGCATCTTGGTTTTGTAGCAGCAGTGATCTGTATGTCTATTTTCTGTTTGCACAAAATAGGTACATGATTTTGTCAATGAATGTATGTATGGCTACTAGAGCAGTCTTGCCGTTTTTGAATTTTGAAGTTTTTTTAAATTTTGTTTCTGTTTCTAGTGATGAGCTTTTGAGTATTTCCCCCTTACCTTGTGCAGTATTGCTCTGTCAAGTTAAGTACCTGGGATTATCGCTGCCAGACAGTGTAAGAGAGAAAATTTTGAGCTGCAGCAGAGGGGGGAAAACACAGAACAGAGCAGGAAGAGCAGCTGAAGAAGTTCTTGTGCCAGTGGGTGATGGATCTAACAGGGATGCATCTTTACAAGCCAGAAAGCTGGTAAATTGATGCAGGTTTTCAAATCAGGCCCAAATAGTAGCATTCATCTGGGTTAACAGTTTATAATGTGCTAATTAGGTATTTGTAAACCTTGATAAACCTCCCTCACTACACAAGCAATCTTGAATCTTCTTTCCTGTCCTCATTTTCTACCTCAGTAGAGTTTCAGCTTGGATGTTCAATAGAGTGTTATCAGGTGCATCAGGGAGGAAATTTTGATTTCCTTCCTTGTCAAATAAGCCAATGAAGAAACATAACTTCAATCAGTCTATTGCATTGAGTTCAAAGGGTCTAGACAGTATAATGTAATTTTTAGGGTAGTATTTTTCTTATTAGACTTGGTGATCCTAAATCCTTTTTCTGTTAGTTCTATATCCATAGTAACCAAAGAAACCCCAGAGTGGGTCAGTGAGGTGTTCTCTAGATGCTGTACAAACACAAAGGAATGCTGAGCAAGTTCCATGGCACTTTTGGGCTACACAAAGACAAACGATGAGGAAAAGATGTGATAGAGTTAAGTGAGGATTTGTTCATATGGAATTTGTTAAAAGGTTTAATATGAAGGTGAAGTGGGCAATTTTGGGGGAGGACTGGGTAAGAGGAGAGCAGATCAAGAGGTCCCTGAGAATTTAGTGGGTGGGTATTAGACAAGGAGGTTGCCTGTCTGTCTCAGTGGAGTTAGTGCAGACTGCTGAATCTATGGCTCATTTCCCTGTGCTGCTGCTGACTTCTGGATGACCTTCTGGTACTCCAGAGCCCCTATCTGAAAGTATGAATCTGCTTTGTGCTCTGAGGCATAAGGTTTATTTCCAAATGTTTCTTAGTTTAAGAACATCTGTCTTGATTCAGATTGTTTTGAGCTTGCTTGTGAAAACAGGAGTGTTTAATGAAGTGGTTGCTATTTTGTGGAGCCAGAAAGCATTCATATGCCTTTTAAAATGAACAAACAAAAATCCACCAACCCCTCAACCAAGGAACCAACCAACCACATGAAAAAAAACCCCAAACCAAATGAAAAGTGCCTCAAACCCCAAAGCAGACTCATCATCCTTCTGCATCATCTGTAAAATGTGGGTAACAATTGTTTGTTTCACCAGGAGTGTCCATACTGACAACAAACCATTTCAGATGATGTTGTATGATGTGTAGACATTGTAAGAGATGCAGTAATGGAAAGAAAAATAGCTGTAGTCTATGAGTTGATCAGAAGTCATCCTTAGGTAGTGTCAGCCAGTGAGAGTATTGCAAGGCTTCTCGCCATGGAACAATTTCTGGAATAATGGCCATAGATAATCTGGTTATGATTTTAAGAGAGTAAGAGATGAAGTCTGAATTTTTTCACTTAGCGTTGTTGTCTTTTGATGTTTTGGAGATTTGGGACAGGGAGTGAAATCGTCTCTTATTCCTAAGAAAATTATTCCAGAGAGAGCTAGAATGATATAAGGCATCCAAAGATAGCTCTCTCTCACAAGGCTGGCTATCACACTTAATTAGCTGTTCACAATCCATTTTATGTTTTTGTTGGAAGCCTTTTCTGGAGCTTTAGAGTGCCAGGCCAAAGCTTGAGACGTTTGCAGTTATAGCGACTTTATATTAAAATTATAAATGAACTATGACTGGTTATCCAGATTTTGTCTAAAAACAAAATCCAAAATCTTCACAGAAAAACTATTTCACAACCCTGAGTTTCTCAGAAGATGGAAGAAGTTCTCATAAAATTATATATTTGCATGTGTATATAGTTATCAAGGGCCTAAACTTCACATTTGTTATTGCTTTTGAACAAATTAACTTTTCAAGACTTCAGTTTTAATTTGTTAGAACAGCAAAGTGGCAGTGTGTTCAGCTTTTACAGGTCCTCACCATCTGCTGGAGCAGCAATGAACCAGCAGTGTAATCTTGCTGTGTTGACAACCAGCTTAGTTAGGGTGATTTGGAAACTGGAGCACTGCTGAAATAAATATTCTGCTTCCCCTGGGCAACACATTGAAATTCTTTCCATCACTTGTAATTTATCCTGCAGAAAGTTGGGATTGAGTGTTGTGTTGATGTTGCATGAGTTAGCAGTGTTGCACAACACTTCTTCAGGGTTCTGGCAGTGGCTTGGAGGTGAGAGGGGGAGCACCTTATCCAGGCTGGGGTGATGCAAATGAGAAAACAATGTCTGTTTCTTCATCTAGGCATTTGTTGAAGAAGCATTGTGGGTGAACAAGTGTGGGGTGCCTGACTTGCAAACAATGATGTTTATCTGTAGTGTAACATGTGGAGGAGACCAACACTAAACACATCTCTGCTACAGAGTTGTGTGCTGTGCTCTGGAATGAACAAAAAGAGTTAGATGTTCAGGAAGCATTTCAGAGTTCACTAGAAAGAGTTCACTACTAGTGTAGCATGGAAATAATTTTTATAAATGTGATTTGCTACTAGGATGCTGTCTGAAGTTCTTACTATTGAGATAGATGATTTCAAGAAAGGCCTTTTGTGTGTGATACCTTTGTTGACTTCCAAGGTTTTGAGCTGGCCATTGGGATCATCTCTGGAAAAAGAGCCTGGAGTCTGAAGGCTGGTCAATGAAAGATAACTTTGGTAGAGATAAGCAGATTCTGTTGTAATTTGATATTGCATTCTGAGAGGATTCTTTCAAATTACTTCAGAATTAAATCACTACATAGGAAATTAAAAACTCATGAAGTGACTTCTTTAATTTTATCCAGTCATGTGTAACCGTCTAATTTAAGTGAACTCTGCTATGACATTTAATGTAAATAAGACTGCAGATGTGTGACATTGATGGGGCTGGTGAGGATTAACCACTCTTGCCTTCTGCAGTATCCCAGTACAAGACCAAGGGATCTTTTTCCTTTGCATTCCATTAGATTTTACAAACACCTTTTTTTACAAACATTAATGGGTTCTACAATCATTCCAATTCATGTCACAGAAGAACTTCTTGTATGCAAACAACGAAATGGATCCAGCATTTGAAGTGAGCATGTTCCTCAAGCTCTTCTGTCCACATCCCAACAACCCCAAGGTGCTATGGGTCAATAGCTTGACATGCTGGCAATAGAGCAAGAGCTTACAGCTCATCAGGGCTTGCTGTAGGGCAGGATGCACTTCTGCCTCAAAATATGCATGTGCAACACAGACATAATAATAAAAATTCCAGATAGGATTCATGATTATTTGTCCATTTAAATGATTTTTTTTAATGTTCTCACATTGAATCTCTTATTCTGTACCTTAATTTTCTTAGCACATATGTTATGATTAAAGATTTTACTGATGTGGCCAGCTGAAAAAGCAAATGTTAAGCTTGCATGTTTTGAATTATTTGACAGAAAATTTCAGTATTGCTTCCTATCAGGGTTTGGAGCTGGAGCTTCATTTGTAATGTTTGGAGTGTTTTCCAATTAAGTAGAGGAAGGAGTGTCAGCTTCACTTTTTCTGTATAAACAGTAGATTGGACTACCAAGATATGATGTGTCAGAGGTTGTTTGGTAGCAACAATTAAGAATAAACTAGTTGATAGTTAAAGGCGCTTAAAATAAAAGAAAATGTTTGGCATCACTGAAAAGGTCCCTTGGAACAGAGGCTGTTGGCTCAAGGACTGAATGATGAGTTAATTTTTTACATGGCTTGGTGAGAATTGCCAGTGTCCCAGTTGTGTCCTCAGAGCCTCCAGGAAGTGCCAGTGTTCAGTGATTTCATTGGGCCAGTCACTGGTGAGCTTCCAGCCTCCCCAGATGCACAGAGCTCCTGAGAGTCCCCAGTTCCCCTGACTGTGGTGAGGGGCGTGCAGTGTGTGCAGGGAGCACAGGGGGCTCAGATATGTGTGCTCTGTATAGAAGGACATTGTGTTTCACTACTAAGCAACATTTAGGGTACACAAAGCTGGTTGTGTAACATATGACTTGGTCTTTTCAAGTTTGCAGGTGTAGATAAAAAGGGGAAAGAAAAAAGGTAATTCTTGTAATTATTGGAGTTCTCTACATTGGATCAAACACCAACTCTGATATTTACTTTTCTGATTAGGATGACATGACTCTGATAAATGAAGAAGAAAATAAATTTAAAATTTCCATAATAAAATTAGTATTTTCTTTGTGATTCAAACTGCCCTGTCCCCAGCTTGATAATGTTGTTTGCCCACAGTTAAGGATATGTTAGAATGTAATTGTAACTATTTGCCATGGCTGGCTGTTAGAATGAGAGATCATGCATTTGCATCTCATATAACCAGAAATTAAAAACGAAGGACTGACCACTTGACACCATTGTAGTTCTTGAAATAAAGCCTGTTTAGCCCAGTTTTTTGTGGCTGCTGAATGACTCTGCTCACCAGTTTGAATGCATAATGAAATTCCTATTAGAAGATGGTGCTATAATAATTGATGGCATTATGAAAGTGCCTGAAACATAATAGAATTATTGCTCTGTTAACCATTTTTTTCAGAACAGAACTTTAAAATGGAGTATTTGAAATGCACATGTGACATTTGTTCTGACCTCTGGAAGGGTTTGGTTTTTTTTTGTTTTTTATTTTGGTCCCCTGTACTGGAGAGAGCTGTGATAATTTCAGGCTTTCAACAAGGTACTCAGAATCATACACTGTGTTCTGTGGATGAATTGTTTCTGTACTCCAGAGAAACTGCTGTTTCCCCTCAGAGCTGTATAAAAAAGGAAAATGAATGTTGGTGCTAAGGCAGTGATAAAATGCATTGCAGGCAATTAGAGGCAGGAAATACTGAGTTTCCACTACCTTAGAAGCCATACTGATAGAAAACCCTTACCTTTACATCTGTTTGGAAACTATGTAAACTCACACACATTTTTGAATTCTCAACCTGTCCCCTCCCCAAGGCTCTAATTATTCTGTATCAGGAGCCTCTTAATTCATGCTCTGGGAAGCATTTCCATTTATGTGCCTGTGTCAAAGCCTTAGGTTCCTGTATTCAAGAACACAGCTTTGAAAATGATGGGTTTTTTGATCAACTACTTTAATTTTTGTACAAAGACACATTTCATGTTCATCAAAATAAAACTTAATCAAAAGTAGTATTTAAAAGTGTCACTCAACAGGCCTAATGCTGCAAAAGGTTAGTCTCTTTTCCATTACAAATGTTTCTTCCTCTTTTTCCTGTTTGTTGCAGAGGAACTCAGTGCAGGTGTGTAGAATAGAATTCTACTCGAGTTCTTGCATGAAGACTTCACTTTTTTCTTTCCATGTAACATTAGTTGAGTGTCTTATGTCCTCAGTGTGTCTAATGCATTAAAAATCTGAGAATTTAATGCTGTAATTATTATGAAAGCCTCAAGGAAGAAGCCCATTGAATGCACTTCAGATAAGGTTATCAGCTTTACCTTTCCAAATATGTTCTATAATAGAAGATGATTTCCTAAAGAGTTTTGTCGTGCCCATATATCTGGCTGCGAGTGGCTCTTGCTCACTAGGGTATGAATAAATTATTTCCAAAGCTCTAATGCATCCTTTTTTTCAGTGTGGGCCTTAGTCTTTCCTTTGCCTTAAAAGCATCATTTGGCTGCTGAATCGAAAACTCTGAAAAGAGACAAAAATCAGTGTTCACATTAGAAATGCAACAACCCATTCAGTTCAGAAAAGATCTGCAGCCAAGTATATCCTATCTCTTCTCTAAACCATCAATATTGGAACTACTAATCAAGATGAATGTGATGAATAGAATTTTAAAAAATCATATATTGATATTCAGAGGAATTAGATATTTTTGATGTTTTCAATAAAGTCACTTATTTTTCTGTATATGCAGGACCTTAGCTGTCTCAGGTTTAAATATTCCTATGTAATTTTTTGGGGGTGTTGTGTGTATATTTATATAATGACCATATTTTCATATTCACTGGCAATGGCTGGAAGTCAAGCAGAATGGCTCAGGTGATGCCAGTTGTTGTAAGGAGGATTTTTTTTTGAACTGCAGTGAGGGAAAGGGGGCTTTGAAACACACACACAGCAATTGGAGCAAGATGTAGTCCAGAGAGAGGAATAGACCAATGAGAGCCAAAAGAGGGCACAGAGAGCAGTTTGCATTTCCATTCAGACACTGCAGAACGGCCAAGGAGAAAACAAAAGTCAGGGAAATCTTCCAGGTAGCCAGCTCAAAATAGGTGAGGGCATCCTGCTGAACACTGGGAGTTTTGGATCAGGTTCATTCCTGCGGTCCTGGCCCCTGGAAGTAGTAAAACATTGCATTGCTTGGGGAAGGGGTGACACTGTGGAACAAAGGAGTGAATTGTGCAGCTGCCAGGGCCATCTCTAGTGACAAGGGATCAATATGACAAAATAATCAAAATGACACTAGGAAGAGGGGCTGCCATGGGGCTACGAGTTTGACACAATCTTCAGTTTGCACTTGCATTGATTTTTCTCATTGCTGGAGATGGGAATAAGTCTGTTTAGAAAACTGGACAGGGAGACCTGTCTTCTCTAAGGCCTGCCCAGCAGGTCATTTCCCACAGGCCAGAAGTTATTCTCCAAACTGCAACAAAGAAATATTATTACTATGTTCATCAAAATATCAGAGAATAGTTTCTGGATACCTTGAATGGTGTTTCTTTTTATCTGAAGTTGTACTTAATTTGAAGTTAGTGAAAAATGTTGCAGGTTCTTAAGTGCCATTCCTCAAACCATTCAGGTTTGAGGTGCATTTTAGACTGTATTGAGCCCTGAGATAAACATTGAGGTGCTCATGAATAAAGAAGCTCCTGGGGAAAGGAGTAGCTGAAGGCTGAATGGTTGCTCCTGCCAGCAGGATGCCGGTGAGATGGAGCATACCATGGGAGAAAAACTTTGAAGAGTTGTTCCCTTTGGAGTTTTGTGCCTGGGCAGAGAGCCACAGCTCCTGAGGGTGAGCATGGAGTGCTGAGCTTGGCAGGCTGTGGCAATGAGCTTCCTGAGGCTGCTCTCTCTCTCTGCTCAGGCACTGATACCTGCATCTTTGCTTCCCAGCTGCTATTCAGCATTTCCAGGGTCCCCCTGGCCCTGGATAGCTCCTACTTTACTCAGCAATTGCTAATGCTGAGTGAGGCTGGCTTAGGTTTTTTCTTGTCCATTAAGTAAACTTTGGTCCCTGCTATAAAAACAGGTTTTCTCAAAGAATTAATTTGGGTTAGTTTGTTGTCCTGTTTAGAAGTGGCTGTTAATAGATGTTGTTTTCTTCTGAGGGATCCAGTATGTGCTAGGATGGGGAGGAGAAAGCAAACTTTCATGATTTGGATTTGGGTGTTAAGATTCATGACTTATTCATCTTGCTGGGCCACTGAAGTCTGTAATTAAACCTGACAGCACTTTGCAGTGATTAAGTGATAAGCATTACATGGCATGCATTAAAATGAATATTTTTATTTCTTATTTTGAGATATTCAGGTCCTAGTATCTCTTAAAAAATAATTAAGAAAATGTAGATCTTGTGTGATTATTTTCTTCACCTCCTACTCACATGCTTAAAAGAGCAGATAATAGGCTTTCTGCACTTTAGAAATAGCTTTTTATTCAGGTCAGAATTAATCTTGCTGCAGTTAAAAATGGATTATCAGACATGGAGTCCTCCCCACTGTTGGCTGGGAGTCAGAGCTCATCTGGCAAAACTCACCTTCTTCTTACCTTTTCTTTCTGCTGATCCCTTGGGGTCCTGTTCCTAGCTGTGAGCAGCAGCATGCCAATTTCAATTAACATTTCCTTTAAAACAAATGTTATCATCTGCTTTAGTGCTTGTGACTTTCCGTTTGTAACGAGGATAACAGGAGAATGCAGGGGGAGGGCTTTGTTTGGCTCAGGATGATGTCACTGCTTTGGTGAGCATCATTGACCATTATCCATCTGTGGCATTTCTTCAGGTTCTTTGTGATTTTTAAAGGTCAAGCCAAGGCTTGGACAGGGAATTCTCTGTGTGGCCTAAGGATGTTTCTTTTCCCATAACAAAATGAAAGCCCAGGTCCATTGCTGTTAAACTTTTGGGCTGTTTGCTCATTGTGACCACCAGCCCAAGGCTTGTGCCAAGTGCTTTGCTGTTGCAGGTCTTAGAGATAGTGATAACATCTGTGTGAATAAATTATGTTGTTAGATGCCTGATTTTACCAGAGGAGAAGGCAGCAACAAAGTTTGCTGAGTTATCCTAAATGGTGTTTTTCTCAAGCACAGGAAAAGAGAAATAATTTTGAAAATCATTTTGGTTTAGCAGAAAATACATTTCCCTCTGATAATCCCCATTTAACTCTTTTAAGTCTCCAAAATTGTCATTTAACTCTTTTAAATCTTAAAAGAAAGCATTTGGATTTTTGTTCTAAAATGCATCTGTTTATATGCATTTTAAAACAAAAATCCAAATCCTTTCTTTTGAGAATTTTGACAATGCTGAGGTTTTCAGTGCTTGGATTTGTTACTGTGTAGAGTCTTGGTTTTGTCCTTTCCATCTCCCAACGTGACCCTTTGTAGTTTTGCCTGTAATTGTTTGGCTCTTCTACTCCTGTCTTTTTTATGACTCTTTCACTGTACATCAAACACAAAGATATCTTAAACACTTGTTGTGTCAGTCCAAATAACTGCGTGCCCACATGTTAAAAACCAGGGAAAAACAAGACAGAAAAATAATCAGTTCCTGGTCCAAAACAAATACTGGGCTTCTTCCTTCTTCAATGACAAGAAATTTCCAATTCCTTTTGGCCTGAAATGAAAGTAATATGTCTGGGGTAGTGAAAAATGGGAAAGCCAAGACTTTGTTGTATTTTTTTTAAGAACATAAAGAAAATGGGGTGAAGGAGGCCACAGGCCCAAAATATACACAGAGAATATTTCAGTCGTGTATCACATGCCAAATAATCCTTTATTATTATTATTTAAATAATCCAGTTCTTGTCAGCTGATAATTTTCATGGTTGTTTATGCTGCCAGAGCTCCATGGAGAGTAGTGAGCGTCCAGGCAGGTCCATGGTGCTGCATTATGGACAATGACTCAGATATTTAAATGTGTTTGAATTATTTCAGAAAGAGAAATTGTGGCTCTGCTGACCAAGAGCTCAGGAGCTGGAGCTGGGTGATATCCTTGTTCTGCCCAGTTGTGGAACCTGAATATGCACTTTTTTTTTAAACAGATGCACTTTACTGATGCTTTGGAGGTTATCTGAGTCTCCATAAGAAATAAAACAGAGTGAAAAAATTGAAAATAAGACCAAGTGACCAGAATTGAATCCCTCTGAATTCACAGCTGTAGGTGGTCAAGGGGTGCATTTCTTGTCAGCTGTTGAAAACGGCTCAGGAGGGCTGAAGAAGATTTTGAAGTGGTGACCTAGAAAGATGTGCAGGTATCCAGGTATGTTTTTTAAGCAAGCATCACTCTTCAGCTATACCTTTAGGCCCTTCTCAGTGTCTCACTGAATTTAATAAATAATTCTTGATATTTTTGCTTTGTGCTCTTTTTTTTTTTGCAAAATTAGTGTCTATCTCCATTCGAGTATTCCTAATTCATTTATTCTAAATTCCTTTTCAGCTACTTGAGGAAAATTGTATTTTATGTCACATTTGGAACAAGAAATGTAGAGCACTGGGGAGTGAAGGCTGTTATCTTATTCACATGACAAAGGCATATATTATTCATACTGTAATACTCAAACTGCAGGAATTGATAGATGGGGCTTATACTCAGCAACTACTCTCAAGCAAACTCAAAATATATTTTTTGAAATAAACTGCTTTTTTGAGTGGCTAATTCAGAATCAGATGGATTACTGCAAGATATGCCATATGATTATTTTTACTGTAGGGACTCAAACTACCTACATATATTTTCTCACTGAGACTGCCAAGTCTTAATGCATTTATTTTTCCTTCTGTTTGGGTGATTTAAAATCTGAAAAAGGGACCAGAGGATCAATAATTTAGTGCAGTCAGATGAAAAGTGTCTTAACCTGTTGGCTCAATTGCAGGATATTGTGAGGTCTTACATACTGTACAACTGCATTTAGATTGTATAATCTATATTCACAATAATGTCTAGTGGAAGGAAAATTAGCCTTTGTGGAGGAAGTAAACATCTGTGTCTGCTCCTTTTATATTGTATAGAAATGTCTGATGAGCATAAAATAAACTTGTGGGATTATTCCTCACTCGTCCCTCACCCCACTGTGTTAAGGTTACAGTGAGAAGATAAGAAATTTTTCAACTTTAACTTAAAACCACAAGGTTCTTAAATTATGGCTGTCACAGAGATATTTATGGAAAACAATATCCCAAATCAGTCTGAGTAGCTCTCCTAAACTATTTTCAGTCAATGACCTTATTAATGATTTAGGAAGAGATTTAGAACAGTCAGTGCTGCTCCTGCAATAATGTACCAGGTAGAGTGAAATGAATTTCTTATTTCCTGTGACAGACATTTTGTCTCATAGTCACAGTAGTGGCTTGGTGCCTTTGCTAACAAAGGCTGCTTCTATCCTCCTGCCTGTGTGTTGAAGTTTTTCTTCTCCACAAGCAGACCACTTGTGCATGTCACAGAGATCAGGTAGTGATCACTCTTTTTGATCTGTTAGGAAATTAATTTCAGATTTTTCTTGTTTTTCTAGGCAGTTACAGAAAAGAGCGATCAAGAACTGGTCAAATTTTTTTCTAAAAAGTAATTGTTTAAAAACCGTTTTTATTTAAGTGTTGGAATATGGTATCCTTAATAACTGACTTTATAGTTCTAGATCTATTTATAAAAGGAAAACGAGGAGATTATTCCCTTCTCTTCTTAGTTTTATATTAAAATTTCTTCATTTGGAAATGACAGCAAATTTGGAAACAGGCTATTCATGTTTCAGGAATGCCCTTCTTCATATCTGCCACTTGCCAGGGTCTTACTGTGGTGGGGTTTGAATAATTTCGTTTTCTGACAAATGGTAAAAGTAATAAGAATGGTTCTCACTGAAACTCCTGTAAACCTGCTTGTTTCAGTGATGGTACATTTAACCACTGCTTTAACACAGATGATATTCATGTGTAATTTCATCAACCATAGCAGCCAAGGAGATGACAAGTGTGCTGTACAAACCAGTATTGATCTGTTCAGCATTTGGTTTTAAGATCCTGTGCTAACTTCGATTACAGCTGTTAAATTCTCACTCCCCTTTAATCTCTTTTCTCTCAAGTGGAGAGCACCTTTCTTATTTCTTAATTCTCAGAAAACTATCTAGCCCAAAAGATGTAACTTGTAAAAAATCATAGCATATAGTGTGTTTTCTGAGCATTAAGCTCAGAGATGAACATGACTGAAAATCAATACCATGCTTGGCCTGCAGCCTTGTCATTTATTGAGGTACGTGTCGTTTGTCTCCATAGAAAATGCAATTATTGCCTAAATACGATACAGTATTTTGCTAATAGGATAGAAATGTCACCACTGAGTAAAAAAGGTCACACTTGCATGTAAATGATTGTCAACCCAATCCCACGCTTGCTGCTGTTGGTATTTTGAAGGGGCTGTCAAGAAAGGGGAGGCCTGTGTGTAATTGTGCTGGCATTAATGGGGGCTCAGCTGTTGGTTTAAGTGGCACCAGTGGTTCCAGTTCTCTGGACTTACACAGCCGCTTTGTGCCTCTTGAGTTTTGCAGGCCTCAGTCAGGTGGGATTTTCTTTTTTTCTGTATAGCTTTGGAGCTATTGAGAAAAATCCTCCCATAGAAGAAATAGAGGACAAAAAGGAGTAGGATTGCTGGATTTGCTGGAACAGCTGAATGAGCAATGCCATGCAGAAAAACAAACTTTCACCTCTGTTCTAGCAGGATGTGGAATGGCCTCAACTCTTTAATGTGATACCATGGTTATCACTTGATCATGTGCCCAGGTCTGGCACACCATGTTCAGTAGGGGAACTTAGATACTTCTGAAATATATGTGCCATCTTCTAATAGAGAAGAACCTAATTCACTTTAAAGCTTTGGGTGTCCTGAATGAAATTTTCCTTTGTGAATAAGAAGTATATTGACATTAATAGCAGTACATTTATATAGAGCTTTAGGAATTTGCTCCTGTTTGCACAAAGATCCTTTTCCCCAGTGTGGCTAATTTAAATCATCAGGAATGTCAAGCTTTGTAATTTAATGTACCTATTTTAATATTAATTTAAATTCTAAAGAACTAGGTTTTAATATCCTTGGAGGTCTGTCTGTTGCCGTTGTTGATTAAAGATTCAATATCTATATGCTAAAAAGCACTGAAAGCTGTTTTTTTTTTTGTTTCATAGCATCATTAGCTTCTTAGCTACTTTGCTCTGCAGAAAACTCTTGACTACTCAAGCATCAGGAAAATCAGTACTGTTGGAACCATGACTTTTTGTTTTTCTCTTGGTCAGCTTCCAGGATTCCCTTTGCTAGAATATTTCAGTTTGCGTCATGAGTGATATTGGGCTTTGTGCTTCTGACTGCCTTAGCTCAGTCAGTATTTCACTGATCACTGACAGGGTGGTCCATGGGACCTTCAGCCCAATCCCCTTTGTTCATCTGCACCTCCAGTTCCTGGTCATGGTCAGAGCAGGGACAGGATCCCTGCAGGGGCAACAGGTCTGAAACCCTCCCAGCAGGCTCAGGAGCCTGGGCCTGAGCTCCAGCTGCAGCATTTGCAATGTCAGTGGGGTGTTTTATTTTCTGTCTTAAAGGTGTTTGATGGGTGTACATTTGAGATTTCACTATTGAAATAAGATTTGAACTTCTATATGCAAATAATAACTATGCAAAATGATAAATTGATGGCCACTTTATGGAGTCTTCAGACAATTTCAGTGTTCTATCTGGGCCTTTGAGGGTAAGTTATCAGTATTCAGCACTCTCTCCTTAGCTTTTTTTATGGTAACAGAACAGACTCTTCATAAAACCATTTGATCTATTTTCTATGTTATTTTTTCTTTTTTTTTTCTTTCTTTCTTTTTTTTTTTTTAACATCTTCATTTTCCACATCACATTTGAGCTAATTCAAATCAAGGAGCAAGGTGGCTGAGACCCTCAAGTCAGTGATTTCTTATTTTCCTGTCAAGGGTGGTGTTGTTTGTTTGAGTGGCTGTGATTCTAATTGCAGCAGTGTTGCACGCTGTGAGAGCAGATTCAACCCACACAGGACTCTGCATTTTAAAAGAAAAAAAAAAAAAGAAAAGAAGCCCTAAAACAACAAGCAAAGAACTCCCCACACACACCTCAGATGCTTGGTTTTCCCAAAGAAATGCACAGGCACTCCTGTATATATCCTGTAACATTGATTAAATGGCCAAAGGATTTTCTTTTACAAATTTGTTGCCACATCCTGTTTTGAATTCAGTTTCCAAATGCCTGTCAAGTGCTAAGGAAAGTAATCCCATGCAAAAAATATCAGATTCTTTAGAAGATTTTCATTCCAGCTGTTCTTTTTTCTAATTTTCCTTAAGGAGAACCAGTCTAGAAGTGCTCTCTCTACCCATTGGCTGCCTGATTGTCAGTAATGTGAAGCTGATTAAAAAAATAAAAATCAAAAATAATTCCTCCTCCCTGCAGGCAGCACATGCACACACACACAGAAACCCCTCAAAACTAGGCAAGTGTGAGCTTTATTCCAAGGCTTCCTTCACCAGTATCTTCTAATTATTAATATTTCCGTTGCACCTGAATTTTTTTAGGGATAAATATCTTTGTCTCTCTGTGTGCCTTTCCCACAGGGCTTTCTGGTAAGCATAAGCCTTAAAAACCATAACAAATAGAACCCCATATCCCACACCTACGTACCCTGAAGATCATCCCTCTGTCTCTCTGAATTGATGGCAAAATATCTCCCAAGGAGGAGTCTCTGGCCCCCTGTGTTGGAGGAGCACACAAATACACTCTCAGGTTGCCAGTGCCAACCAGCCCAGGGTGCAGCTGGGAGCACTGGTTGTACTGGTGGACTGAACCTGCTGTGTGTTCAGCTGCACAGGGTGCAAGAATGAGGTACCAAAACTACAGGGATTTTTTTCTTGATTTATCAAACAAATTTTTTTTATGTATGTTTGCAGCTCTAATGGGGGTGTTTAAAAGAAATTCATGCACGCATCTCATAGCTTGTCCTTCATTAGAATAAAAGGCCAAGCCAATATAAAAGATTTAGTTTTATTGATGGTACAGTTAGATTTAGGAAAAAAAAATGTTTTGCCACTGATGAGATTTTCTACTCAGATGGCACTAAATGTAATTCTCTTTGAGTAAAGTGCAGATTTTGAAATCAGTTCTAATAAGCTGCTGATAGAAATCATCTTCCATGGATCTAATTTCATACCAGTTTAAGTATTTTTCTCAACTGGATGCAACTTCAAATGAAGGAAATAAGCAGAAGAGTAGAAAGCAAGGAAACCTTGCAATATATCTCACCAAACCCCTCTCTCTTGCCCTTTATCATGGTGCCATTGGGCACAGCTCTTTGACTGTGAGCTCCAGCCCTGTCTGAGCCCCCACCACAGAGCCCCAGCTTTGTCTAAGATAAATTATCTACTGCTATGTTGGAAACAGCATTTAAAAATATCTGTAGTGTGAGGAACAGGCTCTTCCCTCTTAGAGTGCTTGGTGAGAGCTGAGACAGTCACAGAATATTGGAGACAGCAATATACACATGTGTATACACAAACAAGAATTTGTGTTGTTCTCATTCATTTGAAGCTGCAAGACTCTGCGTTGATTTGACTTTATCTTTGTTTCCCATTAACTGAAGTTTCCCATTTCATGAAACGCTACTTTCTATTTAAAATCCTTCTGGTTGTTATATTTCCTTCTTGCTTGTCCTTCTACCTACCCTGAACCATATTCTGTTTTCTAGTGCTTGTCTTTTTCCCCCTGCTCCACTGTTGCAGTGTGGAGAACCTGCTACCAAACTGGCCAAGAGGAGAGCAGGGGGAAGGAGCCAGGCCATGAGGCTGAGCCAGAGGTTAAAGAAGTCATCTTGGCTTTGGAGCAGGGGCTCCATGCCAGTGGCAACTGCTGGTAGATGGCAGTTCAAAATCCAGCAAATGGAGCTAGAAAAGTTGGTTTAAATCACTGTGCATCTGCTAGTCTCATCTCATTCATTTGGGTGTCATGTTTGTGGCTGGCAGTCTTTGATGGAGGTGGAGAGAATACAATCAGCAAATTAAGATGTGCCATCTTTGAATGGCACCACAAAAAACATGGAGTCTTTCTTCTCTCTCTTTTTAATGGGCACTGGAGGTATTTGGCTCACATGAAGAAAGGTATTTATGTGCTAAAGAATACATGTTTTGTAGAAAAATAACTTTGGCATTTTAAGGGTTTTTTTTTCTTGTTTTCATCATATTCCCAAGAGTTTGTACCTCTTTATAAAAACAGTTTGGTAAGTGCCTGGACCTGTTTATTTTGAAGAGCATCAAACACTAGAATAAAACTGAATATATTCTTTTGGGTACTCCTGTGGCAGCATAAAGTTCTACTATATCAGTATTCCTTCACTATCTCAATGGGGATGTTTGCTTCAGGCCAAGTAATGGAATTACATGGAGGTAGTAGTGCAGTAGCAGTGAGAAGAATCAGGCCAAGACACTTAATTTGACTCTAGCCAAGCACAGACATTTTCCTACCTTTTGGAGCTTTGTACAAGTTTGTGAGCAATAATTTAGTCCTTTTAAAAAAAATGCTATGCCACTACTTGGTACAGATTTAATATACATGAGATATACATCAAGGAAAAAATTGTATTAGACAAGTACAACTCTCCAATTTCTCAACACTTAACATAAATAATTGCTGTAGTGTGAAGATTTAAATGGGGATTGCCACTTTTATAATTAATACTTTTTTGTTTCATCCTCCTTACTAATTGAAAATGGGCTTTCAATGCAGAATGCTTTGAAATTGTGTGAAGAGATGGAATTGGAAATGAACTTAATTAACTACAAACTGTCCAAATCAATCAGTGTTTCACAGTGCCTTTGTAATATACAGAGTTCATAATTGACTTGGGACTTGCCATAACACATATGCCATAATTGCAAAGTAATCATGCTAAGAGTGTCCAAAATTTAGTGTTGTGCTCTGATGCTCTACTGGAATGAAATGTCTGTGTTCACACACGAAAATGGATTGGGGGCAAAAGGGTGTGCTTTTCCATTAACCAAACTGAGAACTTCTGTGAATTAGGGCATTTCTCCAAGTGTGGCAGGGCTTTCAGGTGTTAATAGTTAGAAAAAATCCTTTGACTTCAATGCTCAAGCAGTCTAGCATTTCAAATGGTAGTGTTCTTGCTACACCATCTGTGATGTTTGCAGCATGAAAACCATAAGTTTATATAAGATCAGGGAGAAGAAATCCTATGGAAATTCACTTGGAAAAATTTCTGTAAATTTTCTGAAAGTTTTTGCATGTAAAGCTTCTGCGGATTCAAGGCTATTGAAAATATCCGACTTCTTTTCTATTGGGGTTGAAATTTCTCTACAATTTTACAGAATCTTTTTGTACACAAATTTAGTAACTCTTTGCAAAAAGATAGGATAGTGCTTGCCTTTGTGCCTTGTGAATACCTTGGTTCTGCCTGAACAGTCACTGCTTATGCTTTTGATGCTTCTAGAAACTTCGGACTTCTTCATGCATATCTGTGTTGCTCAGATTATTCACTTGGTAATGTAGCCTGAGGTGGTTATAACGGGCTTTCACCATCAAAACTTACTTGATTTGAGCAGTTTTGCAGCTTGAAAATTCCTCTCTGTATTGTTACTCTACATTTCAATCACTATTTTCTGTCCTGAATTTTCTCTTGCCTTTAAACCTCTGATTTCCTTTAAACAAATCTCATGTATTGGGGATTTCAGAAATTCCAAAATTGTATGTCTGAGTCAAGTCTCAAAACCTCAGTGTTTCCAAAGCTTCTATTTTAATTTCTCATCTTAAATTGAGATCTTCTAGAAAGTTGATGAACAAACTTCTGATGGGCTGGAGAAATATATACATTCTGAATGCTCCAAGGTCCTTATTGTCAGAAATCCTTTCGACTGTGGCACAGCTGTTGGTGACAGCCTCTGGCCATAGGATACTGGACTACCAGGAGTCTGGGACACTGCTGGCCTCTGGCCTTTCTGAATCAGACTATTTCCAGTTTGACTGTGAGTTATTGTTTAATCCTGACACTGGTGGTGTAACCTGATGACTCTGCTGTGGTAGGTTTGGTATTTGGATGGTGTGAAACCTCCCCTGTCCTTCTCCAAGAGAACTTCTGAAAATGGAGCCCATAGTATATTTATTGTAGATGTTTTATGTATTATTGAAATACTATATAAATAAAATGATGCAAATTTGCAGAACTGGAGAGACAATGCTCATTAGTGGTAGCTGCCCAGGATTCCAGGTACTGCCACATCCTTGTCACACTTGAAGCCCTTTTTGTTATGGTCAGCTGCTAATGCCTGGGCCTTTTTCATATGTTGTGGAGTTAGATGAGGTGTGTTATGCTGACACTGTAGAATTTTTAAGTGATTCTTGGGTTTATTACTTGAAATTCTCAGGGTGACAGGACTGCTAAGCCTAATTGAAAGGGTTTTTGCCTGATTAATTTTATGGACTATGTTAGAAAAGGTTTGATATTTTATTTTTTTTCAGTCTGGCTTAAAATAATCAGAATATAGTGTTTTGCCCTTGTCATTTAGGGAACAGACAGTGCTGTTTTATTCACTTGTCTAGATTGCTTGCTCTCTTTGGTATTGAAATAGAACATTCTGGTAATGACAGTGGTCTTCTTCAATGTGTTCTATTAACAGGACTTTATGAAAACAGAGAAAAGCTATGAATAATGTACTCAGACTTGCTGATTGTTTCAAGAAAATAAATGCTTTCTAAACTATGGAACAGTAATATAAGAAAATGAACTGACTTGTGCTGCTGTAAAAATGGTAGTTGCAAGGCTAAAATTTATCCTCCTTTCCTATGCCAGGAAAACTATTAAGCATCCTCTTTTCCCAAGTTTGTCTTTTATATGTGTGCTCCTGGTGCAGATATCTGAACAAAGGCTGGTTTCTGTGGCACTCCTCTGTACTCAATGCTCATATGGAAAGTTAGCCTTTAACTCTAAGGCTGCTTATCCTGAAATCTGCTCCCTGGAGTGTCTCCTTGCCTCTCTCCTCCCTTTGTTCTCTCATTTGCCTCCCATTAATTTCTCTCTCCAAAAGGGGACTGCCAGGCTTGCTGAGGCTGTGATGCATCAGTGTGAATGCAGTCAGTTGCAGATGTCAGGAGCCCCACCTGAGCAAAATTCCTGCTGTGTGACACAGCATCCCCTGTCAAGGGTGGGAAAGGATCCAGGAGAAGGCTAAGAAGCTAATGAAGTAAAGCTTGTTTGATTAATAGCTAGAGACAAGGCTGATGCCCTGACAGGCCCCAGACAAGGACAGGGCAGTCCAACACATCTTTTATTTCCCCAGAATGTCACCCTTCGTGGATAGAAAATGGAAACAAGGCACTTTTCCCTCCCTTCCTCCAGCACTTGTCCAAAAGTTCTGTGTTCTGCTGGTGTCCATGTTCTCTATCTATTTACATGAACAACACATTGCTCAGTTCATATCCCTTTGTTTTTTAGCAGGAGTTCTCCCAGGATGCAATTCTTGGGATGAAGCTTTTTCTTGTCTCCTTCAACATCTTCATTCATTTCCTGGGATCATAGGAGGGGAAAATGCTGTCTGCAAATATTCCGAAGATATTCCGTAGAGCTTGTTGCTTATTCCATGCACCAACATGAAGAGTGATTTGTACCTCTGCAGGAGATGTGCCTGACATTTTCTTCCTTCAAGTCTGTGGTAGGGAAGCTTTTGATGTTTCTAACTGGCAGGTGCTGCCCCTCTAGAGAAGGGATGTCGAGCTGGGCACTGGTAGAACTCCAGCTGGTGTCTCCTCCTGGCAGTGAGGCTCTTTGCAGTGCTCTGGGCATGCTAAGCTGGCCTTGAGAACACCCAGCAGAACAAGCTCTTTTTCAAGTGCTATAGTAGATGAGCACTTCCTTGATCCAGCCAAAATCATTATGCTTGGGCTAGTCCCTCCAGACATTGACCAAAGTCTGCCCGTGTCTCCTTTGCCAGCTCCCCGTATGTCAGGTATCTTCAGCTTGGCCCAGCAGGGATTAGCTGGCAGGATGGAGCCAGCAGGAGCTGGGCTGGCTGTCTGGAGCAGCCTGCTAGGAAAATGAGAAGTTAAATATCCAATAAGTGGGATCTAAAGTGCTGTCCAGAGAGCAGAGGTCAAAGGAGCCAGCAGGCACAGAGAAGGGATCGTGGGGCTGCCAAAGAGAGCTGACTGTTCAAGGTCTGTAATTCATATTTATGTAGAAATCACTATGCAAGCTGTCTGGACAGGGAGGCCCGTGACAGCTGAGCAGACACATACCTGGGGCTGAGCCCAGCCTGCAAGCCCAGGGAAGTTTCCTGGGAAGCAAGTAGCAGCCCCTGTTTTGGAAGGATGATAAGGTGGCACTTGCTGCAGTAGGGACAGCAAGCTGCCCAGTTATTAGGAACTGCCAGCTGTCTTCAAGTGTGGCACTGCTGCCATCACAAATAGAGAAACTTTGCCCCTGATACCAATAAGCCTGCAAACATGAATATTTGGAATATTTAGTGTCCCTGCTTACTACAGTGCTGAGCTAAGTGCTTGGACAGGTGAGTGTTCCCTCTGACAGTCAGTGCAGCCAGTAAACAGAGATTTTGATGAACAGGCAGCTGAGCACTGCCATGCATGGGCAAGTCACTGTTGATTTAGATAATCTCATGCCCATAAAGGATTTTTTCATCGCTTGCTAAGAAACAAGAAGCAGAGGATAAAGATGAGTTTCATCAGAAGGAGGTCATTGCTGGAAATCCTTTTGCCTTTGAGTCTAATGTGTGAGAAAACAGACAAGTCTGCCTAGACAGAATAAAACAGAAAGCCAGATAATACCCATAAAGCTTCCAGATGCTGCTTTTTAGTCCACAGAGCCCCAGAAACAGATGAAGGGCAATTCAATTGCCCTTAATGATACTCCACTGAATACATGCTTTATTTCAAAAAGCCACCTGCTCTAAATGCCATTGACAAACACACTGTAATCTACTAGTGTCTGTGTAAAACTGAGCACCATTTTAGGTGTTTTGTGGCTTGTAAGCATCAAATATTTCACCTTGATGCACAATAGAAAAGCTGACTGGGCACACCAGTGATATGGAATACTTTCCTCAAATTTGTTTTTAATTCCAGATTTATTGGTGTCATACAAGTGCAAAGAATAGTAATAGTTGTGTAGTTATTTATTTTAATAAGCAAAGCTATGCAAAAGTATGATTCTTTGAGGTTGAAGTAGAGATTTCTGTGAAATCTTACACTGTGTCTATAGTCAGCACTGGTGAGGCCGTGTCTTGAGAAGGGTCCAGTTCTGGGCCATTTATTTCAACAAAGACTCTGAGGGGCTGGAGTGTGTGCAGAGAAGGCCAATAAAGCTGAAGGGGGTAGAGGGTAAAGCCATGTGAGCAGCAGCTGAAGGAGCTGGGGCTGTTTAGGCTGGGGAAAGGGAGGCTAAGAGGAGAAGGGAGCAAGGTGGGGGTCACCTCTTCGGCCAGGCAGCCTCTGACAGGACAAGAGATGTGTGACAAGTGACAGGACTGTCCTAAGATGTGCCAGGGGTGGGTTGGGCAGGATATCAGGCAGTATTTGTTCACTGAAAAGGGTGATCAGGCATTGGAAGGGGCTGCCCAAGGAGGTGGTGGAGCCACCACCCCTGGCTGTGTTCAAGAAATTATTAAATTTGTCATTCAGTTCTGCTGACAAGGTGGTGACTGGTCCAAGGTTGGGCTAGAGCATCTTGGAGGTCTTTTCCATGGTTTGGAGGAGGGTGGATGGAGGTTTTAACGAGTCTATGTGCCATGCTAAGCTGATGTCCTGGGGGGATTTCTTCAGGAAAGAACCCTGTAAGGTGGAGCAGTGTAGGTGTGAATGGATTTGTATTCATTGTTGTGGGAATTCGTGTGGGAATATTGACACAGGTTTGAATGTGAGGTTAAAAGGAAAAGTTCTTGTCACTGCATTAAGGGAGATTAATTTTTTACATAAACCAAATTGGCAGCTGCTGTGCAGAGCTCACAAAGAACCAATAATGAGGCAAAAGTTAGGGACCACTTCACAGGGATGAGTTTCTTTAAATCTCCTGCTAAGGAAGCGCTGCAGATGAGTGTTTTGGTCTCTCTGTTGGGTCAATAATATTATCTAAGCAGGCAGGGCTGAAGCCTTCTGTTACTGCAGAAGTGCTGGAAATGTTTTCCTTGGCAAAGGGTGTTAGTCTGGGTGAATTTCTGCCCTCCCAAAGGTTGCTGAATCAAACCAAGTCCCTCAACCTCTTCCAGGCCAGCTCCAGTCTAGGAGCTGTGATGGACTAGCAAAATGTTGTGTTTTGAGACAGTAATATCAAGAAAAAGATTTTAGATGCTAAATAGGTGCTGTATAAGAAAATAAACTCACATCACTGAATTTCATATTAAATTTCTCTTGCAGCTTACTGTCATTCTCTTTGAGGAGGCCTTACACTACACAACTGGATCTCATAAGAACTGTGAGAGAATTAGCTGAGAAGTTTGTTTTCATTATTTCACATTATTTCACTCATTTTACTTTATCACTTCATTATCTCAGTAATTGTTCTCCACTTCATTTAAACTAATCAACTATTTGTTACGGTCATTCTTACTATAGTTCTCTCAGGAATCCCTGAGTTCTTTACGATATTGAATTGAGCTAAATGTCTGGAATAGGAAGAATGAAGGGAGAAGAAGAGTTGAGGCCAGGGAATATTCTTTGTGCCTGCTCTTGGGCATTCAGGATTTGTAACTTGCACTGAAATGAGGTGCACTCTGGAATTGAACTGCTAGGAGTGAATGACTGTGGCAAGGGCAGAGAGTGCATCTCAGGCACTCTCACTTAAAAGCCTTATCAGCCCAGAGTGTAGGATGCTGGTGACTGTTAGGGTAGGGAGAATATATATAGATGTGAACACTGTGCTCCCTGTTATCTTTAAAATAGAGTGGGTTTGACTATACTGATTTTACAAGTAGTATATTGCATCATTTATTTGGGAGTCCAACATTACTGCATGTACAATTTTTGAAAGTGAAAATACAGAGAGCTTCAGAGTGCTCTGCAAGCAAATTTCAGTAAATCAGTACATCCTCTGAGTATGACAAAACAGTTAAACTGTTGTTTCAAATTCTAGATCACACTGTTTTCATCGCTCTCTAATCTCATATTCTCCTTTAAATTATAAATTGCCCAAGCGGCTTGGACTAAGCCAAGGGAACTTTTGGGATGTATTTAATATGGGTTTATTAGCTTTACTGGAGGCTCAGGGTATGATTTGGTGTGTTGGAGATATACCTACATTCAATGATGCCTCCCCCAGGATTCATTCCCTTTTAATGAACAGTGAGAGACAGTGGCAGTGTGTGATGTACGTTTTAGCATGGCTGATGAGTGTCTGCAGTTAAAAAGTATGTCATTGTTATTTACTCTGTGTTATTTACACTGCAAGCCTCTCAGAGGCCCCAGCCCCATTGCACTAGGCAGTGTGAAAGTGCAGTTAGTATCTGTATTTTTTAGCTGCTTTTCCTGAGAATTAGAGGCAAAGGTAAGATTTGAAAGAAGTCAGGACTCCTTCGTCCTCCTCAGGTGCAGTTAATGTTCTGGGGCATGGCATTGGCCAATGTGTCATTGATGGTGGGGTGTTTATTGCAGGGATTCTTGGCATTCTAGGAATTGTAACCCTAATGGGCTCTTTGCTGACTTTGTCCTTGTGATCCCATTTTGCTGTTTGGCTCAGGAGAGGGGGCTACTAAGTGAATTCAATACTCATTAAAATCACTAAAGCCTACATGATGAAGGGAGAGTCTCTAGAACAAAGTGAATCTGAGCTCTGCGAAGCTGATTTTATTTAATAATAAGTTTAGATTTGAATGTTGTTATTGGAAGTTTGGTCTACTATGAGTAATGTACTTTTGTGTAGCTAAAATCATTCAGTTTAGTAAATTCTGAGGTGTATTATAGTTAAGAAATTGAGGACTTTGTGTAACAAAAATGCTACCCAAGGGGCATACAGGGTTTTATAAACATTCTCAGTTTTCTACCACTGTCATAGTGAGAGATGCTGACAGCAAAGGCCCATTAAAGCATCCTACTTTGGTTTTAATGCCAAAATAAGCCATCTTCCTAAGGCATGCTGAATGTAATTCAGTAAAGAACAGATACCTCAGAAGAATACAATTGCATCATAGCGCTTATTTAAAAAAACAACAAAGTTAGTGGGGTGGAATAGCATTTTATGTACTTGACAGAGTAATTATGTCTATTTAAGTAGATGCATAGGTTTTGTCTACGGTGGTAGAATTTTTAGGACTTTGTAAGTAATGATCCAAATTAATCAGTTGCTATGGCTCAGTATTCCTGAATATAGATTATCTTCAGGAACTGTAACAAATGAACCCCATATAAGACAGAGTTTCACTAAAGCATTTTCTGGTGTTCTTAGTTTTGTGTTGCTGATTTTAATTGACTCTAAGGCAAAGTTTAGCTTGAAATGAATTATTTCTAAATCATAGAATATTTAGACTAAAATTATATTGAATGTTGGAGCAAAACACCTTTATGGTGCTCTGCTTTACAGCATTGAAACCCACTAAGATTAGCAGCTATGAAAAATTTTAATTGAAGAGCTTGACTTGGTGAGTATTATAAATTTTATGTAAAAACCTTAAAAACTCTTATGTATTTCTTGCTCTCCATAGGTGCAGAGAGGACTTAATATCCAGATGTTCATACAAACTGAGTCTTTGCGCAATAGATTCAGTCCAAAGCTTTCTAAGATTAACCACACAGAAAAAGTTAAAAGTGACTTAGCTGCATCCTCTCCCCTTTCAGTGGAGGCCTGCTGTGCTGGGGAGACATAAAACCAACAACTGCTAAATTACTGTAGTGCTTTTAATGCTTTCTGCATTTAATAATAGGAACTGCTATCATAATGAGACACACCAAAACTCTACTTTTGCATGATCTCTCCTTCTTTTAATATTTTCTGAACTTTAAATATAAAGCTTTATTATGTCAAATTTTCCTGTTATATTTTTAACAATCTTCCTACTAACTAATTGAGCTTACCTGAAACCTAATCTTTTCCTACTCTGCTGTAAGAATTAGCCTCATTTCCTAAACACACTGAACTAGTGTTCTCTTTAATTGTTCTGCCTGTGATAAAATGGACTCTCTGAAATTCTGGAATAAGTATATGAGGGTGTAATTTAAAAGATTCTTGGAACCAGAGTTTAGAAAGGGAGTTTTATTGTGACCAGTGAAATTTATTTTCTCTTTAGTAAAGCATGACTTACCATGTCCTGTAGGCACAGAGTTTGTGGTGATTGCAGTGGGGCTGGCCCAGCCCCATGCCCATGGGCACAGCTGTGAGCAGCAGGTGAGCAGCACTGCCAGCAATGAGCCATGGAGTGCCCAGGGGCACTGAGCAACCACCAAAGGGAGCAGAGGGCACACAGGGGCAGGGCATCAGCATGAGGGGATAAAAGGTTGGGCTGAAGAACAGGAAGGGCAGATGCTTGCAGCCTTCTGAAGTGATCTGGTGTTACTCTGTGTGGGCTGAAGCTTTCTGAAATTGTGTGGTGATGCTCTGTGTATTGTGGCCATCTCAACTGTGACGTGTGCTGTGACATGCTGTGCCCTGGAGGGAGAGACAGGTACCCAGAGAGTGTTGAGCATGCTGTAGGTGAAAAGGCAGACCATCCCTGAACTTAAAATAGCATGTTGTATCTTCTAAGGGGGCAAAGGGAGAAAAATGAGGAAAGAAAAAAAATCAAAAACCAAAATAACCACCAAAACTCCCATGAAAAAGCTGTAATTCTCATGCAGACACAGCTAGAGGAAGGTGACTACCATGGGTCAGAGTGGAGTGAAAAGGTCAGGGATTGATGGATGCCTGTAACCCCAGTGCTGTTATCTGTGCCTCTGTTCATTGATGAATTGCATAGAAGACAGGCTTTCTCAGTTGTTACACTGCAGGTCTGTGGACATCTTCTATGGTAACCCTGCAATCTTTGTCCTTTCCATATAGCCCTCATTCTCAGAGATCTGCAGGACTGTCTGTGTGCCTGTACTTTCACATTTCACTGATCAACTGATAGCCTTTCAAAGATAAACCAGACTATTTCCCTAAGAACATTTTTCTTGCAACACAACAGGTATTTTACATACCTTAAAGATTGAAATCAATTTGTGTACATCTTTAATTATGACTCCTAAAATAGTGATGACTTGTATATCACAGTGAAAACCTCAATGCCAAAGGTTTATTGATTTTTGGTGTTGCTTGCTTATTAAAAATGCAAGAAAGAAATTGGCATTTCTTATCTTTTCGTTGTACACTTCCAGATAAGTGGAAACAGTTTAATCTTTGTTTCCTGTAACAAGGTATTGGATTCTGACAAAAGGGATGATTCTAGAAGCTTAAGCATCCCTTTCAAACAAACTCTTTTTTTGGTATCACAGATATTTTTTGTTTTTAAATCAATACAATACCCACTAAAAATAATAATACTTATAAAAATTAAATAGAACAGTAGGCATGCAAGCTCATGTATACAGCCACATATATGCATTTGCATATCAATGTACTCAAAGCCAACACTGACTATAGTTAGTTCATTTGCATTCACTTGAATATGTCCTCAGACTTTTGGACTGTGAATAATAAAATGCGCCCGAGCCACGCAGAACACAGAGATTAATGCAGACAGTGTCCTAATAATTTGCTCATCCCACTGAACGTTTTGGAGGTGTCCCTTTCCCTGTCAGGAATTGATTGCAGTGCTCATACCATCCCAGCTGGTGTGTCAGAGATGCACTCAGACCTGGCAGTCAGGCTGTTACACCACCAATGCAACACACATTGTCCTGCCAGAGGTCAGCCCTCATCTTCATTATCAACATCCTTATTTTTCCTTTAGTTAAGAGATTGATTCCTTTGACATTGTGGAGTGGAAGAAATATACTTCTTGCAGATCAATAGCGTGGCACTCTTTCTTTTCTTTCCTCAGACAGTCCTGGACAAAGCAGTTTTAAATTGCTTCTCTTACTGACTTAATGGATAAGGTAGAAAGAGCAGAAACCTATGTTTTTATTTTTTATTTATTTATTTTAATTGTCATCTGTATTTGGGCTGCCTACTTTCCATTAAGCTGCTTTAAAATCCCCCAGTAAGCATCAGTTTGGCCATTAGAGTCTTGCTGTTATAATTTTTCTGTCTTGTGTTGACATTACATTCCAGTAGTTTCAAAAACACCATCAGAACACCCCAGGTTCACAGGTGAAATTAATTTCAAAGTTGGACGGAGCACTGAATGCTATTAATGGAAAATTGATCCTGAGAGATAAAGCTCATTACCTGGGAATGCATAACTGGGGTATTACCTCAGCATAGGTCTCTCTGTCCTCTATAGGGGTAAAGTTAACAAAGACACAAGAATTTTTTATTTATATATTTTCTTTAGGAGGTCTTTTAGAGGAGATTGCAATGGACCTGTGTGCAAACTGTTAAAGAATCTGTTTAGTGTTTGAAGGAGGAAAAGAAGATCCACCCAGAATTTTCTCTAAGTATGAACTCACCCAATAAGTTGTGAAGTAAAAACTGAGTAAACAGCCAGTGTGGGGCCTGACTGGTGTGTAACTGCTACTCCTCTGGGGAGCAGATATCTGCTAGAAGAATTGGCATGACTTGGAGCAGAGGGCATCACTTTGAAATCTCAATTTGGACTACATAGTTCTGAGATTTAGATTGTGTGAGCAAGTTGCTGTTCTGCTGTGCTTCTCAGTCAGCATTTCTGCTGGGTGTGATTTTGTGGGTCTATCTTAACCTCATCCCAGATGCAATTGAGAAGTTCTTTTGTGTTGGGCCTGTCAGTCAGAAGATGCCATTGAATGCTAATACCTGCAAGGGTGTCCAAGCAGAACCAGTGTCTAACTGGAGTTGCTTTGTCTGGGATGCTCACACTAACAAAGGACGAGCCATTACAGCCTATTACAAGGGAAGGGATCTTTCCCATGTCCAGTAAGGGATGCAATTTGTTTAAGAACTCCAACAAAGTGTCCTAAGTGTGTTCTTAGGGCTGCCCTGTAGACTCTGGATGACTCCCCTGCTGTGCCCCTTGGTCTAATCTTCAGTTAAGTTATTAACATCATTTGTCTCACCTCTGCCCCAATCCTTTTTCTCTGGTTTACTTGGAAAAACAAAGCATCCTCCTACCCAAAGAAGGGTCTCTGTGGAATTATTTGATTTTAAATTTGCACTAACTTTTCCACAGAAGTCTTCTTCACACCTGGGAATTAAAACTTACTGATTCTGGTAAAAATAATTACACTTCTAGTGGTATTATCAATGTCGGCTATACATAGTGGTAATTCCTGCTGTAAATTGATGTACAGCAACCAGTGTACCTCTTGTCTCTTTTACATGAAAATCAAGTTGATAAAATTCAAAACTGGAAGATAGCAATTGCAGTAAGCTGTTCACCAGAGGTCCAGACTCTCCAAACAAGATGCCCTAGGCAGTCATGATAAATGTGGACTCTCTGCCTCTTTTTGCTCAGCAGGGTCATGTCCAAATCCTTTCACCTTTACATCACATTGCCTCTTGCTGCACTATTGCATCTTGCCCTTGTTTCTAGTTTGTTGCTGCCTTAGAGACTTCTGTTGTTCCTGACAGTAGAGAGGAACATTTATTAAGAGAGATTTATTTGGAAAGGTCAGACTCTACATTACCTCAGCATTAGGTTCAGTCTGCAGAATAATGATTTCATTTAGAACACTGAGGTTTTTCAGATTTATCACTTATTTTAAAATATGGCTTTGAGGAATCAAGCATATGTTCAAGTGTGGTAAATAAGTGAATCTCTGGTCAGCTGAGGGTTTCTGAAGCCCTAGAGTCTTAAATATTTTGTTAACTTATTTATATAAAATCTTGGTTTAATTAAAGAATCCTGAATACTTTTGATATTATAAAAACCGAGCACATCTCTCCAAAATACTTTCTGCTCCAGATTAGAATTCAGGTGGTTTCACATTTGCTGTTTCAGCAAGAGAAAGAATAATAAACATGTGATAGTCAGAAAATACTCATTCCTTATAACTGCTGATGTTAGTTTATTCATATAGAAATAATACCAACAAGCTTTGTTAATGTCTCTGTGTTTTGTGCTGCAATTCACTAGTGCTTCCCAATAAATTCAGTCAGAGCTGCTTCTTCAGACTCAGACTGAGACAGTAATAGAACTGCTGTAAAAGTCCAGGTTTTGAGGCCAGTGGTTTCAATTTTGGCTTCATTGACAAGGACCTCACTCTGTGTGTTATAGGGCTTTATGCTTGCATGATTTACTGAAGTACCTGTATTTAACAATACAGCCCACAGGAACTGTGGCTCTGCTTACTAACATCTGGAAATTCAGTTCTACACCAGACATGGTATGAACACAGATAGAAAAGACTTCTGCTTTAAGTGTTTTACAGGATACCACAGATTAGGATGTACAGGGACATAAAAAACAGTATTAACTGGCTGTATACTTATAAAACAAGTGACTTATGTACTGTTAAAACTTTTGTGGGCATCATAGTATGGTTTAAAGAGCTGTTTGGTGATGTGTAATGGAATAATATAATATATAATGTGGTGCCTATTTATGGGATATCTTTCCAGTGTTAGAGCAACTGGGGAGAAAGTTCTCTTTAAAAATGTAACAAGATATAAGATGCTGGGGTCATGGCCTAACCTTAGATGGGGCTTGACCTCCTGATATTCTGTGAGAGTCAAGCAAGGCAGACAGAGGGTTAGAAGGGCTTTGAACATGGAGATGAGCAGCTCATGTTTGAGGCAACAGGGAGAGGAGAAAGTGTCTAAAGAAACTGTTTTTCCTACAGACCCTTATGTTTGGAAAATTGTCTTTTCAGAGAGTAGTATGAAAGTTTGCTTAATTAAATACATATTTTGTAGAAAAGTTCTTCAAGGGTTTGATGTGCGCTGGATGTGAGGTACTAGAGCGAGGTTGGATGTCTGAGGAGCAGCCTGAGCCCCAAGAAGAGGATGAAGAAGCAATGCTGGGAAGTAAATAGATTGTAGATAGTTTGTTTTATGGGAGAGAGAAGGGAAGACATTAGAGGGGAGGAGGGTTTAAGGTCTCTCTCCTAATTGTGTGGGTAAGAGGAGAGGTCACAGGTGCAGCTCAGTCTTTTAGTTTAAGGAGGGGTAGATCTGGGCTATGGACAAGAATGGCATCATTCACCACTCAAACCTGGTGGTGTTTGTGCAGCAAACATTGGGGGCATGGGGGACAGAAGGCAAGAAAGCTGAGAGACTCTTGCTAAATTATTTAGAAAGGTGGAGGGTATGGAAGATGAGAGGTTTGAAGAATAAATATCAGAAGAGTTGAATCAGAAAACTGAAAGACAGGATTTGAGAGAGAACAATGTTTTGTGTATTTTATTCCTCTTTCTCCTTTTTTTTTTTTTACCTCTCTACTTATTTTGCACACTGTTGTCAGCTCTCTTTTTCAGTATTTGCTTCTTGCTTAAAATTGTGTCTGCTGCCTGTTCTTTTCTTCAGTCAGGACATATTGTCCCCAGGTTTTCCTTTTTTCTGCATTTATTTTCCACCCTGCATCCTTTCTTCACTACCTTCTTAGCCCGTATTTTTTCAACAGCAAATCCAAGTTTTTTTACTCATTTCAGAGTTCTCCAGCATACTTGCTTCCTTTGTCTACCTGTGTGTATTTGACCAATACTTGGCTTCCTTCCTCTTTGGCAGTGTCTGTATTTGATTTAACATCTCAAAGGCTTCTTTCTTACTGTCTCATGAGCATGGAGAGTCCTTCCAAGGCTGATGGATAACTTAATCTCTTCTTTTCCCTCTGCTATTACCCATAAGCAGCACAGAAATTGCCTACTGAAAATAGCCTTCTGCCTTCATTTTTGTAGCAGTTATGGGATGCTGGAGATGGGATGTCTGCTTCAATCCCATCTGAGGGTACTAAAATGAAAGCTAAAAAACAGTTGTAGAACTATTCGAATTTCTGTATGAAAAGCTTGCTTCTTCACTATTTTAAACTGCTTAGTCTTATTTTTCTCTGTTCAAAGTGAAAGCAAAACCATAACATAAAGGAGCTATTCAGGATTGAAGTTGATGGAAAAATTGGGCATGAAACTAAGAAGTCCAGCTGCCCTTAGTATTAGCACTTAACAGAATGTGTCATTTTGTCAGTGGCTGAAGGAAATATTTTAATAAAAAATCATCAAGGAGATGCACATAACATGTGAATGATAGTTGAAAATTGCTTGTTTTGAGACTGACCCTTGAAACCTTAATAAAGACAGTGCAGGGTTTTCTATTCCAGCTGGGATTTTATACCCCTCCCACCACAGGGGTGTTTGGATCTCTGCTTTGCTGAAGTCCTGCAGTATGATTTACAGAGATTAAATAGATTTCACCACACCTGCATTATTTACAGTATATTATGCTTAGATCAAGTCTAACACAAAAAGTGACTTGCCAAAAGCAAGATAGAGATCAATGATTTAGCTGAAAGATAAAATTCAGGAAGCCTCATTGCCAGATTGCTCTCTACCCACTAGACACTACTTACTCCATAAATATGTGATCAAAAGATTGCTCTAATGCGTGTCTCTACTTTAAAAATAAATAAATAAATTAACCAAAAGGAACCCTGGGAAAAAAAAAAATCAATCTTCTTGGAACCATTTAATAACAGTGGGGTGACAATTTTTTAATTGTAAATCAAAATGAATGAGCGTGTGACTCGCGATCTGTGTCAGATCTGTTTTCATTCCTGACACGTGACCTGTCACAAGTGACATATTTAGGGGACAGTCCAATGAAGTCACCAGTTATTTATGGGAACCTGTGAACTCTGATCAAAGAGGAAAACTGTTGTCCAAATAGGCACTGAAATGAACACAGAGTCTGACAGTCTGTTTTATGCTGCCACCTACCATTTAACCAGCCTGAGCACTGCCTGGGTTTAGCGTCTGTTCTCTTCTTTCCCTCTACATCAAGTGTCTCTGTAAGCAAGAAAACCAACCTGGGATCCAAAAATAAGAGGCACTTGTGCTTATGAACAGTTTTCTATCAGAAAATTCAATCAAGGTTCTTTTAATCAAAACATTCATCTCTCAGACACCTATCACAAACTTAGAGCAAACCTGGCTGACATTCCTTCTGTTCAGTCATTCTAAAAATGATTCTGAAAAGCTATCAGTGAAAGGTCATTGTGAGGAGAGGCAGCACAAATGCTGAGAAACAGTTCTAAACTTGATGAACTTGATATATTTTGTTGATCTCCCTCTGTGAGTTCAGTCCTTTGGGGAGGCAATGAAATAGATTTGGGCAATGCCAATCAATAGAGTGAAAATCACTGTAAAACATAGGCTGTAGATCTAACAATGAGAGTTATACACTTGTACTCAAAACCAGGTCTGCGATGGTTTTTACTTAAGGGAACTGCAAAACTGTAGATGGCAAGATCTAGAAAGAAAAGAGCTGCATTTCTTCTTGTTTAGGTGGCAGAGGAGTTGATTGTAGATTGCAGGGAACTTATCCTAGACCACAGTAGCAATGAAATCATTCAGATTCCAAGCTGCTGGTTTGCTGCTGAATGGAAGCAGAAAAGACAGGGATATCAGTTCTCAGTATTTTGAGGCCATTATTTGGGCTTTAATTACAGTCAACACCTTCAACAGGCTCTAAAACATTCATTACAGCTCATGGCCCTGCTCTGTTCACTGGAATGTCTGCAGCCACTTTTAATATGTTGACCTTCACAGTTGCAAGGTCCAGTTTAAGTGAAGATGGGATCTCTCCCCTCAGCTTTTTTTTCTCTTGTGCAATTTTGATTTTTCTTACATGAGAAGTGTTTCTCACCTTCCTTTGCCATAATTTTTCATTTTAATATTCTATGACCTTTACCAATGAAGACTTTTCCCAAATCTTTTTTTTCCAGGCTAAGATTGTGCTGGCATAACAAAATGATCTCCTGTCAGTGACTTGATCCAGGATACATTTGCTCTCATCATTCCTGGACATGGTGTTAATTAGATTTCTCTGAAGCCTATCTTGCAGCAGATGTTTTAGGCTTACCCTTTACCATGTATTTGAGAGGTCAGAGACAAACTTTCCTAGGAACAGGGCTGTTTGTTGTGTCATGGAGATAGAGTTTGTTGGCTTTTTAGGCATTTTATTTCAAGATCAATGAAACACTGATGTTTAGGTGCAGCATCCAGCAATTCATCTCTACCATTAATAGCATGGTGCAGGGATATTGTAAAGCTCTCACTGTTTGATGGAAAGGATACAAATTAGGGTTTTTTCCTTTTTCTTGTGTAGCAATAAACATCTGTGGGTCATCAAGTGTTGTTTACAGCCAGGAAATGTAATGTCTGGGGCACTCAGTGCTGCCTAAATGAATATTTCAAGTTCACGTGCTCCCAAGTTTTTGTACACTATTTTGAGCAGTTTCTGATGCCAGAGCCTTGTGTTGAGGTTGATGCAGCACTGCCCTTGTTGCTGTTCTCTTCTCTCTAGTGAGATGCCAAACTCACCCAATGAGTAGAAGGTGCAAAAATAAATTGGGACATGGTAAGGACAGAGGAAAATATTACATGCTGAGTGTGAATGAATTAACAAAATCTAAGTAAGCTGGCTGCAGTCAGGTCTTTGCTCCACCTTGGTTACAGGCTTCTCTGAAGCTGTTCTGGCAGAGCCAACAGCCCTTTTTTGCTGCTGGGCAGGGATAGCAGGGAAGTTTATGCCAGAAAGCCACTTGTGTCTGACTGCAGATGGCTTCTGGTCAGAGATCCTTGAGGCCACACTCTGTACTACTAAATAAACTCTGTCCTGCTTAATGAAATGGGGACCTCAATGTGATCCTGACATCAGCTGGCACAGGTTTGCTGTGTCTGCCCTATGTAGTGCTTGACCTGTTCCCATTAGAGATGGATGGGGGCACCAGCCTTGGGAAGGATTTTCACCTAAACCTGCTGCCCTTTGCCTTGCCTCCTTTTCTCTTCCTAATGGTTAAGCTTCCAAAATGTGGATGATAATGATTGCTGATCCCTCCCACGTGGCCATATCTTACCATGCATCATTTGCAGGAGTCACTCCATGACCATCCCCTCTTTGCTCTGGGCAGTGCTGGCACTCCCTGGTTGTGTTCACCCCTCACTCATGGTTTGGCTGCTGCAGCACAGAGCCCTGATGTGCAGATCTGGCAGTGGAATAAGCATTGCCTGGCAGTGCTGCTCTGACAGCTCCAGAGGCTCTGCTAACCCAAGGGGAAAGGACACAGAGGGTTGGCATGAGAGTCCTGCAGCACTACAGACTCAGCTGCTTCTTTTTGTGTTTGGAAAACAGTGCTGGGGATGGTGCTGTGACAAATTCATAGGTTTAAGGACAGAGGGCAGCCTTCTTCAGGAGAGAGTTGATTTACACCACCAGACAAACGTTCCAATTTTGTTCTTTAATATGTAAAAATATTATTTTGCTTAATAGGTAGCAATAAGGTTATTTTGTCACTTTCTGCCTTTCTTTGTAAAGAGACAAAGTGGTGCCTTTTTTTTCCAGAGAAGTTAGTGATATTGTGAATAATGTCTCAAAAGCCCCTTTTTTTTGGTGCAGCATTTCTTGTTTATAACTTCTGTTTACTGTAAGAGTGCAGAGAAAGAAAAGGAAAGAAACAGGGATCAGGGGAAAGGAAAAGACAGCCATGAACACCATTCTATTTACACTTAACAATGTTGCAATTGCCAGTCTTAACATATTGCTGTGGTAGTCTGCTACTGCAGACATTTCTTCTTCTTCTCTTTGATGATAATGAAAATGAAAGAGTATTTCACCTTGAAAGCTTTACTTCTGCAATGGGATTTCAATCATGGTGCATTTGTCCAAAAACAACCAATCCTTGAGATGAATAAAAGGTTTGACAGCTGCACATCAGTAAGCTCTTGTGACCTATTTTCCTGTGCTCCTACCTGCATTATATTGTGAGAGCAGGCTGTACTGAATGTGTGATTATTGCTACATATATAATGTGGTCCACCCAGAATCACAAATAATGGGTTATAAGAAAAAGTACATTGTCTGGGGGAATCTAAAGAATAAAATTATTTAAAAAAAGGGAAATTACTGTCAGTCAACTTGTAAGTCTACTCAAATAATTTTAAATTAGCTCAAGAAATTATTTTTTTAATGGCTTGCTCTGTCTTGGAAGAAAGGAAAAAACTGGCAACTAGCTCTCACACCAAGCCCCTACAGCAGAATATACACCTTGAGAAAGTAGCATGTGTAGTATAATTTATTAGTGTACAAGTTGCCCATAATATGTGAGAAATCCTCTGTGTAACTTGTTAGTGATATGAAGATTTTGAATTTTTCCTGAGTACTGGTATTACTTTTGATTTGCTATTGGTGTCATCTCCTACAGTGTAAAGGTACAGCTACACTCTAAGGCTGGGGTGCACAGTCAAGCTGAATTGACAAAATCCCATAGCAAAGCAGCAGTGTACATCCACGTGTAATCCACAGGATCCACAGCTCCCTGTGTAATCACTGGGGAACACACAGGCACTTCTCAAGCTTCTGAGCATGCAAACAGCAGATTGATTACAGCATCAGTAGTGCCATGTCTTTTCCCATCAATGGTTCCTGGAAAGTGTGGTCTCCATAAGCTGCTGTTTTGACTGACAGTGAATAAATTCATGACTAAGCAAAGTGAGGACAGACTTTGGGTGCGCTGGTTTCTGCCAAACAGTTCAAATTTAGCACAACTTTAAGCATCAGTCCACAGTCTTCAGTGAGACAACCCTAAGCATCCATGGAGCATGGCACTGGCTCTGCATGTACAGGAGGAGGTGTGAGTTGTGGATGGAGCTGGATCAGTCATAACCCAGGATGAGCTGCTCTGTTCTGCAAGGCTGTGCAGTCATCACTGACAAACCCAGAGTTATCCCTGACTGCCAGAAGTGGGCATGTGGAAAAGCCCTTCCTCTGACACTGAAAGAAAAAGGCAGGAATGGTCTTTGCCTGTAGGAGATGAAAAGATTCCCACTAAAAAGGGTTTCAATGAAATTACATGAGAACTTGTAAAGAACTTTCTATTCTAACAAAAAAGACAAAATCCCCATTTTGTTACTTTCTGTCAAGGGCTGTAACAAGGATTTCTTCAGGAATCATCAGTCACTTCCTAATGGAGAAAAAGGTAGTTATGCACTTCCCAGCTTCAGTTAGTTAAGAGGTTTGCACAAAAGAAGTGCCAGTTCTGTAAAGAGGTGCTATAGACAATTGCATAACAGTAGCTGAACTTCTTGTGACAGTTTGAAAGTGAGTTGGAACTTGCTGATTTATCATCAGTGGGATGGATAAAGGGAATGAAACAGCTTTGCAACCACTTCTGAATGCTCTTAAGGTTTGTGCCAAGAAATAGAACTTTGAACTTCAGGACAGAGTCCTAAGAAATAAGTGCATAGACTCAGCAGTAAATTCTAAACACAACAGGTCAGTTGTATAGAGAGGTTTGTTCTGAAGTTTCATTTTCTGAGGATGATTCCCTTCTCTCCAAAGTACAATATAATGCAAATGCCTGATGGTCACAGTGCTTGGCACTTTATTTCAGTATGTTTATTTTTCCCTTCCCACTGCCTTGGGAGTAAGTGCAAATCTCATTTAAGATGTTATTGTATATTATATATTAGTGATAGCAGGGGAATGATAAGAAGAAAACTGAAAGCTTTAAGAACCAAGAAGCTCTGGATAGCCTGGTGGGCATACAGTAAAGGCTAGTTAGTCCTGTCTGCAGTGCAGGAGTGTTGTCACTGCCAGAGACCACATTAAAATCTTGTCTCCTGGACCAGAGCAAGCTTCTGAAAGATTCAGAAGTGCCATCTTGTCATGCAGTGGATGGTAAAGTTCTGATTTACCATCTCTTTCCCCAAGGGTAGCGATAACTGGGAGAAAATTCTTATCAGAACAGATAAGAAAGGTTGCTGATTCAGACCCATTGCCTAGCCTGGCATGTACTAATATGCCCTGAACAGATATGTAAGTATTCTGAGAGGAAGAGACATTCAGTGAAGGGTTCATTCTATTAATTCCATGTATTCACATTGCAGAGCCCCCAAACTGTCAGACTGTTTCTGTGCAAGGAATGAGGCATCAGTTTTGGAAGGGAATTACGGAGCTATCAGATGTCATGGAACACCTAGAGAGAACATTGCTGAAATGTGAAGCTGAGAATTGGAAGTTAATTACTGTTAAGAGAGACTCTAGGGTTGCCAACAGGTGTCCTTCATTGAATCCTGTGCAGAGCACAGATGCTAAATGTGTTCAGTTTGAAAAAAAAAAGGATATAAAATAACTCAGATTACTTGGGACCTCAAATTCTGGCAAGTTTCAAGGTGACTTTCATTCCTAAATCTCTTACCTGCAATGAGAGATAGGTGCACTTTGGGGCTTCCTAAATGTAAAATTGTGCATTTGAAATAGAGAGATTACTTGGAAAAGAAAGTGGACTTTGTGCACTGTTCAAAAATAATTTAAAACTCTTGATAAAAGAATAATAAAAGCCACTAAGGGAACATTAGGATGGTGATACCTCTGGAAGCTGCTGCTTCACAGGTTGCCCAACACACAGGTTAAAATTAAGCCCTAGATAGCATCATAAGTACATTACCTAAGGTGATTGTGAATAAGTAATTTTCATATTGATGGCTTTCTTGATGCATTAGTGAAAAGATGATTTACCCCTCTAATGGGGACATCACTTAAATTACCCCAGAACTGCTAGGTTGTTATAAAAGTAAAGCAGGTTGTTAATAAAAAAGTAAAAAAAGTAAAGCAGGTTGTTAATAAAACTATTGTATGCTAACAACATTCCTGTTGGGTAAATAATGAATTTTATATTCACAACTGTTGTTCACAAGAAGGGAGCCAACCTATTATTGTTATAATAAGGTTATTTATATACTAGAACCTGTCTGGTGTATCAGAAAATGCCTGAGAGCTTCAGCAGGGACAGCGATGTCCAAATGACAGACAGTAGGCTGGGTGGTCTTTTGTGACTTGTGAATATGTTGCAGTCTGGAATTTCAGCTTCTTGCTTGCTAGCTAAGTTCTCTAATGTGAGAACAAAACTTCAGTTCTGGAGCTGCACATCTTAAAGGTCTGTGAGGTTTGAGTAGTTCTGCTCTGTAGCCATTACATCAAAAACCCCTCACAGAGAAATCTAACACTTGCTTGCATGTTTACTTAGAAATTGTTTTTGTCAATAATCAAAGAAATGAAAATGTGTTGTCCTAATTGGAAATTTTTATGTAGTTTACACACACACATGCATCCTGCTGCTAGCAAACAGACACAAAGAAGGTAAAATTGTTCCTTGAGAAAAGGCTGTTTGCACATAGGAAGTGTAAAATATAAACTACTTCAATCTCACAAAGCTATCTTTTGTAGAAGCTGTAGTAAGGATATAAAGAATAAACAGAAAGGATTAGATAAGCTGGCTGGTCTTTTGAAGAAATACTTTCTCAGTTATTGTAGTACTTGATATTTTGTGAATGTTTCCTGAAATGGTACATTTCTTGACTTTGGAGAGACCACTAAATATGAAATATCAAAAGTGGCTTCTACAGAGAACCTCTTTTCAGGGAGGGCATAATACCAGTCTTTGGCAGAGTAAGTTGTCTTTTATGTTTTCTTCTGTAGCTTAGTAGGGAATTTTGTAAACCCAGATTCACTAGTCCCATGTGGTATTATTGTCACAGGAGCTCAGCTTTGCATTCAGTAGAGTTCACATGAGTTTTTCAGTAAACATAATGGGTTCATGTTTTCTTAGAATGTTAGTGAGTGACATTTCAAATGGGCAAAATAGGCAGCTGAACTGCATGAAAAGTAACTTCAGGTGTAAAGCAGTGTTTTGTCAGGTGTTAAGGACTGTAGGAAGATGTTCTGTGCTGGGTTTTGTTCTGTCCTAACCCCTGCACTGCACCTGGCACTGTGGTGTTTGGATCCTACCAGCAGTGCACCAGGTGACATGTGCTTGTTCTCCCACATACAAAATTTACCCAGGGGAACGCCTTATTTGGAAAGGACATGTGTGCATCTCTTGGAGAAGATGAGGTCAAAACCCTCTCATGTTCACCTGACGTGGTGCACACAGGTCCCTGGGCCTCTGGGGGATCTCTCACAGCTGTGAGCTGGACTCCCCACAGCTGGCTGGTGCCTGTTGCAGTGTGCTCTGTGCAGGATCCACACAGCTTCATCCAGCTACATTTCACTGCAGCCAAATATCCTGTTAGTCTCAAGTGCCTCTTTTAGAAATGGATGAAGCATTTAAAAGCGTAGTGTCCATCATTTCCAGAGGAGATGCATTCTAATGGAGCACTCCACAGTGCAAATGAATCCATTCCAGTGAAAAAAGAACTCTTAATATTTCATTATTAGTATAAATAAATATTGGGGAAATCAGGCTGCAAGAGAAACTGAGTAAGGTTGCTGCAGAGCAGAGCTGATTTGATAAATAAGATACAAACAAGTGTGAAAGCTTTGGTTTGGTTCAAGTGTGTAACTGTTTGACACTCTCAGCTCAGATATGTGTCACAGGAGCTCACACTGACCTGTTTATTAAAAATGCTAATGTTTTAAACTGATGATTAAGTGTTAAATTAATGTTTGTTATTGATTAAATCAAATATTTATGGTACACTATCACACAGAACAGTTAATGCATTTATTATCTCTTTTCCTCATTGCAGCTCATTTATACAGAACAGACTGCTGCTTTTGTGATTTTCAGGACATCTGATGCACTCCTGGTAAGCAAGTTATTATTAATTTCCAAGTATAAATGTACTTTTGACTTTTAAGCTGGATCTTGTTCACATCTTTTAATGTGTTATTCCATTTTTTTCTAGTGTAGCTGTACTCATAATTGCTTTCTAAGAGGAAAAACAGATGAATTTTTGCCTCACAAAGCTCTCTGCTTCTCACCACTAGAAATTGAACATGCTTCAAAAAAGATGTATCTGTTATGCCCCATTACATTATTATTACCAAGTTTGCTTTTTTGATTGCTTATTGCATTCTGTCCCTCTGCCTCTAGTGCAGCTCAGAGATCTCCTTGGAGTCCACGTGTTTGTTGAGCCAGGATATTTCAGAGATCAGTCTTCCTTTAATGATGATCTTTCAATTTCATTTTGCTGTTTACATGCAATACAGTGAAGCCATTTTGGGTTTAAAGATCCTTCAGAAGAAACATGATCCTATAAACAGTGTTATGTGTCTGAGTCACTTGGCTTGAGACTGTGGCACTGCTCCCAAAAGTGATCAGGGCTAGAGATCTTGATGCTCTTAGAACCACTGTCTAAATTATCCAGCCTCACTGAAGTCACAGCGCCAAAGAAAAGGGAACTTAAGGTTCTTGGGATTTGATTTTGTTAGTATTCTAAGCTGGGAATATGAATGGGCTGGAGTGATTTCTCTTAAAGCAGTGTGACTGAGGAATTCTCCAAGGTAGGCTGGAGAAAAAGGCAGCAGCGCCTCCTTTGTTTGGTTTCCATTGCAGTCTGGGTAGATGTCCAGCAGAGGATGAAAGCTCTACCATGTTTGCTCCTTTGTTTTCTCAAAAAATTCAATGAAACATTGTTTCCTTTAGAAATCAATGATAATTGGGTACTTAATACTTTTAGGCATCTCTAAAAATCCCAGTGTCATACTGGGGGGTCTATAGGTGCATATTTCATCAGTGTGTCTTGAACATATCAAGATGTTTGTGGGATAAATAAATAGAAATTACTCTGTATTATGCTACATGCATTTTTAAACGTTGCAAATAATTTCTTGGTTGCTCAGCAATGAATGTGACTTCTGTGTGCTCTGTTACATTGTTTTTAAGATCACAGGTAATAATTTTTTTTCAATGTTACTATGTAACCTCAGAAGTTAATTACTTGAGATAGCTGGATTATTTTTACTTATCTTCATTCAGCTGGGATTACATACAATTTGAATGTAGCACCATGGTAGGAGTCCACTTCAGATACAGTCAATTATATAAGTCTATCAGCAGCTATTTTATTATGGGAACAACAGAGACAGAAGGCTTGTGTTCTGTGATGAATGTAGATTAGAAAGAGGTCACCCTGACATACATAATTAGTTTCAGAATTTTAAATTAATAGGTAGTGTGCCCCCAAGGCATCCATACATTCAGGCTGAGGCTGCAGGATATCTGGTCCAGCTCCTGCCTGCTTTTGTCAGCAATGACATGGCTTAATGCACTGCTTGTATAACAGCAGAAGATGTTATGGCAGGGCTAAATCATTGTAAAAACAACATTTGCATAATACTCTGGTCATAGTACATATATTTCCCTTTGGAAACATTTGCACTGTGAAATTATTAAGCAGATTTCCAGGAGATGGTTGGCTCAGCCTGGTGTGTCTTCAGGTGCTTTATGAGAGCTAAGCAGATGCTTAAGCAAGTTTCTGCCAACAGCTGATGGAGGGGATCTAGAGGTGTATGAAATTGTGGGCTTGGGCTGTTTTGTGAGCAGCACTGGCTTCAAGTGACTGAAATGAAGGTGAATGAAAGGCAGGACCCAACAAGAGCTGAATTAGAGCATAGAGTTCAAGCTTCTGTCCCAAACTTTAACAAACCAAACCTGAGAATTCCATTTCTGAGGAACTCTGCTGGTAACTCCATTTCTGACAGTGGATAAATCATTTAAGGTTTCTATCTGCCACTGGCAAGTGGTTATAGGCAGGATCCCACATCCTTTCCCTTTCTGGTTTATAAACTTAAATAAAATACCTAAATTTCTCGAACTTTTTGAGCTGCTTTGGGTTTCAATTTGGGTTACAAATTAATCTTAGATATTCCAAGAGTTAAAATTCTGAGTAGCACATGAAATCTACTAGCATGTGACAGTTTTAAATTAATGTGACACAGATTATTTTGATTCAGGAATCAAACTGGAAAAATAAAGTAATTCAGTATTTCTCAAAAATTGAGACAACGTGTGCATAAACTTCAAGGGATTGAAACTACTGAATTGTAGTAATACTAGAGAAAGGAAACTAGGAAAGGATTTTTAATTCTGTGGCTTTTTTGTATTGTTGATGTTTGTAATCAAATACCTCATAATCCTAATGAAAAATGTCTCAGGTACCTTTCTACATCACAGCAAGCTTTAGTTGACATGCAAAATATTAGTAGTTATTGTACATTTTTAGATATTTTTAGGTGTTATATGAGTGATACTGTTCTAAAATATAGAGTCCAGAAATCTGCAGGTGAAGACAATTGGTAGTGTTAATTTGCTGTCTCTCTGTGAAATTATTTGTCAGTGGCCCTTATGAAGCCATTGGCAGGTGGAGTTGGGTTAATGGAAACTGATAGACACATCCACAACTACTCAACTGTTTTGTTTTCTTTTTTTTAATTGGACATAATACTGTTGAAATAAAGTCACAAAACAATGGTTTCCTACTTATACTGAAATGCTGTAATAAGACCAATTTTTTATTTTACAATTAGCTGTTTTATGGGAAAGAAATACTGGAAGAATCCCCTGATATTTATTTGGAAAGTAGAAGACATGGATCCTGTGACAGCACTCTATGATGATGTATTTACTTCCCTTATTATGGCAAATGATTGATGGATTGCAAATGGAATCATTTTGTCTTGTGGGAACTGATGTAGCTGAGTGATTTTCACACAGTAGTGGTTTTGTTGAGTTCCTGTCTGTCCTTCCCTGTGGTCAGCTCAGATTACCTTTCTATGAAAAAGTACTTGATTTCCTGTCTTTCTGTGACTATTTCTCTGAATGCTTCCCAGAGCTGTTTTCACATTTTATGTCCCTTCTCTGTGCTGTCCTATAGTTTGGCAGTGAGGGCAATGCAAGTTTTCCTCTTTGGTTCCTCTTTAGAACCCTTTCTTTGAATTTCTGCTTCTAAATATTTCTATCTACTGATAGTGGTATTCCACAGTTCCCACAGAAAAGTTAATTTCATCCCTAGGGGATATTAAATTCCATGGATGAGAACATGTGAGAGGAACAGAGAAAAGAATGGACAAACTCGGAAAGATATTTATTTATACTCCATATGAGGAAAACACAGGGAATCTGTAATTGGCACAGGCAGAAGCACATCCCATAAAAGTGAGTGGACCTCCAGCAACACTCATATTGGTTTCAGTGTATGCAGTTTAAAAAGATAAATAATAACAGAACTCTGAAGACATTGTCTTGAATTCAGAGAGATATTTCTGTAATCATCTCCTGAAGATAAGTTTTGAGAAGTTCAGTTTTATGCTCTATACACAGCATTTTTTTTCTTCCTCACTATGAAGTAAGAATATGTAGAGGCAACTAAAGGCACTTCTTCCAAAATGGGTTAGAATGAGGAACTGAAATATAAAGTTCATTTCAGACTTTGACAAATTGAAACTGCCATAATTTTTCTTTAATATTCTTTAAAAAAAAGTGTGACAGGAAAAATTGTATAAAATTATAAAAAAAACTGTGAAGTGTAATAGACCTTATTAATACATCACTGCTATTGTGGTAGTAGGGGAAAAGGCTGCATTTCTTAGTGTTGCTGCTGTAGGTATGCATTTTTAATTTCAGTCACAATTTCCCGCTGTTCCAAACATGCCATATAATCTGCAGGGATCTGGGGAATTAATTAGGTACATTTCATTTCTCCTCTAACTAATCCCCTCAATTCTCTTACTTTAGGGAGCTGAGCACACCAACGACTGATAAACCACAAGGGCCTTATTTACTTTACAGAAGGTTCTGCTAATCCCAGTGAGACACTGGCTGTGCTTAAATTTTCTCCATTTAGTCCTTGGCATGGTGGCATTTCAATGTGACTCTTCAAATCAAAAGCATTGTTGCACTTGGAAAAAGCAAATGAGGGTAGATTAATGAGAGTAAAGACCATAACAGTTTAACAATAAACCTTTTCTATAGCCTCAGAAAGGACACAAAACAAAATCTGTGATAAGCAGAATGAACTGTCCACTCCAAAATATTCCACAGAAATATCCTCATATTTTCTGAACGTGGTTACAGATTGCTAAACTGACTTTGTTTCAGTCTGGTTTTAAACTGCTCTTTAGTTTCTGATTGTCTTTTGTTGTCAGAGAATTGAAGAAGTGGTGGATCTGACTGGTGTAACTGCTGGTGCTGAGCTGTGTCACAGCAAACTCAGCTCTTTGTGTCCAGCACACTGAAGGTGGGAGAGCAGGCTCACACTCAGCTCTGCCTGTTCAGGGGCCAGGGAAGGGAGAGGGAGGCATTTGGGAATGGACACTCAAGGAGGCAGGGGCTCAGAGTCTGACTCTGTCTGACTCACCTGGGGCAGTTTCTTCATGGCTGTGAACTGGAGCTGTTTGATTTGGGGGAGGGCGAGCTGGCTGAATAATCCCATTGATTTTGTTGAGTGTTGATTTACTGTGTTATATTTTAATCATTTCAGGACAGGGATTATTGAGGAACTATGTGTATAGAAACTGTAAATCCATTCTGAGGTTTTCTGTCTTGGTTTGGTTTTTTTTAATGCCTGTTTTTGTGGTTTTGAAAGGCTACAAAAGAAACAAAATAGAATATTTTCATTTTTTGCCTATGATTGATGACAAGAACAAGCATGCAGTGTATCCTAGCTTTTTCTGAGTGTTCCACAGTGGTAGGATGACTACAGAATAAGGCCAGTCCTTGCCAATACAGTCCCTCATCTTTTACCATCACTGGTGCTGTGTTCAGTTCAGGTCAACAGTGTTGTCTGTTGGGTCATTTTATTTATTTGTTCTTACATCTGTTGTGTCATTTATTAGGATAGAATCCCAGCTTTCTTTACTGCAGGAAATAAACATTGGCTTAAGATGCACACGTAGTTGTATGAGGAGAGAGAGAATAAAATCTCCAAAATATTTTTCTTGGAAGACTCCTTGCAACAGGGAAAAGTACATTCATAGTAATTCCTCTAGGCCATTTCTTCCAAGATTTTACCACTATAATTGTGAAATTCTAGGAGACTCTTTAACAGCTCTGAAGCATTAATATATTCACTTTCATCATTAGAGTGAAACACAACAAATTTTTAGCAGTGAAGTCTTCACGTTAGGTTGTTATAGGAGACACAACTTAAAAAGAAAGATTTGTAAGCAGTTGTCTCTCTTTTCATAATTTCTGACATTACATATCCAGAATAGTTTGCCTAATAAATGTGCAATACTTGGAGTGTTGATGATGGCTCTGAAGGTTGTGTGAGGCTCCTTTGTCAAAGCTGGAGTCTCATTCTTAAGTCAATTGACTGGTTCTCCACAAATGAACCAAAGAGCCTGCATAGCATCTCTTCTCTATATTGATCTTTCCACAGAGCTCAAAAGAGCATCTTCATCCTGTGGCTCATTAATGTGGCAATTCTGAGAGGTTTATCTGGAGAGAGTAATGATGTCATCTGCTGTGCTGTAAAACCACCAGTTCAATATTCCACATTTGAAAAAATAGCTTCTCATTGCCTTCTCTTACCTCAAGTAAGATCAGAGCTAATTAGGCTTTGCTAATTTCCTTTGTTTTATTAGTTAAATAGAATAGTTCAAGTGTACCATCTTCTCTGTTAGTACTATGCCTATGCTATTAGGCAACTGTAAAAGTTCTGAGATTTAGAGTGATCAGCTAGCATTCAATAGGCTAAGATCCAAATAAATCTGCTGGTTTATGGTGCTTTCAGTGATATTCTGTTCAGTTCACTTTAATTCAAGTAAGCAGCCAGACATCTTTGAAAAAGTCAACTGCTGTGCTGGGAAAACTGGAGTATCTCCAGGTCTGCAGCAAACTGCACAGCACGTCATGGCTGGGACCCTTCTGAGCATCACAGAACAGTGCTTGTTCTGCCATCCAGGGCTGGCAGTGACCTTCAGAAGTCTCTGCTCATGGTCCCAGTTGAAGTGCTGGAGGTAAAAACCGGGAGCAGACCCTTTGTGCAAGGCCCCAGTTGGAGGCTGTGTTGGTGGCATGTGCACAGAGATGTAAAGGGACCACCCCCTGCCTGTTCATAATGGAGTTTTGTCACCTAGCTACCTAAATCTTCAGTGAAAATTCTAGTTCTGAATTCTCCTCTTCCACCAAGATATTACATTACACAGTAATAAATGCAGCTCTGAATAAGGGATTTTCCCCTCACATTGTTACCAAGAACCATTGTTAGCATGTCAGAAGGTGTCTGACACAAAAACAATGGAAAGAAAAGAAACTGCCAGGAGTGTTGTGACCATATTGATTACTTGGAGCTTATCTTCCCTTTATGTTCTCTCCTGTCTAAAGTAATGCTATTCTTTTTCCTATGAGTTGAGTAAAAGCAGTTTAGCAGTTATGTACTGGAAACCCAATAAGAAAAAAAAAATCCTCTTTTTAGCTGTAATAATCTAGTTCTCTGAGGTAAAACACATGCTTCTTCAATGATAGTCTCATTTAATACCATAATAAAAAAAAAAAAAACAACATTTCAGAGCAATAATCTATTTAATTTCACTGGCTTTGGATGAAGCCTTTATTTTTCAGATGAAAATGTAGGTGCCTGGGGGAATACCTTTGCATCATTGATGTTGGTTTACTTAACTGTCAAAACAAGCTTTTTTTTATGAAGGACTGATATTAATGCTGCTATTTATACTGCTGCTCAAATTTTTTTCAGCTTTATTACTGTAATATGTACAAGTTATTTATAAAGATTTCTCTAGCAGTAAATCTACTTGCATAGAAGATTTACCCAACTCTTCTTCCTCCTTGAACTTCATGATGAAAAACAATTTACAATGCAGAATCCCCAATCCCTGAGTACCCCCTCATCCCCATCAGTGTCAGTAGTTTACAGTTTCAGGATTTCAGTGTTCATGCCAAAATCTGATCATTATTGGCTTGTGTTTAGGCTGAGAAATTGGGCTTTGTAATTCAGAATTGGGTGGCTGAGAGCTCTGAAAAAACACTTGGCTTTCTAAATTGCGAGACTTATCTGTGTTATTTAAAATAAAGTTTCCCTGGAACACCATCTGAGTTGCTTAAAATTACACTTTGGCATTTCTCTTCAGCAAGAATTCTTCATGTCCAAGTAGTGAAAGTGTTTTGGAATTTACAACTTTCTTTTGATTAGGAATTCTAATAGTTTTGAAAAATTGAAAGAACCACTTTCAATTTTACCATCTAGGGTGATAAACCTCCATGTTCTTATGGGGTTAAAACTACTCCATGTCCTCAGCTGCTTCACTCCTACAAGGAGATAACATTCTGTAAATGTTCATAGCTTTCAAATCAGACTAAAACTCACAATTCAGTGTAAATAGATGAGTTCAGTGATCAAGGTGGCACTTCATGTGATTGTTATAAATAAGAAATTAAGCCTGCTTCGCCCTGGTACAAGAAGGTGAGCTTTGAGGGTCATGAAAATACTGTCAGGTCTCCTTATCTGGTTTTGCACTCTTTGTGTAGTACCAGAAGCAAGTTGTGTCTCTGTCAGTAATCCTCTTTGCCCAAATACACCTCTGTAATGCCTCTGTGATTCTGTAGTGCACAACCACAACATCTTTATTCAGATGTTGAACAGTTTCTTTTTCTCACCTTGAAGTTTCAAGAATGCACATATATACTTCCTGTTTTAAAATCCCAGATATAAACAACAAAGCATGAAGCATAATTTAAAGAATTATACAGATCATTAAATTCTCTAGACATGTCTGAAATTTTCTGGCTGAAACATGAGAAACTTAAAACATTTAGTAAATTTAATTCTTCCGTCTTGTAGAAGGTAGCAATCTTATCATGAGGCATTTCCTAAAGATTAATAAACAAATGGAGTTAATGATGCTGGGCTGTATTTTGGGATCTCAGCTCCTCCCAAGAGGTCATTAATTCCCAGGAAGCCTACTGCCTGTCATTGCTTAATTAGACCATTAGGATACTGCATGTTGATTGCAGTATTACAAAAGGGAGAAGATGATCAAATGCTTATGAGGATCATCAGTATCAGAGTAAGATGATTGCAATATCTCTAATGGTTTTAACCAGAGCAGCCCTGAAATCCTATACCTCTATTCCCTGGGTGAAGCATGAAGCAAGCAGTCTGACCAAAGCAAGGAATACAGAAGTTGATGGATTTCTGCATGAATCTATCTGAATTAAAATGTATTTTTGATGCCAACCCTAACTTAATGTAATGATCTCTTGAGATGATGCTATAATTCCATCCCATGACATTTTTTCATGTGTATGTCCTGTATAATCAGAAGTAATTGCAGATGTATCTTAAAATTCAAGTTTCACAGGTGAGGCTACAGAATTTCTTCCAAGAGAGTGTCACCTGCATCAGACAAGCAGTAAATTGGGAATTAAACCCAGAAATTCTTTTTTTTTTTTTTTTTTTGTGAGAAATATAAGCTGGGAAATGTTGCCTTTTCACTGATGCATGGAACTTTCTGTGTGCAAGCCATATAAATTTTAGTGCCTCTAATTTTCATACAACTGCATAAAATAGTCAGTAGCTCAGTGTTTTATTTTATTGGAACCTGCCTAGACATGTTTTTCTATCCCTAAGTCTGTTACTTTTTAGGGAAGGTCTTCTCTAACTGTTGGGATGAAACTGCTAAAGGATACCAACAAACTCTTGGTTACTTCGGACCAGAGAGTGTGGGATGGAGCTGGGAGTGAGAGGTGGCCAGGGCAGAAGCTGATAGCTCATGAAGGTGTTTTTTAGCTTAATTTCAGTCAGGAGCAATCATAAGCAGTGTAGGGAGAGAGCTGCTGAGAGTTGCTGGGACAAGAGGATAATGCATCTACATGTAAACTATTAAGCAAATTGCACAAGCCCAGAGGTGTTTGTAAATCAAAAGGCCAGGAAAGCAGGCTGGGAAGACTGTGATCACCTTTTTGCTTCAAAAGACAAAAAACACTTTGGTTGCATCTTAATTATTTTCATTGAAAATCTCGCTATGATCTGTCCCTCAATCAGAAAAGATTATCTTGTTTTTCTAGTTCAAGTTGTAGCTTATTCTAGCTCCACTGTACCTTTTCAAATGTGTGGAATTTTCTTTAGGTAAGCCCCACAGTATTTTGCATTTGAACTTAATAGAGCAAGAGATGGTGCTTGCTGCCTTCATGGTAGAATTCTGAGGATAAGTCAAACACTTTGGGCAGAGCTAATATGTTGCCAAATTAAGCTAAAGTTTATCCCCCAAAAGATTCTTCCTTACCAAGAATCTTACTCCCCTCTTTCTTAAGGGGGAATTTTCTCCCCCTTAGCCCTGAATGTTATACTTCCTTTATTTTCTTCAAAAATAATATACACTGTTTAAGGCAGAGATCATGTCAGATTGACATTTATACAGTTTCTTTTTAATCTTAAATGTTTCGGGGTTTTTTTTATTTGAAAGTGAGTTCTGCCATCTAATTTGATGTGTTCAAACATAAATCTGTTTAAAAAATTGCCATCTGTGTTTGCATCTCTTCTGGTAAAATAGCTTGCCCAGCTCTACTTCATATTGTGATCAGCTTAATGCTATTTAATCTCTATTCTTTAGTTTGACCATCTGCTAATTTTGGACAGTATTTCTTATGTATCTCACAAAGGTATTGTGAAGCCTGTTTCATCCAGATTTTACAGCCAGTCCTTGGGGCAGAATAAGCAGAATCAACTGAGTACATGCAACAAATATTAGAAATGTTTTTGCTCCTTAATGCTGTAAGATGTTATTTACATACAGATCAGTGTAGCACAGGATAGCAGAGCAGTCTGTTCTGCATATCCACTTTGAAAAAAGGACTCCATGCAGAGTTTTAATAGCAGGTTTTGTGAACTTCCACAATCTGGCAGTGGTTGTGGTTTTTTTGGTTTGTTTGTTTTTTGGGGGTTTTTTTGTGTGTGGTTTTTTTTTTTTTTTTTTTTTTGTTGATTTTTTGTTGGTTTGTTTTTTCCCATGGAAGATTTATCTTTTGTCAACTTGACATCTTTTTTTCCTAATTCTTTACCTTGGTAACCTATTTAACTGTGGACTACCCTTTATGAGGTGGCTCACATTCTTCAGGGTCTGAACAGTCTGTCCAGTACTCAGCCATCCTCATTATGTTCTTTTTCTTTAATATTCAACTGGCATTTTCCTTCCCGATTTTACCTTTTGCTGTGCACCTGCAGCTGCTGTTTTCCTGTGAGCTAAATGAAATTGGTTCCCTCAGATAAGCATCTTCTTTATCCTCTTCTTGAGCTCAGTTTCTCAGTTGGGTCTGGGGATACAAACTGGGACAGAGTTCTCCAGGTGTGTCCTTCTGAGTGCTCAGAAAAGGGGAACAGGCACTTCCTTCAACTCTCCTAAGTTCATTATTGAAGAGGGTCATAGATTTGAAGCATGTTTTTTTTTTTCTTTTTTTTTGTACTATATTACTTCACCTAATGTTTTTTATCATAGATTCTAATAAATATAAAACACACGGGCACACAAGCAATTAAATTTGAGTAATACACCAACTTTCTGGGAAAAATGCAATGCAATTAGGCAAATACATAGAAGGATAGGAGAGCTGTTTTCTCCTTATCAATACAGAAATTTCATTGTCTGTCATCTAGAATTGGCCTTCCTCAGACTGAAAAACAGACAAGGAGGATAATGAGAGAAATAAGAAACTTCTTAAATTTATTTCAAGGCATACATTTCTCATTTTGATGGAAACCATTTTTCTCAAATGAATGGCTTTTTATTGATTTTCCTGTAAATAGTGTACTTGAATTGCCCTTTCTGCAATAACATATTGGAAAAATCTTACAATTTATTCAATATCTGAGTAGATCTGCACACTCTGTCTTCTGCTTTGACTAACAGCATCAAGTGTAGCAGCATTCACACTATATTTCAGGCATTGATTTTTTAGAAACTAAAACAATATTCTGAATTTTATTTGCATTTAGGAGGTAGCTCCTATCTTCACAGTGATGCTTGCAATTGCTGCACTTCAGTTCATTTTGATTTTATATCTTTTTTTCATAAAACTGTTGCATTTAGAATGAATTAATGGAGCTCTTTGACATCATGTATCATAAAGTCTAAAGTATGTAAAATTTGAGAAATGGATAGATGTGATGTAGCATTTCCCAGTTGCATCTGTAGATTAAAGCTTGCCAGCTACTGAAAGTAATAATTACATTGAAATTCACCATGTATTTGTATTTCTGTAATTGTGATCTATGTATTGGTCTTATGTCTTCACTGCAAATATTACAGTAGGAGACCAAAGAGTACATGGATTGTTTAGATTGCACCCAGTGACCATACCAGTGTTTCAGTGCATAAATAGTTACTTGAAGTATTTTTTCTTAGAATGACTAGTGCTGTAATTTTCAAATTAGGCTCTGACTCTGTGTTGGCCTACAGGTTAATTCATTTTTCCTTATGACAATATTAATCTCTTTTCTCCAATGGCTCATTTTTCACATTTTCAGCACTGACAGAAGACTGCTCTATATTAAAAATCAAGACACTTCAAATTATGCCTACTAGATTGTATAATATTGATATCATGACAAAGATTTCATTTACATGTCTTACACAATTATTCAGCAGAGAGTAGGGTTAAATGGTTAATTCAGGGCAGGTAACATCTCAGGTGGGTTACACTTCTTCAGATGCATGCTTTGACATGCCAGCTGAGAAACTAGACCTGCAATTGTGGGTTGGTTTTCTGATTTCCCAGTGCTTTGTTTTATGATCTTTATCCCAGCACTTCTGCCTCATTTCTGCATTAGTTTATTCCAGAATTTTGGTTTTCTGATGTGTTTATATGAAAAGAAAAAAATGGTTGAGGTACTTCAGTAGAATCTTGAGGAAAGAAGGAAATGAAAAACAGTTATTAATACTTCTGTGAACTGAGAATAACTAAAACTGAACTGAAGCTTAATGTATTAGCACACATTAACTAACTTACAAGTTTTATGTATAAAACAACATTCATGCATTAATAACGTATCTCTAGAGTCAAGCTGTTATCATTTCTAATCCTTACGGATTTAAGTATCTCAGAAAGTTAAATGCAGTGATGAAATAAAGAAAAATACTACATTCAAAACAATTTAGTTAAGTGAATAGGGTAGTCTTGTAAAGGAAGATCAAATGGGTAGAACTTTACTTGCATGATGCTCCCAGAGATTGAATGAGACTGGAAACAAGATATTGTTCAAAATAAAGCCAGGTTGGTGGTATGGTAGCCCTAGCTCCTGGGCACCTACTATTGTGTTTTAATAGTGCTAATTTACATTTCTGTAGAACATATATCCAGACACCTTTTTAGATATTTTTAGGTTTCACACCATTTTTATTAAAAAAGGAAAAAAAAACCTGAAATCAAATATCTGGCTTGGAATGTTTGGTTTCTCTTCTCAGAGAAACTTGATGAAGTTGGATGGCTGTGTCTCACCAAGAAAATGGATTTATGCCCACCCTCCACTGTTCTGCAGCTGGTTAGAATAGCCTTCCATAATTTCTAGGTAGCTGAATGTACAATACTTCAAGACTTGTTAATTTTTTAAATGTTTAGTCACTTGCAAAAGAAGCAGGAAGAAATGCTGGTATTAGTTTCTTAACAACAGGTCAAAGGGTTGCTGATTGTTCTAAACATATTCAAATGAAATCAATTAGGAAAACTACTGAAACAAAATAAAAAAACAAATCCCAGGTATTGTAGAATTTTGCAGTCAGAATTGATTCCACCAATAGGGAAAAATGTGCAAAGTATGTGTTGTGTGTGGATTTGGTTCATCCATTTCCAGCTGCAAGCTCCCTATAGGCAGTCCCCAGAAATGTGTATGTACCTCAAATGGCATGTTAAAACTGACCTCATTAAAAGAATTGAAGAGATTGGTATTGAACAGTCAGAATCATAACTGGGTCTTCAATTCTGCTTTCCTTTTAATATTTATTGTTACTGCATAAATCTTGTTCCATTTCTTTTTATTAGTGTAATGCTTTCTGCATTTCCATTTCCATTAAAAGCACATTCAGAGCTATTAGTGCATTGTTATTATCCAGTTCTGTATCAATTAATGGAGCCAACATGTAAAGAAGAGGATGTAGATCAATTCTACATGTGAGACATTGGCCTTGTGGACTGATTTTCTTATTCCCTAAAGTATTCACAGAGAAATGATTTCTGATTAGGAGGTGGAGGGTTGAGAAAGAGAAAAATAATATTTAGCAGAGAACTTGAGATTCAGCAAAGGCACAAATCCACATGTCCTGTATCTTAGTGGAATTGAATCAGATTAGTTCCAAGCATTTTGATTTTTAAGGGCTTTTTTTAAGGAATGTGAGAAGTTCCCTATTTAGTTGTTTTCGAAATCATCTAATGATTTCCTTTTGTTATGCACAAGGATGGATCTGGTTCTTGCCATGCACCTAGCTCAGCATTTTACACTTCATAACTATTTTTTCTGTATCTTTCACTTTTTTAGTTGAGTTGCACTGGCAGATTTCAGACTTCTGGCAAGTCATTATCCAAAATATGTAAAGTGTTTTGATGGAATAAATAAGTACCTGTTGTAGCATACACAACATATGGAGCAAACAATAAAAATCTTTCCTGCTCACAGCTGTTCTCCTATAAAGTAAGAATAATTACAATGATTCTACTGGAATTCCATCAGTGCAAGGAGGAGAGGAAGCAGCTCAGATGAGCTCAGTGCCTGTTAATGTTATAAAAATCCTGGATATGTTCTGGCTGTTATTCTGGGAGGGATGCAAGTCAGTGCACCTTCAATCAGCTTACTTTATCTACAGCAAAAATCTACTGAGTAAACATTTCTCCTCATTTCCATTTAGAGCTTCTGTCCTTTGCCAAAGAGTTAATTTCTCTCTATTAAGACCCTTTATCTAACTTTTTCTTTGTGTCATAGTTGTGATTTTTCTACTGTTATCATTCGGCATTATTGTCATTAATTATTTTGCCATTCTCATGTTTTATGAAAACTTAATTTTTCCCACTTAGTTTGTTAGAAGTCCTAAGACTTCAGATTTTGTAAGGTAACAAAGTACCTGCTCCAAAACATTGACTGTTTTAATTAAAAACTGCCAGGGGGAGGTGCAAGATTACTGTCAAGGTTCAATTGATTTCATCTTGGATGGTCCACAGACATGAATACCTGTAATCTCTCCTAAACAAATTCATGTGCATGCAGCCAACTTGTCAGTCATGTAGGGAATGCACTGAGTATAATAAAGAAAACTTGTTATTTAGCATTTTATGTCATTTCATATTTTATGTAATATCCACTCATAATTTCTGGTAACAAAAGAAAGCCTTTCCTGTTTAATAAATAAAACTTCATATTCTATATTCTTCATGTAGAATATAGTTCTTTACTAACCTGGTTCTTTTCTACTGGTAAATACTTGAGTGTATAGATCAAGTTAGGGCAGATGCTCTCTTAGCAAGAGTTCATTCTGAGCAGGAATTGCCTAGGTAATAGAGGCTCGGTGCAAAGGTAGAAAAGCTCAGAATAAGAAAGGCAACTAGTTTGCATTTTTTCTCTCCAGAGTACAGATAAGAGACACATTGAGTTGTCAGAAGCATGCTGCAAAATCAGTGAAAGTGAATTTAATGATTTAGATTTCCATGCTGCTTGTCTTTTCAGCCTAAGGATATTCAGAAATTAGAATCAGCCTGATTTTCAGCATACTTTTCCCCCTAGTTTATATTACAATTGTAACATTATTTCAGTAATGTATCATATACTGTGGTAACCTGGGTGAAAATCAGTTTGAGTCATTGCTTAGATTTCAGATGTGAGCTCAAATCTTTGATCTCCTGAACCTGGGTTCATTACCTAGATCTGCACCATTACTATCCAGGGCAGCCTGAATCTCTTCTGTCTCTGGCTGTCGTCCTGTGGTGGGATTCTAACAGAGAAATGAGTTCTGTAAACTACAAGCCTTGCAGGGAGATGGAAAACAAACTGGGCTATAAAGAAGATTAAAGATTTTCACTGAAAGGCTGGTGTCTAGAAAACAGATCTGAACCTACTGGATCACTTTATTTAAGCCACTGAGCTGTGGTAATTAGAGTTGGGAGCAAAGAGCACTGGTATTTCAGGAGCTGAGCTGCTGACTGCACTTTGCAGGGTTGAGCTCACCCTGGTTCTGCAGTGCCCTGATCCAGATCTGGGTCCTTCATTCTGCTCATGGTCTTCCAGGAAAGAGTTTAGGAGATGTAAAGCAATGTCAGCTGCCTCTGCATGCAATACCAGGCATTAGCAATGGAAAAACCAGGTCCAGGTGTTCAATGCTTTAAATGCTTTCAGTGGGTGATGTAGTCCAGCAGTGCCCAGGACTCTGACTTGTGGTGGTGCTTAGGGCAGGGAATAAAGTGAAACATGAGCTTTTGTTGCACCTTTCCTTTTTTATTTTCTTTTCTTTAATTTTTTTCTTTTTTTTTTCTTTTTCTTTTCTATTTTTTCTTTTCCTATATTTTTTGTCTGCAGTAATTTTCACCTGGCCTGGGAATTTGCTTTTATTGGTGCTTATTTTAGTTTGCCAAAACAAATCCTTGTCACCTTACCAGCTTAGCTTGTTCATATGATTTTGCTACAGCTGCCTCTGCCTGATAATTGGGCCTGGTACCTGCTCTTCCAGGTCATAATTATTGCAAAACTTCTCCTGAGAAATGCCAGAGGTGTACCGGGTACACCTAAATAAATCACTTAAATCAGTATTATTTATTGCTGACCACAGTGGCTCATGGCCTCGAGCAGCCTTCTAGAGCCCAGCCTTATTTTAGAAAAGGAGCAGGCTGTCTTTGTTTCCAGAGCAGAACACCAGGAGGTGACTTGCACCCAGTTTCTGAGAAGAGAGCAGTTAATACAGACCAGCCTCTATTGTCAGACAGCTAAAGTAGCTAAACACAATATTCCCCAAACACATACCTTATTTGCAGGTGCAGAACATTTGCTAAATCACAATCTATGGAGGCATCTTCAGGCCTAATTAATGTGAGCTTTGAAAGCATTTAATTTTGATCTGCCTTGCAGGTCAGGAATCACACTGATAAATGTAATTTGTGATGCTGTGAAGAAAGTCCCCTGTAGGTGGAAATTCAGGCTGCAGAGGGGAATATTGTGCTGTCTGACAGATTACAAAGGGGAGGGAGGAGTGGACACCTTTGTTTTAGTCTTTACTTTTGGGAATTTTCTTTTCCATAGTTTTAAGAGCATAGCAAAATATTTATATATATATATACACATATTTCGTCTTCCTAAAATTAATGTTTCATTTAAATTGTTTTAGACAACTTGGAGCAGGTGATGCAGGACTGGTGTATCTCCTGCACACGTAGCCATTTAATAAAAGCACCAATGTGTCTAGGTTGACAATTTGGTGGCTATTCCAAAGGTGTGTCCTTAGTGGAATGGTCAGGAAAATGGTTGTGAAAGATTCAGTGGAATTCAGCAGCCTCACTCACTCTGACTCAGAAGGAAATTTGCCATTTTCTTTTCACTTGACTGTATTTATCATCTTCTTACATTTCTCAACATTTTCAAATCTATGTGCCTTATAATCACTCAAAAAATACATCCTAAATTTCCATGTGAATTTGACAGCACCTGCAGATGTTTTTATGAATATGTATTTCAAGGTAGCATAACTGATTCAATAACCTTTAAAATTTCCGGCTTTGTGTGCCTGTGTGTCCATTGGTTTTCTGTTTCTTCTCACTGGGGCAATTTCTTGGTAGATGTTCCTCAGCTCATACAGGAATATGCTCACCAGAACCAGTGCTCCACAGCACACACTCCTAATTGAATCAATCACCGATATGGGCACCAAGGAGCCATGTTAAGTGTAAAGCATATGAGGCAATAAAAACCAGATAATGCCACTAACTTCATTCTCCACTGGGATGTATTTAATCTAGAGGAAGAAATGTGAATTTTCAGTCCCATGGCTGGACTGAGTAGATATTGTAGGGACAATTGCTGACTAAAGATACCCAAAGCCCTTCTGCACTGCAGTCAGAGGGCCAAGGTCAGGTGAAAGGCATGAAATATGGAGCCAAGTTTGAATAACTGTTAATGGAGTATCTGTGCTGCACATTGTTTTCTCTTTGGACAGAATGAAAACTATTCCTTTTTAGAACTCTTGTGTAGCAGAGGAGCCTCAGCAGATGGCAGAGAATTTCTGCAGCAGGCAGTGCAGCCCTGCAGGGGCTGGGAGCCCCCAGCAGCTGAGCCTGGCAGTGCAGGGCTCTCGCTGCTGCCCGGCCTCCCATCCACTCTGCTGGGTAATGACTGCAGGCTCTGCACCTCAAATGCTCTTAGGAGCTTAAACTTTGCAAAATGAGCCTCAGCAATGAGGGAGAAGATGCTGCAAAAATTTCAGAGCTGATTCTGTCACTCAGCATTGACAAGACAAGCTGCCACTTAAAAATAATAAATAGTAAACTTGCAGACATGGGCAGAATATATGTGGGTGGCCCAAATGTTATTTCAGGGAGACTGGATTAAATTATTTTCCCAATTTTAGAGCTTATGGCTTTATATTTAGCACATTTATGTATAAAATGAAAAATATCATATTTGTCCTTTATTGGCTACATTTATTTTGTTAAACTCAGAAGAATTGGTTCATTGCTTTCTCTGGAGTTTCACAACCTGAATTACTGAAAAGATGAATGGTAGGTAGGTAGGTGCCCATGGAGGAAAGACAAAATAGTTCAGGAACTCTCAACTCTTCTCTTTTTATCAAAAAGGAAATGTTTTTTTTCAGAAAATGTGAAGTTAAAACTGTAAGATTAAGGCAAGATGATTCACTCATACAATTAAAAAGAATTTGGATTTAGGCATAATGTGTCTTTGGAGCTGGCAGGCAGTGCCTATGATCAGAAATTTGCTGTGGGCCACATTTAAAATGAAGGTAGATAATCTTGACTGTTTGGGTTGGTTGCTTTTTTTTCCTTTGCCTACTTCTTAGAAATACCTCACAGTGACACTGATCTGATACTTTAAACTCCTAAAGCCTTTTAGATTGTGAGGATAGGATGTAAGAAATTTTGCTTGGTGTCAGTCAGTAACTTGTGTTTTTCTTCAGGTTAGAAAAGGTGATTGACAGGAGTAGCAGTGCTGCTCAATACTGCAGTTCAGATTGAACAGAAAATTAGATTGACTGGCATTGGATATTTTCTTTTCCTTTTAAACAGTTGAAAACAATGACAGTGAGCAGAATGCAGGGAGTTCTTGATTGACCTGCTGAAGGATTTTTAAAAAAAACACCACCTCAGATGAAAAAATATGTTGTAAGCTGAGAATGTGAACAGAATCTGCTAAATGAAATCATTTGTTCCTGTTTTCTTGCATGTGTGTGTATAATCTCTCCTGGTGAGAGGTGCCTTCATCTCTCCTGGTGAGATGAAGGACACGGTTGAGAGTCAAACACAGCAGTGAAATCTTTGTGTTGTGCTTCTTGCCCCCTCTGGTGTGTTCCCAGTGGCAGGCAGGTTCACAGGGTGGCAGGCTTTGTGTCCCACGGGTCCCTGTCTGTCCCTGGAGGGGCAGCCTGGGTTCATCTGCAGCTGGCTGCCAGTGCTGTGCCTGAGTAAGGAGGGCAGGACCGCTGCAAAGAGAACTTCAGGAAAAGCTTCTTTGTGGAGCCTTTCTGAACAGATGCTTCACTCTGAAGACTCTCTGATTATACCTGTGCTGATAGCACTTCCATGCAGCCATGATAAGGTTTGGAACCTCAGGCTGAAGAACAGGGAGTGTGTTGGGGTGACACTTGGCAATAAGGATTTATTTGACTGCCACAAAGTGGCCAAAAGACAATTTAAACTACAGATGGTATCTGCTGATTTCTCTTTTAGGCATCTGTGTCTTAAACTTAGGTAACTGCATAAAAGAGAATTTATTTCCTTCTCTTTTAAAAAAGAAATTAAAATTTGGTGTGTGGATGAAATATGTAGCAATATTTGCAGCCAGGGGTACTGTCCACAGCTATGAAATAACATTAGCACATCTCATCTCTGTCCTTTTGGGGGGTCAGACTATAGAGATCAGTCTTCCACTGGGACTCCAGTGTTCAGTATCTGTATTGCCCTTGATGTATTACATTACTAAATGCACCAGAGGGAATTTTTGAGGTCTCAGAGCACCACTAGTGGTGAGCAAAGACCCTGAAATTTGTCTCTTTGATATTCCAAAAGTGCATTTCAGAGGTTTGTTAGTTGCCTGTGGGATCAGTACTTCATCTGGAAATTTTTCTGGCAGATTTTGATTTTCTCACCAAGTTATTGGTTGGGTGATGCAATGCTCAGCTTTATTTTAGAAGGAGTTTATTCAATTATTCTCTATCCTGTTGAGGTAAGAGCTGAGCTCATTGAAGGATTCATTGCTGGGTAACTGATGCCATTGTTGGGAACCTGATGTTCACACCAGGTTGTACTCAAGGGCTCTTGGCACTGCTCTGAAATTCTCAGCTCCACTGGAGGTGGAACTTCTTGTAGAAACTGCCTAAGCAGTTGTTATTTGTATTTTTCTTGCTGGGTATCTGCCCATGTAGCTGGAGCTCTGCAGTCAGAAAAGGGAAGGCTCCTTTATGTTCCTGCACATTATATCAAGGCATGGCAAAGTGAAACTCTCTTAACAGACAAGTTTGAAAAGGCTGAGCTGATCGTGTCTTGCATATAGGTTCAAACTGCTCTTGTAGAACAAAAATAAAAATACAGGTCTCCATTGAGCTGTGGCATGATAGGGAGATGATTTTGTCATCTCCTTTTAAGGTTTTGGGGTATTTTTTAATGAATTTTATCCTTCCTGTTTTTCTTGCAAGTGCTTGAAGCCACCTGTTTTCTTCTGCTTGGCTAGATACTTCTGTTCAACATATATTTTTCCCTTTATTACAAGAGCCACAGGGTTTCACAAAAATGATAGGTTAAGGACATAGTTTTTAGCAAATCTAGTGAGGTATGAAAGGAGATATGTGAAGCACCTGCTGAAAGACAACAGGAGCAGAGGCATTGTGCATGGACAGAGGCATGCAATGCTTCCTGCCCCCTGTGAAAATCTTCTAAAATGCACAAACCAGCCCTTGATTTAGCACAGTAGGCAAAAATCAGGTGGGCAGTCAGTCTGCCTTATTTGTTATGTAGCAGTTAAACCAAAGGTGACTGTGTCCAGCTGAAAGAGTTGCAAATGTACCAATTAAAAGTTGAATAATGCCTAGGGAGTGGAGTAAAGAATTATCTATTTAAAATGCTTGAATTGATAAAAATTATGTTCAATTCTCTACTGTATAAACCATATCTCCATGTCCTTGGGAAGTCAGACAAAAGAAAACTCACACAGGGTAGCCTGCATACTGCAGGCTGTAGAAGCAGAGACAACTTTGATTCAGTGAAAGTTTTATCTGATTAATGAGTCAGACTCCAGTATTTGTCCTGAAATAATTAGTGTGAGAATACATTCATCTATCTGAACTTGTAAACTGAACATTGCAATTAGAAGGAGGAGTGCACTTTGTGCATTGTTTTTGTACAAAATGATTTTCTGGGGACATCACTGCTCTCTTTTAGTCCAGCCTTCAAAAATTCTTGGCTGTGTGAACTGGAGTTGTGCATCATTCCTTTGCAACTTCTAAATCCTTAGTACTCTGTTACTGCTTTTAAAGGCCTGTTTCATTTAGTGAGCAAAACAGAAGAGGAAGTTTTTGCTCTATTTGATTTTTGTCCTTGAAGTTCACTTTCTGTCTCATGTTATATTTATTGCCCACTGTTCAAGTGCAGCTCCCAAGTCAGGGTTGCTAATTTTCTCATGGGCTTTTAAATGGTGTTTATCAAATTTATTACTAAGGTATGTGAGTGCTTCAAAAACATCAATGAACTTTCATAAAACCTCTTTGAGATGAATGGTATTAGCATTATCTACCTTTTGAGCTGGGAATGAAAGTACAAAGAGATTAATGCCAGAACTCGCTATGGGTGTTCTATTACAGATATTTAACACCCTTCTCTGGTCTACCCCAAATATTTAGTGTTCTGTAGCAATTTGTGCACTTAAAACTCATCTCATCATCTTTGGTCTGTCTGTGAGTACCAGAAAATGTGCACAGAATTTGAGTATTGAACCATTTCCAGGTGGGCAGAAAGCCTTCAGATGAACTGTGCAGTTTTGGAACAGTTTGAACAAATGGAAATAATCACTCCCACCAACGTTGTGGGCACAGTCAGAAAAGGTAAAATATCTCAGTTCCTCAGAGTACTCATCTCTTTCCTGAAATCGTAATCTTTTTTATTCTGCACTCTCCAGTTTGTACAAATAGAATTTAAAAAGGACCATGTCTGTAACATTAAGTATCTTCTGCACTAACAAATCTGTAGTAAGGGAAAAACAGTAGCAATGGAAAGGAGTTTACATGGGACCGAAGAAGGACATCATATAAATACAGGATTACAAATGCATTAGGAATTTTCAAAAAAGCCAAAGGATGTGTGGTTAAGAATGACTTGGCTGGTGTACCATATGCAGATTTCCAAAGCTTATGATATTTATTTTTTTTGCTATGTGCTTTAAATCAAGCTGTAGTGTTAAAAGAATAATTGCTCCAATAATGTCTGATTAAAAGCAAAGGGAAGGCAAGAAGCATTTGAGGAGGATTTCAGGTGGACTCTTGTAAAAATCATTAAAGGCATCTTTATTCTATGTTTTCAAGGAACAAATAGTAAGGTGGTGAAGTTCAAAAATATGAAATAACACTCAGTAACAGTGAAACTAGACCTTGCTGCTATGAGTGCCTATGCAAAAAATGGCAGATGGATTTCAGTTACCAATTCTGAAATGATACCAGTATGTAACTTTAGAAATGCTGTAGTTTTCACAAAATTATTCAGAGATTTTTGGCAATTATGGAATATTCTGTAAAAGTGCCCACCTAATTAGAAAATGACTGAAAAGAAAAAGACACATTTTTAAAAGGTGGTCTCGCTCTTTAATTTGGCAAGGATATTTCAGACCTGGAAAAGAGATGGAGAAGAATAATGAAATGATAAGAAGTTTGGAATGAATTCCCTGTGTGGAAAAGTTAAATGGACTAGAACTTGGAAAAGAAACAACTGAACCAAGCACACAATAAAGGTCTCCAAATGAATGCAAATAAGGACTGATTATTCATCACCTCTTGTAACAGAAGAGCCAATGGACAACCACTGAAACTCTTATAAAGCAAATTTGAACCAAAATGCTGTGTTTTACATGCCATGCATAATTCAAGTGTGTAACTTGGGATTTTATATATATCAGAAGTATAAAAGGAGCATTTAACAATTAGAGAAAATCATGGACTCATCAAGGGCTATTAAACACCATGATGCAGATGCAAACGCTATCTCATGCAGTTGGGACATTATACTTGCAGAAATATTATCTATATTTGTTTGTTCTATGATTTTCCTACACTTATAAAATGTTTTCCATGCTGAGACAGGATAACAGATTATGCTTCTCATCTGACATAATCTATTCTTATATTCTAAAACTCTCCTGACAGAGACACAAAGCATATTTTCCTGTGCATGCAATAAGGAAAAAAAATTGACGACTGTAATGTGTAGTTATGCATTAGCACAAGAAGCCAAATTTTGTCATCTTTTCAAGAAAATACTGAAAAATTACAGCAGTGGGTTTCAGAGGTAGTTTCTAACAGGGAACAACAGGCCTTTAGCCAGGGCTTTTGCTTTGTATTCTGGTCCTCAAAGTCTCTCTGATATCCTTTTTCTATCTCCTTTTCCCCAAAGCTGATTCCATCTATCAGTTTATATCTCTTCAATTTTATTCCCTTACACATTTACTTCTCGGTTCTGACATTTAAGTTAAAACCTTCAGTTTCTGTTCTGTTTCACATCTTACCCTAATAACTCTCCACTACTCTCTGCATCATTGTTCTTCCCTCTTTCCAAAGCCAATGATTAGAGGTCCACATTTGATTTATATTTATTCCCTACAGTCCTTTATTTTAACAGATTCCAGAGTAAGTGTCTGAAAATCCTGCTAAGGGAGGTAATTTTTCTGATAAATTCCCTGAGGGGCAGACTCCCGTAAATGAAAGTTATTGCAAACAGCTCAAGTTAGGAAATATAAACAACTGAAAACAAGGCAATTAAAAGCATGACAGTTTTTACTTTTATGATTATGAATGTAGGTGCTGTTATGTATTTATGTGTGACAGATGTTGTGGCCAGAATGCTGGTAACATACAGCTGTTCCCAGCTCATGGAGCATGCAGAAGATGGAAATATTTCTGGTGTGTTTGTTACAGCTGTGTGGGGGGGTTGAATCAGATTAATCTCTTGACATTTTCTCTCACCTGGGTGAGGAAATATTCAGGAGTCATCTTCTTCAACTGTGCTTCTGCCTTCTCCAAATAAAAGCTAGAACTATATTTTTTGAGAGCACGGCTCAAAGAAATCTAAAGAACTAAAAGAAGAGCAAGACAATAGACTCTTCAGTTTTCTTCCGTGCATCATGTCCCCTCTGCTATGCAGAGCTAAAACCAGGGACAGGCGTAAGGACTGCTCTGTGATGCCATCAGACCATCTTACATCACAGAAAACCACGGAAACAGGAAAGGTTGAGCACCATCCACAGAGATGTGCTGCCCATGCTGTGTTGGCTGAGCTTTTTCAATCCATGCAAGTGTTTTTCAGCACCATCTGCACAGGGAAGTGTTGTCAGGCTTTCCCCACCCACCCCATCTTTGTGCACCTTAGCCTGTGCATTTATTGGCTCTGTGACACCCCCAGCTCTCAGGGGGCTTCCTCTTCCATCATGGAATTGGTTTTTGCTGTGCACAGTGCGTTTCAGGAAAGGGGACAGGAGCAAAGACACTCAGCTCTCCTGCTGCTGTGTTCCTGCAGTAGATTCATGTATTACCATACACCCACCATAATCTGCTCCAGAACATTCCATTTGCAATGAAAGAAAAAAGCCAAACCACGTTTTTATACTGTTATTGCTGTCTGGAGTCAAGTTGTTTTTCAGTCTTAGAGTGAGTGTACTTTAGCTGAGCATGCAAAGCAGGCTCAAAGGGTAGTGCTCCTTCAGTCAGATTCTGGTGGCTATGCAGGGTGAGAAAAAAGAGTGTTCCTTTGTTCTTCATATGCATTTCTTGGGCAAATATTTGAGTAAACTAAATAAATTTATGAAATCATTTATAGCCAGGAAATGTGCATCCAAACCTTTTTTGGGGGATTGGGGTAGGTCAGGTGTGGGAGCAAAAAGAAATTATTAGGATTATTGTCTTTTTAGAATACTTTTGGTTAAAATTTTCCTGGTTTTCTTGTCATTGAATAAATAAATGTATATGATGCAGAGCAATCAGGACCAGTCTTTGACCCACCCAGACATTTATCCTACCATCGAACCTTATAATTTAGAAGATGAAATTAAGGATCCTACCAGCTAAGAATAGTAAGGAATGAGAAAGAAAAGGGGTTAAAATGTGCCTGTTGATTTCAGGAGAATATCAGTTTGGAACCTGACAGTCAAAGACCCAAAATGTTTGAAGTTCCTACTCTGGGAGGAAAATTTGTGACTGGATAACCCATGTCAATAGTTTCTTAAGCAATGATTGCTTAACTCATTAATTATTGCTTTTTCCATGCTTCTGGGTGGATTAAAGGTGACTGTCTAAAACACTGTTTAGAAAAATCAATTTTCTTCTCATGCTTGTTGGTTCTGTTCAAAATTCAGCACAAAGGTGTCAGACAGTGGTGTCTACTGGATAAGGGAAAAAGCTGGTGAGAAGGATGAGGATCAGGTTTTTGAAACCCTGTGGTAGGTTGGGTAGCAATGAAACATCCACCCACTGTCTTGCTCACTACACTTGCTGCTCAGAATCTTTGTGCTAAAGCTCTTTCTAATAAGGGAGTAAGGCAAACACATATGGTAAAAATTTTCTCTGCCTGTGCCACCCTGTGCATATAAACAGTTGGCTGTTTCTCTTTGAAAAGCTTAAATTTAGCCTAAGACACAAGAGGAATTTTGAGAAATTGTTTGTCAGCTAGCCTGAACATTACAAATTGTTTGTCAGACACCCAAGATTAGTTGCTTTGATACTACTCCTTGCTAAATTGAGGGATGGATTTCAGTATTTTCTACTGGTGATAAAATTGGGAAGCTCTGTAGAAGGAACTGAAAGCTAATGAAAGGCTGAGAGCAGGGCTGGGCTGTCCAAATGCCTGGATTCATCTCCTGAGTACGGGCAGAGCTGACAGCCTGATTGGGCACCAGCACAGGGAAATCCAGGTGGAAAAAACAGGTTAACCTGCTATCATTAGCTTTCCATTAGTGTGGCATGGTGTGATTTATTGCATCAGCTAAAGAGCACAGCCACTCAGAAGTGGATAACTCTAAAGTTTAATGGCCAGATTAACTAATGCTGATGCACAGAGGTTTAAATTAAACCTCTCTAAGCTATCTTGGGCCGCTGCAGGATTCCACAGGAAGGATGCCTGTCAGACCCATCCTCTTCTGAGGTTATGCCTGGGCACCTTTGAATTTCACTTTCCAAATGCTGTAAAGGAGGTGTGTTAAAATGCCTTGGTTAAGGTTGCACATAATTTTAAGGATTTTTTTTTTAATTAGTCTTCAACAGAATATCTAGTTTCATGAAAATACTGAATATTGTGCCTTTGTTTTCTTTTGCTGTAGGATTTCACACACACTCTTCCAATAGTTGGGATTTTGTGGCTAATTTTATTCCTATCTGATTGTACAGGCTTTTGATTCCGAATCATCCCTAATTTTAGATATGCCAAAGTCACCTGAAGTTTGCAGCTGCAAATTCATCTTCATCTTGCTTCACAAACAAGGGAAATGGGTTTATTTGCATTTTCAGACTAAAGGCAACACTTTTGCATACATTGTTTTCCTGTTCTTTATGCAGATATGTGAGTACAAGTGTTGCTTTTCTTCACTTTTTTTTTCCAGTACGAAATGTCAGAAGCCCCCAAAAGCTACAGCACTCCCTTGGGTGCAGAGTTATCTGAGCTAATACACAGATGATTTAGATAGTAATGAAATAATGATGTATAATGAGTGTATTTAGCATTTCATGCATGTGAAGGATCCCAGTAGCTCAAAGGCAGAACTGATCTTGATTTTCTTCCTTTACTCTCTAGGAATAACCAAGCTATTACAATGTTGTCTGACGACCGACGTAATTGTAAAAATTTCCTTGCATAGTGTTTCTCTCCTGACACATTCTCTTTTTTTCTGTCAAATGCATTGTTCATTATTAAAAGGGTACATCACAAAAGAAAATGACAGATTTCTGTCTTTTTTCATTAAGAAACACTTTATTATACCTACTGTATTTGTCTTCCCTTCTGCTGAAAAACTAGAATCCTGTAGAATAGAATTGTTTTCAGCTTTCCCTACACTAAACTTGAGATTTTTCCATCCTTAGTGATTTTCAAGCTATCATTCAAATCAGGTACTTTAGCATTTGAAGTACACCAAGTGTAATTTAGACGGTTGTTATGCTTTTGACTATTGAATTACATGAGGCTGCTCTTTTAATACCCCTTGGCTTCTAAAAAACTTTCTGTGCTATAAGTGAAAAATATTTCATTGTAGAGGAGATTTGAAAGGCCAGATACAGCAGGTTGCATGAATCACTAAAAAAAAGAAAGGACTTATTCTTTGTTCTTCATCCATCCAGATACCCTTTTAAGCCACTGAATATTTTATGTACAAAAAGTATGCATGGTTTGGCCAGAATTTTGTCTCCCTCTCTGTGTAGATATGCAATCATTCCTAAACCAGAAATTTAAGAGTCTGCCATCCAACTACATCTCATACATCCCTTACAAACCTAACAAACATAAAATCTGACAAAAGATTGTGCACTGGTCGAAGAATGACCTCTATACTTATAAAAAGAACTAAAATATCTTTGAATGAGCAAGCAGAAAAGGGATTGTGGGAAGAGGAAATTAAACTGCTCCTGAAGATTGTCTGATTTGATCCAGACACTGACTAAATGTAGCAATAGCTCTGAGTGGTGTGGAGCACCCCAAGTCCTCAATGAGAGCCTGTCAGCACTCAGCACCTCTGGGACACAGAGGATGTGGCTTAATCTGGTCCTTGAGTCTGCCAGCATTTCCAGGTGACTGGTTTGATTATTCAGGAGCCGCAAGGATTTGGTATCTGCTGTTCTGGAGCTGTGATGGCAAGATGGCCTGCAGCAGATAACCCAGAGGCACTTTCTGGGGCAGTACTCACAGTAAATAAGCTGAAGAGAAGAAAGGGAACCTCATATCTGCCTGCCCTGAGCTTGATTTCATTTTTAGTAACTCTTTAGCTCTGAAAGTTGGAGTAGTGTCAGGCCTTTTTTCATCGACACACAAATCAGTAAACTGCTCATAGCTGTCAGAAATCACATGGAGTCAGTTAATTAGCTCCTGAGCTGACATGGAGACAGAGCAGATCAGAGTCTACCAAAACAGCTGGGGGTACCTTAACTAGCAATAAACAGGACTCTGTTCCTTGCCTTCTACTCTACTCTTAGGCACTCTGTCTTCCTAGTCCCTTCTGTATGATGGTGATGTACAAGTCAAAGCATAACTGTAAAGAAACATTTTACATTTATAAATTCAGGAATATTAAAGAACTGGTAGGGGCCATCGTGCTGCAGTAGATGAAGGTGAAGATCTAATGGAATATGCAATTAATATATGCAGCATCATTCTTTCATGTGAGAACATCTGATTAGAAAGAAATTATTTATCCAGCATAGGGATTTGGAAGCAGTCCTGTTTATTGTCATACTGCTGCTGATCATGGGCAAGCTTCAAAAGGTGAAAGGTATGATTGTGTTTGTGATGTGAAAAGTAGGTCAGGGATGGAGGTGATACTTTAGCAGGTGCATTTATTAAAGTTACTGTGTTAACAAGTTTAAGATACCTTGTCTCAATTACCTTTGACCCATTGCACAGCCTCACCGTCAGCTGAATACAGTTTAATATTGATGTGACATGGCCCATTCTGGTAGAACTAAATCAAAACAAAAAAAACCTAAATCCAACAAAACCCAACTTCTTGGTTACCATTTAAAACAAATGAACCCCAAAAGCTCAATTTAGAGTCATTCTTGTTCATTAATTCCCCAGAGGTTCTACCTTAGGTATCTTCTTTGCAATGTCGGCCACCAAGGAATATCTTGAGATCATCTTTTCCTCATGCTACAATAACTTAATAGTGATTTCAACTCTACTGCAGTGTTTCAGATTGAAGCAGTGCCTTCAGTCTGAAAATTGCAAATGGAAGAAGCTGTATCTGATGGCTCTTTTGCTAAAAGCTTGAGACATACAAGTCCCAAACTCAGGAAGGAATTAGGCAGAGCAGACAGCTCTGCAAAATAGCTTGGCAAAACTACTGGAATTTTGACAGGAAAAACAATGGTGCTCCCACACTCAGAGAATTTATGACATGAGTAACCTTACTATAGAAATCATATGAGCAATCTTTAGTTTTTTGTTTTGTTAGGGGTTTTTTAGTAGAGTAGTTTGTGAGTATTAAGTTGTTTGCTCTTCACCACTGACCTGGCATAGTTTTTTTTCTATTCCTTCTCTAGTTCTCTTAAAAGGAATCCTCTCTTAGTTGAGTAATTGGTCATTAGTTATTTTGTGAAGAATTAGTAGATGGATGATTAGAAGAGCTTCTTCCAGTGACTGCCAAAAATATTTTTATTGTAAAATGCTTCTAGTATTAGTGATGGCTTCTTTGCTTGAAAAGTTTTATACAGATAATTTTATGTCTCTGAATATTCACAAATAGGGTGTTTATGCTGCTCAGGAGTGGATATTTTGCCTGGTAGTAGATAATGGATTTATTCCTTTTAGCTTTTCATACAGAATAAAAGAAATTCCAGGAGGAGTTTGAATGTTCTGTGCCACTGGATTTGATGCATTTTATTTTAATAAAAAGCAGGAAACATTTCTATAAAGTAATGAAGGCATAGAATAAATTATAAAGTAGTGGTTTTAGTAATATTTTGTTTATTTTTCCTGCAGTTTTATCTGGAACCCTTGGGATATTGACTATGTAAATACAGGATTAATGGTGTTTTATGACTTGAGTGTGTCTCTGCTCTGGCTGGGGTTCTGCAGTTGCTCAGCAAGGCCCTAAGGTGCTGAGTACTCCACTGAAAGCCAGTGAGAACTGAGAGCTTCTTCTTCCTCCTGGAAATGAGGTGTTAAAAGAAATTTTACCTTTTGTATGTGCGTCTCCTCTTCCTAGAGAAATTGATTATTATAGTACACCATAACATCTCTGTGCTACACAGCAGCAGGAAAACAAAAGATCACTCATCCAGGCTTCAGGATATTTTGCTCATAGGGAGAAAGAAGCAAAAAGGCTTAAGTACAAGTGCCAGTGCTCAAGCACCCTCAAACAATTTAACTTCTTAAACTTACAGCTGAGTGCCAAGTGCTTAATATTTCCCATAGAATAGCAATTTCCTCATAAAATTAGCTTTCCTATTAGTAAAGACAACAAACTGCTAACAGCATCCTTGGGAAGATGAGTAGATCACTATTGTAAAAGCTTTCTTGTCCCTGATATTCTTTGTTGTAGACACGAACACAAAACTGGCATAGGCTGCCACGTGCTATTTTTGTTTCCTTGTTAGTAAAGTTCACCTAAAACAGTGCCAATAGGATCAACAGCTGGATCACGTTCAGTGTGAATATCAGCCTGGGACAAGTGGCACGTTTCAGTGTATGGCACTGCTATCATGTTTCTGCTAATTGTGTTCTCAAACAAAGCAGAATTTAACAAGAGTGCTGAAACATCACAATAATTTCTGTGTTAGTCAAACCTAGCTCCCAAAGTGACCGGGAATGGAACTGATGAGAAATGGATTTGCTTTGATTAGCAAGGCAAAGTGCCCAGGAGCAAAGAGGTCTCTATTCAACACCGTGGGTGGTCATTACTGCTCTAGTGCAAGACTCTGGAGGTGGTTGTGTGGACAAGGGAGGAGTGGCTTCATTCCTCAGCCAATGCCACTGCTAACATCTGACACCCCAGAGTCATTTTGCTGCAAAGTCAAGAGTTTTGTCCAGTTTCAAGGTTTCCATGTCACGTTTTGTGGCTCCATAACTGTCCTCCACCCAGCATAGCTTCTGCAGGGCAGTAGAGATGCTGTCAGGAATTGCTTATCACAGCTTCTCTTCCCTAATGTGCCCTGTCTCCCCTCAGTCAAAGGACTTGGAGATTTTCAGATTTCACAGGCAATAGTGGGGGAATATTTCATGAAGAAATTCTTGTCATGTTCAGAGAAGATGGGTAGGGGGAAGGCTCTTTTCAATAACTATTACTTTAACCATATTAAAAGAAAAAGGTTTGTGTTTGTTTTTCTGGTTTTTTGCTTTTCCACCCACGGACAGAGGCTGATGGGGTTTGATACTGGGCACTATATCATAGGATTGTGCGTAGCCATATATATGCATATCTGAAAAATGCAATATTAAAAATTGCCATTTTTTTTCAAGTACCTTTGATGTAGACTTCCCCACCTGCTAGTATTCAGCATTCACGGACAGTAGTGTGGAAAATAAATATCTTCTTAAAATAGCTTCAAGTCCATTGTTTGTGAACTCAAACCAGCACTCATTTCCCATGTATTCAGTAGGGCTTGTGAAATTGGTCAGTTTACTCTTTGGGAGCTAGGTAGTTTTCCTTCCTGTTTACTGTCATCTTTACCCTATTTTTCAATGGCAGCATTGCTGGTTTCCACAACTATTTGACCTAAGTATATTTAACTTACAGTTTAAAAGAAAAGGGGGGTGGGGGAGTAGAGAGCAAAGCAGTACTATTCGTGTGCAAACCTATTTGGCAGGTACCCTTTAGGCCTAATTCCAGGACCAAGCCTAAACCTGAAGAGTTAGTAGGGATTTTACAGGGGTTAATTGGCTATTAGAAAAGCTGACACTTTATCCAGTTACCTTTTAGGAGAAACTGGAACTAAATCACCCTTTGTGGTGCAGAAAAATAAAACCACATAAATAGCCATTGCCAGGAGGCAAATCAGACCCGTGCCAGCTGCAGAGTGGAGTTCCCCTTGCAGAGGAGGCTGGTCCCCAGCTGGAGTTATTGGTGCAGGTCGGCAGTGGGGAGAGGAGAGCAGGGTGAGCTTGTCCAGCAGCGTTTGAGGCTCGCCTGCCTGCTGAGGAGAGGCACAGCACATCCTTGCAGCTCTCACCTACAGTGGTGTGGTGCACTGGTACAGGGCTTTGTCTTTATTCACAACACATTCAGTGTGTCTCGGCAGGGGAGGAAACAGCACTGTCAGCCTGTGCTCTGCCATCGGCTGCAGATCAACTGAACTCTAACTCACCATTTAAGAGAAGGAAGGAAAGGTAAAGAGAGAAAGGGATTTGTTCTCTGCCTCATTCATACATTAGCTCTCTGCAAAGGCACAAAGCAGAAGGAGCAGCATCAGCAACCTTGCAAGCAGTGACTCTGTTTCCAATTAATATGGTCCGAGCTACTTTGAGAAGCCAATTTATTACTTACACATAACACACTTGAGCTCTGCTGAAAACTGGATGTGCCAAGCACACCTTTGCTTCTGATTTATACATAAAGACTTGCATCTTTCACAGAACAAACCTTATCAGGAGAGACTCAACCAAGGCAGGTAAGAGATTTCTACGTAAGTGTCACCTTCTACATTGTTAACATATGTTAACAAATGCTACTTCTGACTACAGTGCCTGGCTGTCATTGAGCACTTAGAACTACTGTGTTTGTCCTTATGTCATGCTGTCTTTAGGGAAGTTTAATCCCAAGAACATCTGCAGTATACTTTAAAGATGTATTTACAATTTTTCCTGAGCATTAAAAATCATAGTGAATTGTAAACCTTAAAAAGTTAAGTTTGAGTGAAGTAATATGTTCATAGAATGTGTTTGGAGATATATCTCTTGCTGTTTCTGTCGGATGTTTAATAATCAATTTGTAGCATTAAAAATTAATGTCTTTACTGCTATGTTCTGATGCATAGGATTAGTGCACCAATTAGTCTAATAACACATATTCCCAGGCAGCCCTAAATGATCTGGCTGAACAGTTTTAGGAGTTTAGTCATGCTTATCCAATTGGCAGAAATAGAGTTATGAGCTTTTGCACATGGCATAAGTGATTTTTTTTTTTTTTTGTTATGGTCAAGTGAGTTGTTTTGTCAACGTGCAGTTCAGTAAAAGCATTGTAACAGGACAATAATGTTACAAATATAGTCTGTGCCCAACTTTGTAAATCAAACCAGGACTTGGTTATAATTTAGTATGGTATAAATTGCAACACTGCTGATTATTTGACCTGCTGGTACCTGGCAGGTCAGAGAATAACAAAGCACATTTTTGGGCAGAGAGTTAGAACCAATCTTCTCTGCAATCTTGACACTGAATGGTACTTGGAGACAGAGACTAACAGAAAAATATATTGGCAAAGGTTTCATCTTTATGAAGTTTATAGGATGATAATTTTTTTGGCTCTGACTGTGTTTAATCCTTTGTAATAGATCATTTTTGGAACTCAGTGCTTAGCATAAAGAATAGTCTAAATGAATCACTCATATAGGATGAAAGAGCAAGGAAAACTGGAGGAGGATGGGTAATAAAACCTGATTTAATGACACAACATTAAATTTAAGCATAACTTTCTCTAGTAAGTACATAAATAAGCCTTTTCTCAAATACTTTTCAAATACTTGCTCCTGACATGTAATCTTACTTTCCATTTCACCTGTTAGCAGTCCTTTACCATAGAGTTATTCGTTCTAGTTATTTCATGTGTACAAGTTTTTCAGTGCTAACAGAATAAGGACTTTTGATGACATTTACTATAGTTTTTATTCAATTTTCTTGTATTACTTCTAATCAAAGTGGAACTCAGACCAGTGCATGTGGTCATGGCTTTTATCCAGTAGTGACTTATTGAAAGATTCTGAGAAACTAAAAATGAACAAGTGTCATTGTTTGCCTGAATTTTTGCAACTTTTTTTCATTTGTATTATTTGGGTACTGAGAATATGTGGCTACTCCATGTAGAAAATAAGCTTTTGCATTAAATAGTGTGAGTTTCCAGACCTGTGGGATGCTGAAGATTTCCTTTAGTACTTTTTCACTTGACCTTTCACATGGCAAACGTGGTGTTGTTTTGTAGGGAGGAATCTGTGGCTCTGCATTTCTGGGAGAAATCTGTGAAATCTGATTAACTCAAAATAAATGAAATATCTGCTACAATTTCCTATTAAGTTATTGCCTAAATTCTACAGCCTCAGATTTTTTACTTGTCCCAAAACAGGGGAGAAAAAAGAGAATAGTCAAAGCATAAAAAGTTTGAATGTGTCTGATAGTTGTTTCTCACATTCTGGATCTCTGGGCAGGAGATAACTTTGGGGTGCAGCCAACAAAATCTTCACTTAGAGCCCTAGAGTGAAACACATGAGTGTGGCTCCTGGGGCTTTGAAGGAGAAACACCTGGTGAGGATCTGGCTTTTGGAGAGTCACCAATATCCACCTTGGGATGCTGATGCTGTCTGCACATTGGCCACAGGGGTCTGGTGGGGTCTGGGTTGCAGCACAGGGCTGGAGCAGCTGTGGTCAGGAAGGACACTTGAGGCTGAGGATAACAGGGAGTAAATGAGGATCCTGGGATGGCAACCAGAAGTGCATTTACACATCAGAGCACTTTGAGTCATGTTCTGAGCAACTTTCTTTCCTTAGGACATTGATAGAGAGGGGCTGAGGAAGCTTGAATGTGCCTTAACAAGGACAGCAATCTCAGGACTGACTTTCAAATGCCCTCAGTAAGTGATCCCAGAATGAATGTAGTGATACAGGAGCTGTGCCTCATGGCATTGCGCTAAAATCCTGTCCAAGAAGTGAATCAGACCAGTCTGGTGGAAATGCCAGTTTGCTGTGGAACTGTGCCTGCAGGAGAAACTTCTGGTTCATGGTTATTGCTGGAGCTTGTCTGCTGAGTGTCCTGATGGACAGAGCTAGGCCAGCACAAATCCCAATAATGTCTTGGCAGAGACACATTAGCACAGGGAGGAAAACTCTTATCTGCTTAAAAGCCCTTTTCTCTCCTTAGCTAGAAAGCACTAGAACAGTGACAGCTCATGCCAGGTTATTGTTTGGCCCAAAATCTTATGGAAGCATGCAGAGAACTGTGGTTTGTACCAAATTTCCTTTTTTGTCACCCTCCTCTGTGCTCTCTCAGCACAGTGCAGAGCAGTGTGTGTATCCAAGTAGTTTTTGTGCCTTGGATGGGGAAATGAGCTACTCAGAACACTTCTGTCAGCCCTGCACCAGCCAAAAGGACTTTTTGCCTAGCAGAGAATGAGGGTTTTTTGTTCTCTCTTGTCTTCTCCACTTGTGGTAGGAGTAATGCCTAATGTTGTAGCCTCTGAGGAAATGCACATTCCTCATGTGCACCACCTTCAGCCCACCTCCATGAGTTATACCATTATTTGTCACTGGCATTTTTCAAAGTGATGAGGTGCTTTGTTAGTGAACTGACACCTATTAATTCCTGTCACTATAAGTTTTACACTGGACAGCTTGAGAATACTTTTATTTTTTCTATACAGCCCAAGTCTGGAGGTTTTTCTCCTGCATTTATACAGAAAAATACATTTGTTTACTTGCATACCCAAATGAGCTGTTTATGTATAGGTAAAGAGTTAAGAAGCCCTTGATATTTCTCATCCAGACTTTTCATTGAGATAATAAATATCTAAGTTTCCTGATCTACTGCTGCTATGACATAGAAACCACTCTCATCTGTCTCTGTGGTCCTGTTTGTGGCATTGCAGGCCCTGTGCCTGATTTTGTCTGGTGTTTGGAGAGCTGCAGCTCATTCTTTGGGTCTGCAGTACCATGTGTTTGCCTGCTCTAGTGCTTCAAAGTTAGACAAAGGACAATAATAAAAGCTCCATACTGTGTTCTGCACTCCTTCAGTTCAGATCTGATGCTTTTCAGGAATATTTAAACAGTAAGGTCAATTGGAAAGCATGTCTATTCCAAAACCTATTTTATTTTCACCCAAAGGATTTCTGACTTAGGAAACATAATCTCCTATTTCATCATGAATTATATTCATTCTTGAAGAAAAATACTTTTTAATTAACTGATGTATATTTCACAGAATGGATTCGTTCAGCACCTTCAAAGCATAATTAATACAAATATCTGGCAAAGGGCAAACTCTGCTGCAGTCACCAATGCTGATAATTGTTTTTGAAAGACAAAGGATTTTTTGAAAATCAGTGCATATGGCTTGCCTGAAGCATCAAATTCAGGAAAATCTAAACTCACAGGTTACGTCTAAATTTTTCTCTAATGCAGTATATGTGATTTACAGTTTCCTTGGAGTTGCTTTCTTCTTTCCAGTATTTTGACGTTTTGGAATGCAGTGATTCATGCAATGAAGAATGGTATTTATGTTCCTTACATTGGCTATTACTGCAAGCTGGATGTGTAGTTTCTCCTATTCAGTCAATGGAGAGAGACATGCACCTCTGAAAGTCTAAGACACATGGTCTGAAGAGACTTGGGAATAGACTCTGCAGTGGCTGCAGGCAGCTACAGAAGGCCTTGCTTTTGAGCTAAGATTAGACACCTACCTAGGTTTAAGCGAAGTGGTGGTGCTACATGTAAGGACAAAGTGCTTGAGTCAGAATTAGAAATGCTGTGATTGATGCAGATTCACAATTCCAACACAACAGGTCCTCCTTAGTGTATGTCGGCTCTGTAATCCAGCAGCAGGCTGAGACAGCCAGGTTAAACTGCAGTTTTGGCTGCAGGCTGCTCGTGGTGACATCAGGGAGGGTGAAAGAGATAAGGTGATGCTCCTTGACCTCAGGAAGGGTCCCTGGGAATAGCCTGTCTGACCATCCCCCAGAGTGAAAAGTATGCACTGAAGTGGATGGGAAAAGTTGAAAAGCTCAGTGGTACATGTGTATTCCAAGTCATTTCTGAATTTGTGTTGAAAAGCTGTATTCAGTAAAAGCCCTGTTCTCTCCCTCTGACTTTACAGTATGAACTCTCCTGCTATTCCAGCAGTTCACTAAACAAGGAGGTAGAATCTGTTAGCTCTGAGTGCGTTCACTGGTGTTCTAATTAGCCAGTTAATAAGGTGGGTCTGCAGTGCACGATGCACATTGTTATCAAGTGTTCATTGTGCACCCTCTGATAGCCCCGAAGATGTAGGTGCAGTGGATGTTGGGATCTGTCATGTTAGACATAATCATTGTGAGGACATTAACAAAACATTAGTCAGGTGCAGGAAAGTCAAGAGTTTGGGGAGGTACACAGGAGACTTTTATTTAAAAATACTGAATTTTGGATGGTTCCCCATGTCTTTTTGTTATTTGGCTTTTGAGCATTTCTCCGCAACTGCTTCAACCAGGAATATTTTTTGTTTTTATTTACAAAATACTTTATGCAATCACAAACTTCAAGGAGGTGAGACTTTGAACCCCACCACTAATGCTGTAAAATAAAACTTGCTGTACAGACTGTTAGATAAGGCTTAGATCAGTTTTACTGTTACAGTTCTTAGTAGGTATAGCCATTGAAATCCTGTATTTTTATTTGGTAAAAGTTTCAGTCCATCCTAGACATTATTTTTTAATTAAACTTGTCACCTACAAAAATAATTAAATTTGATCAGTGTGTAGATGTGATAGCAATGAGTGAGGTATGAAAACATCATTGGTGGGTGATAGAAAAGCTTCACTTTGATTTGGGAACATAAGAAAGTGGTGAGAAGTGCTCATGCTGCACAAGTATTCACAGAACTTGCCTCATTTACTTCTTCCTGTTTACCTGGCTGCTATCTGCCTTTAAGAACAATATTGGATAAAGCTTTATATTTTTGTTTATCCCTGTCTCTGCATTTGTGAAATTATAGAAAAAAAGATTTGCAAATTTCCCTGTTTGTGTTTTCCTTTATTCTGTGCAGGGAAACAATACTTAAGATTTTTTTTCTAACTGACAAACTCCCAATTAATTAGTTGCTGTTAGCAAATATGTATATTATGAGTAAAAATGATAGGGTTCCTACAGGAACACTGATTGAATACCCAACAGAAAGGAGGGACTGTGTTAGTGACTGTAAGCCTGAATGTTCAGGTGACACAGAATCAGAACAGTGGATTTCCACAGCACCCATTCCCAGTCCCATATAGGAAAATACTTCAGGGAGGGATGTGAGCACAAAATGAGCCTGAGGGCTCACTTGGGATCAGTTACCTGCTAAAAGAAGACCTACACTCTTTAATTTCTGGAATAAAATCATTTTGAAAATCCTCTGGTCAGAGAGGCAGACATTTTTTTACATTTTATTTATTTTGATCAATTGGGGTATTAAGTAATAATTAAGTATATTGATTGAATGCAGATGGTGCTGTTATAGTAGTTAAACTTTTAACAGGTGCAGACCCAGCTGAGCCATGGACCTACAAACTGCCTTTCAACAGACCCAGAGAAGCTGCTCATTTTCAGTGTATCCCATAAACTTTCCAAACACAAGTTTTACATAATATTTTATCATAATGCATTAAACATACACAGTCCAATCTTCATCAGTCCTCTGATGCTGAGTATGTTAATACTCATACCTCACAAATGATGATTTATTTTCAGTTGGAAACATGTGGTTGGTCCAGATGCTCAAACAAAATGACTCCCAACAGGCTAACAACACAGTTTTATTCAAGAATGGATAGGTCTAAATTTGTGTAGAACAAAATTTGCCATAATTCAAAATAAGGATGAAGAATAAGAAAGGCAGAAAAATTTGAAAAAAAATGGAAAATTTGTTTTACTTCTAATTGTGAGAAACCTATTATGTGGCTTCTCTACATTATAGACATAGAAAATATTTATAATCTATTTAATGAAAGTGATAGGATAAAGAAACAGAATATATTTGTAATTTCAATAGTCAACTAAATTCTACTTTTTTGCTTCATTCAGAATTTGTCTAATTGCTGTTAAATGATGTTGAATTGTTGGGTTAATGCTTAATTGTTGGGTTAATGCTATTTGTAGTTGCTGTATTTTGTTTAATTTCTAATCTTGGGTGTCAACAGTGACTATCACTAACATCAAAAAAGTTTAATCTAACATCTTTATTTCATTGTTTAAAACCTATTGTATAACCTCCTTACCTGGCAGCCACAGATCAGGGATGGGTTGTCTGTACAAAGGTTTCTTGCTCCAAAGTTTCTTCTGCATTTTTTCTTAAAGCTGTCTAGGCAAACCTGGAGAAAAGGAGGATCTTTTCTGTTACAAAGGCTGAGGTTTGATACTACCTGATTAACAAGAATTTATTTATTCCTTGTGTTGTATTGTTTTGAGACCAGAATTTTCTTCTGGCAGCTCTGGGCTGCAGCATTGTCTTCCTCAGATCTAATATATTTTGTTTTAAAGTATCCCATTACAAAATAATCTTCTCTTTGTGGATCCACATTTGCTACTCTCAAACTGACATCACAAGACATTAACAGTGATTGGCAAGTTCTCCTCTGTTCTGTGACACCTCTCTTCTGAGGTGGAAGGTACCACTCTGTGAGGAGTTCCTTGCATCATTAAATGCAAGAAGAAATTTTATGCTCAGCGTGTTTCAGGAGTAGGCAGTACATACAGCCAATACCTTGATTATTTAAAAATAAGAGGTTGCAATAAAACTGAGCTCAAATTATCTTTGCTTTGTGTTCTTTCCTTATCCAGATGTACAATGTGATAAGTAGTAGCTTATATACACTATGTTGTAACTTTTTTCTTTTTCTTTACATAGAGACAGGATTTGAACAATTTTTTTTTTTCAAACCCCCTGTAGAAGGGTGGGTTTTTTCTACACCTTATGTGAGCTGTTAGAAAAACTTTCAGTTATAGACCAAGCATCACCACAGTGCTGGCTTCTTTTACTGTTTGCATTTATGAGACCTCTATGGGTATCAAGATCTGTTTTCTTCTTATCATGAATTCATTAAAAAGTTGTCCAAGTTTCACTTAGCTCCAGCAAACAAACGAACAAATGGGTGAAGACAAGGTCCTGATTGTCTGCAGCTTTGAGCTGAAGCAGAACTTTGTGTCCAGGCTCAGCTGTGGCAGTCATGGAACCCGACTGCTTTGGGAGCAGAGAGGGAGCAGAGGGCTCTGCAAGGTGCTCTGTGAAACTGCAGAGTGCTGGCTGCAAACAGCCTGTGCACAGAGCCAATTTCTCCTCTGTCACTTTCCATTTGCATCCTTTGTACATCCTGTTGTCCTTCATACCAACTTTATGAACAGGTACCAAACCCTTCCACAGTCCTGATGAAATCCCTTGGCAGAAAACAAGGTTACACTAAATATCACATTCACATACAGGTTAAGTGCAATAGAGCTTCTCCTGGGTTTAGCATTTAATTAAAATTTAAGAAGAGATAGTGAGGTGTTCTCTGGCAGGCTTGAATGAGTATTATGGACAGACAAGAGCTTATTGGCACCTGGACAGGTGCACACATCTGGTGTAGGTTTCTTCAAGGTAATTTTTAGCTTTAGTCTCATTTTCATTGTGATATGTTTTAAGCAGATGTAAAAGTACAAGAGTTCCTCTTGCAAAATGCAAATGTTAAAGGTCAGTGTAGAAAGTCAAGTAATTTTCAACAGCTGGTGATCTTATAGGAGTTGCTGATGACATTTTACAGTTGTGGAGTAGTAAGGGATTCAATAATTCCTTTTCATTAGTCTTCTGAAAAGAAGTCTTTCATATTGCAGGGTACTCCTAAAGTATTATCAGAGTACAATTTTAGTGAAGAAAAAAGCTAGGAGGAACATGATAAATGTAGCATTTTTAAAGTAAATGAGAGTGACTTGATTTTTTAAAAAAAATTATGAGGGAGTCCAGGGAGTGTGAGTTTGGATTAACCAAGATGGGAAGTCAAGGAAACAAAGCCTACCTGAAATATTTACTTATAAACTATTTTAAATACAAATAGTTTTTGCTTTCAAATAGACTGCATACACCTGTAGTTTAGGAAAGGTAAATGAAAAAGGTGATAAAGGCGATACTTCTAATTTGACAGAGGAAATGTGTCTGGAATTTGCAATTAAGATTCTCATCTTTGGATTTCTAGAGAATGTTCAAGTGCTCTTCAAAGCCAGAGTAGTGGCTGTATTCATTCATAATGGTTTTGTGTCATTCAGGCCCATGAAAATGCAAACCTGGGATGCAGTACCATCTGCTCTCAAGTCACTGTCAAATAATTCTGTGTCATTCCCATAAGGACTGCTCCAGAGTGGGGCATGGCTCTGCTTTGGGAAAAGGCACAAAAACACTGCTCCAGAGTGGGGCATGGCTCTGCTTTGGGAACAGGGATAAAAACACTGCTCCAGAGTGGGGCATGGCTCTGCTTTGGGAAAAGGCACAAAAACACTGCTCCAGAGTGGGGCATGGCTCTGCTTTGGGAGCAGAGGTAAAAACACTGCTCCAGAGTGGGGCATGGCTCTGCTTTGGGAGCAGGGATAAAAACACTGCTCCAGAGTGGGGCATGGCTCTGCTTTGGGAGCAGGTTTGAGGGAACAGGGACAATGACCCCACAGTCCCACCCCACTGGGTCCTGCTGGAATGGCTGCAGCAGTGTGTGCAGGAACAGAGGAGGGCACACAGCTGTGTATGAGGTTTGTGTGCTGTTGAGAAGAGCTCCAATTTACATCTGTGTCTGATGATAAAAAAATATGTTGTGTTTTTTTTTTTTTTTTTAAATCCCAAACCTTCTAAATACAGGCATTCCTATTTGTGCAATTTTAATTGCACTCTACAGTAGAAACTGAGTGCATATGTCTCATGGCTTAGCTAAATATTTGGGATGATTCTTTCTTCAGATAGAAAAACATGTCAGAAAAGCCATGTAAACACCTACCATTTACAGTAATTATTCACTATGCATTTAATAACCTCAGGTATACTCAGAAGCAACTACATCAAACCACTTTCCTTGCTTGGTTCCTCTGCTGGACTGTGCTGGGGGGAAGCAGTGACAGTCTCAGTGCCATTCCCTGCTGTGTCTGTCTGGTTGCAGACACTGTGTGTCTGATTACCAACACCTGTAAAATAAGATGGCAGCCTTATTGCTGGGGGTGTTTGTGTGGTTTTAGTAATGACTACAGAGTATGAGTACATAAAAATTGTACCTACAGTATCCATGGGTAATATGATGGAAGGGATGAAGTACTCCCAAAACTTAAATGTTTCTGAGTTACTGGGAAAAAGCTGTCAGACAGAATGGGTGCTGGGAGAAACACATTTCTATGGGATTTTGTGGAATATGCCAGACCCTGAATTTTGAGTGCTGTAGCTGGGCCTGTTTCATTCTGGGTGTCTGTTGGATCTGTGGAGGACATTTCATTAGAAGAGCTGCCCACATTTTCTCTCTGCATTTGTTTGCTTTGTTTTTTTTTCTGGTAAAAGTGTGGACATATCTAGGTGAACAGTTCTTCAATGCAAAATTCTGTGGCTTCTCATTAAAGGAATCAAGGATATACAGGATCCTGACAGATTTGCATCATAAATACCTTTTGTCTATGAATCACTCTCAGTGTGTCCATTGGTCCTACCAAGTCTAAGTGGCTTGATTTAAAATGGAATTCCAGCTTTTCTCAAGGGATAGTGAGAAGAATGGAGCCAAAAATACCACATGCAAACCAAAAGAGTTATTTCATTTACCAGTCTCTTCATCACAACTGTCATTTTCTTCATAATTAAAGTCTGATCTCTGAAAAACAAGCAAGTTCTGAAGATCAGCAGTATTGCACTTTCCTAGATTGTGTCATTCAGAATAAAAGTCAGTTGAAATGTCTGCCCTGAGTTATGATTTGTCTAAGAGAATGCTACTCCTGGCTTCTGTGATTTAATGTGGTTAGCCTTTCAGAAAATGAAGGCTGTATTTTAATAGCTCAAAAACATGATATGTGATGTGTGGGACACATACAGTGTAATTATGAAACTAATGAGGGGTGGCTTACCAATGTGATTGGTGAAGATCTGCTCCAGTAGCTTCTGTTAATGAACTGCCTGTCTATGCCAGTGCTAAGCTTGGAAGGGTTTATATACTGGCTGGTTGGTTAGATTGGAATGAGAATCTTGTCATGATCCCATAAATGAACTGGATTTTATGGCAGTTATACTTGCCTTCAAAACTAACTTGACTGAAAATCTATCTACCAACTCTGAGTGTTAAAAGCCATCTCACACGAGCTGGGGGTAACTCAGTACTGACACAGTGAAGCCTCAGCTGTGTCAGACAGCAGCAGCAGAGGCTCCTGCCCCGGGCCGTGGCTGCAGCAGGGGGCACTGACACTGATAAGGCACTGCTGGGATGGGAGCAGAGCTGGGGCAGCGCAGACACCCAGCTGGGCTGTGCTTGCAGAGCACAGGGGCTGCGGTGAAACATCACCAAATCACTTGGCTTTGGCTGGAATTTCTTTCAAACTCCAGCAGTTGGCCATTCTGCTTTCTGCTCTCCCACCAGGGCAGCCCAATTGATCTCCCAAGCTCCAGGTTATCTTTTAGCAGCTGTTACATAGGCAGCCTCTTTGCACCTACCAAGCTCTAGGCCCCTGATTATCATTTACAGCTTCAAAGATCACTAATGATTATCCAGATCCAGTGTGTGCCATGGCAAACAGAATGCAAATTTTATGGTAAAAATAATGTGGCAGATTGCAAAATGTATGAAAAAATTTAGGAACATTAAAACAAATAGAATTTACATGGAAATTAATATGAAATAAAGCTGTAATCTATAAGTAGTTTTTAAGTCATTATGTTGGTTTTGAAGGCATATTCATTGTGGTATCCTGAAATATTTTAGCAATGAAGGTGCTAGAAATTTCTGTACTGATGTCCTGAGGGGATGATATTCACCTGAAGGCTCTTCCATCTGTAGGGCACAGCTGGGTCTTTTCTGGGGAGTAACTTAAGAAGGTGAGATAAACCCATGGCTTGATAGTTTCTTAAGCATCCACAGTAAGTGACTACAAAACTGAAATCATCAACTTTAGCTTAGATGCTTTTCTTCCCAACTGTGAGTGATTAAATGCTATAATTACTGTTTTGTTAGATGAAGGTCTTAACAGAATTTATTTCTCTTGTGTAGTTTCAGTTTTGTGATAAATATTAATACATTTGACTTAAAGGGTAAATAAATGAAAGAATTTGGCATTCTAATCTGAGGATATACTATTTGTAAGGTCAATTAAAAGGCAATTGGATTGCAAAAAGCATTCTAGTTACTCACTAATGCAACTGCAAGCAATATTCTTCTTTCCCTACTGAAAAAGATGTATGTTGCTCATTAAGTAAGAACCTTTCTTATCACAAGGGAGAATTGTGTCCATTCGTAGTTAAAGACTGGTTAATTTGCTTACCTTGGTTGGATTTTATCTGGGGTCATTTTTATTTTTGCATTTACTATCCATCAAAAATTCCCAGTTTCGTTGGTTGTCCTGAGAACCAGCTTGAAAAATGTGCCTGATGTCAAGACAGTGGAAGTAATCAAATACTGAGCACAAAAACTGAAAATTAATGGATAGATACTGTTTATTGGTGTTTTTCTGCAGGGGGGGAAAGGATAAGGCAATTGCATATCTCCCATTCTGGATGCTGCACTCCAGGCAGGAATTGAGAGGTGTTGGCCAAGGAGAGCAGAGGGGTTTGCAGTGCCAGTCCTGCCCCTGCCCTGTGCTGCATCTCGTCCCCAGGGGTCTGGATGCTGTTATCTGAGCACAGCTCCCAGCCCTGCTGCTCCCTGGGAGCTCTGCAGGGCCTTGGCTCTCACTGGTGTCTCACTCCCGTGCAGGCTGCCAGAACAAACCCACACATCACATTACAGGCTCCTAATCCTTTGCATTTCAGTCTCTTATTAAGAAAGAGATTTTTTTTTTTATAATTTAAAAAAAATGTTTAAATAGAAATGGATTTCAAATATCTAGAACTTTCTTAAGAGGAAATTATTATTGAAAACACTTCTGAGTGCATTTTTGTCATTTGTTCTTCACCCAAAAGTGAAAAATTCTGACAAATGTTTTCACATGAAAAATAATTTATTGACAGGTTATGCACCTTCCCTACCCTGCTTCACTCTAGCTCTCTCATAGGCTGGTTGTCCCTCACCTGATTTTGTCATCTTGGCACTTCCCTCACGCTTCCAAACCTGAGACTTTGGCTTCTGCTGCTTGGGTGATTTGCAGTTGCTGATGTTAAGCCTTACAAAACAGGCAGCTGTGTTCAGGGGGGTTCTCTGTCCTCACGAGTCACTGACTCCATTCCCTGTGCATCCCTTCCTGCAGTTCTGGGGTTTCTTGTCCCCCCTGCCCCTTCTGCAGGACTCCCTGTCCAGGTGAGGTGTCTGTCCTACTTGAGGGATGATATTCACCTGAAGGCTCTTCCATCTGTAGGGCACAGCTGGGTCTTTTCTGGGGAGTAACTCAAGGTGGGATAAACCCATGGCTTGATAGTTTCTTAAGCATCCACAGTAAGTGACTGAGTTTGGGTCAGGGACTGAGTTGCAAAATCTGTGGCCTGGGAGAGACTAAGCCAGCCAGCAATGATGTTTTTCATACATTACATTCACATTTATTTCATGGACAAAATCCCCAAACCATCCAAAGTTGGTTCTATTTTTCCCCAAAGGTAGCAGTCATGGACACTGGAGTGAGGTGAATGACTCATTCCATTAAATGTTGTTTTGAGAGGGTCCTCTCTGGGCTGTGCTGCACAAGGGCTGTACAGCAGCACTGCTGGTGCTGCCTCTTAAAGCATTCCCATTTCAACCAGGCTTTGTCAGCTCCTTCTTGGCTTGCACACACTAAAGCAGTGTGTGAAACAGGTGATTTACACAGAGATTCTCATCCTCAGGCTCTTGGTTGAAGCAATATGCTGAAGAATTGCATCTGGGCAAATGTGATCATGTTCTGCCATGTTTAATAGACAGAATGGTCAAGTCATTTTAATGAGAGTTTTACTTTACTTTCTGCTGGGGGGAACAAGGAAGCTGGTGAAGCTTAATTACTCTGCAGTAGGAAATATGCCCATGGATGAATTGCCAGACAGTTCACTAGAAGTAGTTTACTTGTCTGACTTGATCTTTGCATTTTTTTAGGTTTCTTTACCTTGTGTCTTTGCTTCATTCTCTGGATTAGATAATACTGTTCTGTCTCTGATTACATGAGCTAACCTCTTGTCCTTGTAAGAAAGTGATAAAGAGATTTATCATTTAAAAAATGAGTTTGAACAAATGTAGCTCATCATTTTAATCATAGGTCAGGTCATCAGATCTGCCATATTTTGGCACAGTCATATGCCACTTAAATGTAAGTGCTTCTTCTGTGAATTAATAAGTGTACTTGCTAATTTGTATGAAAGCAAAAATCTGTTGAATGTTTTAATCCAATCACATGAATTTTTATCTTGAAATATTGCTAAACTTTTGACAATGACTGATTTGACTACCCTGGTTTCAATAGCCACAGGGAGAGTTAGATATTTTTGGGACTTTGGCTGGCACAGGTTTGGTTTTATAATGACAGAGGAGCAGAAGACCATTCAATATCATCTCCTCTTTTTGCTTTACTGCACTGTTGAAGTAGCACCAAAAGCTTTTCAGAGACTATTCAGAATTTAGCTTACTGTGGCCTTCAGGGAATTCCCTGAGAAATTCTCACTCTAGCAGCCTTTCCTTGCAGAGGATTCTGCACCAGGGGTCCCATGAGTGGGCCTGAGCAGCCTTTTCATGTCTCTGTTGGTTTGCCTTGACTCTCAGACTTGGCTGTAGCTGGAGTGTGTCCCTGGCTTTGGAACTGATGCCTTCCTGAAGACAAAAGCTGTGGAACATAGATGACTGTTTTGTTGCAATTCAATTCAAACTGTTAATGATACATGGAGTCCAATTCAACATAATGTTTAAGACTAATTTCACGTGTGCTTAAGCCTTGGCATAAAATCAGGCACATGCTTAAATGCTTTCCTTAATTAAAGCTTTATATTAGGACTTGCAAAATACTTTTACTACTTTTCTTTGGCTTTATGAGCTTTTTTTTTTTTCAAATTTGGCACAGAGTAAGGTTAAAACATTGCAAATGAAGTAAAATAGTTGGAAATGGGGACACCAGGCTGGCAAGCAGACGTTCATTAAAAACAGATTAACTATAAACAGACTCTGATAATCCTGCAATCAAGACTCGATACACAAACTCATGGAAATGCTAAACATGTGCTGTAAATAAATAGATGATTAATTTCCTTTATTCTAATATGTGTGCCTTGGTAAGAAATTAGAGTTCTCCTAAAAGATCATTTTGTTATTATCGTATGATTGTACCTCCTTTGCAGCTGCAGATATAAAGAGATAATTAATGGACTGGAGGTAGAGTTGGTCCCTTGGGAAAGGGGGACTTCACAGCACAGGCTCAGGGCCGTTAGCGAATGCTGCAGCAATTGACAGCTATTGAAGCTGAGGAAGAGAACATTCCTTTATTCCCCCTTATTCCCAAAATCTTTTTGGAGGAATAATGGCAACACATGAGACAAGGAGAAATCTATATACAGCAAGGATTGATGCCTCATACCACAGTGGGATTTTTTTGACTTCCTTATTAATAAATTTGATTAACTTTCTCTAGAAGTATCTGGGGTGGAATGAAAATGGGGAGGAGTGTTTTGTATGAGAGATTTGAAAAGATTCATTACTGGGGATTATGCTTAATGAAACACATCCTGAGTGTGAGGCAGGGTGGCTGGTGTGCTTAATATGTACAAATTAAATCTTTTCCTAGAAATATACTAATAAAAAACCAATGAATTAAACATCAGGACCAAGAAATGTTTGCTTATTAATACAAAGTAACAGTGTTTAGAGAATTCCAATTTACTGAACACAGATGTTGCCTGTAAAATAATTAGAAAAAAAATTAGCATCAGAATATGAAATGTATTGAATATCAGAGTTTAATAAAGATTTAAAACCCCAGTAAAATTTAGGTCAAAGGATCAGCAGGGGAAAATTCTAGAGAGTTTTATGGTATTTTATGCAGCTAAACTCTGGAAAATGAAACTTATTCTTTAATATCAGTGTTCTGAAATTAACAAGGAAAATAAAGTATTGTTCTTTTGCTGTTATAGATTCATATGCCCAATTTTTAATTTTTTCAAAAAGGCCTCATGAGTAATATTCTCAGTGGGAACTCTGTCAAGTCATACTGCAAAACTTGGAGATCAGTAGCACATGTGAGGAGTAGAAGGGAAGATGGGAATGGGAATTCCCGTCCCATTGGGAAGGGGAAGATGGTTGGGAATGCTCCACCACGAGCACTCACTGCCTGCACACCAGCAGCTGTTCAGACCTTATCAGGGCAACTTCAGCAGCCACTGATATGGAAGATGCTGTTGATAAAACTGTGTGTTAGGAAATACATTTTTATTTACATTGGAAGTAAACCTAGTGTCCTGGGGCTTGTCTGAGTTGCCTGTGTACTGCACTTCACAGGGTGGAGTTAGTTGGATGCTGATGCAGTGTTTGGGGTTTCCTGTTGGGCATTGCCTGTGTTGTTACCCCCTGTGTTTCTGCAGTCACTGTGCTGGGGAGCTCCCCTGTGACAGAAACTGCCACTGTCACATCAAATGTGAGAAAGGATGAGAATGCATCACCCCTCTGTTTGCTCCTGCTTCTTTCTAGAGGGACTCTCATGGCTGGCTCCTGTTTTCCCTGGCTGAATTCACTGCACCCAGTCTGCTTTTCCCTGTGGCCACGTTCCCTCCTGTATCGCAGCCAGTACAGGTGGGGCAGCACGGGAGGCACACGGGCCAATAGAGCAGCTCTGGGCTCTCTGTGCTGGCTCTCTGAAGTCCTTGCACCATTTTTATTGCACTTAGTGCATACACTGATTTGTGCTGGTTACTCCTGCACTGCTGGCATCTTTCTGTTTGCCACATGGACACCGACCTGAGGAGTCAATTCTGACTGACTTCTTGCTTTTGCTTTTTTCTGATTGACTTTCTGCTCAGGGAAGTGATGAGAGCAATCTTTTCAGCTGACATGTCTCACCTGTCTCTGGCTGTGTTTAAGGAAATTCAGAATAGCAATATCTATATGTTCTTGAAAATGAGAGTAGTTGGAGGAAGGACTTTTTGTTATAATTTTTTATTAAGGATTTATTATGTTGCTTTTTTTCTTAGATCTTTCACAGACTTGGAAGTCACAAATGTGGGTCTGACCAAGCCTTGATTGTCCCTGAAGGCAAAAGCTGGGGAAATGTTATAATAGTCAGTGGATAATGTAATCATAATCTCTGGATTGCTGGCCTAGTGTTGTTGCAGAAATGAATATTAGTTAAATTGGAAGCAGGCAGGAGGCATTGCAAGGAAGGACAGAAATGTAATTCTTGACAGAGAGGCATAGAAATAAAACCAGAGATTAAACAGTGATTGGGAAGACAACTCTGTGGACAGAGTATCAGAATATTAAGTGTAACATGAGAAGAGTATCAGGAGTTAGAATGTGGAGAAGAGAGGTGTGAAGAGCAGAATTATGTGCTACAGAAGGACAAAGAACTCAGAGTATATTAAAAATGCTGCCACAAAGCATCCTCTGAGCAGTGTTCCATCTACATTTATAAAATTTTAATTTTTCTTTTTTTAGTCTTAAAAGCACTGTAACTTTTGGAATTAATATAGCACGTAAGTATAGAAGTTCATGATCTAAAAATCCATACCCTTTCTAACTTTTCAGGCTTAGAAGCTTTAATCAGCATTTACCAGTAAGTAAAGCCAATTTTGTCCCTTTAATAGAATGGATGATACAATAAAGTTCCTTGGGGAGATAGTTACTAAAATTTGAAGCTGTAGCAGCAAAACTCAAATAGAAAGAATTAATTTAGACTCAGTCAGGACAGCGCCGTAGTAGGAACTGTGTATCTTGGCAAGGTTTTGTGGATGGGAATAGGTAGCAAGAAATTGGCCCTAAAACAGCACTGCCAGCTCTGAGAAGTCCCCAGACAGGGGTTTAGGAAAATGAGAATGTGTTGCTGGCAGGAGTACTCATCAAAATGGAATTAAGGTGCATTGTTATAAGAATAGAAAATGAGCTCATGAAAGAAGGACCCCTGGAGTTTCACCCCAGTGCTGTGCTGTTTACAGGCACAGGGAAGCTGCAAATGAAGTTCCAGAAGTTGTCCATGTGCCAACTCTATTATTTTCTAACTATGTTTGACACAGCAGCCTTTTGATTAAACCTCCCATATAAGTTCCTGAATACTTGCCTTGAAATTTTTGTTTCCATCCCTATTTGCCAGACCCATCTCCTCATTGTTCACTTTGGAAACATCAGCATTTTCAGCTAGTAGTTATGAAAAAGGAAAAGTATTTGGAGTCCACTTTTCTAAAAAGTCAAAATACTCCAGCCTCCCACTATTAAAGAATAAATTGTTTAAATTGTAAATTTATGTTAATATAATTTTTAGTACATGTCATTAGCACAATTCTACCAGAAGATAGACATTACTTATGACCACTTGTTATGCTGTTAAGAGTGTTTACACATTTAAAGGTGAAAAAAATCTTTTTATTGTTCTTGTCATAATTAATAGCATTCCTATAAGCAGGAATTGTTATGCTAGAAGAAAATAGAACTCTGAAAGTATGTTCAGAAGACTGACTCAGGATATTCCCTGTGTTCATTAGCATTCTTGATTTAGCTGTCTTAGGAGAGCTAAATATATGGGCTGCATAAATAAATAAATACATGCTGTAGAGTTGATTCACTGTCACTTTGTACTTGTTTCTCTCACAGGGCTTAAAGTAACACCCTGAAGTCATCAGGAGGAATTCAAATTTACATACCCCAGCTAGGTAGCCCAATTTTCTTGAAAAATTCCTAAAAGGATTCCGTTCACTCTCTTTTCTGACCTGGATTCTTTGCATTGCTGTGAGAGGAGATGAGTGGCCTGATAAAGGTGGTTTTGATCTGCAGCTGTACATTGTCTGCATTAGGCTTCATACCCTGGATGCCCACCAGTTTATTCACTGGTGAAGCTACTGTAAGGTTTAATGGCACAAATTCTTGTTTTCTTTGCTGTGCAGGAGGATGGCAGTGCAAAACAGAAACATTATTCTGTTAATTTGTTTTGCTGCTGACCCCATTGCAGAGGGTGAGGCAGCTGGGACTGCTTTATTTTACTCTCCCCCTTTCTCTAGAACATCTCCAGCCTCTGGGGTCTGACAGTGCTGACAGGGTACAAAGCTAATTTTCTCAGCATTCTAATGCAGTTATTTTGCTACATTTCTGGTTCCAAAGTGTGTAAGGGGTTGCACATGTGAGCCTGAAGTTGTCTGTCAGGGACAGTGAGTTCTGTGGATTTGGATGTGTGCATGGGGATGCATATTCCATTTATTCTTCCCCCTCCATACACAGGACTGGGAGCAAAACCCAGACATTTGTCTGGTTTTTAAAGGCTGAAAAAGATCATTCAGGGTTATATTTCAAGCTAGCAAAATTTAGATTTCTCTTGTTCTGATTCCTGCACTGATCCCTGAAGTTATAATTACTGAGTTTCTAGCACAGGAGTTGTACTTTGATTTCCCAGCCTGCCAGAGGCTTGCCCTGTGCCTTTGGCTGGAACAGGTAAATGAGATAAATGCAGTTCCATGCTGTCAGTGATTTTTTTCTTTTTCCTTTTCACATGTTCCAGTTGATGTACACACCTAATTTCTATGGTGGTTTTCTCTTTTCACAGTGTTCCAGAAATGGTAATTTTTGCAACATTCACTATTACTTTGAACTCGTTTGTGAGAGTTATTTTGTCAGCCCTAATAACAGCAGAAGGACTAATAAGCTGTGTTTTCTAGGTGTTTGTGCAAAATAAATGGGAGATCTGATTATAAAGCAAGAAGAGGATGTGAAGAAACTTCAAAGGACAGAAGTGAAGTGATCATTATCACACTTGCTTTGAAACTGTGGAGTTTAAAGTTGAAGCCAGATTCAAAAACCTAAAATACTCTTAGGGCAATAGAAGTTATTGTGCTTCACAAAATCGTTGTGCTCTGTGATGTATCTTCTTTGAATTACCTTAAAGGTTAGCAGAGACTTGTTGTGTCCACCCTTTTAGAGGAAATGCAGATCTACTGAAAATACTAATTACCCTTTGTGAAAGATGCAGAGCTAGTAAAAATATTAATTAACCTTTGAAAAAAAAAGATTTTGTGCCATCTTGCTAACACCTTTTTTTTTGAGCACTGTGCTTCTTTTCTAGGTTTTTATGATGTTTGATCAGGTGCTTGTCACAACTTTTGTATTGTAGTGAATGTCAGTCAGTAGCCTGTGTAGTCTTTGCAGGCTCTGAATTTCCATGGAATAAAATTAGGCTGGATAATGGCTGGTGACTGTGAAGTTTACTGAGCTTTCTTTTCTATTTATAAACTGTCATAGCTCAGTTTTAAAATAAATAAATGAAAGAAACAAAAGAACTGCAGTAACCTGCACAGGTTATTAAGTACGTCCACTGACATTTAAGGGTCCATATTTCAATTTTCTCTTGCATTTTCAAGGGATAAAGGAAAAATCTCCAAAATGCAAACAATTTAGAGACTCAGTGTGATTCTACTAGAATGTCTCTGTTATCTGTCGTGGAAAGAACCACCAAGTCATCACCCAAAAGCTTTTGAATTGAATGGCACCGCTGTCATATGTCAATTATATTATCTTTTATTGTCATTAAGGTGTAATTACCCTTTGGTTATTTCCCTCTGAGTAGTGCATTCCCTAATGGGAAGTCTGAATCCCAGCCCCTTTACCATCTCTGGAGGTATGGCTGGTCAGCAGTGCCTGCCTTTGTGCAGGAGGCTGAGTAGCTTCAGCTCACTCAGTTGAGCAGGGTAGAATCAAATCTCCCTATTTGGAGTAACTTTCAGGATTAGAACTTGGAGTGAGTTATTAATTAATGATATAGTGGGAATATGAATGATGGGTTCTGCTGAGCCAGTGCATGGGACAGCACATGGAGAAGAAGGTCAAATATGACATTGCAAAGTATTGCAAGTATAACATTGCTGGCAGCTGTGGAACTAAAGGGCATTATTTCATAACAGTAAGAGAAATGCCATTTTAAGGATTTTTAGACATTGGTTTCTTTATCTTTTTCTGTTAGATAAGGACAGGTGTTTCTTAGAGGAAGAATTGAAGCAGTTGTCAGTTGGGATTTACAAAGTACTTAAAAAATGAAACTGTACTCTCAGGTACTTTCCATGTACTGAGCTATAAAGAAGTGGCAAAAAAAATTGTGACACTTAAAAATTGCTGCTTCAGCTCTGGTGAGACATTATATTTTAGCTGATAAGTGCCAGGAATAATGTTTTGCATAAATATTCCACAATATTGAGCATATTTCGTGTCTATAATTAGAGCTTTGATTTACTCACAGACAGAATTAATTAGGGAGTAACAGCTGTACTGTAATTCTTCTATTATAACCCAATCTCATTTCTTCTTCCTCTTCTTAAAATCAAAAGTATACAAATATTTCTTTAACCTTCCTTAATACACTGTAAAAATAATCTGTTTACAACACAAATATCCTGGTACTGAGTAGAAGAACATGCATTCTGCAGTCCAAACTTAATTTTATACTTAATTTACACTCTCTAGGGCTTTTTCCAAGACTGCTAAAACTCTTCAGAGAGGAAAGAGATGGAAAGAAGGTGCCTGAGCAGTTTGAACCAATTTAATGAAACACAGTCAATCCTGTGGTTCTGCCCTGCCACTCTCCTGCATCAGGCCTGGGATAGGGAGAAAGAGCCTTGCTCAATGCTCAAGGGCATTCATACAATATGTGGTAGATTTTGAATATCATTCACAAACAAATGTGCCGTTTAAAAATGGGAGATGGTCAGTGTAAAAGCTGAGGTAAAAGAGCTAAATAGAAGAACAAGAGCTACTGAGAATCATCTGATCTGCTCCTCAGAGCTTGCCCTTGTGCCTGCTCACCAGCTTCCGCTTGGGACAGTGGGAGAGGGGGCTGCTGCAATTCCTCAGCACCCTCAGCTCCCTGCTCAGCAGAAGGAGTGGCAATTCCAACTCTCCACAAAGAGAGGAAAAGTTTGTCTTCTGCCTTAAAACAGCACCAGCCAGAGCCAGAATGCAGCAGCAGTTCCTGGGGCCTTGGAGGGTCTTCTCCAGGGTTTTTTTCCAATGGCAGATGTCTCCACACACAACTGGGGACACACAAGTGCTGGTTAGCCTGGGAACAAGGCTGAGGAGAACAGAGCTGATTTGTGGGCAAGGGAGAGAAGTGAGGTGCACTGCTGCAGGGGTGTGGGTTTGAACCATCTGATAGCCCCAGAGATGGATTTTCTCAAGCCATTGTATCCTGTGGCCAAACTGGGCAGCTTGTCTGATGCCTGTCCAGTGAATTACCACTGTGATCCAACAGCAACCTGACAGGAAATGGCAGTGGCCCCTTCCCTGATCTCTGTGTGACAGCCAAGAACATTTGTGTTGATACCTGCTGTAAAAATCCTGGTAATGCTGGAAAAAAAAACAAACAGTTCCCCTTCCTTTTGAGTCACTTTCTGCTTGAGAAACTTCTTTTCCAAGTCATGACATGAACAAGTCAGTGAGCAAACCATGGCTTAGCAATTCTTCTGGAGAAATGAACCTCTCACTGACTCCTATGATGCCAGTGCATGCACTGGCAACTGGTGTTGAAGGCATATGTAGTTGAATTGGTCATTGAATATGAATTCAGTTATCTTAAGCATGTAGGTGTTGATTGTCATTTTAATAACTTGGGGAACCTTTTCTGCACTTCTTCTGAGCCTAACTTCCTTGTACTTGGAAGTTAAGGTTTTTCAATTATCTTTGTTAGATACTTATTCTCTAAATAAGTAAATAAATAAATTTATATATATATATATATATATATAAAAATCTTTTTGTAGTTCAACTCTTTGCTCTGAGCATGAATAAACTTAGCCTGGAGTCTTTTTACCAAGGCCTTTAAATGATTCTTTAAAGTTCTGTAGGGCTTTTCCTGTCCCTCTAGAATGAAATGGACAACTAAGGCCTAGCAAGGAAAAATGATGTAATTCTATTTAGGAAGCCAGATTCACATTCAGCTGACCATCAAATCATCTTTAGAGATTAACAATGTGGTCCATATTAATGGGGTGATAAAATGATATATTAGTAGATACATGATCCTTTTCCATGTCAAAAGCAGCTTGCTCAGCAGATGTCCCATTTTCAGAAGCTGGTGCCTCATGAGGATGCACAACAAATGAGCACATAGATCTCACTGACATAATGGATCAGCCTTTGAGCCATGGTTTTCTAGACAGTCTTTGTGCATTTACATGGTATTTGCAAGGCAGGTATTGGTACAGGCCTCAGAAAAAAACTACCCTAAATGTCCAGGGTTGTGGGGGGATAGAATGTAAGAAAATAGTGCAGAAGGCAACCTCACCCCTGAGGAGCTGCAGCTGTACTAAGGAGCCAAGATTAGGAACAGGCCTGCCCTTAACAGGCCACAGCTGTGGCCAATAAAGATGAGTGCTATAAAAGAGCCGGGTGAGGGAGAGCTGCCAGTTTTTGGCTGTTCTGTGAGGAAGAAGGAGTCAGTGCTGTGAGGAGCTGCCCATGAGACATCTCTGAGAAGGTATGGGAGCTTTGCAATAAGATTACAACACAGGCTGACATCATCCAGTTTCTTTTCCTACATTTTGCCTTAAGACCCAGGAATACCAGGGCAGCTGTTTCCCAAAACTGTAACCATCCTTCAAATATTTATCACTGCCACTTTCCTTGGGGTGAGTGTTTGCTGAGGCAGTGCCGGTGCTGAAAGCTGGAGGCAGATGAACACTGGGCATTGAGCTCCTTTCAGCTCATTCCCCTTTTGCTCAGCTGCAGAAAGGCCATGAGCCAACTCTCTGAGCTGTGCTTAGACTGAGACCCTGGCAGCTCCACTTTGCCTTTCTCCAGCAGCTGCAGCAGCCTCACAGTCCCGCTGCTCCAGAAACCCCAGTGAGCAAAGCCATGCAAGCAGAGGGCTGGAAATGGTACAAATCAGCCTCTTAGGTGTAAAAGAACCCCACACATGCCAACAAGAAGTGTTTCTCTTTGATTAAATATCCTTTGGCTGTTATGTCTGCAGGCTGCATCCTCACCTGCTGGTGGAGGATCCCATGGACCCATGTCCCATTGGGGCTGCCTCAGAGTATTGGATCAGAAAATTGCTTTGATCAGACACAAGTTTGCCAGTTTGAGTTTAATAGAAAAAATTGTGAGAAGGTATTTGAGGTATGATTGTGCTGGGCTGTTAAGAATGCATGAGTGCAGTTTCCAGTCTTCACATTTAATTTAGGTTTTGAGAACAGAGAATGGAATGAGAAATATGAACATGATTTACTTGTTTCTTCAGAGCAGTTATGAGAATTCCACTGTTGTACTGGTGATAGATTAGCAGAAGAGATTCAGTCATAAATAATAAAGATCACCTTTGAAGATGACACAGATTCCACTTGTGCTTCTGAAATTTCATGATCTTATGAAAAGTGTTTTTGTTTGGATGTAAAAATGGATATAAAATTATGCTCCTAAGCATAACTAGCAATATCTCTGTTTGTGATTACAACTTTTCATTTAAATTTGAATGTACTTCTGAAGGAACATATAAGATTGACAGGAGAGGTGGCCAGTTTCTGTGACAGTTTCTGAAGACTCTTCTGACACGTTTCCTTTTGTAGACGTTTTCATCCACAAAGAAATGCAGTTGAGTGGGGTCTATCAAGTGGATTAGTCAATGTGGAGTTTCAGCTGTGAAAGGTGAAGGCCGTGTGGTAGCTCTGGCTCATAGCAAATCTGCTGTGCCCTGTGAAGCTGTGGGGCTGGGTCCAGTGCACCCTGGGCAGCCTTCCTGGGAGGGCTCACTGAAGCCTTACCCAGATAAATCAGAATCAGACAGCTCTTTCAATTAGATAATAAATTTTCCTTACCCCAGGGACAGGCATCTGTTATTTGACCAGCTGTTTAGAAATTTGGGGTTTTGTTTTAATAGTATATCTTCAAAAGGAATTTTCATGAGGGTCACCAACTATATAAGGTAGCAAGTTCTGATTGCTGAAGAATCCAGTGGCTTGCAATTCAACAAAGTCCAAATTCTTTGTGGAATACCCATTCTTGGTGTTGCTTTCTATTTTTGGATTATTTGCATGTCTCAACACTGAAAGACCAGCATCTATATTTATTACCCTTTAGACTTTGGACCATTCGAGAGGCAGAGAACTCCTTTTCTCTGTTACTTTTCTGTGCCAAAAGAGCTCAATTAAACCATAAGAGCATCAAACTTCAGTGATTAATTAAGGAAAGCTTGCTATGCAATGGAGTTTATTTTAATGAGTTATATAGCAGGCAGAATGTTGCTAGGAGTATAATACAGTATAATCTTTGCTTGTAAGGAAGATGAGGCAGAATAGTTTTTCAGGAATTAATCCATTAACATAGCAACTAAAATGGGCCAGAAAATTAACCCTGGTTTTGGGGCTTACCAAAAAACTAAGCTTCAGCACCTGGGAAACTTACCCCAAAACTTGTAAGGCAAGTCTCTGAGTTTTAAAGCTTATGCTGTCGATCACAAGATTGAAAAGGGAAGGACAGAAATCTTACATACCCTTTTTCAGAATTTTTCATGTGGATGTGGATGCACATGTGGAATTATATAGCAAATTCTGCAGTTTCCTTGCACTTAAAGCAGCAGGATTAAAGGAGAGGCACTTTTGTTAAGGATTTTGGACTTTTCAGTGCTAATCCATCAAGCTACAAGACTGGTACCAAATAATAATGTGAGAAAGAAAAGGCACTACCCAGTTCCTAGACCTACCCTCATGTTTTCATGCTGTGCGTCTTCCTGGAGTCTTTAGTTATTCAGACAAAATTCACACATGAATATTAATAAGAACATGATATCCTCACTGTTGCAAGTGTTCAGACCACAAAACTATTTAAAACTGAATAGTTAATGGCTAATCATTTGTCATCTCTCTGTGATGATTCAAAGTGGGACTACGTGGAAAATAAATTATGCAGCGGCTAGTATGGTGTCACATAAACTGCATTCTTTATATATTACAAGGAAAATAGAGCTAGGGCCAAAATTTCTGGTGTAGTATTTATTTACAGTTGATAGAGCTGGTAGTTACTGTGCTGTGTAATTCTTGAACAGTCAGGATTATCTATAAGCACACTAAACAAACATTTATAATCAAAATGCTTCTACCAGAAATCTGACAGTGTCCAAGGCTCCCATGACCGATATAGTTTGTGCTGGAGTAAAGTTTCCTGAATTTTCTTTTGGTACATGCAAGATTCTTACAAGAAAAATGAATAGTTTCAAAACTTTTCTCACCTTAATTCTTGTTGAAGTAGTCAGCACAAATCCAGCTTTTCAAAACTTACTATGACAATGAAGGTGGTGACTGCATCATTCCATTTTAACCACAGTTTTCTGCAGGATTCAGTAGAGCTTGAGATGTCTGAGATTTCCTAAAGCAGAGCTTGCACACCTTTGAACTGAAGAGCTGCAGGAAGGACAATTTGGGTTATAATATTGCCAACATATCTATTTAGCATCTGGTTTTGATGAAGTTTGGTAATTATGTTTTTGCAGTATAAAACTCATACACATGCTGCTGGATTTGAGGACACAAGGTATTATTGCAGTTGTGTAATTAGTAATGTGTAACTTTGCTTCCAGACCTGGAGTTCTTTTGAAAGAAGAATTTCTAAGGTTAAAATTGCCTGAATTTTCAAATACAGCTGGTCCTATATGTTTTAAATCTTTGAAGTTTCAGGTTAGGGTATTCAGTTTCAAAGATGAGTACCCCTTGTTTAGTTGTACAGCATATTTGGAGTATCTGTGGTAAAATTTGCATTAGAAAGATCCTAATAAATCTGCTGAAAATGCCAAGATGAACAATCTAAGGAGAATGAGGAGGAAAACTGAGCTTGGTCTCAAATATGTTCCATTTCTCAGGTTTGTAATTTCAGCAGTAAAGCACACATCTAATGAAAGTATCACTGTAAATATAGTGCAAAATTCACACTCTAAATCTAACCCTGAGGAAGAGGGGAGGGAGTTGCTTCAGATCTCTTTGTTCCAGCCAGACTTTTATACTGCTGCTATGCTTATGTGGTCTGCAGCCCCTACTTTTCCACAAATTAATCACCTTGCCATTAAAATCCCTCATCCAGATTGCACAACATAAATGGCAATAAAAATAATAATAATTTTCAAAAGAATCCAGCAAAAAACAAACTTGAAGAGGCCACAGCAAACTACTAAAACCGAGGTGGTTCAAAATAAATCTTTAAGTTTTCCCAGTACTCAGGCAGAATGAAGGCATTTTTTTTTCCTTGCCAACTTCCATGGCTTATTTGCTGTTGTGTCCAGGTGCTGCAGTAATGTCAGTCCCAGTGTTCCAGGTTGCAAGGTGTGTGTCAGCTTGCTGGGGAAGTCTCCAGCAGCTGAGTGTGCTGTGTCTGTGTTGGCACCTGCAGAATAAAAAGCCAGTACCTATTTGCTTATATTTTGGGAATGGGGTCTTCCAACTGGATTTTGGGGGCACAAGTTGCATTTGTTTAATAGCCCCAACTTTAATCCTCTGTTTAGAACTGATGAGGACTTGTTCCATTTCTGAAGCAGAGGTTTTGGTGCTGTGTTAGACACCAGATGCCCCGAGATGTCCCTGTGGGGGCAGCAGATCCAGCACAGCCCTGCCTCCAGGGTTGGGGTGGGAGAACCATACAGGACCCACAGTGGTACTGCCTGCATTCAGGGAAGGAAATTCCCCCTTAAATGCCATTAAATCTGTCCAGTGAGGTTGCTGAAGGTTCAAAAGTGTGTTAGGAAGAAAAGTGCTGTGTGAATTTAGTGAAGTTGCTTCTGGGCAGTGCTGTTTTGCTCAAAAAGATTCAGGAGGATGCTTGTGCAGGGTAAGGCTGTGCATGTGTGCTGCCTAAGGCTCCAGGTCACAGGTGAATTCATAAGTCCAAGATTTTCATTTTCATAGTCACAGACCTGAGATACTGCCTTAAAACAAGGGTCTCTGTGGACAAACTTGTTTTCATGTAGAGAATCAGAATCAATGAGATGCAAACATGGGTGGGCATTAATGAAACATGCTTCTGTTAGAAAAAAAATTTAAAAAATAAACAACAGGCATAACTCCACTGTAGATGGATAATGCTTCAAGTTTATCCTTTTAGAGGAATTAAAAAAGCTGCTGTGGCTGTTTAGAATGCCTTCTTCTGGATGCTAAATGTACAAATAAGGAAATGAGGTCCCTACTTACAAGAAACATATAAACAAAGGATGGAAGCAAGATTCGGCAATAAGTAAATGGGAATATAAAAACAACCAAAAAAAAAAAAAAGCAAAGAAAAAGATGGAGCAATGAGCAAATGAGGAAATGAATTTAATGGGCACCTTGCAAGCCTTGCTCCTTCCCCTCCTACTGTCTTGAATACTTTGATGAGAATGGATTTCTGGGCATTCTAGAGGAAGGACTCTGAGAAGCAGCCTAGCATGGTGCTGAGAGGTGTTTCACACAGATTTGGGTGGGAGTTCTGGGCCCAGGTGTCTCAGCAAGAGAAAATTTAGCAGCTGAGAATTTTAATGAGATAACTGCCTTCCGCAGAGTTTCTTTGAAATTTAAGTGTTCAGCTCCTTGAGGTTTATAGAGACAACAGATGGAAAAAAGAAAGAAGAAAACTGTGAGTTATTTAGTGTGCTTTAGATAGATGGAGCTGGCCCAAAAGCGTATGAAAATCACAGGAAAGGAGGAGATTTTGGGAGGGGTGATAGTTGATAAAGACAGAGGATACAGCGATCTTGGAAATATTCTCTGTAAAGATTGAGGTTCTCAGGTTGAAAAATGTTTCTTGCACAGTAAATGTGATACAAGTCTTTAAAAGACTCAGAAAATTGTATGTTAAATTAAAAACACAACACATCTGTTTTCAGGTGTGTGTTTGTGAATGATCCCTTCTGGTAGTCAGGTGCAATGCTTCATGCTGTAGTCAAACACAAAAACCTTTTATTTCAATATATCAGCTTTTCTAGAGGTGGAGTTCATAATTAACTCAACACAAAAATTACTTTGTAAACCCTAAAACATCAAAGACTTCCAAGCAAATATTTCTGATTTGGTTCAGCAAGGCAGGGCAGTTATATTATGTATACATCAGTGAATCAAACTCAGAATTTGGTGATTCAATTTGCTTAGGCTTGTATCTACCCTTTCTTTATTCCACTGTAAAATGAACATAGCAGGACACAGCCTTGAGATTGCTGAATTGACAGAACAGGGCAGCCAGTTCTAAAGCAATTGACATTACTGAGGGAGGGAAATCCAATAAAGGGTCAAGCATTCATTTTCTCTCTTGGCTAAAGCAGGTTACAGAGCACACTGTGGTCTGTCTCTGTAAGTAAGACGTAATTGAAGACTGAACAACAGTGTTTCACAGACACAGGAGATGAACAGCCCCAGAAATGACTGGTGTCCCCACTTAGGTGGGTTAGTGCAGTATTTATCTTGTCCTTTGGCAGAGAATGATCATCAGGATGTCACCAGATTTGATACTTGGCTTCCTGTATGGAAGCTGTGCAGTTCTTCCTGTGCTGGTAGCAGTGCTGCTTTGATCGTACTGACATTAAAGATGTTGTTATTAATCCTTCTCCAGCAATAAAAGGTGGCATTTTACCAGTGTGTTTGGCCCTGTTATTATAATTCTGTGGATGATTCATGCATTGAAATCTCAAGGCAGGTTTTCTCTCTGTTTGTTTCTCAAAACTGGCAGCATTTTCTTTATATGCATTTATCTCTTTTAGTTTGCTACAGCATTTTTGTCCAGCATTTACTGCCAGCAAGGGCCAGCATTAATTTGTTGACAGTTGTGAGGGTGTGAGCTCATTATAACATGCCAAATCACACTTTGATGAAAAGATGACAGCTCTCACCTGTAAATACAAGGGATGATAAACTGATTTTCTTGAGCATTTCTTGTCACCTCTTGAGTTCAGCCTGTTCATGGGTGGTGTTTGTGGGGGCCTGTGCTCCTCATGCATGGCTTTAAAGGAGAACAACCAAGAGACCTCAGCTGTTAACAGCAACAGCTTTCAATGTTCTCTTTGCATTGTCCTCTCTGTTTTGAGCAATAAAATGCCAATATGAAGGATTATGGTCTGGGTATCTATAGGTGTGCATATGTTCAGATCAATGTAACATTAGAAGCATAGTTCAAAATGCAAGAATAACATGAGGACTGCAGCTAAGGCTGATGAAATGCCTTCTCATGCATAAATTTTGGAATAAAATGCTGATTAGATTTCACACCCTAGTCTGGGTTTTGTTGATTTTATATGTAGTATACCTAACATACATGTCTGTCAGGTGGACACAGACAGAATATAAATACATCAGTGTGCAGATGTTCTACTCACACCGTCTCATTGTGGAGCATGTTCATTCATTCTTTAGATGTTTTAATATGGGGGAAAAAAACTACTCTAAGGCAGCATTGATTACTGCAGTACTTTACATATTCAAAAGATCTTTCCACAGATTTATTTATGAATTACTTCTGAGTTAAATCTCACAGGACATAACAGAAAACAAGTAGCTTTATGCAGGCAAGCAGCTGTCCAAGCAAACTGAAAGGGTGCTTGAAAGATGTTTTCAGGACTTTTCTTTATGAATTATTCAGAAAATACCTATTCAGGACATAATCTTAAGGTACACCAGGGAAGCCCTAGGTTGGACATTTAGAGGAATTTCTTCACAGAAAGGTTGATAAGATCAGAAGGCATTTGCCTTGTATTTGTGATTGCCCAGGCTCTGTAGATTAGGTTATCATATGATTTATTTCTAAGGAATGGTATTAGGGATGAATCAAAAAGATATATTGCCATTTTTTATATTTTAGATAAATATATATATGTTAATTTATATAGAATAGTTACTATTCTATAAATACCATTCAGATTTTCCATCTTCCAAGCTTGCATCCTCCTGCAACTGGAAATTACCCTGTCCTGTTTTTCCAGGAGCTTGTCCCCTGATAGCAATGACTTTGTTGCTGTGCCAGTCTTTGGCTTCTGCATTATTTTTACTTCCCCACCTTCCCTAGTTATTGTTTTGGGTTAAATGCATGCTTCTCTTATTACAGGTAGACTTTATCTTCTACTCAAGGGATCCCTGGAGCAGCATCAGCTCTCCTTACATACAATTTGAAACAGCTGATTTTCCCTGGTTTTGACTTGTCATCCCCAATGTACTTTTCCTAACAAGAAGGGCACAGTACAATTTGCACAGATGTCAGGGGAGAGCATCTAGTTACACTGTCTTCCAGAAGCAGTGGTTCAGGGCAGAAATGTGAGTCGTTATTTGCTTCAGAAAATTATTTCTCCTGAGGTCGGTAACTTCGTGGTCTTAGTTCTTATTGCCTAGCTCTACATTCTGTTAATGGCCAGTGATTTCACAATTCATTTCTAATGTTAGATGAGGTAAGTGGTGAGCCATCTCCTCAGGGATTAGGGGTAAAACCTTCTGCTTTACCTGCCCTGCAACACAGAGTTGAGTGAGTTTTTACTGATATTTTTTCAATTTGCACCATTTTAATACATGGAGTTCCTCAGAAAGCTGAATTTATGGTACTCATGAAATAGTATACTGTGTGAAGGAAGACATTTTACCAGAGATGAGCTAAATCAGAAATTGGAATTGGTCTGTGGGAAGCATGATGAGGCTTGGAATAAACAGAATTAGCAATAGTTAGGAAAATGTAAAAGAAAACCAGAGGGAAGACACCAGAGTAAGTTAAGTGGAAAGAAGGATGTGATGGCTCCCAGCTGTTGGGCACATACTGACTCTGAATGCTACAAATACCCAAATAAAAGATGATATTTTCACCCCTGTTGTGTCAATGGTGAAATACCACCATGTCTTGCCAGAATTTGGGTGTTTATCCTGGGATCTGCAGCCTGAAGGACACTAACCTGCCAATAATGGTTTCAAGACTTATGAAAATTTATGTACTTCACTAACAGCTGCTTCCAAACAAATTTATTATTCTGCAACCTACAAATAGTAAAGCAAAAAATTACTTTGAATGTGTGCTTCTCTGCTTATTTACAACAACAGCATTCCAATTACCAAACTGTTGTATCTTTATAGGAGTGTGGTTGTCTCTTGAGGGGTCCCGTGAATTAATGCTTCTGTAATATATGGGGTTTGTAATATGATAAAATGACTTAGAGGTGTTTTAGAAAAGAATAAATTGTGGGGAGTCTTTTTATAGCTAGTGAGTATTTATGTGTGTGTGCTGTGGTATTACCACATGCTGTACATTGCGAGAATTCCCACAGATAGAAATGATAATTTGGTGAAAAGAACATGCAGATAGTGCATATGAATACTTGTGTTCAAAAGCACTACCATCCTTGGCTGTTAATTTAGAAAACATTTGAAAAACAAGGAGTTCTTTTTGCCTTGCTACCTAAGCTTGCTGGGCTCCAGTAGGAGCAAAATTCCTGGTCATTTAAAAAGTAACTGGTGGCTGATAAATAAAAATAGTAGAAGAATACTTTCCTCATCCCATGCTTTTTGTTTGCATGCTTGTATTTTAATGAAATTAACTTATAACACTATGACATCTACAAAACACACTGAAAAAGACGTATTGTAGGACTTTAAAACAATCTTGCTGTACTTTATATACATTTTGGCTATCATAGGGTCATAAAATCAAATTGAGATTGGAAAAAGCTTCTAAGATCAGGTCCATCTGTGTTCACCACTTGGACCTTGTCTGAAGAGCCACTTGCTCATGCCTTTTGAACATCCTGTGAATGAGATAACAAGGTTGTTGCAGATGCACTTTAGTGATGAACCTATAGAAAAATAGGGGTTCTTGGATATTTTCTGTCTTCTCATTATATCTGTTTATAAGCAGGCGCTGTCTCAGGTTCTGATGGTGTCAAACTGTTTTTTCTAACACCACTTGAGTGTTTCTATGCCTGTGTGAGGTCTGCAGCTGGCTTCCCTGGGATGAGGTGGATTTCAGAGTCAGGCAGCAGCCCCTGCTGCAGCTCCCCCTGCTCTCTCACTCTGCTGATGGAAGGAGCTTAAATGATTTCCTTCCATCTTTTAAAGCCTTTTAAAAATTATGCAGTCCTCAGAAAGAAAGTCCTATTCAAGTCTGGCTATTTCACTGTGGAGGTGAGAAATTTGATTTTCATTTGAAGCTTTTATAGAAGTGTTGCATTGATTGGTTGCAGGCATGATTGGTTCTAGATTGAACATAAGGAAGGCTGTGGAAGTGTGAGTGCCCTCCCACCCTTTCTCTTTCTGGACAAGGACACAGGAGGTGGGGTGTTCTGGGCTGCTCTGAATTACAGATGTGACTTTATCTCAGCACAGGGTCTGGTGACCTGAAATGTATTTTTTTCAAGAAAATACCAATATTAACAATTATTCTGAACTAGAATGTAATATAAAGATGTAAAAAAGTTGATAAAGGTCAACCTGGCCAATTTATTTAATGAACTATCCAGTATTTTTTCTATCTTAGTGTAGACTTACAGTTTTATTTGACTATTAATTTTATGTTTTCTTATACACATGAGAGACACTCAAGTTTTCCCCATTTAAAGACTGTTGAGGGTTCTTTGCTTGTGTGGCTTTTCTATTACCTGGTAATTTTACTGGGGTCTGCTGTTCAGGGACGGAATTTTCAATAATTGTGGTCTGCTCCACTATTGTGTGAGATCTACTTTCCTTGAAAAAAAGGCCTCAGAATGAAACAAGGGAAAATCACTGCTTTTCAGGGGTAAAGATTTCCTTTGAAAGTTTAAAAGTACTCTTATATTTTAGAGCAAGGACTTGACATTTCATGAGAAGAGGGAAATACATTTTATATTCTGCTTAGAAATCCTTAGAACTTTTTTCAAGTTGTAGATATTTGAAAGCTATGATTTGCTCATGCTCAAGAAGTACTGCTTAATTTTTAGGTGAGATTTTCCATTTTCTCTAAGTATAGCTGTTTCTTTCAGGTCTGAATTTGACTTATTTTATCCTGTTTAGAATTGTAACATTCGAGCTGGGCTTTCTCTGCAATAGTTGCCTTAAGTATTTAGGCAGGATGGAAGATGAAGGCGCTTGATCACGTAATAGACAAGCAAAGAATTCATAGCTGGCTAAAGGTGGAAGGCAAGAAGAATATGTTGGAATGCAGCTGAGTTGAAAGGACTCTAAAAACAGCCATTAGCAGAGAATCAGTTTTTTATGCTGTGTTTTCTCACCATTTGTGGTAATGTATTTGCAAGGGTTAGGCCATAGTGTGCACCAGCCAGCCCGCTTCTAGGTTTGTTAGAAAACCTCAAGAATTCATCAAAGCCATTAAAACAAAAATTGTGCTAAATTAAGAAGGAAGAGGCTGAGAAACTGAATATCAAGACCACAAGAACTAGGTAACAGAAAGCTGTGAAACACCTGGACTGTAGCCAATCACATACTCTGAGAAATACAAGCAGAAAATGAGTGAACAAAACAAAGGCACCTATCAAAAAGTGTATACTTAGTAGAATTTGTAGATTCTATATATATGTGTATAATTCTATAAATATGTGCATAATTAAACAACTTCTGCTTAATCATATTAGGTAGTTGTCCAAAAAACCTAAATTTCCCACAACCATTCTGCAGCTTCCCAAACACCATCTGTGAACTTGATCCAGTTGTACCCAGCCCCACTGGACTTCTCTACAGTGTGAAAAGACAAACATTATACAGCTCCTTTAGCAATGGCTCCTCTCAGATACCTGAACACCACAGAATTTGCCGCCTCTTCTCAATCGAGGCCCCATTCATTCCTTCACACAATGACCAAGATTCTTCACATTCAGTTTGCTGGAAGAGGCAGAAGCGCCCCTGCCACATTTCCATTAATAACATGTTCACTTTGGAAAAGCAGAAAAGTGGAGGGTTCTCTGCATTCTGTGGGACTGGGGATGGCAGGGGAGAATCTCCTGCAGGCTTCACTTGTCCTCTGTCAGGGCAGGGAGGTAAGGACAATACTCCAGGGCATTGAGGCATGGATGCCAACTCCAGTTGAGTGTTGGCAGCAGACATTTAGCTGTTGCTGACATGAGCATGGGTGAGGCCAGCTAAAGCTCTATTCTTGTTTTGCATGTTTGTTCTTTAGAGGAAAAAGAAAAGGTCTCATTTTCAGCTCTGGCTTTTCCTTTCAAGAAAATCAGTATTTCTTTCAGAAATTTCTTTCAGGGGTGTCTTTTGCAGTTTTGTGCTGTGTTTGGTGAATTGATGAAATGTGTTGCTCATTCTCCATTTTGTAACATTTTAGCCACTTTCACTTGTCTTTATTGCCAAGTAAGAAATTGGAGGGGTATTGGAGGTGTAAAGCTGTGGTTTTAGCTGGATGATTTTGGAATTTGAGATTATTTTTTCAGATTTCCAGAGTTCTCTATGTGCTGACATTTAATGAAATTGTTGCATCACTGTAGAAAAGATACATTGCATATAATTTTTTGTGTAGTGGTAAAAAAAAAAGCTTTAATGTCTGAAACTTTTATTCTATTCACCTAGATAAACTCTCACTTTCCCCAGTCTTCACTAACTGGCTACTTGCAGAAAAAAAAAAGAAAACTTCCTCTACTTCAACTTTTAAATGAGATTTCTTTTCCCAAAAATTTAATTCAGATTTTGGCAGTCGATAGCAGAATTCTGTAAATACTTGAGCACCTTTATCTGTGTCAGTAAAAACACAGTATACCTATACAGTGTTTATACTTCTTATAAAAGCAGATATTTTATTTGATTAATTACTTTAAAATACATGAAATAAAGGTCGTTAATACTTAATAATATGTTTGTCACAAAATTTTAAAAAAGGCTAATGAGTATTAAAGAAAAAAAAATTAATACTGAGTTGTAATACTTTAAAAGCCTTTTCCAGTTCTGAAAAAAAGCTAATAAATTATGTGGAAATCACACTTTATAATAATGACACAGCTATATTGTAGAAACACAATATCCAGTATATTTGTTAGTCTCTATTAATTTTTCCTTTGTTCACAGTGGAATGTGATGTTTTTAGCAGCAGCACTGCAGTCTCAGGTATCTGCAGGAGTCCAACAGCTGCTCAGTAGCCGCCTGATTTGCCACTCATTTCTGAGGTCTCAGAACTCAGCCATGCAAACAGACTTGTTCAGCTGGGCTTCCATCAGCTGAGCAGGCAGGTTTCTGCTTTGTTTCCTGGGTTTTATGGCTGGGAAGAAGGGAGCGATGTGTGGCTTAGTGCAGGATTCTCTGACGCAGGAAGAATTCCTCCCTGGGATTTATGGGCCTTACCCAAAGCCCCTTGTTCAGGTTTAAAGCCATCCAGCACCACTTGCCTGAGATTCATTCAGGTTTATATAAATCCCTTCTCTAGGCTCCACCATGCAGAATTAGTCTCTTGGCACTAATTTGGAGATATTGCTGCAGTAACAGTGAGAGAATCTAAACAAGAGGTTAACTACCAACTTAAAAGCCAAGTCTCGGGGATATAAAATAACCCTCCTGAGTTTCACTTTGCTTTGATATAAGAACTGTAAAATAGTAAAAAATTATCAATATTAGTCCAGTTTTGCATAAGGTTCTTTAGTCTTTGGAAGTCTGAACCAGAGTTTTAGGACAGAAAAAAAAAGAGTGGGATTAGATATTTTTGGTACATTTTGTTTGCTTCCCATTGTGGCATGTATAATAGCATTTTATCTAGAAACCACATGATTTTTCAGAGGGGTAAAACATTTATGTTCTAAAAATAAAATATTAATAGAAAAATGTAGATAAATAAGCGAGTCAGAATGACAAGACAGTTATTGAATGGGAAATCTCTGGATAACTGGAAGAAGAAAAGCATTTAAGTCAATTGAGCTTTTTCATTTTCTTGTACATTTCTTGTCCAAGTTTTGTTTATCTGGAGAGAACATGAATTCTTGAGAGAATCACCTTCAGCTGTGCTGCTGATATTGCTGCTAGTCAAAGAAAATTGAATGTCACAAAGATAGAAATGCATAGTAATGCAAAGTCCTAGGAAAGGGTGATAGCATAGGTAAAACTTTTTCTTTTATAGCTATTTTGTTCATCACATTTTTCCTCCATCTTTTCTCCTTTGACTTCTTCTCTGATAATCATTACAGACTTTTGAAACCATTTATGTCTAGAAAAAAATCATGAGTTATGTAAAATCATAAGCTGATACTTTTATAACTGTAAACTTTGGTGAATGGCAGAGTTTGTAGCAGCAGCTGGAATAGAAAACCACCATTAAAGGAGAGGAAATAAGAGCCTTTGCACTTGCCCATCTTCCAAGCACAGCTGTCTGAGGGAGCAGGGGTGTTCAGAGGGTCCTGCTCTGCTCAGCACACTTGTAGGAGTAAATGAAAAGATGAAAGTGATTGCAATGACAAGATTTGTAGAAGTAAATGAAGAGATCGCACATTTGTAGGAACCATGAAAAGATTGAAGTGTTTGTCGTGGCATCATCCCTTCTGCTAAGAGAACGTGGCTGAGGTTTTGGCTGTGGCCAGTGACAAGTCCTTTGCAGGATCACTGCCAATGAACCGAGTGTGCCAAGGCTTTTCTGCAGTCGTGGTCAAATCCATCCATCCATCATTCTCTGCTTTCCTCAGGGCTTTAGGAGCAGAGGGGAGCTGGCTCTGTACCCCCACTGTATTTCTGCAGTGAGTCTGAACAGACCTGCTGCAAGCACATCTCTGAGTTTTGGGCCAGCACAGATGGAGCTGCATCTCCTTTGCTCTGGTGATAGGTGGCCATCACTGCTTAGCTCTAAGAAAGCTTTTCCTTTTGCCCAAACACCTTTGTCTTTAGCTCTTTGGGTTTGAATTAGGAAACTGTGAAAGAGTCAGGAAGGGAGAGTCTATAATTTGATGGGTTGGATTTTCTGGAGAAATGAGATTATTCTGATCACTGGTTTCTTTCTATGAAAGGGGAAGGATAACATCACTGTACCTAAGGCAGTATTTTTCAAGCTTTGTCATGGGAGTGTAAAGGCTAGTATACAAAGAAGAAGGGTTTAGTGAAGAAAACATGCCTAGGACATGGGTAATCAGAGTTTTAGTATTTGGCATGAGCTTCCTGTGGATGCTTAGAATATATCTTGCCCCAGCCTTAAATGAAGGGAGTAGAACTTGATATTTTCTTTATCTTTTGTGAGGAAAAAATTAATATTAGGAATTCTGAGTTGCCTTGATATTTAAACACCAGCAGCTCAAAGCTGGTGTGCAATGTTTTTCTTGTTAAAATAAAACAGTGTTTGTTTTGCAATTTTGAACCTGTCAAAAGCTTAGGCATCAAAGAGCTGAATGTTATGTTATATATACTTAATGTGGCTGACCTTGATTTTATCTGATCAAATTATTATGAAGTCAAGATCCATTACCAGTATTTTGTAATCTTATTTGTTCATGACTGTGGCATTTTGTTCTTGGACATTCTAATGTTAAATTATTAACCTCCTGTGAGCACTAATACACAAAAGGAATCTTTGGAGGAGTTATAGCAATCACTGTATCATTTAAATAATTGACTAATGCAACCCAAGAGTTGCCCTCTGGATAAAGGAAAAGCAGTGGGTCAGGAAGTTCTGCATGTCAATCAAACACACACACAGGGTTTAATTACCTAATGCACAGTATGAATGCCAGTCTTGCAGTACAGTATTTCAATCTGCACCAGTCTCTACTTTACCCCTGTTACCCCAGAAAACAGGAATTTCAACTCTTGTGTTTGCAAAGAACAAACTTTGATGTTGATGCATTCTCAGCTGTGACCTTGAGCTGTGTCATAAGCTAAATCAACAAGGATAGTGTGCTGTAATTAGAGTGGACAAAGCTTCAAGGATATTCCTAAGGGAAAAAAATTCTATATTGCCATCTGTGGGTTTTTTGTTTTTTAGAGACATGCTACACATTTTTAAGAAGCTGTTCTAATAGATGGCACCTCCACTTTGATAAATGTAGTAATTTAATTTTCTACAATATTTTTTCTTCTCTTTGTTCTTATTTAATCTAAAAGTGGCTTTGGACCCATATATGTGTGGAAATTCTAATAAGATTTCAAAAGGCTACAAATTCACAATGTATCTAGGACTAATGGAGCAATAATTGAAATTTAAATGAGAAAGAAAATCAGCATATGTATTCTCAAATCATAAATGAAACAAAAAGGGATAAAAACACTTATCAAATAAAGAGCTTCCAGAGTTTTTCAGGCAACATGTTTTCAATGAAATCTTTTTGAAATTTTATCATTCCCTGGACATTAGTTCTTGCTTTTTAAATTCCCTTTGGTTCTGAACATAAAATACTGCAAGAGGTTTTTTGTCAGATCTTCAATAGTACACTTTAAATACTTGCAGAACTTAGTGTAGAGCTTTGGGTGAGAAGATAACTAATGCATGGATATCACAGAATTTAGCAGGATAATCTATCAGAAATGCATGTTCTCTTACAGTAATGTCACCTTTTTAGAAACCAATACAAAAGCAAAATTATAAGGCAGGTAGAAAATTCAAGAGGATGTAAACTGAAATCTTCTGATACTTAAGATGCATCTACAGCTGCCTTCAGTAGGCCCTAATTTTGGCTATACTGCAAGAAAAGTTTATTAGTGAGCAGGTAATCTTTAGCTGCAATTAGAGGAAAGAAAACATAATTATGTATATTATGCCAAGGAAGAAGAGGAGTTCTTAGTGAGTCTCAATTGTCCCAGTATCCCTGCGAGTCGATATCTGGTGCAGTAACAAACAGCAGTAAAATAATTATGCTGTTCCTTATGGTAGTGATTTTCTAAAACATGCACATCTGCTACCACAGAGTGATCTGCCAGCTCTGGGAAAATACTGCTAACAAAACATACAGTGCACACAAAGCAATTCCCAGAAAAGTTGTTTCTAAACTAAATCCAATACACCAGATATAAGAAAGTTGTAGATGAGGAAATTCCAGCTAATATACCTTAGGAGGTGGCTGATATAATTCGTGTTATAATGTGGACCCTTCCACTCATGAGTTATAAAAACAAACAGATTTTGAGCCATGTAGAACCAGGTGAACACCTACAAGAGTGTCTTAAACATGTGCATAACCATGAGTTCCTAGTTTGTCATGGTTTGTCTCATTCAGCTTTCTATTTGGCTTCTTAACTGGTTCTTTTTGAGATCCATATTGCAACTCACTATCCTTAGATTCAGCACATGCTGAGGTTAAGCAGGGACTATGGAGATCCAGTTTTGTGAGGTCAGGACTCTTGTACCTCAGGGCAGCACAGACAGCGCGCCCTGGCAGGGCTGTGGCCCCTGTGCCTTGGCAGGGCTGTGACACTGTGCATGACAGGACTATGATACTGTATGGCAGAGCTGTGACACTGTCACTGTGGTTCTCTGAGCACTGTGAGGCTCTTAGCCCTCCTGGAAGCCTGTTGGATTTCAGTGAATAGATGCCATCCATAAGTATGGTGTGACACTGGTGATGATTGCAGGGCAGCATTGTCACAAGTGCCAATAAGCATTGCCGATGAGAAGTCTTGGTTGTGCTGGAGCCCAGCTTTGTGATAAAACTGTGGAGGGGTTTGGCCAGGCCAAGCTGGTTGGGATGCAGGCTGTGAGGCTCAGATCCCTTAGCTCCAGAGCTGGCTGAAGCACCACACTCTGCTGTGCAGTAAACAGGAAATCTTCTGTCTCCATCTTGCTTGTGACCTTCTTGCTGCCCCATGCTTTACCTCCTTGAAAGATGCCTTAAACAAATCTGAAGTGTTGTTGTTCATGGTATTTTTATGTAAATTGTATGAGAACACTCCTGCCAGAAGTTTTTGTGTATAGCACAGTCCAATCCTGCAGACATCCTGAGCTTTCTTCCCTTTTATCAAGTGACTATAAGGCTTCAAGTATCTCTTGAAGAAAAGTTGGTAGTTAAAACATAGTGTTTTCCTCAGTTTATCTGAGAAACACTGCCAGCAGAATTAGGAAGCTCTGAATGAGATTTAGATAGAGTTATTACTACTATGTTTAACTGTATAATTATCCTTAACATTTTTCCTCAACTATCACCTAATGCTGGAGGCTACTTATCTATACAGACTATTAATTATTTTCCTTGAAATTCCTCATATAGCTCCAGGTTTTGTCTCCTCATGTGTCCTTAGTGTTCCTGTTCCCATAAGCTGAGCAGCAGAGTACCTGCTGTATGGGCAACTTGGTGTTTCTGGATGCCAGTCTGGCAGCTGAAAGTCTGAAAATTAGAGTGACATGGTTAGTTGGCCGTAGTATGTCTGACAAACTGAGCACTGATTAGAATAATGGTGTTGTAAGTAGGATTCTTAGTGCTTATAAACTTAGTATCTGTATTCCTGCATGATGGTGACATTCACATATACTCTAAAGGAAATCTGTTCACTGCTCAACATCTCTGAGACTGTCTGCCTGAAGAAAAATAGTGACTCAAATACTGAAGCGACAGTGGAGCCAGAATTTCTCCCATTATTCAATGGAGGAGAAAGCTGTAGTATTAGATTGAGGACATCCTTGCCTCCATTTGCTTTCTTCTAGACTTTTTGGGGGATTAAGTGGAGAAAAAGGGAAAGTGAAGAAAAAAAAGATAAGAATTGTATTCGTGGATATTGCTGGACTCACAGTGCTGGCAGAAATGGATGAAGAAGCAGGATGAGATTTATCACAGGAAAACAGTGGAAGACCCAGACTCGTGAGTTTTATTTTGAGAGTGCTGTTATCAGTTCTTTCTGTAGTATGTTCTGTTCATCTAGTTTGAGACAGAATGATGAGATTTAGGTTTGTTAGTAAAATGCCATGAAATTTGGAGTGAATTTTATGCATTGTAAATGAATATTGTGTTGGAGTATAATTTGACTCAGCTCTACCATAAAGTGGGTATTTCCTCACTTCCCATTCCAGTTCATGTGGTTGGCTTTGCGTGTGCATTGAAAACATCAGAAGGATTTACTGTTTTCTGACACCGAGGTGCATCCAGGATCAAGAACTATGACAATCACATTTTCTGTGTGTAATACCTGATTGCAGCAGGTGTACTCTGTGACAGGGAATATGGCAAAGCACACAGGCCTACTCATATGCATCAGATTTCATGACTGCCATGAAGCTACTTCTTTTATCCACACCATATGGCATCTCAAAACACATTAAATGGCCTTTTTCCTGTGCCTCGATTGGCAAAAACCCTAATCCAACAGCAAAATTTCTACATGAAACCAGCAGGCTCTAACAAAATGACACAGTCACAATTGGGCATGGTATCAAGTGGTGGCATTATAGCCATCCATCTGCCAGGCACCAAGGAAAGAGGCTCTTAAAGCAGCAGCCACCACTCAAAATGACTCCCATTTTATTTCCTGTAAAACATGGCTGAGTCAATAAATGAGATACATTTCAATGTGAATGAACTTCCATGAAAACATAGCTATATCAGTCTATCTACATATATATATAAACATGCAGAAAGATAATCTGCACACTGCTGCGAAATTAAAATTGCACTCTGACCCTGTGTCCATGCCAGGCAAGTGCAGGCTCCAAAGTGTTGCTCAGAACAGATGTAGGAAGAGCCAAGTCCTAAGTCCCACCACATGGCAGCAGCACCATCACATCATAGCAGGCTAATGAGCACCAGGAGATGTTTGTATCACATCCACTTTTGACATCTTCAGCACACATTGTATAAAATAAGTACATTAAAGTTAGATCAAGGGCTATTGCACAGGTTTAATCAACCAAGTCACTTTTTCCATTAAACTGGCTCTGTTTAATTGTATGTTTTTATTATTTTCATTTCATCAATGGCAGACTGAGATGTGGTGCCTGTAGTATGTGGGGTCATTAGGCTGCCTGTAACCCCATTGGGCTGTTGACACTGTGGAAATATTAATGCAGATTCCTTTGGGAATCTGTAAGGGATGGCCCCTTCCCAGAGTCCTAAGCTCCCCTTCAACCACTGGCTTAATTTTAGTGCTTTGAGGATTTTGGTTAAAATGGGCATAAAGTTAAGGTTACAGTAACCCCCAAAATAGCCTTGGTCATCAGCAGAGATTTGGTTTCTTTTTATTTTTGTCTTTTTATTTTGTTATTTTTTAAGTATGTAGTTTTCTTAAGAAAATTAGGTTTATACAACACTTCTGAGAAATATCTATGTGGTTTGTAGATTTGGTCTTTGCTGTCATATAGTTTTGCTTTTTTATAATGCTACAGGTCCCTAAACAGCATGATATTTGCTCTTCTAAGAGATTTTTTTATGCCAAAGATGCATGATGAAGAACAAGATTTCGTGTGCTGTTGTACCATAAATAATTCTATATAAAAAAGAAAAAAAGAAAGGCAGAGTTTTCATGCCATTTGGCTCCTTGTCATGTATATATGCTAACTTTAATAAGGATTTATGGAAGGCAGACATGGGATAAAATGTGCTATGTTCTGAAGAAATGTGGCTAAGTCCCTGACATTTATAATCTGAAATCTTGATTCATCAAAGAAAAATTTAACAAAAATGGAGGCTAAATATTGCTTGCTCTATGCTTTTCTTCTTGTGGAGCAGATTTCTCACCACATCATACTTTTCATGCTGCACTCAGCAGTAAAAAAGGATTGAAAATAGAGAAGAAAACAAAGGGAAAATATATTTAAAACTGAATTAAGCTCTCTTAAATCTTAGTAAAGTTTGTTGCTTGAAATTGTTACTAAAGACTCAAAAAAGGATATAGAGTCATTTAATGAAATCATATGACTTTTTTTCTGGAAAATCAGGTAATATGAGCATTATGTTTCATTTTGACTATGAAAGACTAGCAGTAATTTTATATTACACAGGAAAGAACTCTCTTGTAGACTGAGGACAGAGAAAAAAAAGTTAAACACAGAATTAACACTGCTGGAAGATACCAGAGTAACATAAATAGTGCTGAATGCTGCACCATCCTGTGCACACACATAGAAACTTCAGTTGTTTATCAGAAAGCTGTTCTCTTGTTCATACAAAAGAATCCAGACCAAAAGAAATACTGTCTAAGTTCTAGCAATGTAAAATTATGGCTTTATGCCTGAGTGCATATGGAATAATGAAAAATAATTTTAGAAATTACCTACTGATTAATAATACCTGCACTTGTTCCAATAACAGCAAAACCAAATAACACTTGGTTATGATAGTTTATTTTCAAAACACTCTTCTGGTGCCAAGTTTATAGTATGATTTAAATTTTCTTCACCAGTTTGGCATAATTTTGAAGGCCTTTCTGGGGTGCAACTCATATGAAGTGTTAGCATACTACAATAATACTACAATAATTTAAAAGTAGTTTTGTAATGTTATGTAAACATATTAATTTAGTAATTTTTGGTTTAATGCATGAAAGTTTAGTAAATCAAGTGGAAATGTTGCTGCTATATCCAGTGACTCTAAAACACTTGAACAATGGCTACAAAGGAGTCTCTGTAGCACCAGTAACAGGATTATGCAATCTGGAGTCTGTTTTCAGATCTATTAAATTGAAAAATGGACACCCCCACCCCTTCAAACTTGTCTCCTCCCCCCAAAGAAAAGGAAAAGAAAAAGGCAGTTTCTAATCACTGCAATTGTTCATCATGTGGGAACTAGCTGCAGCTATATAGGTCCCGTTAGTGCTTTTCATTCATGAATCCATGAAAAGGTTTGAGTTTATATGAAGGATTCCTGATGTCTGTCATGCCTTCAGTGGCATGATTTTAGTGAGAGAGAGTGACTGATTCTGACCTGGGGCAGATTGCAAAGGCCTCTCAAAGCGTTTGCAGTTCCAGTAAGGATTTTATGTGCTGCTTTGATGTGTCACTTGGATTGTGAGCCCTTTTCCAGGTGGATGTGAGCTGCCCACGTGGCAGTGGTGATACAGATCAGTACATGAACCAGCTGCATATCTTCACTGTGGATAGCCCCCCATTCAGCTAGGAATGAATGGTGACACATGTGACATTGACTGGGCCTTCCTTTGCTGTCCGGAGGTGACGTGCAGCCAGCCAGCCACGTGTGCTCCCATCAGAGAGGGGCAGAGCCTCAGCCCTGCTGTGTGTTTGTGCTTTTCAGCGTTTGTCCTTCAGTGATGGCCCCAGAGCTCTGGCAACACACGTCAGTTCATGAGGGCAGCACAACTGCAGAGCTCTGGAGATGAAGGGCGCAGGATCTGTGCTCTATTGTGTTAAACACTGCCAAAGAGCTTAAAGCTACGTCATGGATGCTGATACCCCATTGTCCCTTCCCTTTGTGCTGCACTCTCATTGCATCTTATCTGCATGGCCTGCTTTCAGTAATCACAATTATTATCTAAATAACTCAAAGCATGCAGATCCCCACCTGCTGATTGGCTGCCCATCACCATTAGCCATTCCAAGAGCAAGGATTTGCATAGGAGCTCTGGGCTTCTCTCTCAACAACTGTGTTGTAAATATGCCAATTACCTGCTCTGGGTGCTGCAATCATTTTTTCCCTGATTGGCTGCTGATTTGAGATTTCTCAAGCAACTTTATAGCGACATAAACACAATATTAACATTTTAGTTGAGGCAAAGAGGTTACCTAAAAAGACCAGGCAACTACAAGAAATACAGAGCTAGGGTCAAAGGCATGTTGTTGTCTCTTGGGTGATTTATGGCTGATTTCTTTGCTTTCAGTCCATAATAGTGTACAGGCCATCAGTGCTCTTCTTTCAGGATTTACTACCACAAGCATATTTTTGTTTATGACATTTGTTAACTTATCCCTGTCTTGACTATTGAAATGCTACAGATGCAAAACAAGAGTTATCCTTTAGAGAAGAGTCTTGATCTGTCAAAGAGAGGTGAAATTCTGGGGAAAAGCCATGACAGAAGACTGAGAGGAAGGAGCAAATTAGCAGTTAAACAGAAAAAACCACCTTTACATTCTGTCAGGCTCTTTACAGATATTTTCACTTAAGGTGTGGACTGTTTAGTTCCCCATGTCATGTTAATAATTTGATGCTTCTTCCTTTTGTAATAGTGAAGTCCTGGGCTAGCAGTGATGGGACCAGTATCCAGCAAGTTGTTTGCTCTGGCCTTATTCTAGAAGCAAAATTTATTTCCATGTTAACACTTTCAAGGTTAAAACATTTCAATCTGATGCAGTCTTGGTCAGGTGCATAGGATGTATATTGGAACTTTCCCCCAGATGTGGGGTCTTCATTAATTAAAAAGTCTGTTTGCACCCATGTAATAAGAAATGAACAGTAAACCTCTTAGCCAGTGGGTGATGTCTGTTAAAAGAATTCAGGATGTTCTTGTTATCCTCAAAATTACAAAGCTGTGTTCAGCTGCAGGAGGAAAATTCTGCTGAAATACTGGAGATGGACAGTTTTCCTTTCAGTGTAAGGTTCCTTCCAAGACAAGTACAGTTCATGTATTTTCCTGTTCTCACTCAAAAGCAGGTAAGGAAGGCTCTGTCTCATCAGAGGAGCTGTTGGCTGCATGTGGGGCAGTTGTTTTGTAGGGGCAGCTTTTCTTTGCTGGTTGTGGCCTTAATTCCCCTTCAGTTCAGTGTCTGCTCCACCATTTCCCTTTGCAGAATCTCTGAAGATTTCATTTGAGATAGGTAACAGATATGCACTCAAACCAAATTTAGTTTGACTGAAAGCTGAACAAGTGCAGTAGGACGAGTGAGGAAGACCTGTCTTGGTTAGAGGATGGCAGCAGGTCTTTAAAGTAAATCTAGGGGATTTTGAGGAAAATTCACACAGTGTGGAACTATCCTGAAATTGTCAGGCTGGCAGCTCATCCTCAGTGAATCTGAGCTTGTGGCCCATGGTTAATCAGTGCCAAAGCAACTCAAAGCTTCCCTGTCCCTCATAAAGGGAGAAAACTCAGTTTAGTAAGCTTCATCCCTAGCTAGATACCCAGATTTATTCTGTCCAATAGCTCCTGAAGTTACAGGGACACTCTTAGGTTTCCTTGACAAATAAAACCCTGTCTCTCTTTGGTTGATGGTTTGTTTGTTTGTTTGGTCAGTTTTTTAATGTTATTTTTCACTACAGCAAAATTATTCTGATGTTTTCTAAACTTGTGTTTGACACTAGCCAAAGAGGGCTCAGTATGACTTACACAATGTATGTGGCAGTGGCTTCCTCAGGGCATTGTTTCAAGCACATCATTCTTCAACAACTCCAGAACACTACTTATTGATGTTTTAGAGGTGCACAAAAGCTTGAAACTCTGACTTTTTTGTAGCTAATTTATTCCCTTGCTGAGTGCTAGCCTAGCAACCACATGGCTGAACCAGTCATATTTTTCACTGTGGGTGAAGCTCAGCTTTAGGGAAGGTTTCATGCTGAATGGGCTGCTCTGAGATTTGCTGGGAAGGAAATTAAACTGCAGTTCACAGGAGCAAGCTGCCTTTTCTAAAGCCTTCAGTGGGCTTCTGCTTTAACAGACCAAATAACAAATGCACTTTTTCTTGGGCACAGAGGAAAGTGCAGTAAGTTGAGAGCTATTTGGAGTGGCTCAACTGCTGCTTTTTAAAAGAAATCCCTCTCAGACCCCTGCCACATTGGAGCTAAAGGTGTTTTCCTCCTTTTTAGCAAGGAGACACAGTTATGCATTATTCAAACACTGGGGCTTTGGAAGCAAACTGAGAAACCTCATGAACACCTTTTGGTTAGATTTTCAGCAAGAATACAGGCAATCCTCTCTTTACATGACTTAGGTTACAGTTTGTCTCATACTTCTGGGTAATTTGGTATAATGAGTACAATGCAGACTCAGCCTTCTAAGTGCTATTGAGGGCAGTATTATTATTATTGTTGGGATTTTTTTAAAGTAATTTCCTTACTAGTCTGTATCTTTGCATAAATCCTGTACAAAATATTTATAAAGTACACTCCAGTTGACATTTTGGAAGTAAGCATACCTTTCTAAACAATTTTTCTGGTACTGCAGGCTAACCCCCTTAGATATCAGAGGAGGCAAACCTGCAAAACAATTCTAGGTTTTGAGGATTTGCTCTTTTTTAGGGGTCTTTAACCTCGAGGATGTTTTGCTGCAGCAGTATCACACAAGAGGAGAAATAGGCCTGAAGTCTTTACATCAGTTTGCAATGTCAGATATTAATTAGCATCTAGTTTTAGTGTGCTGTTCATCTTGTGTTTTCTTCCTCACAGAGGCACCTCCACACCCATGTGCAGTGTTATTATTCTGACTGTTTTGGGGCAGTGCTGTTGATTCACACTCCTCCTGGCAAGTTAAACAGAAACAAATGTATTGTTACCAGTTGTTAAAAGATGGGAAGATAAGTTAATGAAAGCCAATGTAAGAAAACAAGGATGCCAGACACACTTGAATTATTGTGGCCCATCCTGCTGCTGCTGTGGGAAGTGGCAGAGCAATTACAGCACTGCCTCCTTGCCCGTTTTACCTGTTGTTTCTGGAATTAGACACAGATTCCATTGAATTTTGGGGTCTTATTAATCTCCTTGATAGACACACTTCCCCAGAGTTTTCTACATTTTGAACATATCTATAGTTTTACTTCACAACATTCTGCATCTCTGAACTTCACCACTTAACTATGGACTCTGTTAAAAACAAACAAACAAAAAAAAAAAAAAAAAACCAAACCAGAAAACCTATCCTTTTTTAAAAAAAGTTGTTGCCTGAAAAGTTCGTGGGGCACCACATCATTCTTTTGCATTGGGAAGCTGTGAGTAATCACTCACTATTCACAAAGCTCTCATTATTTTGCTCTCTATGAGATTTTCCTTTCCTTTCATTAGGTTCCTAACCTCTCAGATGAATCTTATATAAAACATATTCCATTTTCTGGTTATTTTCACAAAATTCCTTTATTCCTTTTTCTGAAGGATTTTACTCTGGCATTCTGAATTAGGTGAACAGAAGTTCTGCTTGACTTAAGGATTTTTCAGAGCATTTATTATTTTTTCCAGGTGGAATATTCTTAAATAGGAAGGATTTTTTCATTAATATATATATATACACATAGAAATAAAATGTCTGTTAGTGACACTTCACATAGGTTTGTGTTCACTTAACTTTGCCCTTTCTCAGGTACTATCTTATGACTTATCTTAAAAGCCATGACCCAAAGTTTATATGCAGTTTCCCTGACCACAGAAGGAGTATAGAGCATGATTCAGCATAAATGTAGCTGGGTGAGAGGGTTTTCAAGAAATAGAACCTGGAGGAGCAGCAGTACTGACATAAATTTTAAGGAAACACTTATGAATTTTAGGTTACTTGTTGTGCTACATCTTGTCTCTAGCATGAGCAGCAGGACCACACCATTTGTTTTCATACTCTTGCATCAGTCAGAATTTATTGCAACTGGTGCAACAGGTACTTGCACTCATCTGTGTCAATTTATTTCTCCTCTTGGCATTTTATCAGTAAATTTTTTCTTCACTAAAAGATAATTCTCACAAAAGAAAAGAACTTTGCAAAGCAGCCCATTTATGTTATAGATAAATCTGACTTCATGGTTTTCTAACTGTTGGATTTAATCACAGGCAAGTCTGCTAACATGAGAACACTGTTTGTGTTTCTTATTTTCAGTGTATATTACTTATATTTTAGAGTTTAGGACTACTTCTATGTGTAATATATCTAAAATTTTATTTTTCAATTATGCAGAGATTGTTGCTCACATCCTTAGACCTGTAACAGGTGAGCAGAGAAACAGGATCAGAAGCAGCTGTAGCACCCACCCCTTTTGTGTTCCTCAGCAGCTGGGATGTACTGGGGGTATTTCACTGCTGAGGCACTTTTCTCTAACATAGTGTCTGGAAACAAACATGTGGAAGAAGGGTCTCAAGATATTGCCAAAAATAGACTGTCCTGCATGATTTCATTATTAGCAGTTGGGCCAGCTCAATCCAAAGAAGTAGCACATTTTTCCAGATGCAAATGTAGATAAGGGCCAGTGGAGTTGGGCACTTGTTAGCCTTGGTGTCCTTTTTCTCCTTAGGAACTTCCCTCTGGTGGGGAAAAAAAACAGACTCAGGGCAGGGTTTTTCCCATTCTGTGTCTGCTGTTACCTCACAGGCGCTGCACAGCTATGGGGGTTTTGCATTATGTCCCAAGGACTCGAGATTATCTCCAGCCTCACAATATTACTGCCCAGCCTGATTCATTTCAGGGCACACATTGTTTCCCATTGAAATCTGCTTCCACAGGAATCATCACACTCAGACTCCAGATACAGCATCTTCCTCTGATAAAACAATGTCATTCAGGGCAAGATGGAATGGTAATTATAATCAGAGTTCAAGCTGGCAGGAGATGGAGCAAAAATTAAAAGTGCTAAATCTGTAGCATTTTGATTATCTGAAAAGTCCCCAGATTTTGCAGCAGAGCTGTGTTTAAATTTGTACTAAAGTGGCTCCTTGTAAATCAAGTCATAATTGTTCAGCTCTAGGTTGCAGGAGCCAATTTCAATTTTCTTCTTCTCTACAGAATTCTCAGCTTTGATTAAGAGCAGAGGTATGAATAACAGGCTTCCCCCCATTAAATACACAGTCAGGAGAAAAAAGAAACAACAAAATATTCAAGATGTATTGTACAAAGTTGCAAGATACGTACAGCATTTCTTTTAATACTGAGATTGAATTCCAGTCTTATAAATATACAGTCTCACTTATTAAAGTGCAATGATATGGATAATGAGCTTCTGTAATACCCACGGCCACCTCAGATATGTCTGTGGTGTTCAGTAACATTACAGTAATCATCATACACTTGAAAATTATTTAGATTTAGCAGCTTCCAAAGATACTGATGAAGGGTTTGTTGATGAAAGGGACAATAAAAAGCATTTTCCTAAGAAAAACACCCATTAAACAGCATAAAAAAGGTGTGATTTCTTACAGCCTTTATCAGTGAACTTTGCCAGGGTCTTTCCTGCTCCCCAAATGAAAACTAACCACTTGCAGATGCAGGCCGAGGGTATTTTGTTTTCTGTTTAGACACAGCTGTTCAGAAACCCCAGCATCCACATTGAATTGTTCTGGTTCATGTTCATTAAACATGAATTATGTTATCTGAAAGTTTATCTGCATGGCCTCTAGTTCTTTTATAGTGTTGGTCTTACCTACTTTGAGCTGTAAAGGTTTTACCCTGAAAGATTGTCTGCTTTCTGAGAAATTCCAGAAGGGTTCTATCTGTTATTTCAGAAGGACAGCATTACTGTTATGGGTAGAGGACTTGGAAAAGCTCTATTTTCCTAAATATTTTGCTTTGAAAAATATTTACAGACCTCTGCATATGCTTGCTTCCTGGATGGTTCTGCTACAGAACGCAGTTGGTGTTTGGGTAAAAAAAATCATGTAACTTTGAGAGGATAGTGCTGGGGTGAGTTTGCTGTGCTCATTAACTTCTCACCATAATACCATGTAATATTTGTGATCTCTAGTTAACCCACATTTTCTTCAGCAGAAAAATAAGCAAAGGAGGAATTTAATGAAGTGTCTGGAGGACTTTCTTTGCAGCAAGTGGCTGTACTGAATTCATTGCCTAACACTGAATAACCAGCAGGATTCTTCAGCATCTACCAGATGCTACTTGAGGTCTTTCATTATCAAAAACTGAATGCAAGCATAGTTGCACAGAACCATATCTAAATTGAAAGGGTTCAGATAATATAGTCTAAAAATCAGATTAAAACTTTCCCAGTGGCTGCTGGGGCTCCACATCTTCCCTCCCTGAAGCCCCTGAACAATTTCAGGGCTGTGACAGTGTCTGAGAAGGGGCAGAGCTGCCTGGGCCAGCCCTGCCTAGGGCTGCAGCACAGCTGGGAGAATAAAAAGGAGGAAAGAAGGTCTTGAGGGAGGGAAAAGTTTTGCATTAAATATTTGAAATGTTGATGAATAAGCACTAACACAGAGCAGCAGCACTTCAGGAATCTTTGCCAGAAACCAGTTTTAACAGTGTGGGAGCTTTGTGAATTAAAATAGCACTTCTTTCATCTAATCTCAGGCATCAGCATGCAAACAGATCACCTGGAGGACCCAGGCCAAGGGGGATGGCCCTGTGTGTAAAGCACAGCCCAGCCATGTGTAACATGGGAAACTGTACCTTCTGAATAGGTCTAACAATAGTACAGCAAATTCTCTGATTCTAGGAAATGTTCAAAATAATTGATTTTGTTTCTCTCAAATTTTTTAAGTGAAGTTGAGAGTGGAGAGTTTATCTGCTTGATTGCCATTAAAGCTAACCAAGAATGTTTCACTAATTGTAATGTTACAGGGATTTGTAACTGATTTGAATGATTTTAATTGATTTACTTCTATGGGCAGGCCTTAAAAGGAGTACCTGAATATGCCTTGGAAACAAAGAAAATAACAGAGGCTTTGTGTAAAATGCCAGTTAATTTCCTGTAAAGCAATATATATTTTTCTTTAAGAATAAAAGATTAGCTTTTATGTCTATTAATTGATTTTTTTAAGACTATCTTACAATTTCAGAAAGGGTTTTCTGTATTTTATTTTTATGTTTCTTAAGGAACACAGGGACATACTTCAAAAGTAGGAGTTTCTTCAAAATTTAAGCCATGGTAACAAAAGCCTAGGTTTTAGAGCCATGATTTTAAAACTTTGTTGAGATTAGTGCCTTTTGAATATTTTCCCTTGTGCCTTAGGTTCTAGCAAATGCCATTAACAAAATCCATATTTAATGGTTTTAAGCTCCTTTAAATACCAAGATGTAGAAATAGATAGTAAATATAATGTAAGATAACATGTTCTTTGAAAGAGAGGGAGATAAAAAGAGGAAGTGAATAAATCTTTGTGTCTTTACACCATTTTGGTTTTGGAGCTCTCTGCCTACAGAAACCTCAAGTGCTGCAAAAGAAAATACTGAGTTTGTGTAGTTGGATTCACCCGGATATTTCTGTTCTATATCTGAATTTTAATACTTGGCTGTTTCATGAAGCAATGCATGGAGTGAGTTTGAACTTGATCATTTCAAATCTTCTACTCACTGAAGTAGATGCTAGTGTGATAGTGAACAGAATCCTCACTGAATGTCTTCCCAGCAAAGAGAAGCTTTCCTGTGGAGCAGGTGCATCCACCTCCTGCTGTCTCCTGCAGTCACCAGCAGCCTTGCTCTGTCCTTCGGAAGGGAGGAATTGTTATCCACTCTCAGCTTCAAGCTGTGACAAATCCAGCAGAGGAGCTGGAACAAAGCAACACCCACCTTGCTGCCTGAACTCTCCCCAGGCCCAGCAGTGTCCATCCTGATCTGAGATAAACATCACCTTCTGCAAGGTCATGTGCTTAGAAACTGCTCCTGCTGTTCAGACTCTTAATTAACCAAATGCACAGACACCACTCTGACTAACTCAGTCAGATTTAAGAGATAAGGCAGGTCTGGTAGAGACACGTCCATAAATTGCTCCTTCCCTTGGCCAGATTTGCCAAGGTTATGGTATATTTTCCTGTGAAAACAGCAGAAATGCAGAATTGTATTTCTGTAGGACTCATAGCAAGTGTAAGGAAAAAATATGTTTCTTCTACTTGTTAGTAGTACATCAAGCTAGCTTTATATCTCATGTCAGTAGACAGTTTTTGACATAATTATACTACTCTTGTTGCTTTACTTTCTCATCAATCTGAGTTGGGCAAAACTGCAATTATCATCAGTGCTTATATTGACAGAGGAGAGTGATAATGGGGAATGGCAGAGGAGTAACAAGCATGCTTTGTTGTTCCTTTTAAGAGCTTGCAGTGAGAACAGCAGTTCCATAGCCTAATTTATAAGCTAAATCCACTATTTGGGAGGGTCCCAGTGGAAAAAAATTTGTCATCTTTGAAATACATTCAAACTATCTGAGTTAATCAGACTGTGTTTTAGACATTCTGACACTGTAGGTGACTTAATATGATCCTGACAGTCTTTGTAAAATCAGGTGTGGTCAGTTTTAACCTGAGTTCTGTTGAATGCTCATTTCCTAGCACTGCTGAAACCTGAAAAGTCAATTCCTTTCCTGGGAGCAGAAGGAGGAAAACAAATCTGCCTTTCTTTCACAACTGCAATGTCAGGCTCTGTGCTCTCAGCTTCCCTTCTCACCTCTTCTTGCTGCATGTTGAACTGCCTTGGAAAGGAGAGGCCCAAGGTCACTCATACTCCATAGTCTTAGATCCAGCACCCAAAGAGCCCCCAGCATAATAAGGAAAGATGGATTCTCACCACATCAGGGTGTGGAGCCTCTCATCAGCCAGCCAGGGGTGTCCCTTCCTCCCTGGGTGCTGAGTGAATGTGGAAATGGAGGGCACTGTTCCCTCTGTGTCACACAGGGTTTTCCTGGATAGGAGATACAGTGAGTTAGGCACTGAGACTGCAGAAAAAACTCTTCTGAGGCTTGTAAATAAATTTTATAGCCCTATATACAGCCTTGATTGGGACACCAGAAATTCCAGGAAAGAATATGGGATCAGGTACAGTGTGTAAGATTTTGAAAAGTGGTTGTCTGAGGTCCAGTAGAGCACAGCATTGTGTCTCTGTCAGTTGTGTCTGCCTGTTGCTGAGGCAAAAGGTTTCAAATGTAGTGAAAGTGTGTGTGGATATTTCACAGGGTTACTGACCCAGTATCTGAGTCAATGTCTCAGCAGCTTCCCAAGCCAGGATTGATATCTGTGTGTTTGAGAATGTTTACCCATCTTTTCTGACTGGTTTTTCAGCCCATGTGAACATTTGGCATCTCCTTTCCACTCTGGCAGTGTGTTGTGGAGGCCATCCATGCACTTTTGGGCTAAGCAGGGACTTGGTTTTCTGCTACATGAGGATGTAATAAAAATTACTGTAGGGAGGATCAGCCTATTACCTGGTTTTTGGGTGATTCATGGTGACAATCCGTGATTTTGGGTTGATGTTGATAATATTTCCATCTCTATATTTAATGGTACATGGTCTGTGGTGTTCTGACTGTGTTGGAAAAGGCTGGCATTTCCCCTTTGAGGAGCTGGGGACAGCATGGGCTGCTCAGAGCTGGGTCCAGATATCAGAGCTTTGGGGAATGGACCAAAGTCCTCTGGGATGGGGAAAGCACTTCATCCTAGCAAGGTGCCTTAAACTAAGGATGCTTCAGGGAAACATTAATATAATAACAGTCCCTAGTCCAGGAATCAGCCTTTGAGGCAGTCTGGAAATGTTATCTATCTCTTTGTCTAAATAAACTTTAATTTAAACGTTATCCTTGTTAAATCTGGAGGCATTTTGCTTGGTAATTCTTTAAAATGCCATGTATTTGGTGCCACATAGTTGATGTATTGGGTGATATTTTTGATTCAGTCAGAGACATATTTGAATCACATGGTGGATTTGATTTACTGTAAGAGATATCTGTTTTGATAGATGATGCATCTTGTCCTGCATTGAATAAGCAGTGATTCAACAGGGATGGGTCTGATTTGGTGAACAAAATATTGTATCTGATTTTGATCAATTTTTCCTGTAATACACGCATTTATTTTAATAGTTGATGCATTTATTTTAGTTTGAAGTGTATCAAATTCTTCACGTAATGTTCTTTCTTCTGTTGGAATGATCTATGGATTTTACAAGCAATAAATACATATTTCAATTAAAAGTAAAATGTTCATTACTGGCTGCCTTGCATTCACAATATTCTTGAATATCTCAAATTCTCCTAATGCAGGCATTTGTGGTGGTTGGATGTAAGGCCTCTGTGAAGGGTAAGCAAAGCTATTTCTTTGGCAAAACCATCAGTGCACTATTATGTCAAGGTAGAATGTCTTTGTAAAGAGAGGTTTTTTGCTGTTTATGTCTCACATGAAGAGCTTCTGTGTGTGCCACAGGTATTTAAAATTATTAATAATACATGGGTACTTCATAATCATCATCAACCAGGCTCTTTTGCTGCATGTAAATGTTCAGTGAGAGTTTTCAGATAGAATAAATAGATGCAGGACTTAGGGCCAGAAATTTTCACTTTTAGGGTACTATTTTTCTGATTTTTTGTTTGATTGGGGTTTTTGTGGGGGTTTTTTTGGGTTTTTTTTTTGTTTGTTTGTAGGTTTTGTGCCATAACTTTGCTCATTTCCTATCACAGAACACAGTGAATTGTAGAGCTTGTCATGACTTCTGATCTGTACCTGATCAAGCAGCCACACAATGTAATTTGGTGCATATTTTCACTAAAGGGTAAACTCCAATACATTTTGGCTGGCACCAAATTACCTTATTTTATGTATTTAAATTTTACAGAAGTAAAGGTCATTTATTTCCCTGGATGCTTCTTATTGTATTTAGTTCCATGCTAGGAAAACAATTATATTAGGCTTAGCCCTTCCTGACCTTTTGTATGTTACTTCTTTTATTTAATAGGAAAAAAAAAAAGCTACCAGAAGGAATCTGAGACTTAAAAAAACTAAAATTATCAACCATTCCCCAGGATGATACAAGATTATATAGAAGTGTAGCCAACAGAAATGAAAAGCTGGACCAGGATTAAGAGAGATGATCTGAAAGTGGAACTAATGATAAAAGCTGGTGCTGCCCAGGAGAGGTGCCTCAGTGGGAGGCTCAGCCTTCCCCTGTCCCCCTCACTCTCATGGTGGGTGCAGGGCTGTGCTGGCACTCTGAGAGCCCAGGTGTGCTTGGCCACAGGCCTTTGTGCTCTGTGCTGCAAGTCCCCAGTTTGTACAGCAGATAATTGTGAGCTCCTCTGGTGTCTTCAGATGACAAGAGTCAGGCCTTGCTGTTGAACATAAAATAATTGTCCTGAGTAAGAGGAAATGGGATTAGGAGATCAGGTGTATTAGTGTTTCCTAATCTTGATCCATAGCTGTATATATTACTTTAGTTTTTAAGGTAAGGAGTATTTTACACATTAAACCTACAGCATGAGATCCTCTTTATCACTTCAGAAGGAATATGAGATCAGAGAGGGGCCCTGGCCTCAGCCTGCCTGGCAGGATGTGTACAGCAGTGATAAAATGGCTCATCTCCTCTGATACAGGTGTAGCTCCAGGTTGAGCACTCTCTGCTTTCTAGGAACTATTTCTGGGTTCCCCCAGGAACATTCTGCATCCAAGCACTGATCTTCCCTGAGCAAGCTGCCAGGTTTGGAAAAGAGAAGAGCTAAGTGATGTAAAACTGGCTGTGAGACTTAGGATAAGTATTGCTACCTTAGTGTGCTTGTTTTGTGCTGCCTTAGCACATGAACAGAATAGATGCAGGGCCTGGAAGCATTCCTGGTGCCTGCAAGCCCAGGAGGGATGAGGGATGCTGGCTGCAGGCAAGCTGAAACCTCCCTTCCATCCTCAGCAAGGTTTTCCCACAACTGGAATGTTCTCCCTGCAGTGAATTGCTTGGGACAAGGTCTAGGGCCATATTCTCCTCCAGGCTCTGGGCTAGTTTTGGACAAGAGCATCTGTACGATAGAGAAAATGTCATGTGCTGTTAAATAATAATAGTTATATATTCATCCTTTCATCAGAAAGATGATTGACTTTTGATTTTGAGCTTTTTCAGAAAGAAATGTTGTTCATGCACCCCCAGCCAAGATTTGTTTCCAGCTCTTGGGCGGCTCTCACACTGTTCAAGCACTTCAACAATTGTGAATTTGGATATTTAAATGCTGCCAAGCTCTTTAATATTTTATATTAAATTTTATAAGAAGTTCTTGAAAGCTGTGAGCATTCATTTCTGCAAGAGATGGTAAAAAGCCCATATAAGTGTCTACATATGGAGACCCATTCACAGATAAGTGACAACAATACAAGTTTCTAAAGTTGTAAAAAGTTGTCATTTTGCTTTCTTCTTGAGCAGCTGGGCTATTAAATTACCTGGGCTGTGTAATGGACAATACACAGGCTGTTGAGAATTAAGTATAAAGCCAAACATGTGGCCTTTAAAATTTTTTCTGACTTGTTACAGCGTGTAGCACTGCATTATGCCTGATCACATTGGCATGATAGGCAAGTGAAACAAGACAGTTCATGCTAATGAACAGAGAAACACAGCAGTTTGCTAGTTACCAAATTCACTTAGAGTATTTCAGGGCATTTGGAAGTATTATGGGAGAGACAGTTATTGCTAGAAGAGCTGAGCTGTAATGAAATTAGGGATGTGAAAACCATATGTTTGCCTCTGTTTTACCAAAGCATGAAATGTTCTCTTACTGTATATCTGTAGCTTCTGTCTGCTTTAAAATAAAGGCTGTGCTGCAAGATCACTTGACTAGGGTACAGGGTACAGATCTAAATTTTAATTGAAAAGACATTTAATCTCAGCATGGTTTGTTTCAGATGGGTATCTGGCTTTATGGCCTTTATACTCAAGGCACATTTGTGTGTTGTTTATGATTATAATGAGAGAAAAACAACTGCAAATGTGTCCCAGCCCTTTCACAATAATAGCACTTGGTAAACCATGACAGAAAACAATTTTTTAATAATCATAAAAATTTGTGTGCCTGTTGTTGCCAGTTCTGTTTGGCCATGTTTACAAAGTGCAGTATGAACATGGGCTGGATATTTTTCACTTTAAGCTGTGATCAGGTTAGATTCCTCTAACTGAAAAGAGGAATTTGCACCCAAATTATCTAAGCCTAGGAGTATTCACTAGTTTTCATAAAATTCACCTTTTTGTCTCAAAGTAGGAGCTGTTTCCAAAGCTCTCACTGTAGCAAGGACAGCTGGAAGTGCCCTAAGGTCGCGTCTGTCTCCGCTGTGCTCTGACCCTCACCCATCAGCTCCTTCAAGTGGAACACTTTTCCCTGTTCTGTACTTGAGCTGGTCATTTCAGGTGAGGGAAGGCAGTCAGCATCAGACAGAAACCAATTTTTACCTCCTATTAAACTCCAAACATGAAAGGCAAGGAGTGCAGACAACCTTGTCATCTCCCTGTCTGGGTGGCGAGTGCCTGGCACAGGGGGTACCTGGCTACCTAGAGGGGAGCTCAGGACTCCTTTCAAACCATTTATTGCTGTGGGTTTTTATGGTTGAACTTCATGAGGACTGGGCACACTGCAGAGGATGGGTGAGGGAATTTAAGGGCAGGGAATTAATTAGAAGCTGTCAGTGACTGAAAAGAAGTGGGTTGGACAAGTATGATGGGCTCAGCAGGGTGTCAAAGAGTGCTAAAATTGATAAAACTAAATTGTTTTGATCTTAAGTGGGAACACAGAAATATTGCCTTGGATAATAAAGAAAGATATAAGAGACATTCTTTAGATCTTTCCTAATGTACTTTCAAAATCCTGTGAGGTACTTGCATGGACACGGCATTTTCTGTGGAGTTCTGAATTGCTTTAAAAATAAGAAGGTTCAGGTGAGTGTCATTTCTGGTGAGAAGACATGGCCAGTGTCCTCTTCACTTTTCAAAATTCTTCTGGTGGAACATGGTAGGGTTTATCTTCTGCAGTGGATAAGACCAGCCTTACTCTTTTATTCAAAAGTCTTTCTAAGGTCATTTAGCATCTCTGAAATTCTTTCAAGTATGCACCAGGGCAATGTGATGAATAGCTGTCAGCCCACATTTGGGCAGTATAACATGTTATAAAGACGAAGCAACATTATTTGAGATAATTACCTCAATAATCTGTCAATATGCCATAAATTTTCCTTCTTATTAAAGTTGAAAACTCTCTGCATGATTGGAAAGATATTTCTGATTTGCCATAAAGATGTTACAATGTAGTTCAGGCTGCTTTTTTCTTTCTGATGTTTTTCATATTTCAAGTCTATCTTCTGGACTTTCACAGAACTCAGTCTTTCACAGTTTCTTTTTTTCCTTATAACTTAATGCTTTGGACTGGCAGCATTTGAAATTGTCTTTTTTCATTGGCCCCTGGGAGCTTTATTTACACCTTGGATATGTTTATATTATAGCTGGGAAAAAATGTTGCCTTTTACTGCTGCTGTTATATTTACTGGATGGGATGTGGCAGGTCAGATCCATGTAACACCACCCTCTGTCCTCTCCCAGCATGAGATACTCTGCTTCTAAAGCTACAAGTCCCACTCCAGCTGGACATCAGCTTCTTGAGGCCACTTCTTACACAGGCCCAAACCTGTTTTTGTTAGCTCTGTAATGGTCTCTCCCTGCAGAGTCATTCTTGCCATAAATTGCATACTCATTGTTAGCCCCATTTCCTAACTGAAGCAAATAAGGCTCAGAGGATTTAAGGATGTGGTTTCCACATTCAGAAATGCACCAATTACCTGTGCACAGTTATTGTAGCTGCACACACACTGTGGATTCCAGGAGCCAACTCAGTGCATTAGATCCTGTTTCCATGTGCATTTGAACATTTGATGCACACATTTGTGTACTGGAAAAGCAGCTGTGCCCAGCTGGGCAGGAACAGCTCCCAGTGAGTTCCACAAGGTCATTCAGCAAATGAATATTGAACCTGAAGCTGGATAACATGTCCCTCTTTTATTAAGTAGAAAATAAACTGTTGAAGAAAGTTTCTTCTAGATTATATTGCCTGTTGAGTTTAAACACGTTTTCCATCTCTTAGTGCCAGTTTTCCTATTGTTCTGCTATGAAAAAGCTCCCTATGAACTGTGCAGCAGTGCCATTTCTAAAAGATGGGTATGTGAAGCAGCAGTATACATACTTTAATAATAAAAAACTTATTGCTGCAGCAAAAGTGTTGTTTCAGCTCTTTTTCTGTGCAGCAGAACAGTGGCACCCAGTGGCCATTCAAGCAAAAATACTAAACGCTAAAATTTCACAAGCTCGAATATCAGTACAAAGAAAAATGAAAAGAAAAATAAATCAGCACTTGTGTGTCTTTTGTTTCTGCATGCATATAAATATTCCTTTAAACCCTGTAAGTTCTGGACAAATTTCAAGGACATTTCATGTTCTCTCATGCATATATTTGTGTTAACCCTAGAATATATACATGCGCTTGCAGGTATGCCTGCAACACTTTCATTTGGATTTGTTTCTAAAAATAAGTTTACTTCTTTCTGCTTTTAAAAAACGTATTGGCTGAATGGTTGCAGACAAATAGTGATTCATGTTCCCTTGGCTCTTCATTATAGCCAGGAACGCTGTGGATTTGGAAATCATGCCAAAAGGCAAAGTTTTGTAGCTGCCATGAAGAACTGATCTTCAGGTGAAATTCTGAATAAATGGGTGCAGCTCCATATATAAGCAAACATAAATGTAGATCTGCCTGATCAGCCCTTTACTCCTGTGCTGAAATGAACTTGTTGAGCTAAACTGGGCTTCCAGTGAAGACTTTATTACCAGAGGATTGGAGTCTTTTTGTGGAGTGAGTCTTCAACAGTCGTTGTCTTTCTGTCTGCAATTCCAGTGTAGATCAGGAAAGCTTTTTCTATCAAAACTGTCAAAAATTTTCCTGTGAAAAATGCAGGTTTTAACATTTAAGATGCTCCAACAAACCCCAGTTTCTTATCAGAAAATAACCAGCCATCTCAGCTTATAATCTCTCTCAGATCATCTGAGGGTTAAATGCAATCAGGTGAGAAGAACGTATAAGTAACTCCTGTGTCTATCTGAAGATTTTGTGCTGGCACTCTATTTCAGATAATGCATAAGCATGAATTTGGCCCATATTTATAGGCAGAAGATCTAGGATCTGTCTATCCATGCCCTGAACCTAAAATAGCTGGTGCATTAGCCATCTAAGTTTTATAGCAGTAAAAGAATTTCATGTATTAAACAGCTGTTCTTGGGTTATAAAATATTTCTAGCTTAAAGAAAGTTTAATAAGCTAAGTTCACTTGCTTGCATATTGGAAGCAAAGTCAGTTTGGTGTTTGAATTGGTAATGGCTTCTTAGCTGGAAAACTCATATCTTACATTGAATTATTCTAAATCAGACAATAAAAATGATTTGAAGGAGAACTCAGAAATAAAAAGTACAAAGGCTTTAAATATGGTATGTTTAATGTCCCATGAGTCAACAAAGTTGCTTTGTGGTTTAGACTGATTTTATATTGTTAATAGGACTGTACAACAATCTCCTACAAATCCTTTATTCCATTGGTAATACCTTTTGACTAGGGCCAGCATAGAAAGTATGCACACAGCAGAGGAACAATTGTGAAATTAAGATCTAAAAACTTGAAAAATTCCAGGAATTTGGGATTTGATTAGAATGTTCAGCCACTGTGTAAGTAATTGCAGTTGGACCTGCCTTCTATGTGCAGTTTCTTCTTGACTTGAAATTTTTCTCCTTTCCTTTTTTCTGAGAACCAGAAAAAAGATTAAAAACCTGAAGAGTAAAAAAGCACAATTGTGGGAACAGTTTGTAAAGTACAATGTCACAAAATGGATTAAAAAAAAAAGGTCACTAATAATCTTATAGCAGATGGGGTACAATTGTTTTGTATCCTTTTGTTGACAGCAGCCCACGAGCAAATACCCGAAAGCTTTTCTGAGACTGGGAAATGTAAACCAAGCTTGTTGCTTTTGAGTTAAATTTTCTGAAGTTTTTCTGGAGCAGTCATTTTCTTACAGACATCTCATGCTCCCACAGAATGTTAAAGGCTGATGAAAGTGAGTTCCAAGCTTTGGATGGCAAGGTGTAGGAAATCAGAGTGAGGAGACCCTGGCCTGTTGTGGTACATCAGCAGTGATTCTGTGTGGGAAAACTGGGAGAAAATTCTGCTTGTCCTTCCAAAAATGCTGCAGGAGACAGAAGAATTGTCCCTGCAGCAGCCCAGACTCCAGCCACTGTTACATGTACAAACGGGGGAGAAAAGAGATGTGGATCTCTTTGCAGAGAGTGAAGAGGAGTGGAGGAAGCACTTGAGGTGAGGACAGCTGCCTGTTGGTGTTGATAGAGAAATGAGGCTGGAAAACCTTGGCCTGGGGACTTTGGCCATAGTGAGAATGTGCCCTGGAAGCTGAGTGTGCAGGGAAATCAACTGATGTCCATGGAGAATTTGTTCCCAAATCCTAGAGGCCAGCCCTGGGCAGTGAAGTGTGTTCACTCAAGGAAATAGCAAATGAAAAATTCGACTGGAGGGGAGATTTACTGACTGTGTGGCCATCCAGAAGGTTTGGGGCTTGTATTTTCTGTTCTAACTGAAGGCTGAGAAAGATGTTTATTTACCTTTCTCCAAAGCAGGAACACAATGCCCATGCAAGGAGACTTTTTTTCCCTTTCAGCTGGCTCAGAAGACACAGAGTTTCCAGCGACTCATTCTCAGGTCTAAGACTCTCTGTTGTCATTCATGGCATGTTCAATAGAAGTGATTTATTGCCTGTCTGCAAGTCAAGACATTTGATCATTATCATCTTCTTTTTCCTCCACATCAACCTTTTCCCATCTTATGCAAGTCCAAGCTAATTTAGATAAGGTCAAGATCTAGGCCACTCCTTAAAAATTTTTAACGTGGCTTTTCCTTCAGTGCCTTCTATCTCATTCTTGCAACATCTTTTGTAGTATCCCCAAGGCAGAGCTGGAAGAGGAGGTTAGTGGGTAATTCAGTAGTTAAGCTATCCTCCAACATCTGATATGCCTCCAAGGCATTAAATTTTCCCTTGTATCTGTTAAATTGCTGGGAGCTTTCTTCAGTGGTTAATCATCTTTATGAAATATGTGGGGTTTGCAGTGATGCAGAACTTTGAAAAATTCTCCTCACATTATCGTTCTAAAGGTGGGAAAATAGATATTACAGGTTTATCTCCATAATATCTGGAATGTGTGTAAATATATCTTTACGTGGAATAGCAAAACAAATTAAAAGGCTATTTAACCCTTCTTATAAATGGGATATGACCTTACATCAACCCTTCCCCCATTAGCTATGAATGCAGAAATCCTCTCTGAATATTTCTTCTCATGTTTCGTGTGAAAAGCAAAGCAGGAACAAGATTTTTAAAGGATTTTTTTTCCCAAACCATCCCTGCAGACATTTTCTGAAAAGGATAATCCATCTTAAAACCTGTTGACTTGCAAATTTCTCATGCCTCTGCCAGATAGGAGAATGCTGCAGCAACTAAAGAGCCACCAGACACAGATCTATCCTCCAGCAATATCCTGAGGAATTTTGCAGAGTTGGTGATGGGCTTTGTGGGCTGCTTTGACCACGAAAGTCAGAGTGCAGAGCACAGGACAGGCAGCATGAGCAGGACCAAGCAGGAACAGCCCCCTGCACTCGAGGGAACAAGGAGAGAAAGAGGGAGGAATTTCTATAAGCTTTTCCCCTTAAATCTTTAAGTTTTTCCCCTTGATCACAATTTGAAAGCAGGATAAGTGTTCTTTGTGCATATCCCTAGATTGAGTGCATTGAGACATCCCAGGTTTTTCTGTGGCTCAGCAAAGAATTATGTCTGTGTTTTTATTGAGTTAAATTATTTTTACATGTGTCGAAGTCCCTCAAAAACATCTATTTTGCCAGACTGATTTGAAATCCCTGGTTTTTTTTGTAATTTCTGATGATATCTTATAGAAAATGAAATGATCTTATTCACACAGCCACTTAGTATTTTCTTAGGCTAACATTACTCATGTCATCACTGTGATACTCAGTAAAATCAATATGATTTTAATTACTCATGGCCTGTGCTTCTGTTCTCTAAGACTGCCATTGCACACAGAGTGAACCTGAGGCAAATGTAGGTATCATGAATTAGGTAAATGAATTACATTTGGTTTGTGTTTGAGGGTTTTCACAGCCCAGAAAAGCAAGGTGGACGTGGCAGTTGGTGCTTTGGTTTGGTTCATGGGGTGGTGTTTGGTCAGAGGTTGGAATTCATGACCTTGGAGCTATTTAACAACCTTAATAACCCTGTGGTTCTGTGTTTCTAAGCAGTGTGATTGATTGACTGATTGATTGATTGATGGATGTTTTGTTTGGAATGAAAGACTGCACTGCAGTGAAAGACTGAATTGCACACGAGCAGGAGCCAGAACAGGGAGGGTGTGCACTGCTGGGTCTGAGCCATGCCTGACAGAAGTGACACAGAGCAGGTAGGAGCAGCAGCTGAGGCAGCTGGGCCAGCAAACTCTTTCTCAGGTGGTTCATTGGCTGTAGCCAGCTGAAATGATGCAGCACTTGGTACCTGTGGCTGTTTCTGCAGTGGGGCTGGGCTGCCAGGGCCATCCAGCTGAGCAGAGGGGAGCTGGGGGGCTCAGCCTGAGCCACAGGGACACAGCACCAGGCTTCCTGCCACTTGAACTCCACTCCTATAAATTGCACATCTGAACAAGGGCTGAGCAAGCAAGATTATCTTTGCTTCAGCTTGTTGGATGATGAGCATGCAGATAGACATTCTACTCAGCACATTTGAGAAGAGCTGAATTTCTGCTCTTAACCATTCTGTAAATCTGCAGTGTCACATCCTAAATCCAGAATTTGCCAAAATTTTTTTTTTTTTTTTAGTTCAAAGAACTGCGTTGAGTTAATTTGCTTTTCTCATGCTCCTCCTTTTCATGAGCATCCACATGGTTCTGTTCTGCTAGTCAGTTCCTCAGGGGAGAACAGGGGAAGGAATACACTTCAAAGTTTTATGAGGGTACACTCACAGAAGCTTAATATTAAATTTAAACTTGAAGATGTGCATGCCTTCATTTCTATTCTACTGTGCACTCTCTGACTCTGGAGTATTGAACTTGCCAAGAAAGTTCAAAATGTGGTTTAATTTTTAGGAAAGCTGTCTGCTTAAAAGTGGAATGTACCTGAGGTTGAAACTAACTACCAGAGGAAATTCTATGATAAAAAAATAAAAAATACATGTCAGATAAATTATTCATTTTGAATTGTTTGCCTTTGACTTAAAAGGAAAAAAAAATACCCACCACAAAACCAATCATGTTTTGCAGTTAGTTTTGAACTTATGTTTTTAATTTTAATATTTGTCTTATAAAATGCTTTGTGTTTTTGTGAGAAAACTTTGTGTGAATTCTGCCTCCAAACTCAACCTCTGCAGGGAAAATTATATGAAAATTAAGTTACAATGCTATGTACTGAAAGCAAAGACCAGGGTTACTTTCATCCTGAGGCTGAGTGTCTCTCTAGCAACTGGAATTAGAGTGAAGCTTGCCAAGAGTTCCTTGTGAAGCAGATGGAGAGGCAACTAACAACCTTGATGAAATCTTGTTGGCTAAGCCTTCTGAGTATCCACGGGGCTCCCAGAGCTACCTAACAAATTAACTCCATCACTGCCCTCTATGAAAGTGCTCTTCACACTTGGCAATGGCTGGAGCAGTTTTGCACCCTTGCCCCTCCCTGCACAGAGCTGTTTGCTCAGAACACCCAGTTAAACTCTCCATTATCTCTTCATGTGATGAATGATCACAGGTCTGTCCTGATTCCTGAAAATCTTCCATGGCCATGTGCATCTGCTCTCTTTAAAGGCTTTACACTTTTTTACTGGTATTCAAAAGACTCCCAAAAATGTGATAATTAGTGGTTGCATACTTTTAATGGCTACATAAAATAGTATTATATGTGGCTGAAGGGTAGAAAAGGATATTTGATTGTTGAGGTAGACTGGTTTGCTGAATGCAGAGACAGCCTTGGACTCTGCTGGCATTCTCAGATGCACAACATGATCCAAAAGCTGGTTGTAAGATGATGGTATCAGTCTCTCTTTTCTTGCTGCTGGTGGGTTCTGAATATAAATCACAAGCTGTGTGTGCTTTGGCTGATCCTCTGTTCCCACAGTGACCTTAGAGTAAATGTATTGTTTTTTCATTTATATTTAAGAACAGATGAAAGTGTGTTGGGACTTGCTTCCCTATCCACACAAACAAAATCAATATTTCACACACACTCTGTGTTGGCAATTAGTTGCTCCCCATCAGAAGTAACATCTGCTTTAGAAGTTTCCACACCATCCATTCTGTTAGTTTTTATTCTTGCAAGTGTTCAACCAACTAAAGTGGGATCAGAAGTTTGTTTAATTGTCATTTCTTTCTTTTCCACTGCAAGAAAACTGTTCATAGAGAAAGGACACTGTGAAGGGAGTGTAGAGTCATTGATGTTCTCCCTCTGCTCCCCCTGTCTGCTGCTGAGCATTCACACCCGTGTCTGTGTGTCATTTTAATTATTGAGAACTTCTCAGCCCACAAAGCCAAATCATGCTCTTTGATATGCATGGAGCCCCTCCTCTGAAGCTGGGGAAACCACAGCTGGTCCCTACACGAACCATGCATGTTTGGATGTGGTGTCAGTGCCAATGCAGGGGCTCTGAAATGCCAGCAGTGCCCAGGAGGGAAGGCAGCCTGAGTTTCAGAGTGGGCAGGCTTTGGGAATTGCCCTGCTAGGGGAAGAGTGGCATTCCAAGCCTGCCTGCAGGGCAGAGGTGGCCAAGCCTTGCAGGGAGGTTTGGAAGGCACAGCCTCAGGCTCCTGTGTGTCAGCCACTGCTCAGTGCTGGGCTCACTTGAACTGGGGCTGGATTGCAGCAGGCTGAGGAAGGGCAGATGGTGCTCAGTGGACAAAGAGTGAGCCATGAGGGCCTTAGCCTGGACAGAGGAGATGCAGCTGGCATCTCCCAGATTGCTTCTATTGGTGTGGTTCTCAATTCTTTTTTTCCAGGTATAAATGAATTATGTAAGACTAATTGTAAAGAGCAAGATGATTTATATTGTCAGTTAAACACATGAGTAGGTACAAGACAAGGGCAGGGCATAGACATGAAGGCAGTGATCAAGCACCTAAAGTAGTATTCTGAATCATTGTAGCCTGTCAGACGTCTCTTTAACCCAAAAGGCAATTCTTGGTCTAAATTAATGCTGATTTAGAAATGTTCAATTTATAGAAAGCATTTTTAACAGGAAATATATATCTAAATTTTAAAAAGTTTTTTGAGCAAAGCCCATTTGACAGGTGGGTACTGGATGGCAGAAGTGTTTTGGATGTGTATGGAAAGTAAAAATTGGTTGTGGAAAGAAATGTTATTCACTTAATGAAATTAAAGACATTTCTTCTCAACCTTAGAAAAAGAGCTGGCTTGATAAAGACATTATTTTCTTTAAAATGTATTCATGATTAAATTATTAGCAAATGCAAATTGCTATGTTGATTAGTTTCAGGTTTGTTAAAAAAGATTTCCAAACAATATGGTGAAAATATGATGGATAACACTTAGATCTTTCATTTTGTAATGAAATATTTGAAAATTCTTAAACTTTTGCTGAAAGTTTGCTCCTCAGAGTGATTTTAGATTGACTGAAAACTGTATTTTCAAAATGTAAATAAAAACTAATTCATATATATATATATATATATTCATATATATATATATTCATATATATATATATATATATACACACTGCTACATCAGTGTGGTTCCAATGTACTGAAGTGTAATTCCAGCTCTTCTGCTGGCATGTTCAAAGAAAAATTTTTCATTGAGGAACTTTGCAGTAGCAGAGGGGGAATGGGGCAAATTATTCCTGGCAGTGTCAACACTAATTTATTTCTGAAGTGCTAAGGGTGAGGACAGGGACAGCACCTTGCTGTGACAGGGCCAAGAGCCCTGGGTGTGTGAGAGTCCCACCCACTGAACAGCTGGATGGGTGAGTGTCCCACCCACTGAACAGCTGGATGGGTGAGTGTCCCACCCACTGAACAGCTGGATGGGTGAGTGTCCCACCTACTGAACAGCTGGATGGTTGAGTGTCCCACCCACTGGAACAGCTGGATGGGTGAGAGTCCCACCCACTGGAACAGCTGGATGGGTGAGTGTCCCACCCACTGAACAGCTGGGTTTGTGAGTCCCACCCACTGAACAGCTGGATGGGTGAGTGTCCCACCCACTGGCACAGCTGGATGAGTGAGTGTCCCACCCACTGAACAGCTGGATGGGTGAGTGTCCCAGCCACTGAACAGCTGGATGGGTGAGAGTCCCACCCACTGAACAGCTGGATGGGTGAGAGTCCCACCCACTGAACAGCTGGATGGGTGAGAGTCCCACCTACTGAACAGCTGGATGTGTGAGAGTCCCACCCACTGAACAGCTGGATGGGTGAGAGTTCCACCCACTGGAACAGCTGGATGGGTGAGTGTCCCACCCACTGAACAGCTGGATGGGTGAGTGTCCCACCCACTGAACAGCTGGATGGGTGAGAGTCCCACCCACTGAACAGCTGGGTGTGTGTGTCCCACCCACTGGCACAGCTGGATGGGTGAGAGTCCCACCCACTGAACAGCTGGATATGTGAGAGTCCCACCCAACAGCCAAGGGGTTTGATTCTGCTGGCTCATTCCATGCCGAGGGTGTGCACCTGTGACTCTGAAGGCCAAATGCTCTGGGCAAATCTGCTGGTAAAAGCAAAGTCTCATCTCATGCTAATACCTACAGAAGCTACCACAGAGAGGCATCGTGCTCTGTGCAAGCAGATTGATCTGTTGGAATGGAGGCAATTTCCTGTTTTCATGAACCTATAATAAGATTAGGGAGAAAAAAAAAACCAAAACCCCCCACACAAATGCAGTTAATTTGCTAAGAAGATTATTGAACTTAAGTGAGACAAGTTTAAAAATGTATTTCCTGTTTGCCACATTATATCTTTCCATTCTTAGTTTAGGATGAGGATTCTTAGGGCTGACCTGGAGGAAGTTTTTATGCAGAAGGTTTCCAGCACTTTCCCTTCTTCAGATAAAAGATGAAAATATTGACCAATGGCAAGTCATACAGAAATATGCATACAGGCCAAATAACTGTATTTCTCCTAGAGAAAACCAACCAATCTACTGGAGGTAGAGCAGTTTTCTTGGGTGGTGTAACCTGTCCTGGATGCAGCCCAAGTCTGGATTTATGCAGCTGAACCACAGCTGTGGCTTTGGCTCTGGCACAGAGGCAAGGGGCTTCTGATGAAAACTCTGAGAAGCTGACTTGTCCCTAAGAGAGACATAGCTGAGGCCTGCATTTGAATCCTGAAAATTTTCAAGGTTGTGGTCGTGGAACTCTGTGCAGCATCACCTCATTCCCAATTCTGACAGATTCATAACTTCTTCCTTAAAATCCAGTTCATTTGTAGGCAGCATTTTCAAACAGCAGCTTCTGAATGATATTCATATTTGTAGTTACCTAAACTGAGAGCATGTAGGTAAGGAAGTGACAGTTTGGAAAATAAATTTGGAAAGTAATTTTGGAAAATAAAACGTGAAGAAATGATAGTTTGGAAATAAATTATTTTCATATGCTTAATATTATGTCAAGTGAAATATATGCTTTGTATTCATTTTTTTCAAAAAGGAAAGCAAAAAACGCCCTACAACACCATATATTTAATGCAGCTCGTCTCTGAAATATTATGTCCATTATATATCCATATTTAAAATTATGTAATTATGTACTTTTTTTTTTTTCTCTGTGCTTTGGTCAGACACAGATTTGCCTCCACCAGCTGGTGTACAGTGAATCCACTCACATGTGGAAGCTTGTGGATAATATGGCAGGATAATAGTTGAGGGTACCTGCCTTGTATCATGGAGTTGATGTGACACTTGGCCTTACATTCCGTGCTCACAGGTTTCCTGAGAAATTTGGAAGTGTTGCTTCTGACAGGGAGAGTTGAGAGGGCTTGGACCTTTCCTCCTGAGATGACCCTGCAGTAGCTGTGCTCTACAGAAATGCTAAATTCCCTTGAGATAAAAGCAGCCTGCTCAGAAAAGTGTCTTTCTTGGAGATTTGCACTCAGCTCCTACTTCCTTTCCTGAAGTACTTGCAAGGCTTTTTGCACTTTGCCAGCTGCACTTGCCAAGGCTTTGTGCTGCCTTGCTGGCAGCAATCTCTGAACTGCAGGGGCTGCAGCGTGGGCTTTGCAGCAGGTGCTGACCTCTGTGCTCCTCTGCTCCTGGGTTAGCTCTCTGAAACCCAGGTTACAGCAAAATGTAAAGCCCAGAAGCAGGTTTCAAATCCATCACACACTTTCCAGCAGCAGTTTCATTCGATTACAGGCTGCTACAAGTCAGATGAGCCCAGGTGGGCTGAGAGTACATTTTTTCTGGCTCATGGTTTCTCACCTGCAGTATGTGAGGGTTCTCCTAGGATGTGGATTGCTGATAAACTCTAAGGGTACCTCTAAGTCTGAGTTCTAAGTCTAAAAAAATTCCCTCAGAATGTGGCATTGGTGGTTTAATTTTGTTAGTTTGGTTGGATTATTTTAGGTTGGTTTGTTGGTTTTCTCTTAATTTATTTCCTCTGGGAGAAGGGAAGCACTATATCTATTTAGCAGATGTCAACTCTCCTCTTATCCTAAAGCTCTCATTTTCAACCTTCATTTTGCTAGGCTGAAGCTATGGAGAGTTAACCTTTGTCTTGAGAAGGTCTGAATTTATCCATCAAATAATTATAAATTCCTCCCAATCCTGGGTATTCCAAGGTAATAAAAGCCCTTTGGCACTAGGGGCAGGTACCAAAGATGGCTGAGGAAATGAGTGTTGAGCCTTGTCTGCAGACATGTCACTGCCTCACTCAACCTAAATTCTTACAATATCCAGGAACCTGTGACAGACCAGAATGATTGTTTAACATTATCTTGAGATTTACTGACTGCTGTGTAGTGGAGTCTAAGAGAAGCATTTTTATGGAAGTCCAATATTTCAGTTTTGCTTACTTATTCGGTTAATACCCCAGCAAGTAAAGGCACTGTCAAGCCCCCACAAAGATACAGCCAGGGAACTCACCTGGTAGGTTTTCTGCCTGTCACACCACTGTCAGTGTGTTCATTAGTCTTGTTTCAAAGAAAGGGCTCTGAATGTAGAAAGGCCACTGGACTCAATCAGTATAAAAGGTTGGCCGCACTCCCACTAGCTACCAGTTTTATTGTGTTACTGATCCACTTTAGTTTTCACAATTCTTTTAATAGTAGTAACTTTTAGTTGCCATTAGTGCTACAGCTGTCCTCCGTGGGAGCATTTAACAATGAAAAATGCACATGAAAAATTGCTGGATTTGAAATGAAAGATACAGCATGCAGAAAAGTAATTTGATCATGAAAATTTTCCACACGCTTTTCATGGGGGAAGAATACTGAGTGCCAATTGGTGTTTCAAAGTTCAGGTTAAATTCACATCACAATGGCAGAGGAATGCAGTAGATCAGTTGTAAGGGAAGATGAGTTACAGCTCAAATGGTGATTATGTCAGACAAATGGACAGTATCTTGAAGGTTGCTTATAAGTATTTTAAGTATTTATTGCAATATTTAATCGTGAAGGGAAAGTTTGAGTGAATATAGAACCATCTTTACATCCTATGCTCCAGTACCTTCTTACACATTGTACAGGCTGTAAGGATTGATTGGCAATAATGACTGGTCTGTTCATGGGAAGCATGGGGAATTCTGAAAGATGAATGGCTGAAAAAAAAAAATGTAAAAGTGCTCTTCTGCTGCCTGTCCAGTTATTAGCAAATGCATGCAGAGTTGCTCTGTTTAATTCACTTTTCTCTAAGGGGGAGTCACGTCCAAGAAACAGCCCAAAGCCTTCATATTTAAATCCTTTTGAAAAAGCTGCTGAGTCCCTGCAGAGCAGCACGAGGCAGCCTCCCCTATTTACAGAGAACTGAATCCTGCTAGGCTCCAATTTGCTCTGTGGTGAGCGCTGACCTCAACACCCACTGGGACAAGGGAATTTGAAACTCTGAGTTACTCAGCACTGTGTAGGATTAAAGGTTCCAATTTCACTCCATTTAAATGCACGCTCAAACTTTTTTTTTTTTTTTTTGGTACCTTGAATTAGATTATCAAAATGGAATTAAATTTGAGAACACCGAAATTTAATGTGAAATGGAACTCTTATTTTCTTGCCTGCCTCAATTACAACAAAAAGACCCCTGTGCTTTTTATACTTTTATGGCAAGTGCCCAATGTGAAAAAGAAAAGAGTATAAGGAAAATTAAGAGCTTCCCTTTGCTGGATCCCTAGTAGCACTCTAACTTTGAACAGTTTGGTATCCACAGCTCCAGCTTCAAACCCTGAAAGAAAGTGGCTTTGTCTGATAGTTTTATTATATGTTTTTAAACTATGTGAAATGAAAGAAGTGGTGATTTAGAGGTTCTGCAGTGCTTTACTGACTCAAGTTCAGATTATAACAGACTGCTAACCCCTATTTCTCACTTGTAACACCAACCTATAAATTATAAACACATTGGCACAATTGTTAGATTATTATTTTTTTATAGCTCTCAATTTACAGCTCTGGCTGTCCTTGAGCTGATTCTCTGTATTTGTTACAGTCTCCTGAGGCAGGATTCATTGACTAGTGACTCCACATTTTAGCTCAGGGAAAATTCAGTCTCATTCTGATGTCTTCAATTTTTCACAAGGCCTTACTGTTCCTCATTGATTATGTACTGAGGATTAATTATACTGTCACCTAATCTATTTACATGCTTGGACAATATATGGGCCCACTTATTCTGGCATTGTCAGCAGTTTCCCCCAGTATGGGACATGCTTGTTTTATTAATTGCAACATGTTGCCATTAGAATGCATGGAAGTGGTTGGTTAGCAAAGTTGTATTTATTCCCTTCATAAATCTATGAAGATATTTTTCTCTGTGACTTTGGAAACTGGACTGTCTGCATTTTTTGCCTTGAAGGCATCAGAAAAATTGGTGTTTCATGAAAGAAGATGACTCTCTGGTAGGTTGTTTTACACAGGTCAGTGCACAGTCCAGAGAAATATGATCTTATTCAAATCTGTTACTTCACATACATGATGAAAAAAGTGTAATCAAATATGGGAAATATGTGACAGATTTTTACTTTTAATAGTCAGAAATTTCTATCCATTCATTTCTGGATATTTAAATCTAGAAAGAAAGGTAGATAGATGTTAGCTATATAATTTAAAAATTTTCTCAAAGTTCAGAAAAAGAGAGTAGGATTTAAAATAGCAAAGAGCTAAGCATTTTGGTGGACTGAGACTATGGCTCCTTCCCAGCCTAACCATCCACTCTTCCAAGCAACCACAAAAGAGGTAAAAAAGAGGAAATCCCAGGAGGTTTTTCCCATAAAATGCTGTGCCTTTGCAGGGGGACAGCATCATTATTGCAGTTTACTTCCCTTGTTTCTCCCAGGCTGAGTGGAATTAGCCCCAGAGTTGTTAGGAGAAGGCTGGGAAGCCAGTGTCATTTCCAGAAAGGAATTGGGCTCTGATGCCAGCCAGATCCCCAGCACAAAGCAACATCTCCTTATGCAGGTGCATGAACTTACACAGTAGAAGATGAACTTACATTTACACAGATAAATGTCTTCCTCTTTATGCAATATGCACTTCTGTGAAAAATGGTTCCTGTCCATGATGGGAATTGTGGGGGAGTCACTGAGATGAAATGCCATTGAAACATCCCCTGATGTGATACATGGCCACCTAAAATTGCACAGAGGCCACCTGAGAGCCACATGGCCCAGAGGGCTGAGCAGCAATATTGAGTCTGGGCATTTGATCCTCTCCTTCCTTCCACCAGGTCCCCCTTTTGGAACTCTGAACTTGTGAGATCCTAGAAAAGGGAATTCTGCTACATGGAAAGTGTAAACATGTGAGCAGATACAGCAGAAATGTGTTCTGAAGGTTGACTTATTAGCTTGGTAATAAATTAATATTGTTCAGAGGCTGAAGTTAGAGATCAGGAAGAGGCAGAGCTTTTCTTCTATAAAAAGCAGAAAATCCACCTCTAATGTTTTATTTTCTCAACTTAAGTATGTAATAGTTCCTTCTTGCATGCTGCAGCAGATCGTTTCCATGTGTTTAAATTCACTGTAACCATAAATTCCAGACTAAGAGAGTCCCTGATCTTCCTCTTTGGTTCACCTAATAAAGGATAAAGTTATTAGTAAGAGAGGAGAGAGCACTCTGAATTATCAAAACAATCCTAAAACCTTCTAGGTCTGTGACATGCAGAAAGAGAAGGGGGTTGAATATCATTCTTTCACCTTTTTTTATATGTGTCTAGGGAAGTATTTTCAGCTGATTTTATCATTTGTTTTCTCAGTGTGATGCTGCTTGTGTCAGATGCTGCTTGTGTTAGGTATTTGAGTGCTACAGGTTTGGTGTTTCACACAACATCCCAGGCAGTTAATAAGAGAAAATTGGCAGGGCTTCATTAAACACTGAAAATAGTGCAGCTTATTCATCCCCACACTGATCTCATTTTCACAGGAATTTGCTCTGAATGAGGTATTTCTTCCCACCCAATATTTCTTAAATCCTTGAATTATTCTATGACTGCATTTCACACTTAGAAATTACATTGGTTAGCAGTGGTGTCAAGAGATTTTCTCCCACTTTTGGACAAATACATATCTGGAGGCCTGGGGGGTGTGTGTGCAGTGAAATAAAGCAGCTCCTGTGTGCTCACACTTGCAGTGTTATCTCGCTGTAGGAGAGGAGATCTGATGAGCAAATGGGGACCTCCAGGGGCTCCTCACTCAACACCTTGGTGGCAGTGACCTGCCAGGTGTCTCTCACACTCATGTTCTGTCAACTACAGGAGTTTTTCTAGGCTTTAAGACTGATGGCAAGATATATAATGCCAGACCAGACTGTTAGCTAATATTAGAGTACATTTGGTATTCTTATTTTAAGGCACAAATCTATGTTATCAACTCAGTAGCTTTTGCATGACAGACCATATTTTGACATCACAAAATGAAGATATCTTATATTCAGAGAAATTCAGGGTTTTCTCAAGTTGCAGATCTTTGACATCCCTGACCCTCCACCTTGTTGCATGACTGCCAAGAGCCATTGGACTTGTGAAGTCTGGCCTGGTAATCTTTCATACTGGTTTGGCAATGAGGTGTAAGCATCTTTTGTTGTCATTTCCATGGTAACTTTGGGATACTGGGGTGATATTAAACCATCAGTTTCAGTGAGAATTACTGCTCTGTTGGTCCTGTTGCTGTGTGAGTGCAAAGGCAGAAAACTGAGTCACCATTTTGGGTAAATGTGACACAGAGTGGGGGCTATGCAGCATCTTCAGCACATCCTGCCTGCCTTAAGGGAGAGCACAAGCATGTGTGAGGGTACAGCTTCAACAAAAAATTACTGTGTGGTGCTAGCTAGTCTTACAGGATTTCTGGAGTAGGCCTACCCTGGATCACACCAGTCTCTTCAGGGAGAAATCACTGAAAAAGAAGATATTGTAGGAACTAGAAGGAAAGTTCTGTTTCTCATTTCTAGTGACGGCATTGTTGCTGAAACTGGAAGAATTCTGGTAGGTGCACAAAGCTCTAAAGTGACATCATCATTTTACCAAGAATGATATAATCCAGTTAGAGTTGTTCAGAACAATGGGATACCTCAAGTATCACAGGTGACGTGGTCCAAAAAATGACTCATCTGAGAAGAGGAAATGATTGGTAACTCAAGGGACCTGAAAATGGAGGAGGGGCAATCACTGTGTGTAAAAGATGCATTGTGTGCCTTAGAAGTTTGGAGGAAAGGTGAGACTGGGAAGAGGATTTAGATCTTTGTGTAGGAAAAGCAAGGGACAGCTGCAGGAAGACAGTTGTAGCACTCTGAGAGCTTATTCCACACAGCAGGATTAGCTCCATGCAGTTCACTGAAAAAGAGCCATGCACTGACTGCATGACAAAAGCAGCCTGTGGTTATGCACTGTCTCATGTTTTTTATTTGTTCTTTTAAAAATTATTATTATATTTTATTTTTATTATTGTTATCTTTATTATTATTGTTATTATTATTATTGGTTTAGTATTTTCCTCCCCTTACTTGCTTACATTACTTTACTTACCATGTGTGTCCTAAGGGATTTTTCAAGAGGATTGAGAGCTGTGCTTGTGTCAGATGGAGACTGAATGCTAATTACCAGCTTGACAGAGTATAATAACAATACAAGAGCATCAGTGACAGAAAAAAAAAATGAGCAGAATATACAATTATTTTATAAAAGAGTTTCTTTCCTGGAGGGAAAAATCTGCACATTTACCATCTGTGACAAAGGAGATGTTGAACTGTGTAAGTGAATTACCCATAGCTCTGCCTACATGTGTGCATGGAACAGGATGAACTTGAAATGACATTAAGCAATTTTGTTATTGCAAGAAAAGACCAGAAAAGGTACTGAACTGCAAAGCTGCATTTTCCTCTTTCAAAAGCCTAATTCAGGTTGATAAATGAATCATGATGTAAAGCAGAAATACTACATAGACTTCTATTGAAATGTTTATTATATTGCACAAAGCTTTCATTTTTCTTAATGCCATGTTCTAGATGGAAATGTACAGCATGTTGGAAGAAAATTGTAGAAGACCTAAGCTGTGTCAGTATTAATGATATGTTTAGGTGGAGCTTATTTGTGTACAACATTTTAGCTATAATAAGGGATGGTTCCCAGCAACATAAGACTCTTACTCTAAAAAAAGTGTATTATTTAAGGTTCTTCTCTCAACTAAATTTATAATATGTATTTCTGTCTTGTTTTCAGTCTGATTTTCAGTTCTCACCTAAGTAGCATCAGAAAATTAGGCCATGTGATATTGCACTAATTAAATTCTGGGGTTTTTTTATGGCCAAGAAAAGGCTTCTTACCCTCATACCCCTTGTGTATTTGATCAGAAATAACCTTCATGAAATTTTTAGTTCAAGCCCTGTATAGCTGTGCGTTATCAAATGGCAGCCAAATCTGAACCTTTCACATGTGACTTTTCAGCTTGTAGAAGAAGATAATGCAATATGTTTGATGCCTAAACTGAGTTCCAGGAGCACAGATATACCTGGAGCAGGCTATGGAAATCAGCAAAAGGCTCTGTGTGCCTGAGAAAAGAGTGATTTCCCTCAGGAGCCTTCCAGTGGGGAAGCACCTTTGCTATAATTGGTGTTCTCAGGCCACAGCAGTATCATGACTGCAGTGTTAAATAATGATTTGTAATCAAATTAGATGAAACAGCCAAAATTAGTCTAATTTTAGAAGAAACCTTTGAGAAAACCTGTAGGAAAGAATTGAAGAAGAAGCTGTAGCCAGATGATCTGTCAGTTCTGTGGCTAAAGCATTTTAAAACAGTGGAAGGGTTGGAGACAATCACACACAAGAAGCCAGGTGGAATTTCTGTGGCTCAAGAGCCTGTGTACACTACAGACTCCAGCATGTTAATAACATCTACATATTACATATAACTATAAATATATAAAATAGCATCTAACATTCACCTGAGATGTGTTATTCTCTGTTCTTCCTCAAAAAGAACAGAAAATCAGCATATTCCTCTACTCCAGGGAAGAATTGAGGCAGCTTACATTCTTTGACCTGTAACAAGAACATTGATCATTACAGGAGCAGGAAAATGCTGGTATCACCAGTTCACCACAAAATGATGCCCACACAAAAATATTTTGAGTCCAACTGTAAGGAGCACCTTATTGCATAGAGCAGGGGGTCAGCTGAATGTGCTGGACATTGCACAGCTTTCACCTGGCCATTGGTTTCTCATCATAGAGGTGTTGACAAGCACATTTTCTATATATGTTACTAAACCAGTGAGAGCTTTGGCTGAGTTCAATACTGACAACTATGGAATGCAGGTCTTTGCACTACAGCATGAGTACATGAATGCAAAGCTGCCAGGATATTAAATTATTGTGTTCTTTTTGCCATGTTGAGAGAACATTATATGATACCACAAGAGGTCAGTTGACACAAGCCAAGGAAGTTTAGTGTCAGTCAGCAGTTATCATTAATGTTTTGAACACTGAATAAAATATTTTAATAGTGCATGTCAAATATTTTAACTATACAATCTATTTTTAGTGTGTATTTCCTTGTAGTTATGTTGCAGGGGAAATAGAAGGGATCTTATTTTTCTTCCTACATTTCATTGTGCAGACAGAGTTTGCCAGTAAGAGTACTTGCACAATCTAAATGCTAAAAAATGTAAATAATATATGTTTCTGCATCGTGGCAGATATGTGACAAGCTGGCAGACCATGAATGAAATACTTAAAATATTTTAGCCCAGAAAAGACAGGTGTACCATAGACTGTGGACCCAGTTATAGAGACAACTGGTGAAATCTTGACTCTAAGTTGATGGAAAACCTTTCACTGCATGCATTGATGCATTCTTTACACAATCATTGTAGAAATGCACATAACCAAATTCCTCCTTAATCATAGAAAAAAAAATGAATGCATGCAGTCTAGGATCAAGCCTGAGGAGTTAAATGCACTTTACCTTTCCCTCCTCCTCTGCTTCTTAAAAAATCATCCTTTCTAAATTGTAACTTCTGTCCATCCCTATCTTTGTCTTTCTAGGGGAAACTAAGAACTATTCTTAACATTGCTCTTTTTTAACAGATAGATAAATCTTCCATTAAATACTCTTATGTCATTAGAAAGTTCTTCTCCAGCTTTATTAGGTAGGTTTTTGTGTTCTACAAAAATGTATATTTTGTACAGGTTGTGACATGAGCTATGTATGAATATAGGAATTTGCAGGGACTTTTCATGCTTGTGTGGACCAAATTAAAGCAAAGGGCTTAGAACTCCATGCCCATGCAATATTATTTACAGCTAACTGTAATGAAGTGCTAATGCCATGAGCCAGTCTGAATATTATTAATAAATACAAGCCAGTCAGACAATAGCAAAGTCTGAATTGTCTTGATTCATATGATTGCTCTATGGTAGTTAAAAGGATGATACAAGGTGGACTCAGTAGAGTTATTTTAATTAATTATATACTCAATTAATCTGATCAGTACTCAAGAGCCAAAACATGTATCAATTTGAAATCTATGTGATTTTTCAAAGTTGCTGTCACTGTGTCCTTGAAAAACAGTAATTCCTTTATGATTCCCAGCATAGCAACATGCTAGATCAGCATAGGCTATTCTACTATTAAGTAACGATTCCATTGAAATGAGCATTTATTTTAGAAATTAAACAGTAGATTATAAATTCTGTCAGATTTCTTCAATGCAGAAAGTAGTTGTCAAAATACTGACCAGCAAAATATCTGAGCCTGAGTGAGGGCTGCCAGTTCCCTGTGTGAGCTTCCCCACAGAAATTATTCTTTTTCTAGTTTACAGTCCTAAAATATAATGTGGAGACTCTAATCTATCAAAATAGATAGCTTATCTCAAAGCTGCAAAGTTGACAATTGGCCATGCTTTTTTTACAAGCAAATGTTTGGGCTTCAGCTTTCAAATTAGTCCATTATTTTTCTATTACAGATAACCTTGTGGATTTCTTGCCAAATGGCTCCTAGTAAAAAGGTCTCACAAAAATGGGCAAGGAAAAAAACCCATTTGAGAGTGTCCTCTGTTTGGAGATGTGACCATCAGCAGGCACATGACAGATTGGGGACAGCTTTGTGAGGATCCAGGGGACCGATGGTCAGGGCAGCACCTGCTCAGGGCTGAACTGCAGCACTCGGGCTGTGCCTGTTGAAAAACTTACCCTGAGAAGGAGAAAGTTGCCTTCATCTTCTTCTCCATTAATTTTAGTGTTCTGAAGCAAAATGGGGGAGAAGACTTGACGTTTTGTAAGACTTTTTCTCTTGATTGTCAGCATTTTATGAACCTGACTGGTTTGTAGTTCAATGAGGGGAAAAAACCTCACAAATACAAATAATACTGTTAAAGATAGAATTATTAATAAAAACAAAACCCATTTTCTAGTACTCCAAATATGATTTCTAATATAGTATTTTGAAGAAGTATTTCATAGTTAAAAGACAAAATATTCTTTCATTCTCTGCAAATTTAACAGGTTTTTTTCCCTCATATTTGGAGCATATTTGGCTATATTACATTTCATATGCACATAAATAAAACTTAAAGAAAATTATTTGGTTTACAAAATCACACAGTATAAGTTATAGAATGTCATAATAGACTCGCTCAAGCAAAATAAGTTCATCTGTTCTGTAATTTCATGTCTTTAATTGCATAGCAAATATGGCTATAATGTATTATTAATAAAACAAAATTATGTAATTTCATCATCCTGTTTTCCATGTGACACTGTCCTTTTCTCTGCAGTCTCATGCTGTGCTTGACAACAGAGAGCAAAACTGTGCAGCATTATTGACCTTTCATTAAGCAATTTAATCTCTGGTGGCTGAAATAAGATATCTAAATAGAAAGTTGAAATAGTATTTTGTGGAAGACCTATGTACCCACCCTGAAGCCTGGAACTCATTCCACAGCAGTATAAGTGTGTCTTGTACGTGTTGGACGTTGTTACAGAGTTTTACCCTGGCAATGTTAGGCTTACACTTGAGTTGCTTGTTTTAAAAGCAGTGGCACTTAGCAGCACCCTGAATTTCATGTCCCTGTCGTGTTACATCTGACAGAGAACATGCTGACCCAAGTCCTTGGAGGCAGAGCTCCCACTGAACTGGCATTCCTGGGGTTGAGCTGTGGCAATGTTTGTGTGTGTTTGGGCATTCTCAGGTGTCTCTGCTCCCCGTGGATAGCAGAGCCTGTGCCACATCTTGTGAGAGCAGTGCTTTGCTGTGCTCCATATTGGCTGGCATGTTCACAGATTGCCCAGGGGACTGTTGCAGTCTAATATTGTTAAAAGCTTCAAAACTTCTCCAGCACAGCTCCCACTGGAGCCACGGGGGCTCTTCATGGCCAGCATTTGCAGGATCATGCCCATGAATGTTGAGCTTTGTAGGATTTCCTGGGAAGGAACCACAGCCCTCACAAGAGAAATGCCTTTCCCATTGCTGCTGTATTCCAAACCCCTACCCATGTTTAAAGTTTACAAAATATTGCTGGGGAAATAGAAATAGAAAGCTGGTTTTTTCTTCCTTTGCTTTGGATTAGCTATGCAATTAATAAGCAAAATCTCCTGCTCCTGGGCAGATCCTGTTCGCCTGTGCCCTGCTGAGGGTGGGACCATGAAGGAGATGAAGGGGCTGGCTGGTTGTGCTGGCAGGGCATGAGGGAGGGGACTCATCCTTCTCCCTTCTCACAATAACTGCAGGTACTTGGCAGCATGGAGCTTTACAGTTCAGCTGCTGCTTAGGAGCTGCAGCCCCACAGCACACCTAAGGCAGGCAGAGGGAAAAATCCCGAGCCCTGTGCTGCCCCTCAGCTGTGGGTGCTGGGGTGCCCTTGGCAGAGAGTCCTGTGCAGAGGTCTGGAGGCTCTGCAAAGCTGATGCAGGCAGCAGGGCTGCCCTGGGGATCCCATCTCACCTGTGGTGTGCACATATCCTCCCCTTGCATTCCCAGCTGCCCCACCCCTTGGGCCAATTTACCCCCAGTACAGCAGCAGCCTCACCTGTACAATGTTTACATAATATTTACCTTCTCCACAAGGGTTTTGTGAGTGTTAATAATTTCTTGAAAAGGCACTTTGAGAGTTTGAGATTGCTGCTAGCAGTATCTATAATCCACAAAATAATTTAGCAGTGGAAACAAATTTGGGTTTGTTTTTTTTTTTTTCCTCATTTGTCTTTGCAATTTCTGGCTTTTAACTGATAAATGACTTCCAAAGTTACATAAAACCCTGCAAATATGTGCCACTTATGATCTTAAATACATATGAAGCTTTGTCTTCCAAGGATAAGTACTGCACTTGAAAAGGGAGCATCCCAATCACATTTGACCTGTTACATAAAGTCAATAGTGTCTGCAATTACTCTGCGATCCAACAATTCAAACCAATCTGTTTTTAAAGACAAATCATGCATAAACTCAAGCTAAGTAGTGGTCTCCAATGATTCTGATTCATGCTGTGCTGACAAACCCTCATGAAAGCAGATAAGCTGTATCAAGAACTAATTAAGAACAGTGTTTTATACCTCTTTTGCATGAAATTAAATAACAGCATTCTGGGAAGAACTAAAGCAACAAAAAACAGCCTTTTTTTTCTTACTTATACATAGGATTTTAAAACATTAATTTTTTCTGAAGCTTCAGGTTCTTTATGTACCTCAGGGGTGTGAATGCCAAAAATGAGCCATAGGCAAGACAAAAATATTTCTCATTTCACCAGTATTTTGGTCTTGGTGGGACTATTTGGAAAAACAAGCCTAAAATATTCCTTATGGAATTAAGAGTACAGTTCTTGTCTTCCTTTGTAGCATGCTCATTTCACTTAATTGATTTTTCCGTGGGGGCATCTTGTTCATTCTTTGGAGAAGAACATAGTATCTAACAGATTAATCAAGCAACCTTGAGCTTTTAAACCAACAAAAAAGATTGGAAACGAACTTTGTATTAACTAGCTGCTTGATACCTCCACTGATTTAGTCTTTGTCCCTAGAATAGATGGCCCTACACTCAAAGCCATTTTTTGGAAGGTAGTTTAGAGGGACAGCATGGCCTGGAATGAAGTTTGGCATAGTGACAGTAGTTATGCCAATTTGAACAAGTTAAATGTGTCTCAGTGTATCAGTACTTTCTTCTCTAAATTTGATTAACAACAGGAATATCTTCCACATATATGCATTCCTAGGGATATTACCACATTCCCTGAAAAAATTGTCTGAAGATGGAAGAAGTGTATGAAAATCTGTTTCGTAGCTTTGATCAGAATCAGCCGTCTGTCTAATTAAGACAATGATTTCCATTGCATAATGGCACATTTTGATACTTGATGAAGTCGAGGTAAAATAACAGCAGTGGTTTTACCATTCCTGGAAATTACAATTCTAAGATCACAGAACACTTTCCAAACCTGAGGCTTAACAGTACCCTCATGTATTTACCTTGTGCCTATTTACAGAAACGAAAGAAAAGGCAAATGAACTGAGGATTGCTCGGGTGGCTTCCAATTCAGAATGAGCTTTTCAAGAAAGCAACTAAATTAGCTCCCACACAGACAGACATTTCTGCTTGTTTTCCCATATTTTATACTGCAATATGTGTTTGTCAAAATACCCTTTATGTTTTATGCTGATCTTTTAAAAATATTTTCCAACTTATTTACACTTGAAATAGGTATTTGTCATGTGTCATAGAAAAGAGTTTTCTGCAAAGGAGTTCTACTGTCTTTTTATTTTAAATCTTCTGTCTGTTTTTGATATTTCTCCAAACTTACTCCAGCGCTTCCTCCAGATTTCAGTCTGACAGTAGGAGGGGCAGACAGTGGTCTCGGAGCAGTTTGGCTGCATTCCCAGTGGGAAATGGGAAGGGGTAACAGGTCTGGAACAGCCCATTCTGACTGCAGACACTCCTAACCTCAGCCTGCTGAGAGCAAGGGAGCGGGGAAGCTGCCTTGAAAAGGAGAATTCTTTGTTGCCAAGGATTACTTGTCATGTGTTGGTGAGATTCATTAGGCTAGAAAGACAAAGCATCTGAATCACTCCAGCCTGGAGAATGCTGGTGGAAGATGTGTTTCCAGAGGATCCAACTCTTAATCTTCATTCAGATTGAGTAATTTCTTTGTGAATTTTAAGTCATTAATGTTTGAATATCTGCTTTTATAGAAAGGTTATTAAACATCAAAGTATTGTAGTCTCACCAAAGATTTCATAGAGCTGTCCATCCCTTAAAACTCTCCCTTAAGGATAGTTTTTCTCAAATGGTTCTGATAATCTTTTTTGAGCCATTTTTGTGAACATGGGTGAATTTCTGCCATTATTAAAATCCCCATGAACATGTAGCCCTTTTCTTGAATGTTCCTTAAAGCTTTGAGGACTTTTTCTCAGATTGCCATCTGAAATTCAAATACATCCGTGCACAACTTAGCAATGATTAGTCATATAATTTGATTGGTGTTTTTCTTGTTCCCTGACTGGTATGAATGTTCACAGAAGGCTATATTTAAATTATCTCATCCTGAGATTAAAATGCATTTTCCCTGAACATCTGTGCCTGTAAACTGAATGCTCACGAGAAGTGACTATAAATGGGCTGCTCACACGTGCAATTCAAATGTGGCTGAGTCTAGTTCAATTGAAGATTTAAACCAGCAGCATTTTTATTTGTTTTTATTTATTTCTTTCTGCTGTATTTGTTCAGTTTCAGTAGTCCACAGCAATAAAAAGTAAACCCCAACTGCCTGCTCTGGACACTCCTGTGTTTCCAGTGCATGGATGGGAAGCCAGTGGGAATGTCTTATGGCTGCCAGAGGAAGGTGCTAGTAAGATGATCCTACAGGCAGAACTACACACTGCTAACAAAAAACAGCTGAAGGAACAGATGATGATTTGATCCTTTTCTTTTCACACATGATTCTGGATTACCTGTGACTGTAGATAATTTGTAAAATACAAATCTCCTGCAGAATGTGAGTAGTGTGGTAATGTTCTGCATGTACCTGTACACACAGGTTTTATTCCAGGGAATGTCTTTTATTGTAGAGGGGAAAATACTTCTTTTTCTGACAAATTCAGAGGAGTTGCCAGTCTTTTCAGATACAAAATGGCTGTCTCTCACTGCTGAAGACTGATTTCTGTTAGGTATACAAATGGAAACTTGTTAGAGTTCTTTTCAATGAATGTCAACATCACATAGTTGTCCAGGTGGAAACCCCTTTTCCAAAAATATTTTTGCTGCTTAAGAACATCTCTGGTCTCAGTACATGTACTTTGCAATCTTTACAGACCAATCAGCAAATAAAATTGTATTATGCTGATGTGGAAAAGATCAAAGTTGGTTTCAAGTTAAGTTCCTTTCTCACTAATAATTTGATAGAAAATTCTCCACAATAATTTTTTAATCTTTTCAAAATTAAGTGCTTAATTTCAGCCACCTGGTCTAATCTCTGGGTCATTTGGGAAGTACAGTCCCAAGAACATGGAGTTAGGAGTGGTGGTAGCTGCCCCCATGCAAATATCCACCCTGTCATCTAGCAGGTGCACACGTGGGATTTAGCAGTATCAGTTTTCTTGCTTGGCATTTATTGTATTTTCATTATTCTGCAACCCATACACGCCTTTTAACATCTGCAGTCTGCTCTGAAAATGCATCAGATATTTAGATTAATCAGTGATATGAGATCTGATTTTCAGTATAGTTTAATCCTTTTCTGAAAATCTGGGACAAAATAGTGGGCCTTGTATTGAGCACAGACAGCCTATGGCTCCCCGAATCACTGCTAGGGGAAGCGACAGCACAGTTTCACTTTTCCAGCAAATGAGAAAAAAACAACTTGGAATTGTAAAAATGTCCCACAAGATTTTTACACTTTTTATTGATAAGCAGATTATGGTGATAAAGCACATTTATAAACAATAATAATATATGCTAAACAATCTTTATTTTCTTCTTGTTTTTCTACTTTATTCTGCTCATGAAGTTTTGATCTTTATTGTCATCTATGGCTTTGTGCTGGGTCTGCTGTTATTAATACAACCATGACAGCTTAAAACTGATCTTTTTCATCTTTCTAAAAGTGCTATTTAAAAACCTTTTGCAAGATGATGTACCTGGTATACAGCAGTTGTGTAAGTTTATAGATGAGGTTTGTGCAAATTACGAAAATAGTTTTATATTTTCCAGCTTCTGTGTAATGTTTTTCATGTCTTGGGAAGCTGATTTTCTTGGATCAGAGAGTTTCCTAAAATCCCTCAAATATGCTTTAACTTGCCATCTTTATGGACAGCTTTAATAGTAGCTGGAAGATTAAGTCATTATTAAATGTTTGTTTTGTTGGGGTTTTTTTATACATTTCAAAGGTGCTGTACTCTGTTGATCAAAGCTGCTTTCCAGGGGTGTTTGAATGCATTGACCAGCTGTGTTTTTCATACACTGGGTGTATAAACCATGGCTTAAGCAGCTGCAGAGACTCCTCCTCTTGCCAAGGGCATTGTAGGCAGGATCCAGGTTTGTCTCCAGTCAGAGGGGAAGCTCAGTGGGATCACTCTTGCAGTGATAAGATAGTAGGCATAATTCACTTTTAAAAGTCCATGAATACCACTGAAATTGTTCCCTTTTCTTGTTTGTCAAATAGAAGAGGTGGCACCTTCTAGCTCTGTTGGACAAATACACATTTTAAACACTAGCAAGCTGCAAGAGTTGTGGCTGTTTCACAAGAGAGAAAAGAACTAAAAATGTTTCAGCTCCACCTCTAAAGATGATTTGTGCCTTTTTTTTTTCCCTCTGAATTTTTCCTTCATTTTGCGTGGGCTCTGTTTTCAGAACCACACCCACTGTGCCTAGTCTGAAAATATTCATCAATATGACAAACATGTCCAAACAACTAGCTTAAAGAAGACGACCATGATAGGTAAAACCAGCTGGAAAACTTCAAGATAAAAGTTGTCAGCCCAGTAGATGTTGCATATGGCATATATTTCAGATTCCATGTTGCATATTTTGTTTCTGTTAGTCTATTAAACACTGCCTAGTAATATCTATACCAGGGATATATTTGATAATGAAAGCTTTAAACTAGAAAATGTATGTATGTATATATTGGCAGTTGTTACAGGATGAGAAAGGACATTGCTCTTCAAAAATGATAAATATCCATTATATGGTTAGATACATTACAGCGGCATAAAAAGAATAAGCTTTTCCATCTGTATATCAGCTTTCTCATTCTTCTCAATTCCCCTTGACACCATCTCTATCTCATTTAGGCATTAGGGCTTTAACAGCTATGGGGTGTGTACATGAAGGAAGTTTCATGTGTGTGATAATCCATATCTGAGTGAATGTAAATGTCAGTAAATGTGGGTGTGTTAGTGTGTGATTTGACACATGTGAAAATACAGTCCTGCTGCTGGCATTGTTCTCCAGTTCCAACTCCCAGGCACTGAGATTTGAGCACAGATGCTGTTTTCACTGAGATAGTACTTGTCTATTCTTGGAATGTCATGGCAGATGTTTTACCTCCAGGTTAATATCTGACTTGCTTTAAATTCATGTGGGAAATCTGAAAGTTCCATTTCCTATCTCGAAAATCAATAGAAACTTAATCAGAGCTGCTAAAAACAAGTCCCAGTTCTTTTGTAACAGAGAAAGTAAACAAGGTACAAAATTAAAAGTGACAGAATATTTTACATGAAGGACATGAAGTGCACCACCAACTAAGCTTCAGCTCTACAAGCAGAGTGTCTTTCAAGCTGAGGTTTGACTAGAGAAAGCTCCATCTGTTCTTTTCCTATACCAAGGCACTATAGCACATTTAAGGTACATTTCAATTTTTAGCAAAATGTAAACAATTTTTTAACAGACATTAGCTTTGCATTGAACAGCTTGTATGGTGACCTAAAAGATTTTCTTTGTCAGAAACTGGGTGTTTAATCCAGACTCCTCACGTATGGTTGTTATTCACGTGGATGAGAAACCAGATCCCAAATGCTTTTTTGGTCCTCCTGCCCCAACAGATGTCCTGCATGGGCTTCATATAGCTGAAAATTTATCTTCCCTTCTACCCTAGACTGATTATTCTCTCTTGCTTCTGTTTTCTGTTATGTTTTTTTTTTCCCCCCTCTATGTTGTGCTGAAAGAAACTGTTGCTTCATGTCATTTGTCATCAGCCTGGAAGGGTGTTAGGGGCATATAATTTAATCTCAAAGACACAGGGAAATTGAGAGTGCTGTGTTCAGGTTTTGTTAAGGTTTTTTTGTTCAGGTTTTGTTGTCTGCTCAAGCTGGCTGATCATGGGACCTCCTGGTCACTGCATTCTGGAAACAAGGATTATTCTTTCAAGTAGGTTTACATGGGTAAATAATCATAGAGGAAATAGTGTAAACTTTTGTAGAAACAATAAGAAAGAAAAAATTCTCTGTGATCATCTTATTAAAACATTCTTTATCCTTGTTGTTAAAGCTCCAGAGAGTGCAGATATATATGTGAAAGTTGGTGGAGGGGGAGCCAGGCTTGGAGAGAGGAAACTCCCTCCAGGAGCCTGGTGACAGTGATTCCTCAGGATCATTGTCCCTTTTCCAGTGGAGGACACAGAGCTGGTACAAGACCATAAAGATTTACTGGTTTTAGTAGATGATTTGAAGCATTTTTATGGTTTAAAAAAAAGGGATGACTTAATTTCTTTCAGATAAAAAATTGCAGTGATGAAAGAGTTCAGCTTTACAAGTGGATTTCATCTTAAAAATAGAAACATTGTCATTGTTATCTTTCTTATCTTGCTCCCTAAAAACCTCAGAGATTTTAGTGTGTATCTGAATTAATAGGGTGAAAAAAGCTGTTGGCATTCTTGTCTCATTACTTAATTTGAAAAGTTCTTGCTTTCTTTAAAGTTAAATTTAAGGGAAAAAAAGAGCATTAATATGTTAATTAATAAGAAATTCAATAGAGAACTAGAAAGCAAGTAGTTAGACTATTTTTTCTTTAGTAACTCTGTGAAGCTCATTAAGTGCTTCTTGGAACACATGCATAGGAAAGAAGTACAGAGGAATCTTCTTAAGATGAGCTTGTGAAGAAAATTCCTGTCTTAAGAGACATTGGTATTCTCAAATGTATTGAGTCTACTCTTCTTAGAAAATCACATTAATTATACAAGTGATTTTGTTTAGTCCTTTGGGCAAATACTTGAGATAGTTCTCTTTAGGTCCTAGAGCTGAGTGAAATATTGACTTCTAGATCAGTGGCTGAACTAAAATATGCCTGTAAATATGTACATATTAGGCAAAGATTTTAAATTTTCTTCGTTTTCTTTTTTTTTGCATCAAAATAAGATTGCTTGAAAGTGGGCTTGAAATTGCTCATATGAAGACAATTTTATTGATTTAATGAAACTTTTTCTTCTCAGTTTTTAAGATTAAATAAATTTCATCTTGTAAAAAGTTTCAGAGACAAGAATTGAAACATTATTAATTTTGAAATACATTTACAAATACCCCTCTTTTATTTCTTGTTACTTCCTGGAAGGGAAATATCCCTGGATTTCAGCACAGGCATGAAAGTCTGAATCAAATCAAACTGAGGCTTCATTTTTTCATGTGCCAAACTCTTGAAAAAAAAAAAAATCAGCATTATTGAAAGAGTTTTGGTTTTGACCAGAGTGTCAGGATTTGGTATCTTCTTACTTTCTCTGTGACTCCTATAAATACATCAATCAGCTATAGGGCATAATATGACTTTGGTACCATAACAGTGATGCCATATTTGTGCAGCTCTTCTCTGGCTTTATCATTTTCCCTGATCCAATCTTGCAGTGCATGTTCAGACTTTTAGAAGAACTGTCCTTCCTGCACCCCAGTCTCAGTGTGTAGCAGCACCTGGATTCAGACATGGTCCCAGAGTGGCCCCAGCTGTCTCCATCCTCTCTGACAGCCATTAGGGATAACATTTTAATCTATGCTGGATGCTGAAACCTGGCCATTAACATAACCATGGCTGGAATTGGAGTTTTTATTCCTGTTTACAACCAATTTCCATGTTGCATGAGCAGGAGGGCCCATTCTATTTCTAGCTTTGTTGCCCATAGCTTTAGCTGGAAAATCCTGTCTTCAGCAAGCACACTTTTGGTACAAAAGTAAGTGCAAGGCCAGCCCTTGACACCAAGGATGGCAATGGAGGCTTTTAGAGAGGACTCAGGCATTGTTCAGGCCTCTTTTGCAAGCAATTACTGTCCCCATGAATGATTTCTCAGTGGTTATGAATGTATAACTTTCTGTTAAAAGCTCCTTTAGGTCACTGGGGGCACGCTGAGCTCCCTGCTCCTTAAGTGCTCAGGAAAGGAGAGCAGGCTCCCTGCAGCTCTGCCTCGTCCTTGTCTGCTGCCTGTGAAGTGTGTGAAAGGTTTGCAGCTTTGCCTGTTCCATGAGGAGAGGCTGAGCAAGCTGTCCTCTTCTGAGAGCCTGAAATTACTGGGTTTTAAATGGGAAAAATGTATTAGGAGCATTAACACTGTATTAGCTGCCTCCTCTCTACCCACTCAGACCCTAGATGGGGCTCACTGTATTTATATAATCCTTCACAGGTATTTATTGACACTAGAAAAGGTTTCAATGAGATGTTTCAGTGCAGGCTGACGAGGTTTCAGTTTATGAAGAGCACGAGAAGATAGGCTGCTCATCAGACCTTACCCAAATCTACTACTGAGGTATAAAATCCTCTCTCTTAGGGGCATGAATAAGGCTGAGGATGTCAGAATCTTGTTTGGCTCACTAGAGAAAACTGGAATGCTTTGGGAGAAACCTGTCTGCTACTGCATGGAAGCTGCAAATTAGGCTGTGCAGAGAACACCAGAAAAATAGGTAAAAAGTGGAGATGCAGGGGGAAAAGAAATCTCTCACCTTCAGTGGATGACATACTGGTCAAATACTGGGATCAGGATCAGTGAGTTGACATTATTCTTTCAGCAGTCAGGAGAAAATAGCAGAAAAGAGAGTGTTGGCTCTGAACTTCTGTTATTCCCTGACAAATCTCCCTAACATAACCGCTTTTATTTTAAGGAAGAAATAGTAATGAAAAACTATAAATAAAATAATACTTAAATTATTAAGTAATATTCAGATATATTAAATTGACTATTTTTTCAGATGACTATTCATCTGAAATAGGAACATAAGATGAGAAAGTGGTTGCTGTTTCATTTCAACTTCAATAAAGTCCCTCTTAAATTTGCTGCTTTTTTTTCCAAAAAAGAGGTTGATTTTGTTGTTTTGGAACCTTACTCCTCACTGGTTTGAATTCAGTTCCTCATTACAAGACTGTATTAGCTTTAATAAGATTCCAAGTTACTTGCCCAGTTTGTGGTCTTACACATCAGTATTGTTTCCCGTTGTTTGTGTGCACTGATCCTCTCTGTTGTCCTTCTAATCATCGTTTCTTTGAGATTTTACCATTCTCTCTCATTCAGTACAGTTTCTGTTCCCTTGTTATTTTTCTAATAAAAGCCAAGTTTATTTAAGATTGAATTTTTCCTGCTGGGGTACAGGTGATCAGAACTGCAGAGAGTAATTCAGATGTTAAGCTATGAATGTTTTGCTTTATCCCTACTGGAAATTCCTTTTAGAATCCAATTTCTTGTCACAAACACCTTGTTCACAATTACTTTTTGTTTAGCCAAGACACCTACATGTTATATTGCTGACCTCTTTCTTTAATGAAAAATCTACATGGATAGAATATTTTTTAAATGAGTATTTAGAAAAAGTGTGTTACTGTTGTCAGGTCTGTCACATGGAGCAGAGATCTCATTGTCTCGGTCTGTCTGTTAGCGCATTTTTGTACAATATCCGTCTTTGTTCGTTTCCCGTTTTGAACATTTGCAATTCTGTCAATTTCCATGTCACAGTCAGTCAAACTTTCCTGACTTTCAGCACTAACAATTTCTGTAGTCATGTACAATTGGCACAAATGCTCATTACTGAGAGCATAATTAGCCTTCTCTATTGTGTGGGACACGGTGTGACACAGAGAAGATTAACAAATAGTGAATGATGAATAGTTGGAACAAAACTCAAAGGAAGTATGGCAGGAGAAATGAGTGTTCCTTTTCTCTGACCCGTGCTGAGTTCCTGTCTTCTAGGACAGTCAGAAGAGAAATAATTTTGTGCTTTTGGATTAATTATTTCAGGAGGTGAGGTAAAGCTTCAGCTTTACACGGAAAACTTGAAATTTGATTTATGTCAAGCTTCCATCAGTCATGTTTTGCTATAACCTTACAGATTTCAGCAAAGCTATTTTGGGTTTATTCTACTGTAAATGACACCAGTGTCATGTTCTTAGCTTGAAATACAGAATTTTTATGAACTTCACAAATTAGTCTTTGTGGTCTAGGATAGAACTGTGATGTAACTTGCAAATACAAATGTCTGACAAATCAAAATCTCAAAAAGGAACGAGTTTTGCTGGCAGAGTTTTTGTCTTTTGTTCTCCCAAAGGGGTGATTAGTGTAACATGCAAAATGGTTCCAATTAAACTCTCAAAAAAGAAAAATGCCAGCTTTTCACAGAAGCTATCTCCTGAGGACTCAGACCAATTCCAAGATTTACTGAGGTTTAGAAATATTTCATTTGTATCTGGTGGCTCAATAAATTCACAGTGAAACCACCTGTGAGTGAGCACAAACCTGGAATCTAAACACATCTCAAAGCTGTGTCAAAATCCAGGCTGGTGTCAGCTGGGATAGACCCAGACCTGTGCCTGCCTTGTGCCTGCTGCTTTTCATCTCCCTCTGCCTGAACAGCTGTGGGGCAAGGTGGAGCAGCACCCCAAACCCCAGTGTCTGAGAATGCTGGGCAGGTGGTGTCATCTGCAGTAAATAATTACTGGGTTTTATTTTGAAGATTGAAGGAGAGTGAGAAAAAAGTTCTCCTGGTGCAATCTTCCAGAGAGATGGCTCAGACTTGCAGCTTTGTGTCCAGAGCAAACCAACTGACAGTCTGCCTTTGTGGGCTTCTGTTTTGAGGTGGTGGCTTCATTCAAATCAGCATCTTCTGAACAGGATAGGCATTTCACACAAACTTCATAAAGCCAAGGAATCTGTTCCAACTAAAGTCTGTGAACTAAATCTGATATTTTACACATAAGCACCAGAAATATGCTCTGTGATGTCATCAGTGAAATGTCAGCTGGCAGATGTATTTTCCTTCCCCCCTCAGATAGTGGAACAGATAATGTGTACAGACCAGGGTGTGAGGACTACTGTCAACCTTTAAACTCAGTTAATTGCAACATGCCTAAGTGGCCTGCCTATAAATTCACTTCCTTTTTTAATTCAGAGAAATGGTAAAAATCCTTTCAGACCTACCTGGCTTACATCAGAAAGCTGTATGGCGTTGATGAAATCTTTCTGTGTGAGCTTATTCAATAAAAATGTTAAATAACACTATTAGGTAAGGCTAATATGTTGTACTGGCTGTATTTCAATATTTATTTTTGACAACAGATGAATAAAACTAACGCAAAATAAACTTGAGCTTTTAAAAACTCAGCACCCAGACAGATTTTCAGAAGAAAGAAACAGATAAAATAATCTGTTTCTTTGGACTCAGTTTAACATGGTGTTGTGCTGTATTTCATACAGAAGAGATTGTTACTCTGTGACCCAAACAATCCCCAGAGCTCTGGGCTGCATTAAAATTGGAGGTTTTTTGTTTGATTGATTAGGTTTCTTAAAGCAACCATTTAAATAATATTACTTCTGTTGCCTTTCTTTCCCACTTTCATATGGACTTATACTGCAAAGTGCAGGGAGTCACAGGAGCTGTGGGATTCAGCTCTGAGCCCTGAGATCCACCCATGGTCATGTACCTTCTGATCTGTGGCTAAAAAGGTTCAATCTCCTAGAGTTTTTCTGCTTTCCTTTTTAATAATATTTAATATGCTGAATTCTTTCTTCACAGTCTAAACTCTTTCAGGTGAAAGCATTTTTTTCCTTATTATCCAGTACTTAAAATGAACTTTTCATACTAATTGTTATTACTTGGAGCTACTCTAATGTTATAACCTAATCATAACAATAATAGAGCTACTTTGAAAGTGGAAGGTTGCTCTTTTTTGTATCAAGGCACAAAGGACAAAGGTTTTAATGAAAACTTTTATTGTCTTACTTGACTTTGTATTTGAACACTGGACATTTGGCCAGCTACTCTGGAGGCAGTTTGACATACCTGGTTTGTAGTAAAGGACAATTTTTTCCATTCTAAATTGATGCACCTGTTGTATAGAAATACTGTTCAATATTCCAGGAAATCTAATTAAATAATACCCTTCAATGAAACAAAAAGAAAAGCAGAACCTTCATCCTCTACTAGGAAGATTGTGTGGTTGATAGAGGTGCTTTGTTCATAGATAACAGCACTGAGGACAAAGAGGTACTTGCTGCTTCCTTGGGTTCTCAAGGCACTATGATGATAAAAATAATAACAAATCAAAATACAGCTTATATTAAAAAGCAGAGCAGAAATGAACAGCCTCACAAAAGGTGCATATCAGAATGCTGTACCTTAGCTGCAGAGCAAACTCTGACAGGATATGGAGGGGGAAGATCAAAATGAAAGGAAGGTGGGCTTGTTCATGAGGTGGTGTCACACTGAACCCAACTGAAATCAAAATAACCAGCAGATAAAGTTCATTTCCCCCAGATGGCCATAATTCAGAACAATTTATGGATGAAAAGTAGCACCAAAATGCTGCAGAAAAGCAATAATACTCTTGGGAATAATTATTTAATGGTAGTAACACAGGGTTGTATTATTAAAAATTCTTAATTTTCAGAGGTTTTAGCTGAAAGATGAACCTTTGTTTTCATGACATTCACCTTTCTTTTGAATTCCTGTGGGAGCCCCTGTTGGCAGTTTAATTGAGCCAGACACTGCTAAACAGTATATTCATCAATTTAATGCAAAATGTTCATTTTCCTTCTAAGTGATATTTGTGAAATAATTCCTTAGAATGAAAATGTATGGTAAGGGGTTTACTTCATTGAGATCTAACAGAAAACAAAATCATCTGGCAATGCATCTGTGCCAAACCCTTAGAGGTCTTCCCTGGTGCAGCCCCACATCTGTGCAGATCCATGCCTGCCCCAGCTGAGAGCACCTGGCAGTGTCCAGATGCTGGCCAGTTCTTGGGGTTGCTGTTCCTGGGGAGCCCTTGCCTTGGTGGGAGGAGAGGCTTTCTGAAGTTGTGCGTATACATGAAAACTTTTAATATGCCAAATGTTGGAATCTGATCTCAGCAAGGCTGGGACCAGCACAAGGCCCAGCTGTGGGGTTAGAGGGGGTGTGCTCAGGGCTGAGAGAGCAAACACAGGGTGGAGGCACCTCTGCTGTGAGTGCACCTCTGCTCTGCCTCTCTGCACGAGTGCACAACTGCTTAGGCACATCTGAGTGCAGGGTTGACATTATCAGTGGCTTTGTGCAGACGCTGCTCAAGCCACCTTTTCCTGATTGCAGATGGGATGTGCTCTGCTCCTAGTAACATCAGTCTTTAGTTTATTTTATGAGGAGAAGTTGTGATAAATCTGCTACACTCGAGACCCCAGTTACAGGGAGTATCTAAAATTTGCAGCACTATGTGTAAGTACAAAGTCTAAATTAGGAGAGATTAATTCCATCCACTACTTCCACTAACAGGTTTAAGGGCTTGACTTTGCATAGTAACAAGATTATAGAAATGCCTGAAGGACAATTGTTGTATAAAACCAAATGTCCCCAAGTGATTTCAAGTTGCAAAAAAATGTGCCTTTCATCTTATTATTAATTGTATAATTAATGCATCCTGTGTACTGATAATAATAATGCCATGTAATTAATTTTTAAGAATTAAAACCTTGCCTTTATCCGGTCTCATGGTCCACTTTCATGTTTATAGCTGAGAATATAAATCCTCTTATCTAATAATAACATGACTAGTTTCATTGTTCAAAAAGAACTGCTCTTTATTATTTTATTATTTTATTATGTTATATTTTACATTATTATATTAATTATATGCTTTTCTATATTCTTTAAAGAGACCAAAGAAACAAAATTTTAAAGCTCATCAGTGTAATTTTGTGCTGGTTTGGATAAGGTGCGATATTTCATTTGTTTTCTGTGTCTGTTTTTGTCTTCCATGATTACCCATTCTGTTTACAAAAAGGCTCAATTAGCATTTGAATAGTAAGCCAGAGAGCAGACAGGTTGAGAATTCTTATAGAACTAATTTGGCAGGCCTCTCATCCCCCCCACGTCTCTCTCCTAGCTTTTTCTTTCTCTCTAATCAAGCTGCAGTTATTAAAGCTAGAATAAAAGAACTGATTTTTCCATTACATTGATTCATGCTGAACAGTGCCTAGATTTGCTTTTTCTTCCAGCTATGCTAATTGGACTCAAAGGAAATATTGAGTTTATAATAGCAAATGAAGAATTCATTAAATACTAGCAAGGAAAAAAGTTAAGCAATGGAACTGGACATTATTTTTTTGAACACATCTCCTTTTCAAGGTACTTACCTTAATACTTACAAATAGCAAACGTATTATTTAATTTTGGAACCTAATTGTTTTGGGGAAAGTCAGAATCTGGGAAAGGAAGGAGATATTTCTTTACAGTGACAGATATCTTCAAAATCAAATATCTCAGTGGGCATTTGGCTTCAAGGCAGTTACACAGGAGCTCCTAAGGAAAAAAAAAAAACAAGTACTGCTACATCTCCAGCTTCTGTCTTACTGCCCCTGGGGTAAATCAGGAGTGACTGCATCGAAATCAAAAGGCTTCCATTGACAAGAAAAGTCTGCAAAGCCTGGAATCTCACAAGAGCAATGTTTTACATTAGATTGCCAGAATTTTTGCCTCTGGTCATGGCTGAATGTCTCAGAGGAATCGTCTTGCTCACATTCCAGACTCACATACAGTAAATTGGGGAAGGTGATGCAGTACCTTGTGGTTCTATCGTTGATTTTGTGATTTGAAAACAGAAATAAAGATTCCTGATGTGAGCTATTATTAAACTCAAGATTCTCACATTAGCTAAACCAAAAGCCCTCTCAATTACGAAGCAGCACTATCTAAAGCAAAGGTTCCTAAGTCATGGTTTTAAGCAAAATCTTGATTTTGTGCTAGTCTAGTGAAATCTGGAACTGGCGTCCCTGAGGTTGGGAGCAGCAGTCATCTGCATATAAGAGGTTGCTTAGAACCTGATCCAGTAAATGCCTGAGTAACCTCACTTAGGCTGGGACTACCTGTAAGGAAATGCTAAGCCCAAGTTTAGGTAATTTGCTGAACAGAGGTTTTTTAAATTGTTTGTGACTTCTAGGAATTGATAGAAAGAGATTTGTGTCTGGATTTTTTTTCTTCCAAATATAGACAAGAAAACTTGTAGGCAAATGGGAAGTTAAAAGTCTGCATTATCTCATAGTAGCTGTTTGTTGCTGTGCCATCACTGCTTCATTAGACTCAGACCTAAATGATAGGGGTGTCAGAGTACTCAGGATCATGTTCAAGATCTGAAATCTCTGGTTGTTTCTGTGACTACAAAACTTGATGATCACCCTCACTCATTGGTGATTCATTAGTGCCTTACAGTGCTGCACATTTTGAAACACTTCTACAGACAATGTCCTACCTGAATCATGCCTGGATAAACTCCAGTTAACCTGTAATTCTCCCAAGAGCTCCTCCAAGGCTATTTTCATTCTGTGGAAACCTTAGTTTTGCTGACAGAACTTTCCAGTCCTGGTTGCCATCATTGCTGGGCTGCTGGAGTACAGGCAAGCAGTTTGTTGCTGGTGGAGGCAGATCTTCTTAAGCAGTGGAAAGCTTGAATTGTACCAATTTTTAGCAAAGTTGTGCCTACACAGGAGTGTAGAGTAGATCTCATGTTCATGCTGTTCGTGCTGAAGATGAAAGGTCTGTTTGACATCAGGCTGGTTTGTGTGCAGAGGTGTCTCCCACGCAGGGATTACTGTCTTTGTTCTAAGAAATATCAAGATTGACTGTTTGTGTAATGAATTGCAAAACTAAATTGTGTGCTACATTGCTTTGGAACCTCTAGTGTGGGCACAGAATCTTCTATTTTATTTTATTATTTTTTTTTGGCCGTGGATGTTCCTTCCCTTCAAGCATTTAATTTATGTGATTACAGTGTGTTCAGGCCCCAGACTGGTTCTGGTTGCATTCAGGAAAAGGTGCTGCAGGTACTTAGCACTCAGAAAATGACATTTGCTTCTTTTTGACAGCTAAATTGTAGGTACTCAAATCGTGGTCACTGTCTCAGAAAAAGATTCGGTCTCTCATGTAGACACAGCTCTGATGAGTACAATTTGTCTTGTACATTTGTGTGTCAAATGACTCACAGATGTTGAAGATATGCTCATATCCCCTTGCTTAGTCAGGAAAGTTCTTTTTAAGTGTTGGGATCTGAGACAGGCAGGTTTTTAAGTGGCTTGTGGAAGGTCTGTTTGATGGTTTGTGGTATGGTTCAGAATCCAAGATCTCTGCAGTCTGGAGGAGAAGCCTGGCTGTGAGCATGGCAGCATCAGCCCTTGGTGGCCAGAATCAATTAGGTCTGAGCATTGCCACGTTACTGCTGTGAGCAGGGGAGGCTGAGGGGAGAGGGGGCCCTGAGCTGTGATGTTCCTGTATGTGAGGAACACCACATACAGGTGCCACCCCCTGACAGGCTCTCCTGTTGTCAGTGCAGTCATCAGTGAGAGCACCCATGGCAGCAGAATTATTGCTGCACAAGGATTCAATTATTACAGTTCTGTTTGCAAATTCTCTAACAACCAAGGCCTTGCTGGGGCTGGCACATGCACCGTGACATTGCAATAAGAGAAAAAGATGGAAGCAGTTTGTGGAGAGCTGGCCTAAACCACTGATATAAAAACAGCTTGGAGATGAGGAGTTTTTGACCCTGCTTATTCATTAGACTTGTTTCTAACCTTTGGTTTGAACTTAGCTGCTTGTGAACTTCATTTCAGCAAACACTGCTGTTCCAGGCCCAGTGGCATCCTTACACTGCTTTCAGAACTGTGAGTGTGCATTGCATCACAACCCTCCTAGCATTTGACTTGTCTGGGGCTCATTTTACAGTCTGGAATTGCTGCAAACTGCAGCACAGTGATGCAATATCTGTGTTTCACTAACTAGAAAATAGTGCCTCTTCTGCTTTTAATGGGATGGGCTGTCCCTTGTAAGGGATGCGCCATTTCGTCCTTCCCAACTTGAACATTTCTACATTTTAATAGCAAATCAGAAAAGAGATCAAAGCTGCCTAAATGAAGGAGCAGTGAGGAGGCAGATCAGGCTGGGAACATCCCAACAGGCTGTGGAATGAGCTCTGGGCTGAGCCCTGATGCTGAACACAGAGCAGAGCGTGGCTCGCTCTCACCACTGCCACTGGCCCCCGTCAGTGTCGTGGCTGTCCCTCTGCCCTTCCACCCTCTCTGGGAGCCCAGGGCCAGCCAGCCCCTGCCTTCCCTCTGCTGCCCTTGCCCAGCTTTCCCTTTGCCCTGATTTCCACCTCTCTGCTCTCCTCCTTTGGTCCTTTCTCTCCTGCTGCCCTGCGGTCCCTGGCTCCTGCACCTTCCAGCCCTGGCTGCTGCTCCTCAGGGGAAGATGCTGGACAGTGAATGAAATCAATGAGAAAGTCCACTTGCAAATATTCCAAATCTTTCCCACCTGCTAAAGTATCTGAGTCACTAAGAGCCAAACAACACCATGAAAATGCTGTTAATTTTTTTTAAAAAATATAGCATTTATATTTATTTTGAAGCACACACTGGAAAATACGATATGCATAATATTATTATGTATATCATAATGATATATTATGGATTATTATGCATATTTTATATTTAAAATACATTCTGTATAATTACAGTGATTATATATAAAAATGTACAATACAGGTTGTATATTTTTATGTTGCATTTGCGGGTAAAATGAAGGCTTTCCAGAACTGGTCCCAGCCCATTATCACTTTTATTTAGATCAATATTTTTTAATTTTTAAGTACCATTTTCTGACACAACAACATTTTATTTCTGCCCAGTTCAGCAGCAGGCAGAAGAAAACATGGATGTTTAATACAAATGGATTAATTTAGGATACACAGCTGGCCTGTCACTGCTGAAGGTAACAAGCTGCCTGCAAGCAGCACTGCAGCCTGTGTGAGCTTCAGCAGAAGAAATTAGGCAACTTGTTTATGGCTCAAGTGTAGCTGTGTAATAAGGCTGCTGGACTACCCTTTGGGATTGAGGTTGTGCACCCTTTTAAATCAGAGCAGGAAAAGAATAAATCCACCTGCAAAACAGTTTTCAGCTGTTGCACTCCAGGGAGGAGTTCACTCCCATGGGACTGGATTTAAAGAAGTGTTTAGGAGCCTACTAAATGTCTGCAGAGTTGTGAAATGTCTCTTAGCACCAAGAATAAACATCCAGATGACCTTGAAAGCCTGGATGGGAGGAGGAGATGTGCCCTCCTGGAAGGGCAGCTGGAAGCCAGCTGTCTGTAATGGCACTTGAGCACTGAAATTTGTCATAGACACCCAAACCTCTTCAGGCTATTTTTGAACAGGTTTTTTGGTTTTTTGTGGTTTTTTTTTCTTTTTGCATTACATTGCAGGGAAAGTTGTTTTAAATAGATATATAATTATTCTGATTGCAATCTACTCCATTAAACAGCTTGAGCAGGCAGACTCTCCCTACAGTTGCTAGCAGAGATGCCACCAGCTGTGGTGGCAGTAGGTTCAGTGCTCTCTTCTTAAGCTGAAGAATTCATTTGTGCTCCTGGAATCCCTTGTAGGGTAACTATGCTGACAATCAGCACAATTCTGTGTTCTTAAAAATGCTTGAAAAAATTGACTACTTTTATTTATCGTGTGAAATGGTTTTATTTAGCTCTTTGCTAAACAAGGGGCACATTTGCACCGACAAAACCAAAAAAAAACAACAAATAAAGTGAAGTCTTCCCAGATATAGAAACAGCTTGGAGATTATTTTAAGATGTATTTTAAAGAATTTGATCAGGATGAAAAGAAGAGGTAGGATAATAATGTAGCTAAAGAACAGACCTTCTGAAGACTTTATGAAGAATTCAGGCCAAACTCTGGTTGGCAGCCGAAAATACTGCATCAAAAATGGAGGTCCATCTTCTCATTAGCAGTCGTTTCTTGCTGCTGCACAGACACAAAAACTGGAAAAAAAGTCCTGCAAATTCCTCCACTTCAGAAATGTGAAATTCTTTGCTTTATTTCTGCTCTCTTGAGTGCTAGAAGCAGCTGGAAAACTCATGACAGTTTGTGCTCATACAGGAATTTTATGCTGGTTTCAGTTCAATGAAGACCTTCATGGATTGCAATTTTGTTAAAAATCATGGCAGCCAGATTCAAATGCCTTTCCTATAAACAGCCTTTGAGGAGGGATGGAAAGCTGCTTTCTATCATCAGCTGAAGCCTCTGTTTTTCATATTTAGTCCCATGTAATTATCATCTTGATGACAGTAGTTCCTTAGATCTGTCATTAATTAACTGGAGCTTTTCAGGGCTGAGTTGGACTAGGAGAGGGAGACTTAAATTGTAAATATTCAGCCCAGATTTTTCAATTCTTAATTCAAATATAACTGATAGAGAGAAACAACTGCAATCACTTGAGCTCCAACTATGAACATACAATAAGGAGATGGTAAATTGGGGAAAAAACATGGCATTCTGGTCCTTGTTAAAGTCTAATGGGGAGGAGGAATCCTCTTGTAGCCGAGTTTTCAAGGCACAGACCAAACTGAAATGTAAGGGGAAGGTGTAGTCAAATATATGCTGTAATGAGATCATCAGATGAATTGTGGTGAACAATTCAAAATTGCTTTCAGTAGGAACCAGCTTTTCCAAATATAGGGTCAATGTTTGCAAGGAAATACATGAAATTGGTGCTACATATATGAGGAAAGGTGCTAAATTTAATGGTAAAACTTGGGTTTGTAAAGCTGTGCACATGCCTGAAGAAGTGACAGCTTTCAGTGTGGCACTGACACCTCGTGCAGTGGCTCATTTGACTGTCATTGATTTAGGTGGATCTAATTGCAATTGTAACTTTAAACATGTGAAATCTTGACAGTGCTGTGAGCTCTGTAATTAAGTCCTAGAGTTTGTCTCAAAACTTTCACGAGGGATAGAAAGTACAGTCCTTAGCACACAGAACCCCTTTACCAAGAGCCAGTAACAGAAGAAAACAAAATATTCTGTTCTTTAAGGAGAAAATGTGCTTTAGTTTAAATCTGATTGCAGATAGAGGTTTTGTTTCCATCAAGTTTGCTTTAGCCTGGGAGGTTTTCTGATTGCATGTACGAAAATGTTGATTAATGATCATAATTTACAAATAAATGTTTTTTCCTGCAATGCCAGTGGGAAAAATGCTAATATTTATTGCTTTCCAGCAAAAGGTTTTCAGCAGGCCTGTCAGCATTACTAAAAACACTTTACAGTGTTAAGGGAGATTAAGCTGATAGCAAGCCATTTTCTGTTGTCACATGAACAACCTTACATGAGGTTTATTTATTGAGTCGAGTGAAAATTAATTACATATATCAAAGGGAAAAAAAAGTGTTGATTTAATCTGAAGATTTGTTTACCTTTATTTAAACAGCCTGAAAGCTCTTTTCAAGATTAAGTATTTTAATTAAGTGAATTAATAAATTAAAGTGATTCAGGGTCATTTTCTAAGACAGAGTTGTTATAACTTCAGAATAAATATTATTAAAGTGTGTAATTAAGTGACAATTAATTATCAATCGCAAAGCTGACTGTATCACATAAATCTTAATATTGTTTGTTAAAGGGAAACACCATGAAATAGTACAGGCAGTCGTCATTATTTTAAAATTCATGTTCTCTTGTAGTTTGTGAAGAGGGAAGGAGTGATTTTCAATTTTAATGCAGGCAGTGTTTCAGCTGCTCCTGCAAAAACCGGCAGATGGTAATTTATTAATATTCAATAGACTGTAATAGAAAAGATAAAAGCTAGTAAAAGTTTGTTATAGCAGCTTCTCCTCCAGCAAAAGATGTAAAAAGATGCTGGCATTTCATCACAAACATATAGGCAGGTTATGTGTTATTGTTCTAAAGAAATTAACACTTCTGCCTTAGAATGGGAAACAAAATTATTTCTGGCTCTAATTCCTTGTTTTTCTGCTAGAAACTCCCAGGTGTACAGACATATATTGAATTTGTTTTGGAAATCTCCTACATCAGGACTGTGCATTTCAATATCCTTGAATTATTTGAGACAGTCCGGCTACTGAAAAAATGCAGCATCTAGACTTGTGCAAATGACACAGAGTAAAACACAGGTAAAACCAGACAATGTTTCCACTGTCTGAGACAGAAATCATATTCCCTCACTCTGCCCACCTCACTGGGCCTGAAATTCTTTCTTCAGCATTTTGAAAGCTGAGAGAATGCATCACATTTCCCCTCCCCAGCCCATTCTGCATTTTGATGATTGTGGCACTCCCTTTCCTATGAGGAGAAAAATGGGAATTTTGAATCCCTTCAGGCAGATCAAGGAACTTCACCAGGATTTCCCTTATCATGGGTGGTTATTATATAAAAACAAGAGGGGAGATGCCTGTAGGCATAAGACAGATCCACACTCAGCTGTAGGAGTTCCTCTCTTCTAAACAGGGCTTGTAGTAACACTTGCTGAGTACACAGTAGTGTGCTAGTGACAGCTTCAGAACACAAGTAGAGGTTTACCAGACATTTTGGAGCAGGCTGTTCTCATTTTTTTCCAAGTCTGTCTGTGGGTGACTTCTTTCTCAGTATTCAGATTGTCCTGAATCTCATTTTGAGGAGCTGTGGAATGATACCAAGCACTTTAAAAAGAGCATAGAAAGTGGTTTGGATTTCAGTCTTGATGTCAGATACCTAAAAATCTCTATGTGTTTTGATTCTCTGTTAGCAAATTAGTATAATGAAAATTTTCTGCATTTGAGGTGTTGTGAGAGCACAGACAGTAACAGCTTGTAAGGTGTTCAGGTGCTAAAATATTGGAGGCTGTAGGAGGGCTGTAGATTGATGTATATTCTGAAAGAAATACTTAAAGGAGCCTGGGATAGCCAAGCTCCATTCATCTCAAGAACGAAAAGAAATAAAAATACAAAGCTGTAAATAACAGAATTGCAATAGTCATATTTTTTGTCCTCTGGGCTCTCCATATACTGGTACCATTGGGTTTTTTTTTGCAGTTTTTTACAAACTAGACTTGCTGTCTAGTTTGATGGTATCTACTTCAGTAAACTTCATAAGCCACTCACTGAGCTAAGTATATGGTGAAGAGACAAAAACCCAGGTCAAAATGGAGTCAGCAACTATTTTACAGACCTGGAAGAAAGATGGGAGAAAACAAACAGGAAAAAAGAAAAGGCAGTTTAGAGCAAATCTAGCATAAAATGTCCTGAGATAATACAATCTATCTATGAAATTCATAGATAGCCTGAAATACTGCTTCAGATTATGTTATTTATTAATGGTCTTGTGCTAATTTTCTAGAATTAAAAGGTAAACTTGGACTTTTTTCACCCAGATAGATAATCAGAAATTCATTGTGCATTACTGCAAGTTAAGAGGAGAAAACACCAATAGAATTGAGAGCCTTGCAGTCTTTTAAATCAGAATCAGCTTATGTGGGAATTACATATCCACAAATCATCTATCAGGAATGATGCTTTTCATGAACCCAGTTGCAAGTCTTGTTCAGCTGCCAACACCTCCACGTTCCATGGCCCCAACCTTCATCTTTTCAAGGGCTGTCTGTGACTTCTTCCACCCCCTGTCCTGCAGGTACCCCACCTTCCTTTTACCTCCAGCTATCTGAGATAGGGAAGCTTTTTGCTTTGCTCAGCCAGGAAAGGAGAAGGAAGGATCTCTTTTGATTTATTATCTTGATTGTGAGCTCACTATTTTTGCAACAGTTTGTAAACTCTCCTACAAGCAGTCTGTTATAGCTCTCACTCTTGTCTCTTTTTCTGTACAAAATTCAATATTCTGTAGTTTGCCATGATATTAATCCCTTGACCTTTACTTATGTGCATGAAATTCATTCAGATCAGAGGAGTTTTGGAGAATGAAAATTTTAATGCCTGTCGTGCTACAGGAGTATGAGACACCTTTGCACATTAGCATCTAAGAGAATGGCTGCTCTGTTCTTCCCATGTCCTGTACAGTTGGTACTGCCTGCATTTGGATGAAAAAGCAAAGGCCAATAGCTGAGCACTACCTGTGCTGGCAGAGATTTGGGTTGCCACCGTGGCTGGTGTTCCTGCTTTCTGCACTGTGCTTTTCTCATATTGTTTAACCTCAATTGCTGATGAACTTCACATCTATAGAGTTAAAACCATGAAAACCTGGAAAAACATTCCAGGAATCTCTTTACCTGTTATGTCCTTTTTCCTGAACATAGAGATTTCTGAGTCAGAGAGAGTAATGCTATTATCTACAGTGGTATTTTAACACTGACTAGAATTCTGTATTTTGTGGGAGAGGGGAAGGAACAGGCTAGAGTTCAGAGGTTTCCATGGTAAATACACACAATACTCAATTTCAAAATAGTGTGTGTATCAGGAACATGGAGAAGAGAGGAATATTTTCTACTAATTTTATTGACTGTATTGGTAATCAAAAGCTAGAGTGGAGTGTGGAGCAGAGAGACTACAGATCACATGAAAGAGAGTGATATGGTGAAAACAATCCCTTGGGAGGGTTTTAGAGAAAGGCCAGTGATATTTTAACATCAGATTTGTTCTTTGGCCTTCAGAACATGATATGACATAGAATTCTGCAGAGGGAAGGATGAAGAATCATTTTAGATTTGCCCTTTTGCAATATACCAAGCTCCCTTTCAATATAGATTCAATAAAGAACTTCTCTTAGTTACTATTATATAAAGATTTGCAAAGACAAATGAGACAGGAAATTAAAGGATTGAAAAGAAAGCCAAGGTTAGCTACTTACTGAATTCATATTGGAGAGAAGAAAAAGAGGCAAGTGGGCAAAGAAGGAAGCTTTCCAACTTCTGTAGTGCTATCACAAAATTATTACTCTGCAGAGATAATAATCTCATTTTCCTCTGGGATGTTTTCTGGTATTCAGTTTAGAATAGTTCTGTGATAACAAATTCCACTTCTACTTATGGTGTTGTTCATGAGAAAAGGACAGAGTCACAGGCTAATTCAAGGAAGGTTGCTGCAAGTACACATCTGTATATGTGAAGCTGTCTTTCAGCTTCCAGGAATTCCAGGAACATTTTCTGCACAGCATTTTGTGCTCACAGAATGAACTTCCATAAAAGCTCTTAAGGAACTAAGTACTCATGTGCATCCTTCACTGGGGAAGTTCAGTGTCTAATGGTCACTGATATTAATATTGGCAGTGTAAACTCCTTCATGCATCCCTTCACGGAGTTGGATGAGAGGAACCAGTGGGCATTTTTGCCCAGCTGGCCAAGCCTTAATCTCTTTAATTGATGTTGCCATCCATAGTACAAGCTGAGGTCAGGTGTTTTGTGGTGTGAAATAGTGATTTATCAATAGCCAGACAAAAACTCATTTAACATTCAGCAAATGTCACTAGAGTATTATTTCAATGTTATAAAGTTACAACAGCATGTGAAATTCAGAAAGGAGAAAATATCAAAATCCAAGTGTTTTAAATTCTCCTTTTTTAAGTGAACTTGAAAATAAAATTGTTTTTTAAAATTTATTTTTATTCCTTAAAAAGTTGTCAGCATATATGTTCTTCCCTGAATTTTCAAGCAGAGAATTATATGTGAGTTTCTAACTGTGCTCAAATCTGCTGAACATCTGTTAACTGTTAAACCAGCTAAGATATGTGAGAAACTTCAAGAAAAGCAAAATCAAACTAAACACAGAAAGACTTCCTTTTTCTCCCATAACACAGGAGCTGTTTTTTATGCCTTCTCTACCCTTTTCCATGTCAGCAAATACTCATCAAAATAGGATAAATAAAATGTTATTGTGCCTATAGTGAGAGATGTTTTCATGTCAGAAACCACAGCTGTCATACCCCCTTCTTAGGCTTGATTTACTGGGACTCTCCAAGGTGGCATCAAAAGCTTTTTAAACAGAGAATTAAAAAAGGTGTCACCATGTAGAATATTTCTTTGTCTGAGCACAAATGCAATCTTTGTACAGTCCCTAGGAAAAGAATCCATTTTCTTTCAGAGGGTATGTACTATAATTTAAAATAATGTGCACAAGTTCAAGCAATATTTTACTGATTCCCTTGCTGTGCTGAAATCAGAAGTTTTGGCATTTTTACCTTAAAAACAAAGGTAAATCACGGGCAATTTTAATAGTTTGTCTGCATTTACATGGATGTTCATAGTTTGTATGCATACATGCACATCTCAAAAGTAAAATGCCCCTGTGGAAGTAGTGTAGTATAAGAACATCAGTGTGGTTTATTCTGTGTCCTATATAGAGTGTAATGTCATAAATAAATAGTTTAAAGGATTTTTAATGTTGTTATTGGCAAGCATGTAAAAGGCTGGTTTCTAAAGGAGATGGATTCTAGGAAGTTCTAGTTTGTTGTGTGGCTTGTTCTTCTGACCTAGAATGAGAATGAAAGAGTTCAACAGTCAGTTCAATGCAAGTGGTTTCCTCCAATTTTTCTGTTTAAAAATAATGAAGTGCTCACTAGGCTTGGACATGTCACAGGGTAATACCTCACTACAATGAATTATAAAAAGTAGTAATTCAATGTGAGCTGTAATTACTGTGTTCTGCAGTAGGATTAGCACTCCCAGTGTGACATAAAATAGATTTATCTATACATACAGCATGTCTGCAAAGTGCTTGCCAAGGTAGGTTTTTAACCTTGTTCAGAAGTACAGGAAGTCACAACTGGTGCAGGCTCTTCTAACACAGAGAGGTTCCTTTGGCTGAGTATTCTCATTTTGGGTTTGTTTTTCTTCTTTATAAATTCTCACAGTTAGGGAGTGTTTTAAATTATTCCCTTCTTTGGAAACTCAGTAGTGAAGGGTTTTTTTCTTGGAGACAGACTGCAGAAGCCTCTCAAAGTCTGAGGGTTCTGGTAAAGTTAGAGGCCTCCAGTTGGTTCAGTTCAGTGCTCTGAGGTCTCTGTGTATGAACAGAACAATTATGCAGTATAAGATTATTAGTAACCTCAGTTTTATGGGTCCTCTACTGCATCTGATGTGCAGCTAGGATTCAGTCATGGTTTTTCCTGATGGCAAGATGTACTTCGTATTCTTGATTCCACCACTTTTACCTTCTGCTCCTCAAGGGACTCCCCTTGGCTGGTGCAAGTCCCAGAGGACTTGGGAGCTTTCCTGGGCATCTCTGCAAGTTAGAGTTCCATTTCCACAGCTGCACCTTCCCTGACAGGCTTCATGGGACAACTACCTACAGGATATTACTTCTTCTTTCTTTAGGTATGCCTTTTTAAAAATATTATTCAAATAGTAAGAAAGTCCTCAGTTTGTGCCAGTTCTCTTTTGTTTGCTGAAAGGCTCTATGAGTTTATTCTCATTTCTTCCTCCATTACCCATTACCTGCAAACAAGAAGAAATTGCACTCAATGCTTTCTCTATACCTACCACTATTCAATTGTAATGAATATACCACCAACCCAAATCACACATTTTTGAAGAACTGGGATCATAGGAAAACCAGAAATATCCTTTTCTCTTTCTATTCCTTGTTACTGAATCAAGAGGAAATAGCAAGGTGCATCTAGCAATATGGAGTGGGGAAAAAAGTCTGCAAAAATCTCTCTGAAATGAAGAAAAAAAGATTTAACTTTTTATTTATTGTCAAAGGTACTCTAGGAAAGTTTGATGGCTCTTTTACAATTCATATTGTAAAAAATGCCTTGATCAATAATTTACAAACAACTGTTACTGTAGGAGTTCTCATTTATGCAGTTTTTTAACCTTGCTCTTCAACAAATTCATCTTGATTTTGTGGCAATGAACTAAAATCAAAGATAAAAGATCAGTCGCGTTTACTGTAGAACTGAAAGTTTCTGTATTAGGAGCAGTGTCTGGACTTGACTGGACCACCTCCAGAAGGGGATCTCTTCTGAAATAAGATGAAAAGTCAGACTACTTGCTCTTTCATGTGTCAAAGGGGGGTAAAATTCTAGTGAACTGTGCAGTAACTGTCTATTCCCTACTGTGTACCAAGATTAAAATATCATTTTGACTGTGATCGTTACCAATCTGAAACTTCAATAGCTGTTCCTTAGAACTGAAGATGCATTCATCTCTCATGCCACACAACATCCATCTCTTTTTCTGTGCTGCTTTTAAAAAGATCACTTGCAAAACCTGGTGGGAGAAAAGTGTGTATTGGTTTGGAAAAAATTGTATTTTACATGTCTCTAAATAACATTTGCAAGAAACTCAGGTTTGAGGAGGAAGAAAAATTACAGGCAGTTAATGGAGAAGCATTTTTGCAGCATCTATCAATACTTTATATAATACAAGAAGAGAAAGGAGCAATAATTAAGGAGAGGGAGGTAATCCACAAATTATGCTGTTTGGATTTAGTAGGTTTAATCAAAAATTATAGAAAAAAATAGTGTTTTCCCTCTATAAATACAACAGTGCTGGGCTGGATTTCAATGTACTCAGGTATCCACACTCTTGGGGTAAAAAGGAGGTTGGTCACTGCTGCTTGGTAGCATATTGGATAACTTAATAAACTAATTGGTCAACTTAATGCACTAATTAGCTGTGTCAAAGTAAGTGTGCAATGAAAGTGCAAAGCAAGAGAAAATCATCCTTTCTTAAAAATGAAATTTCCCAATCATTGCATTTAATATGGAGCATAAACATTGTTTAGTGTATTTGTTTAAATAAGTGAATTTTCTGAGTTGTCTTTTCAGGTTTTAGAGAGGTGTTTGTACAATTAAAAATAGGAGAGGAAATGGGGTGTTTGTTCTGATATCCAACAAAGGGTATCCCACCAATACCTGAGCTGAACTGTTCTGATCAAGGCTGCTGGGGTTAATCAGCAGGCATCGTAAACCAATGCCATCTTTAATGTTTGCAATTTCTGTTTAGAGGATAACACCATTCCCTACAAATTCAATATGTCTTTTTTTTATTCACACTATTTTTTTAATGTCACTGGAATTATCTCAGAGGAGCAGATCTGACAGGTCAATCACTGCAGATGGTAAGTGCTTTGTTAATTATACAGAATAGAAACAATTGTAGAATGTCTTGCCTCAGGAGGAATTTCTCTCTTGCTCTGTTTGAGAGTGGATTTCCTCTACTGAATTAATTTTGTGTTTTTGTGCAGATAACAATCTCTCTGCTGCTTTGTAGGAATAACTCCTTGCTCCTTGTTCAAATATCCAACTGTAAATAAGCAGTGGATATTGCAAATAAACAATGCTCCTCTTTTTAAATAATGCAACGTGTGTAATTAGGACAGCGCAATTATGACTGTATACAGCTCTCAGTGTAACAATTAGTTTTTTTGGTAAAATGTAATTTGTTCCAATGTAAATGTTTTCCCTTAATTCAGAAGATTCCCTCGAGTTGTTACAATAATAAGCCTATTTCTACAAATATATGCAATTGCACTGTACGTTCCAATACACAAATCAAAGAGGACAGCTACATTATAATAAGCTATGGGAATTATAAAGTCAGAGCAAAGTGATATCAATCCTATTTTCTGAGGGGAAAATATGCCCAAATATCCTCTTTCCATTTCTATTTTAATCCCAGAGATGTCACATGCTTTTTGCAGTTTGATTTGAATTTACTTGAAAAAAAATAGAAACATTTCCTTGTGTTACACTGCTACTGTTACCCTGTCCTCCTGGTGATGATGTCTGACCACTTTCTGGTTTATTGTTTATTCTAGTTTCTGTTTATTCCTGGAGATAAAGAAGTGCTATTATTGTTATTTCGCAGAGGAGTAACTGAGTCTCATAGAGCAAGAGAAATCTGCTTTAGAGTTCATCAGAAGTTTCTTGGGAAGCAGGATTTCAAATCCAGCCCTGTTCTCTTCCTTCCAGCATCCCCTGCCTGCTCAGAGCACGAGGGCAGCAAAGCTCCTTTGCAGTTCTTGCTCACAGCACACACAGAGCTGCATCCAGCTCCACACAATCCCCCCTTCTCCAGCTCACCTGTTCACATTCATTTCCATAATGCTGCTCTTTTGAAATCTGTACTTCCCCCTCAGCAGTTAAAAAAGTGTTTGGAGCATCTGTGTGTGTATCACTCACCACATCAGGAAGTCAGATTTCTAATATCTCACAGTTTTGCATTTGCCAGTAACTTTCTGTGGCTGAAGTTAAAGCAAGGGTGGAGGGTTTGTGGCAATAAGCACAATATTCTACCAGTACATAAATAGGCAATTTTAGGTCAGCTGAATTAGTACTCCTGAAAGTGTCTGGGAGTTATAAGAGACAGAATGAATGCAATTACTCAGTACAGATGGATGGGAGTGCTCAACATGTTCTATGAAAAGTGAATTGTCTGAATTTGATTTTAGAATTGGCATTTCATCCTCTTTGTACCAAAGTTTGCAAAACTTTGATTTTTTTTTTCTTTTGCCAAACTAGCCTGTTGTCATTTTGGAGGCTGTAAATTATTTATTCTAAGCCTGGGCCTGCAGTTTGCTGTTGTCAATATTGCAGAGCACTCAGTGAACAATTGCTAAAACCCCACAGACAGTAGTAATGTGCAATGATTATAGGGCAAGGGGCTGTGGTAAGCATTGTCTGCTCTGGTTAAGTCATTGCTAATGAAACATCACAGTTGATTAAACTGGCAATGAGAGCAGTTCCCTATAACCAGGCTCCATTTTCTCATTGGATCTTCACCTCTCTTTCTTTAAAAGCAAGATTTAAGCAAGACAAACAGAAATGCTCCTTTAATTATAAATCACTCTAGAAATCACATTTTATGATTAGTGGCATGTTCTAGAAAGACTTTGTCTTAATTATATGTATGTCACTGCATTTCCTTCCCTGCATTATAATAAAATAGAGTATGAAGGAAACACTGGGAAAAAAGTACAACAGCCTCTGTTAGTGCAGTGGAACTGAATTGATATTTACATTCCTCCTGTAACCAGACTTGGGCCTCTTCTTGAATAACAGTAATGATGATCAAAGCAGAGAAGATCTTTGAGCTCTGTGCTTTCAAACTGCTCACTAATCACTATAATTCAGCAGAAAATAGGAACAAAACTCCCCCACCAAACACCACAATCACTGCACTCTGAATAAAAGGGCCTCTCACCAAATAAAGCTGAAAGAGGTAAAGATTGCTCTATTACACGGTATGTCAAAGTTAAACACAGGTCTAAATCTATTCAAAAATGTAGAACAGTCAGTCCCCAAGGTAGCACTGGGTAGAGAGGCTGCTTCGTTAAATGAATAACCCTGCCCAGAGCCACTGTGGCATCACCACCAGTGACAGCAGTGTCTGCTCCTGCATAGGCCTGTTTGAGCCTTGACACTGCTAACTGTGCTACTGAGGTGCTGCTTGATTTTATTCAATGCCACTCCAAAGAAGACCCGTGTGCCTACAGCACGTGAGCCTGGAGGAGCTTCTGGTTCTTCCTCCTCAGCATTTTGGTGTTTTTCTCTTTATGCATGGAAATGAAACTGCTTTCAGACACGAAGCTGAACGGGAGCCAGGTGCTTTATAACTGTGTTAGCCTGAAGCTCTCATGAGGAATATTTTTTCCTGGAAAATAAATTATAACACGGCTAAGTGGTGCCTGACAAAGCTAAACAGGAGCCATGCTGCTCTATTGCAAATTCATCTGCAGTCTCTCGGTAGAAAGACAAATAAAAGCACTTCATCAAAATCAGTCAGGGAAGCACAGGAATACTCATCAGAGACCACTAAACTCTAAATACCAATCAATTTCACCAACTTTTTTGTCAAACTTGCAAGTCCCCTCAAGCACTATTGTCTAGAGCTGCCAGAAGTTGCTGTATGAAATGCTGTGTGAGCAGAGCAGGTGAGCAGTGGCTGAGCCCCTCTCTGACACTCACAATTAGTGCTTGTGCTTCTGATCAGCACGGGCCAGCACTTACTGAAGTCATTAGGTGGGGCTTGGCCAACATTAAGGTTTTGAAACCAGGCCTAAGGGCTCAGAAACCTTATGGTCCATTTGAGAATTGGGCTCACCATTTCTTTTTAGTGTATTGGCTGTTTTTCAGTGACCTGGGCATGTCCCAGGGGCCAGCAGGCATTTTTGTTGCAGACAGCAGCCTTTACACTGCTCTTGAATTCAGAGTCAATGAAATATATAATATTGAGGGATTTCTGTCCAGGAATTTACACTGAGACTTTTTTCCTGCACAAAGAGATCCCAAAATTGTTTTGCAGCCAATAGGACATTAAATGTTATGGCAGTGTTAAGTCCCACTCACCTCTGCCTTTGTCCTCACCATTCTTCTCTGTCAAATATAAAAGTAGTTCTGAGAGAAGAAAAAATTAAAATGTAACCTCCTCACCCATTTCTCTAAGCTGCGGTTCTGTCTTCACTGTTTTAATGTTCACATTTGTCAAGTCAGAAAAGTGTTTTCAAGTTTTGTTTCAAGTGTCAAGTCCTGTAAACACAGCATAGTGGACAGAGAACAAAATAGCTACTCTCCTGCACCCCTCACCTACCTTGTGTCTGTCTGTGCCAGATTCAGTCACTGCTATGCCTTGAATAGAAAGCAGAGAGAGCTCATCAAATGGGCTATGAAGCGGAGTATAGTACAACACAAGTACATGGTGATTAGGTCTGACTTGACTCTGAATTATTTTAAGAAATGATCCAGCCCCTTGTGGGCTGTGTTGCACCTCCCCATGATACCCTACTGAGTTTCCTTTTACTCTCAAGCCTTTTTCTCTGGAATCCATTCCTTTAACTCCAGGTTTTTGCTTTCTTATACAATCTCTGCTACCTTTTTTGCATCTCATTATTTAGATATTTGTTTCTCTATCTATCTATTTAGATATTTTTTGTCCATTCTTGATGTCATGGTTTCTTTACATTTCCCATCCAAAAGACCTTTTTTAGCTCCCCCCAGCTCCCCTGTTTTCTGGAATTATGGATCAACCTGAGCTCTACATTTGCCTTCTCCTTCTAGGACAAATCTTGACTCTAGGCTTCTTGGAACAAATCTTATTTTATTTTTGGATACAGTTTTCTCAGGAAAAAAAAAAAAAAAAAAACACCAAAAACAAGATCAAGTCAACAGAGGTTTCCAGCTATTATCTGCTGAATTCTGAGTCTTCAGTCTCAAGGCTGTGTGCATTGTTCCTTGAATATCATGTAGAGCACATTTTCTAAGAGGCTTGTGGTTTCTGTGTGTGTCAGCTGAATCATGAAAAGGTGAGGGAAGCAGGAGAGGAGAAGCTTGTCTTAAGCATTGAAATACTCACCTGCAGTGCTCTGTAGCCCACAATTCCTGTATACACTTTTAAATGTTGGGCATGAGGAGAGATGTCTCTTATTTATTTATGTACATGCTTTGGAAAGAAAGGCAATACAAAAGCAGCCACCACTGCAAAATAAGAATGCTTCTGTTTTGTTTGGCTTAAAAAGTGAAAACGCTTGGATCAATGTTCTGCTATAGTATAATCAACAATGCATCATAATTCTGTATTGTTTTCTATAAAAATTCTCCATTGCAGTTGACCATAGAATTACAGGAAAAAATGCCAACATTTTCTGTCACTTGTAAATGATAAAAAACAATATGTAACATCATCTTAGAAACAAAGCCCTAGCAGATGGAATAGAAGTTTTGATGATAAGCTGTAATGACTTTAGTCCTTTGAATCCTACTTCAGGTGAGGGTGGTGAGTCACCTGGGGCTGAATTCTCAGCAGTAAAAAGCAGAGGAAAACAAATCAGTAGTTTTCCTGCAGAGCAGTGGTCTAATCACATCTGACACCAATTAGCATCCTTGCTGATGGTCCCTATTAGGACATAGTTGAAGTCTGAATTACATGTCTCAACTGTGCAGTGGTCATTTAGCTGAACAAAATTGAAATGGATGTAAAGCCAAGGACAAAAAAAAAAAAAAAAATCTTCAAGAACATCAGCTTAAACCTGTCCCTGAAATGGGCCTGTCCTGTTTTCTGTCACAAGACTTTCAGCTGAAACACCACTTCAGCTTCCTCTATTGTTAACAGTGAGTAATTTTCAGAGCAGATGTGAAGTGTGAATCCACATCATTCAGAGGTGAACTCAGCATGAATGTGCTTGCCAGGCTTCGTTGTTGCTAAAGGAAGAACATTAAAGTTCTCACTAAACATTCCCACCTAGCCTTTGCTGGTTGTATAAGCTACCAGAAGTGTCCTTGTAGAAAAGAGCCATGATTTAAAATATGTGTTTAACTGACAAAACCAGTATTAAATTCCTATAATTTCACAGATATTGTGGAAGTATCAGGACTTACGATGAAAGTGGGGTAAGGGAGAACAAGTTACTGATTATATTTTCCCCATCTAAAAATGTTTTGCTCTGTATTTTCAGTTTCCTGGAATTCACCAGGCAAAACCTGCTATGTTAACAAAGATCTACTGGACCTTTTTCAAGTTTTGCTGAAAAACCCAAGAATTTCTTGGCCTGTTTTACCTTCTCAGGTCTTAAAACATATCGATGCACTGAAATTGTGTCAAGAGACACATATTGCTTAATTACAGAGAAGCATTTTGACAAAAAATACATTTCCCATGCCTTCTTCAGTTCTTAATTGTTCCTGCCAATTCTCCACTACCATCTGTCATCAACTCCCATTTTTCTCTTCAGCTGAAATATGAGTGTAATACTGATTCCAAAATATCATAATAGAGTCTGTGTCCCCTTTGTACTGTATTTTCCTACAGATAACTGCAGAGGATTGCAAATCTTGTTCAAGATTGCCAGTAGGTTCGTCAGACTTCAGAGTCAAGAAGAAAAGCTCATCTGCTAAAATGACTCATGACAACCTCATCTTTGATCACTGGGACAGTTTTGAAATTATCTATGTCCCCTTCAGTTCCAGGGCATTTTCAGATCTTCTATTTTTCAGTTGGATTTTGAGGCTCAAATAATGTTTTTCCTGGCCCAGACATCATCAAATGTGGGAGAAGGTCATTCTTCTCTTTGTCTCAATTTTCTCTTAATGAGGGTATTTCCTTAGTGGTTTTTGATCACTTGATTTTTTTTTTTAAACAATGAGCCAGAAACAGATGCTGGTGAGTAATGAGCTTAAAATTCAGGATACATTCTGTAGAAATACAAATTATATAGTTCATATAAGTTCATCTGTCCTTATTAAGAGTGTTTTTCCCATCTTTTTACTTGACATGAAACCTGTAATTTCTTTGCTATATGGATTGACCTGGGGGTAAGTAGGAGCTTCACTTGTACCTTGGCTCTCTGGGGGGAACACAAGTGCACCTGGATCTCTTGGCCTGTCTCAGCCCATCAGAGATAACTAAATGAAAATGTCAGCTTAAAAGAAATGAGTGGCACATGGGAAACACAGCCCAGGTACATCTGGGACACGATTTTGAAATGTAGCCAATCAGAAATGACTGAAGTTTGCTCCTGCTTGCTGACTGCAGACAGTCTTCAGGGAAATAAGTCACATCTAGTCTTTCAATTAGTGGGACAAACTGTGCAGATGTCACACCAAGCAGATTCAGCCACATTTCACAAGAGGTCAGTAGGATAAAAGAAATCAGTATGGCAATGGTTTAAGAGAATAGCCAGGGAATGTTCTTCCAGGTGTGGTTGCACCAAAGGGGTGAGTTCTCCCTGGAGTCACCAAGATGGCTTTCTGAAGGAAGGCTGCCCTCACTGGGGCTGAATCCCTGCAGGCATTCATGATGTGCACTGAGACTGAAACAGAGCAAACAGTGCAGTTTGAAGCTATTCCATCCCTGGGCAATGTGGAAATGGGCTGCTCAGATCGTGGCCTTTTGCCATCTCAGCTTTCAGCAGTGGAACACTCTGGTGCTGGGCAGATGAGTGGATTTTCCTGCTATCCAGCATGCCCAGACTGTGCTGGTTTAAGGGCAAATTGTGGCTGCTGCTAAGGTAGATTTGAAGTGAAACTGATGCATAGAAATGAAATGATTGATATCTTATTTTTCTGAGTGTAGCAGTGTGAACATTTGCTGTAAATTATATTTGTTACAGACCCAGAATCTTTTGGCAGTGACTCTGAGTTTGGATGGACTGGCTAAACAACTTGTTAAACAAATGGGTTTCAGTCCACATTTTGCAAATTATTTTGATTATATGGTGTAGTTTGCATGATTAATGAGTTGCAGGGTTTTATTATTTCTGTTATCTGACTGTAATTATTTATTCATGGAAATAAGTAACTTATTCCAGCAATATTATTGGATTTGAATGTAGTATGTAACATTATCTTGTTTTCTTGACAGAGCTGTATATTTCTACTTGTGAAGGTACCATGTTGTATTAAATTATTCAGCCAAATTATTCCTTACAAGTGCTGTTGAAAATTCACTTGCTAATCAATGCTAACTTGGATAAAATGCAAATTTTGGAACAAATATACATGTACATATGTGCTCACACACCCCTTCCTGTCCCTAGATACTGAATGTGATTAGTAAATCAAGCTGCTGACATATCATTATTATCAAAAAAATGAATTTCCATATAATGAGGCAGAAGCAAGTCACTGATAAAACCTGGCTTTTATTTTCATCTTCTCTGAAGTTTGTAATGAAATAGCAAAGATCCAATAAAACTATAGAAACTGGTGATATATATTGCAATAATATAGCAGCAAAATATTTCAGGTAAACTGAAGGCATCAAAATTAAAAAAAAATATTCCAAATATGCTGCAGCAATTATGTGTGTTAAGTGAAGGAAAAATTCTGGAATTTAGTTTTGTTAAAAATGAGCTAAATAAGTTTCTTTTCTTTTGAGAAGAATTTTTCTACCTGTCATTTGTAATCTGTGTCATTCTATTTGAGTGACTCTTTGAGCTGCAGCAAATGAGTCTACCTGCCAAATCTTACTTGAAACAGCAGCAGGAATGCTTTCCCTGCTCCTGGCCCATCTGATCTTTGGAGAGGTCACTGCCTGCATATCACAAAGGCAAAATGGGCCACATGTTTATCCTTCAGATGCTGAGGTTCATAGTCCAGTGGAGCTGAGGGTCTGTGCTCTGGATTACACACCTGAGGTGCCAGAATGAGCACTGCATGATGTGGGAGCTGCCAGCAGTGAGCTGCAGTGATCTCTGCAGCTGTCCCAGCAGGATTCAGCAGACCTGACTTACATCAAGCTGTAGTTTTGCAGTCAGCTGGCAGTGACCTGCTGGATTTCATGTGTGGACTTCTATCTCTTGGTCATTTCATGTAAAGCTGAAAGGAGGGTTAGGTTCTATTGCCATGTAGGGATGACAAGATATGCTTTTCTTTCTGTGTTCATGATTTACTTCAAGTTTGCAATAAATCTAGTGGGGTAGGGAGCATCACTCTCTCCTACTACAAGCTGGAAAGAAAATGTGAGAAAGAGTCATACACTGCTAGAGGAGAGACCTGGGTCAGGTCTGCAGCTAACTGCTGTGATCAGCAAAGGGGCACATTCAAATTTCCCATATCAAACAGCCTTGGCAGCTGGGATCACACCCTAATTAGTGGGGTTAAGAGGAGAATCCGAAGAAGGAGGAGATGGTATGTGCCAGGGATTCTTTATTTGAATTCAAACAGAATTGTGCTTCTCTCTGGCACGTTTGTAAATCTGGGTTGTGCTGCATGATGTTACTCTCCTGCCCAGGCCTAGCTGGGGGTAAATCAGTCCCCAGGTGGGTCTCTGTGCACTGCAGGGAAGCCATACATTCAACACATTTGGGATTTCTCTCTCTTCTCTTTTGAAAACCTACAGTGACCATCAAGAATTTATATAGACTCAAATATAAATAACCCCAAACATGAATCATCACTTGGCACCCTCAGCTGAGCTGTCTGCAGGTAAAAGTTGGCACCCAAACCATTGGTCAGCGCAGCCCAATGCCAGTTTTGCTTCACTGCATTGAATTTACCAGGGAATGTTTGCTGGGTTACAGCTCCTCAAACTGGAGCTCCACTGAGTACTGAAGTGTGCCTTTGGGCTCCTGTGAGCTCAAATCCCTTGACAATGGCACAAAGAGACAGATTTTCTAAAATAAAAGGGAAATAACTGGTGGGATGGTAGGCAGGAGGTATCATAGATCACAAATCACAGTAACTCTCTACAAGCCCAGAAACATCTTTAACCTGCAAATATTTGATAATTTTACTCTAAGTAACTTCAACATCGATTTCTATACCTAAGATAAAGACATTTATAAAGGACTCACACATGACCTTATTTGTTAGGAAAGTAAAGAAATCTTTTTTTAGAAGACTTTGTCAAGTCTTCAGACCCAAGGAAAGTCAGATAATGCTGTCCTTTTTCATAGCTGTAAATACACATCCTCAGTAATAGGCAAGTCACAATTCACATTAAACAAGGTTTCCTACAGTGATGACATAATAAAGGCAACATCCCAGACTTCTCTCTGGAGAGTTTAAACAAACTAAAATATATGAAAAACACTGAAGAGTCAGTAGTCGATTTTTAAGTCAGGAACAAACTAAGCCCTCCTCAAAAAAGATTTTCCTCCAAGCATAAACATGAAATAACTTTTAATAAAAATATGACATATGAAAATCTTCATTGTGAAAGGAGCAGCCAGCTTGAAAGTCTCTATTTCCCTTATTTGATAAGCAGTCTCAATGACTTTTCAGTGAATAGGGATGTTTCATACAAAAATGACATTTAAAACAAATTAAGATAAATTATTAGAGGCCCCTAATATTTGGAAAGACTTGGATTTTTACTTATAAAGTATTTGGAAAGACTTGGATTTTTACTTGTGAATATTATATAACTGGATAATAATTTATAGAATGATTTTTCAGTTTGAATATATAACAAAGCATAAAACACCTTAAATGTGCTTACAGATTTTGAGTTCTGAGGCTGAACAAGGCCATAGGAAAGGTAATGATCTAATTAATATTTTTGTTGGCTTAGAAAACTAGTGTGCAAAAATTAAGGGATTTTGTGTTAATTTCATGCTAACTGTGTAGTTAAATATGCAACATTTTTTTCAGAGTATTTTTATGTGATCTTTCTTTTTCTGATATGTTAAAAGAAAAAATTGACAGTTATGATTCACCGAAAATTTTCTTTCTATTTTTCATATGAATTTCTTTAATAAAAAAGAAAGAACAAACAGACAACCCAACACAACAACAGAAATCCCCATATCCTTTGCCAGCTTTGTTTCCAATCTCAGGGGAAGGGGCATTCCTCAGAGGAGATCAGCTCTCCTTGCGCTGCTCAGGTCAGCCCCAGAGCCTGGCAAAGCTGGGAGGGCTGGTCCTGCACTCCTGGGCTTTCATGTAATTCATGGATTACACAAAGCAGCAAATCTCATTTCAATGTTGCTGTGGCCCAGGCAGTACCAACCACGTCCTTCTACAGTTAAAAACCTTTTCATTTGGTGACAAATTGTAAAACCTCTGTCAGCAGCACTTGGAAAGTCACTGGTCTCAACTTGGCTTGAAGAAACATTGCTGTAAAAGAAACCTATGGAGGAAAATAGCAAAATTCTTTTCTCTTTCAGTGTGATAAACAGGTGTCATAAAAATCAGAATTATAACTTCCCAACTGCACACAAACAGAATTAGTTTCTGTCATCATGCAAAGCTTGACATGAGAACAAAAGAGCCCTTTACTGCTTTATGAAGCTGTAGAAAGGTGATTGTTTTTCTTTAAGTTGTCAGAGATTATTAGTGAATGGCTATAATGTTAATTCCATTTCTAGGATGAAATCAACCGTATTTAATATTTAAAGGGAATAAAATAGCAAGGTGACAGTTGAATTAATAATTACCACAAATAATTTAATTCCCATTCACTTTGTTTTCTGTTTGTACTTCCAACTCTGAATGGATGCCAAATCCTCAAATATAATTGTATTAATTCTTGTTTTACATTTTTCTCCAGCAAATAATTTCTTGGATAGTTGTTATTTGTTGAACATATTGAAATAGGTGATATTGCAATCAGGTTAATTACATTTCAAGTTCATTTTTTCCCCCCTAATTAACTGTTATACACAGGTAACCAAAATAGTGTAAGTTACATATGGAGAAAAAAGTACAGTAGCACCTGTATGTTAGGTTCATTTCATCTATGTTCCAATTGCAAAGCAAGACAAAAAGAAAAAAAAAACAAACCAAAACTATAACTGTATCCATGCCTGTGCTCCCTGGTTAAAACAGATTTATTTCTGCCAAGATCACCTGGGTGAGATTCACAAGTGCTGTGAATCTCCACGTGTCTCGTTTCTACTCTAAACTTAACATCAACCACATTTATTTTGTAAATTTAAGGCTGACATTTCCCTCGGTAAACTGCAGTGTTGAAGTGTATCAGTCACACTGAACAGAATGAGTATTATAGACATATTTCACATATTTCCATAAACAACAAGGAGGAAGCTTGTGACTGCAGAAAAGCAGAGTTAAAAAAATCAGTCTCAACAAAGAAGTAGCAGCAAGATGGAACTGTAGAAACAGAAATTACAGGTGAGAGCTGAAGCAGGGAGAGAATAGGAGTGAAACAGGTTCATGCCCAGGTTCTCTTTCTGGTGCAGAACTGGAGAAACAGATTATGTCTTTTTCACTGGTGGAGGTATGGTTCTTTTTATTGGTTTAGTTATTAAAAAAAAACAAAAAGACTAATGAGAATGTGTTTAGCTGTAAATTTTACACCTCAGTGTATAGAATAAACACCACTGCAGTAATAGTACCAGGTATAAAGCTGACTACATTTGGCAATGCAATCCTGGCTTTCCTGAATTGGTGCCAACTCTGAAAATAGCCACCTTTCCCAGGTTTTGTGTTTTGTTTTTATTAATCCTGATCACTGAAATTAGTGCTCCAGCATAGTTCTCAGGTAAAATTGCTAAGACACTGCCCTTTTATTTCTCCTTTTCACTTGTTTATGGCTTTTTTTTTTCTTCCCCCCAAAAAAAAATCTGGAAACAAAATCTCTTGAGTTCAGGAAAAATAGGATAATTGTGCTTTCCACTGCAATTTAAAATGAGGTAAAGGATGACTTTCTTGATCTGAAATTTCAGCAGGTGGGTTCAGGAAGCAGGGATGAACCACGATAGCACTTCAAGCTGAGCAAAGATCTTGAGAAATCTGTTAAATACTGCTCAGATTGCTCAGTGTTCCGAGCCTTGCAAACATATGTGTGTGTACAGTTGGAGTCACTCTGACATTTCAAAGAAATATTTTTTTCCTTCAACCTTTGAAGAGAAACACAAGTGTGAAAGAGTAGAGCAATGGGTCCACTGGAAGATAAGTTCTACTAGGTGCATTTAAAGTTGTGGAAAGACTGTTGGATTATAAAAGCTGACTGAGGAATCTGTCTAAGTATCAAAAATATGTCTTTATGTTACGCAACCCCCTTGTTTTCTACTGCCTTTTACTGAGGAACAGGATAGTGATTCTTTCAAAATAGATTTAGTGCTGCAGTTGAGCACAGAGAAAGATTTCTCCCATGTGTCTGTTGTTTCTGCTCCATACTGAATTTTCTGTCGGATCTTTAACCGAATCTGAAAAAAAAGAGTCTCGGATTAAAGAAATCCTTCTACCATTTTATATATATATATATATATATGTATTTTTTTTTAACTGGATTAAGTAATTTTCATTCTGTTGACATGGAGGAGATGAGAGAAACACTCTCATCTCATTTTGGTGTCATCTAGAAATGAGGGTGAGGATTATGTGCCTTACCCTCAGCAGAGCTGCTGTGCCAGATGGACCTGGAGAGCGTGGGAGGATGGGAAACTGAGACCTAATGAAATGCAGCAAAATTCAGCAAGGGCTGTCTCAGAACAGGAAAGGTGCTGCTGAAGTTCATCTGAGGGCCACCAGGATGTCAGGGCTGGGAGCACCTGCCCTGCCAGGAGGGGCTGAGGGAGCTCTGGAGGTGATCACTGAGGGCCTGATGGGGCCTTGGGACCATGGGCGTGTGCTGAAACAGGAGAGGTTCAGGCTGGAAATAAGGAAAAAGCTTTGACATCCTGAGGCACTGGGAGTTTGCCCAAAGAGGTCGAGCACTTTGTGTTCTTGGAGGTTTTTAATATGAGCTGGATAAAGCCTGAGCAACCCAGGCTGGCCTCAGAGCTCTGCCTCTTTTGAGCAAGAGGTTGGACTGCAGATCTCCTGAGGGCCCTTCCAGCCTGAAAACTCTTGTGATCCTCTGATTCTGATCAAACCAAGTAACTGATAATGTCTTTGAGCAAAACAAAACAAAACAAATTATCCAAGTATGATAATGAGAAATGAGCCCTCAGGGGCAAAAGCTCATGAGCCTCACTGACCTAACACCAGAGCAGCATCTCTGAGTGCAAGTAAAGTTATGAGGATTTCATCTTAAAGCTGATAGTTGGACTAGCAGAACAGCATTATGATATGAAAATTCTATTTGTTTTTGAAGGGTCAACTTAAAAGACTCTCTAGTTTTGAACAATTGCAAAAAAATTAGATCCTGTAGATAGAATATCCTATTTTTAATATGGTCTCAAATTCAATTATTGAATTCTGGAATAATAACAAAGGTTTGATGAAGTAGATTGAAATCCATCCATTAGGAATTAATTCAGCTTACTAGGGAACTTTGAAATGTGTGTGCTTCATGCAAATATGATCTGTCACCCACAGGCACTGACAGCCAGGGTTACAAGAGCCTGGTCACCCCACCAAGGGCAGTTGGTTGGCTGAGCAGCTTGCTCTTACAGGGTGTCCATCCATGCTCTCTTAGGGTATTAACATGCACTTTAGAAAGAGATCTCTCTGTCCATGCACTTTAAAAAGAGATGCCTTTTGAAAACTTCAAAGAGACTCCATCTTTAATAATGAATAATCTTTTTATTTTTAACAAGACAAAACTTAAATTGTTAAACATCTGTGACAAAAGTGTTTTTAAAAATTTGCTTATGATGATAGGTAAATGAAAAGTTTAGATGATGGTGGCTTGTGGTGTCATATTAATAGGGGTCATTTAACTAAACCTATAGGTTTGTCTTACACTGTTCATCAAAAATTGCCAACTGATTTGTACTCCTGATGCTCTTTGCTCTCATAATGCAACAAATAATTTCTAGTCTGTTTTTTGTAATTACTTGCATACAGACTTGGGGGCAAGACATTTCACTAACATAAACAATATCAGTACTTACTAGAGCAGACAAAAGTGTTTTTTGATTCTTCCTTTTCCTCCTCTTTTCACCACATGCCAAAATCATGCCTAGTTACAGTTAGAGCAGTTGTTCACTTATGTTTTATTCTGTTATGAGAACTTATGGAGGCTACAGACTAAAAGGTAAAATACTTGTAAAACTATTAGGTGGGCCTGGTAATTCACACCCCATGTTGCTTTATTAACTAAAGCAAGACACTACAAAGGCAGGGAGAGACTCTCTATGGAAAAAGTTCATTGGTTGCTTTATCTTGTGCCAGTACAATATGACTTCACCATATTTAACAATGTTAACAAATCTTTTCTGAGAAGCAAATGCCAACCTTGAATTTATAGTTTCACCCTTTAACCTCCAATCATATCAAGGATAACAGCATATTTTACAATTTCTTCTCTGGTTCCAGATAAGTAATAATAGCAAGAAGAATCATTAAACAAGTTAAAGCATTTAACTTCATTATAGCAATTCTTGTTAGTCAGGCACGTCGTGCCATTATCAGGCCTTTTACATCAGTAGAAACAATTGATAAATCTGTAATAATTCTGTGTCTCAAAGATTGGATAATGATCCCTAGTAATTCTCTGACATGGCACACACAAAGTACTGCTTTTCAGTGTGTAATTTCTCATTTCAGAGAACGTTAACCAGACTAAAAAAAAAAAACCAAAAAAAACCCTCTTTCATACAATCTGTTCAGTGGAATGTAAATGAATGTAGGGAACAGTTTCTTAATAAATGAGCCGCCATTGTGATTATTTTCAGTAACATTTGCTGTACTTAATGGTACCATCCATCTAAGGATTTCTACATTTATCCTGTTTATGGGATGGTTAAAACCTTTATGAAGGAATCATTAATTTCCTTCCAAATGTCACTGACTTTGAATGCTTTGATCATTCCAAGATTAGCCCAGCCCCTGTCATCAGTAGTCTCTGATGAGTTCAGACTGATTTGCTTTGTACATCAAAGGCATAAAAGGACCACTCTGAGTCTGAGTCTTTTTGGTTGCACTTTTGAAGTCTCCTGAATACACATGAGCCATTTAGTTCCAGGAGAATGAGAAACTGAGGACCACTGTGCAAATGGTGGACAAGGTGCATCCTGACTTAGATTGCCTTTCATCAGAGACACAGACTGCCCCAGGACATCCCCATGGGTGAAATTAATGCTTCATAATCATAATGATGCTCATTAACATTTAAAAAGGGAAAAAAGTTCCTCAGACATCTCAGTGTAGGAGAATCCCTGTTTTACCCTGTGTGCTGGAAGGTGACAAAATGCATGTAACTGCAGAGCTGGTATGTTTCACTTGTTGAAGTCTGTGAAGAAATTACAGGTGCTACACAGAGCTGAGAAGAGTCAACCTCTTAATTGCAGGGATTTTTATCCAAGTTTTTAATCTTCTTTCATCTTTCAAATTTAACTGCATTTGTATTTTCCAAGTATGTCTAGAGCAAAAAATAGCACCTAAACTCCCAAGTATTTAATTATAGTTAAAACATTAGTTATCTTTATGTGAAATGTGAATTGCAAAGCTCTTGGAAATACCTGTTTAGCCTTCAAGCCAGCTTAAAAATAAGGTACAGTTTTGCTATAGAATTTGTCATACACTATTTATTAAAATAAGTTGAATTTCAGAATTACTATATATATTGTTCTGCAGTTTTAATCCCATATGTTTATGAAACAAGTGTCTTATGTCAAGATTTTCAAAAGTGATGCTTTAAATTAGCATCTTCAATGTCTATTATAGGTCCTAATAGGCATTTTGATTTTCTAGAACTGCTGAGCAGTTTCCTTTAAAGAGGCTTCATTCAATAATGAGGTAATTAAATAAGAGCTTAAAAGGTTTTAAGACACATAAAAAGGTAATGATATATTTTATATGGTTGATACATCATAAGGCAGCAATAGTAAGACCATGTTGGGCCTCAAAGAATAGAAATGACCAGTGACAGAAAAATATGAAGTGCAGGGCAGAAAAAACAGAGCTCTGCAACAGTAGGATCTGTAGAAGTCTGGAAGATTCTGGTGTCAGTGGGCAGGGGGTTCGTGAAGCAGTGCAGCTGAGAAATTACTCTAATATTTGTTTGGATACAATGAGATGTCAAGTGACAAATAGGTGAAGTCCTCTCTTACACACTACAGATTGCATTTGGGATGCTTTACAAATAGCTGTTTAAAAATTAACATCAGTTTGACTCCAGAATTGTACATGGGCTATGTAACAGTCTTTAGAGAACTGGGAAAAAACCCCACAAGGTGGAGGATTACTGAAAATGGCTGAAAGATTGTAAATTAGAGTCAATGGGATGAAAGTGAGAAAACAATGCACACAGTGAATGTAAAATTCAGATGAGTGTTACAGCAGGGAATTGTGCCACACTGAGACCTTCATGTGACAGCCTAAATTCTTAGTACAAACACAGACAGAGTCCTGGGTGTCTGTTACCATGAAGATTTTAGAATTTGTGCAAAATGAGCCAACCTTTGAAGAGAAAAAAGGCAGGAAGGGCAGAAGGAGGGAGTGTGTGGGACTGGTGCTGTAGAAGGTGGGGAGGTGAAGCTGGCAGGAGTCTCTCTCTGCAATCATTCACCCTTGTCCCAAGTGTCCAGCTGAGAATCTTCTTCCACTGCTATAAAGGTGGATTAAGTCCCTATTTGGCCAATTCCAGCTCTCAATTTTATATTATTTTCACATGCAATTCTCCAAATGAAAATAGAAGCTGTGAAGAGAGCAATTAATGTTTTGGGATTTTTCTGTTTTCCACATTAACTAAAGTCTTTTCAGCCAGAGCACAGATGGCCCTGTAGCAGTGCTCCACAGACTGCACTCCCATGGGCCAAACTGTGCTGCTTGAAAAGCCCCTTTTCAAAAGGCAGCACTGGCACTAGGCTGTAGGAGCTCTCTGGAGTGCCAATACATATCTTGGATCCTTCATAATGGTGAAATTTCAAAACAATTCATTTTTATTAAAATCAATAATTAAAATAAACTTTTTACTGCATGTACTGTTCAGTAAAATATTACTGTAAATACAACAGATGGTTTGGTGATTTTAAGAGCAGTACCTGCCTCTCCTCAAGGAGGATCCCATCCTAGAGTTATGGTGGGTTAATTTTATAGCAACAGACATAAATATCATATGCATCTACAATACTGTAACTAAAAAGTTAATAGATTCAAAGTAAAATTATTACCATTTCTCACCTCCAGGTTTATTCTTATGAGTCATAGACACTTTAGAAAATATCTTCGGAATAGAGCTTTGGGAACTTATTTTTCAGTTCTTCAAATTTTCAGTTTTAGATTTCTAAAGAAGACAAGTGTAAGAAGATTATGGGAGAAAAAAAAAAAAAAAAAAACAAACTAAAACATTCTGTGCCTCCAAGTGCTGTTTTTGGTTTGTTGTGCTTGTTGTCACAGCTGAGGTCATGCTACAGTGCTGAGAGGGTTCTGTTGAGTCAGAGGAAAGTGGCTGCCTTTCACAGATATCTTAATTTACATCTTTGCCCTGTTCCATAGGTGATTTCCATCATTGTTTTTTTGGCTCTCTGTGCCCATGTGTGTGTGTGTGATCTCTACAGGATGAAAAATGTTGTAAAGCTGTGGGAATTTTCTGGCACAGATGCATTTAGAGAGTGAGAGCTGCTCTGCATTGTTCAAAGCAAGACATTTTTTGATTGTTTCCATGATGACTGGATGCATCGTTAACCCCTTTATTGTTGGTGTCCTACAGAGACCTGATATGTAGTCTTAATTATTTTAAAAGACATTTCTTTGTTACTTAGCTGGTGATTAAAAGTAAATTAAAAGATGGCAATGGCAGACTATTGTTGTTCATTAGCAGATCTAAAACCCTAATCATCATCTAGTAAGGGACTAATTTTCACATAATTTTAAAAACAATAAGTATGCTGGTGTAGGAATTATTTGTGCTGCTTCTACCATTTAATTAACCAAATCACCAGAGAGGGAGAGTGTGAGTGATCATTTTCTATTAATTGAACTGAGAAATCTAAAGCAGAAATCCCAGCCAAAGCTCTTAATAATATCCCTTATAACAAGAAGATGAGTTTGAACTTCAAGTGCTGAAGGACATTGAAGATTTTCACAGGGGGAGTATGGGAAGGGCAAAGGCAAGACCAAGGTGACCAAAACACTCATTCCTGATTTTGCAGAGATAAAAGATGAATTATGCTGCAGGAGGCAGTGATGGAGTATATACAAAAACTAAGCCATAATTTGCAGAGCCCTTGAAGAGAAACATTTCTAAAGAAATATTAATTAATATTCATTCAAAACTGGCCTTTAATACTTAATTTTCATGAAAATTTCTTGAATTCAGGAAGAGCAAAACCTCAAATTTGTTGATTTAAGTAACGCCTCAGTTCTCAGTGTTAGTTTTTAGTGTTAATGATCCTCTTTTTTCTTCATTTTCAGGTTTTTATCTGGCAAATGGTTGTTCCTTTGGTGAAATAAAACAGTGATTGTTGAGGTTGAAGTCCTGCACCTCCCTCACACATTTCCAGAGTACCTGGCAGGTAGGAGTGATCATCAGAGAAGGTATCAGAGAACTCTCACTCCTAGGGAGGAAACACCTTCTCTTGAAGGAGCTGATATTGCTGCAGAGGGGATGGAATAGGGGCATAACAAAACAAGGCTTTCATACACTTTTAAAGCTGTGATTAAAATATTTCCACTTTGATACATTGTGTGAACATTTTAAGAAAAGCAAATGCTTGCATTGAATTTTTTAATAAGAAAAGAATTCTTTAGGTGCAGTGAAACCCTGAAAGCTGACACTGTGCCTCTATGTGTCACAAAAATTCTAACACTTCCAACCACTGCCCCATGATTAAATTAATTAAATCCTTCTCACCCATTATAAAATATGTTGTGGGACTCAGCCATTCACTCAACATTCTGTCTCACTTTAAACACGATAGAATTATGTTAAAACTTGAAAGTCAGCTGCAGAAATACACCCCTGTGGTCCTGGTGCAGAACACACACACACACCACAGTTTGGTGAGGGTGCTCTCAGGAGCAGGAGCTCTTGTAAAGGAGAGAAAGCTCAGCTTTTCTGAGCTGTGCATCTCTACTAGCAATGTTTCTGTTTCTTCCATGATCATGGGTTACTGGTCCTTTCTAGAAGATCACTAGAAAGTTACTGGAAATGAACAAAAAGGGGCAGAAATGCTGCGTGAGCAAATAGACTCCTCCAGTCAAGTGAATAATAACTGATAGTGTTGGCCCAGTTCTGCTGCTGAGGATGCAGTGAGAGAAAAAAATGAGTAGAAAAGACAAAATAAGCTGAAAAGCTGAGAATTTTATCTGGAGCAGTAACAAGAAATCTCTAGTGTGGTCCTCCCTTGTGTGTAATTCCCTACATGTTGCTGCTGACAGTGGATTTCAGTTATAAATATTGCATCATCTGTTCTCCTCTGCTCTCTCAAACAACTGGATCTGCTCAGTTTTATGTCATTTGTTCTTTGTAATTTTCTTAGTTAATGATTTCATCACGTTTGTGTAGATTAAAGTTTCCATAAGTGGATTTATTTGTATTTTCATATGTCTTGTTACTGGATCTCATTTACTTAGTTTGTTATGAGCAAATACTGTTTGTATTAACCTTGGCTTCATTCTAACACTACTGTAGGATCTTTAAATGCCTGCTGATATCCTTTCCTTGGTAATCACAGACAGTAGATGGATTTTTATTTATTGAAGTTATTTGAAAGAATTAGGTGGAGCTTGGCTTTAAATGACTTTTACATAAAAGTAACAGGCTGAGTCAGTAAAGAAAAAAATGACCAGATGGTAACCTCAGTATGGGATAGAGATAAATGTGAATCTGAAATGAGGAATGTCCCAAATAATGAGGGTCATTTGAGAGTAAGATGGTGTGTGCACTTTGTGGCCATGAATAATGCATGGATGTACCTCCTCCAGTAATCATGATGCATGAGTTTTCTATTGAAACTACCACGGGATCAGTTTTACAGGGGAATCAAGAGCTTTAGGTACCTTAATTATTTAGATTATGTATCTGAGAGAAGAAAAATGTTTGAATTTCATATTCCTGCTTTTTTTCTTGGTGTCAAAGAAGGAGAAGGGTGAACTGGGGACAAAGTCCTGTGTGAGCTTCCCAGGCACAGTGCTGTCGTGGCAAAGATTATTCTCTTGATTCCTCTTTTCCTTTTTACCCACCTAGATAACAATATCTTCAGCTCTGCAAATGAGTGAACTCGAGTTGGTAAGAACATCCTATCCCACCTCAAAGAAACTGTGAAAGTCAATCTGTCCCTCCTGTTATTCACAGTGTGAAAAGTTACACATGGAATTGCCACGGGGGAATCTCTCTCCAAAAGGACAAATCACAGCATTTTCCCTTTTGGGGTTACCCACTTTGCCCTGAAATAAAGCCGAGAAAAAAGATGTTCCTCTCCTTAATTTTAATTTCTAGCCCTGGTAACAGAGAGAGGTGCTGAAGCACAGGCAGCTGAATCAATGAGAAAGAAAATGCTGGTGCTGTTGAAGTGATTTGCCATGGGAGATTTGCTGCAACACGAATGCTGCTTAGAGCTCAGCTTGTGAGCTTGTTGATTCTGCAGAAATTCCAGGTACAAGCCCTTTACTGATTGTTCCTCTTACGCTTGCTTAAGCCAAGCAGCCAACACTCAGGCCCTCCTGGAAACAGAAATCAAGCACTTGCTGACTTTGCTGCTTGGAACAATGACTGTCTCAGAGGCACCTTTGCCCCCTTGTCCCCTGTAACCTCTGCACTCTTGTTTTTCTTCTTTCACAGGCAGAAGTAATTGTGCTGTTCTGTTCTCTTAGGAATGCTCTGCAGAAGTTTAGGAACAGGCTGAAGTGGTTTGTAGAATCCTTTGCAAAATGAGCAAATTCTTTGCTTATTATCAAAAAATGAATGCTCAAAACTCACTCCCAAAGATCTCACTGAATAAGTAAGTCTTCCCCAAGCAAAATCCCCCACACAAGACTTGTAGCAACATGCTCAGTCTAGAATTGGTTTTGTTCAAGTTCTTAGAATTGTTAGCAATTTGAGAGCACTAAGTGTGCCACTAAGAAATACTAAATATCTGTTGCTAGTTTTCTTTTTTCAGGTAAATTTATGTTAGGGAATTTTTTGTTGGTGTGTTCACATTAAGTGATGAGTTCATTCCCACCCAGGTGAGCCTTATCACCTGCCTGGGTACTGAGCAGTTCTGCACCTGGTGCTGGACAGTGACCAAATCTGCCTCTTATGAGGAGCTTTGGGTTCCTCCTGCTGTTGCAATGAGCTCAGTGGACAAGCTCTAATGATCAAATGCAGCTACTTACAGTGGAAATTTACATAATGGAATACAGTTACAAAAGTTAAAGAACAAATTGCAGCGTTAAGATGATAGTGAGCCATACCAATGGTATTGGTTGCTGTAAAAGCCCAGCTGAATTGCAAGGTTGGCTAATTGCCTTGTGCTGCCTCCCCTTTGGCTGGCTCTGCACTGAGTTACAGCTCCCCTGCTCTGACCATTAGCCACGGCTGTTAAACTGTCTGAGGTTAAATATGAGACCAGCTCACAGAGCCTGCTATAGGCAGCTTCTTCTTTTTACTCCTAGCTCAGTAGAATGTGAGGTTTTTCCCTTTCTCTCACGCCCTTTAATCCCTCAGAGTGAGTGTGTGATGTAGAATAAGGTGGAGACTACAGCATTTCCCCTCCTTCTGTCTTATCCCTTTATCACCATTTCTATTAAGTGTGTTAATTAACACTTTGTTTGCTTTAGGCTTCAAACTCCAGTCTTCTGTTGCAGCTTTTGAAGACACATTTTGGTAAAGCCTTGTATCTCATATCACAGGAAATATTAAATATATGCTCTGCTTAATAGATTCTTTCTCTTTGAGCATCAGGTAGAAAGAAAACAGATGGCAAATCTGGGAACAGGATGTTTCTCTTGGGTAATACCTCACTTCAAATTCACTTTTAATATTAGGGTCCCTCGTGATGAGCCTGCCTTTTTTAGAGTACAAGGACAAGTTATCCTTAGAAATAATAGCAGGAAAATTACAAAGAGTCTAAGAGGAAAAATTTCTCTGTACGTTTTATTTAAAGGCTGTTGGACTCATGCCATGGGGACAAGTTGTGACTGAAATTTTAAAAAGCCTGGATCATTTCAGGATACTTGCAGTTCTTACTAAAATAACAGCAATAAAATTTCATGGTTTGGAGCCTTCACCTACCCCAAAAGGAGTCAGGAAAGCATTTTCCTCTTGTCTACACAACAGCATAATTGGCCTAGGGCATTGGTGGAGAGGCATCATCCCCACACAAGACAACAGGTAGCAAACTATTTACTGAGATGGGACTGAAGGGACAAGTGGGCTAGCCTGATGTAGTACTGTTAGCAGGTTTTGTGCTGATGTAGCAACATATTCCTGAGACTCAGATTTCCTGTGCTGATGTTTTACTCTTGCCTCAGTATCGGAAGAGCTGAATTGAAATTCTGGGGCTTTTAATTGGTTTGTCTTAGAAAAATCCATCCCCATCTCTGACTGCTTCCTGAGCACCATAATCTAAACTCATTTGGAGTACCAGGAGTTCTAAGATCTGTCCTCCTCTGTTGCTCTGGAAAACTCATTGATTAATTAATTAATTAATTCATTCATTCATTCATCTGTCAGCAGGGAAGAGGAGCAGGGCAGTGCTACTGACTGCAAGACACTGCAGGTGTGCACTCACCTGCCCAGGCCTGAGAGTGCACCTAAAGCAAGCACTGCAGCTGCAGTCATCCCAGATGATTTGCAAGAAACTGCAGAGAGAAAGATCCCACTTTAAACTTAGTTGGCATCTGCATTAAAATAATTCTGAGCCCTCATGGTCTCACCCCTGGGTTCTGCACAGTTGAGAAGCAGGACATCAGAACCTCAGGCTTTCAGGAACATCAGTTAATAGGAAACTCCCAATGGCTGCTCAGGCAATACTGTAAGGTGTTCCAGGGGAAAGGGTATTTTAATATGGCTAGAAGTGTAAATAAACAAGTAAATCTGCTACATCACCTAATTAGATTCTGTAGATAGCACACAGTTGAATCAAGGAAGCTCTGTAATGTATGCAGTAATATTTTTATGCAAAGAATACCCCAAACATTTCCCTCACGCATCTGAGGCTTATTTCAACCTTATATTACATATTCTCCTTTCTGCTTCTCTCAGTTTCTTTGATTTTAGAGAATGTAGTTCACCTGGACAAAATCTGCCAGACTCCTGTAGGTACAAATGGCTGCAGTACCTGGCTCTGGGTGTAGCACCTGGCATGGAACACCTCCCAGCTGCCCAGAGCAAGCCACAGCCCCTTGCATCTCCTCTGACTGCTGTCATTCTTCATGTTGGTTCCAAAAGCCCCCTCCAGCTGTCCCATTGCAGTGTGTTCAGGAGCTGACAAGCAGCTGAACTGCTGCACGTTTTCTGAGTGAGCACAAACTTGGACTTGATGGCACTTGCAAAAAAAAATTCAAAGGACAGGAAAGTCTTTGTTCTAGTGCTGGTGTTCTAGTGCTGGTGTGTCTTTGTAAGGGCGGCAAAGCAATTTTCCCTCCCACTAATCCAATCAACCAAAAAATTATCAAACTAGAATTATAAACCACAACCACAGTTGAAATAAATGTTCCGTGGCTTACATGCCACTGTTGATTTGCTTTAAACTCCAAAGCATGCTTTTTAAAACATTGTTTTGGATAGCCCAGCATTATTGCACAGCAATTTAGAAAAACCCAAAAGGGAGGATGTATTAATGGTTTTAAGAGACACGTTTAGCCTATTGGGCTGTGTCAGGCTGCAGTTAGTACTTTGTCCTGCAGCAATTGAGCACATCCTTCATGCCAAAGCTCAAACTCCCAGGCCACTGCTGCTTCTGTTGATACTGTCAGGTAAAAGGCTTTGCTCAAGATCCTGCCAGAATGACGCAGGAGACACAAGGAGATGAGTGTTTAAACAGAGCTATATATCACCCAAAACAATATGGAGCAAAGAAAAAAGCAAATTTCAAAATTCCTCTATTGACCATGGTTTATACAGTACATTATCAAGACAGGGTTTCTGTTTCACAGGGATAATGAGAACAACAGTGTGATTAATTTTTCATCAGCATGCATTTTTCGAAAGTGCAAACTGACTTTTCAACATATATATAAACTGCTCTATCTTTATTTTCTTTACACCTTCATTCTTAACCTGCTTAGCAAAAAAAGAAAGAGGAGTTTTTAACTGGAAATTAAAATGGGGTGTCATAAATCAGAGGTTAAGAATCTAGTAGGTTTGCTTGACTGAGGCACTTTTCTATGAGTCTGTATTAGGTGCTAATGGCACACATCACTAGAGGCATTTAGACATCTAAATCTCTTTGATACATCTATTTGTATATCTTTAAAATATTGAGCATGAATTTCATTAGAATAAGTGACATCATCTAAGTAGTGGTTAATTGTCTGTTATTGAGGGCATTTTTAAGGTAGGGTTATTCAAACAATTTAACACAAACTTTTCACCATGCTTGATAACAGAGCTGTCATTTGTAATCTCATGCAGTTCTTTATCCTCTCTTCTATTTCTTGGCTATAAAGGAACCATCACTGCTACTGTCAACAGCTGAATTCCTTGAATATCTTTGAATCTCCAATAATATCAATAATATTTCCCACGTCATAAGCTCACTGTGGTTTTAATTTGAATCATGTGTCAATAGCAACTCAAAAATTTTTAATTGTTGTTCTCAAGATACATCTAGAGACACTATGAAATCTCCATTGTTTTGGCAATTCTTTGGTTTTGAGAATGTCATAGTAGCTGATGGTATAATTAAAAGAGCTGGTTTGTTATCCTGTGAGTCTCTGGAGATCAGTTTCACTTGTCACACAGAAGAATCAATCCACCTGTGGTGGAACTGAGCTTTGGACCATGACTCGTGCAGCTGTATAACATGATGCTTTTTCAAATCATAAGCCTTGGGAACAGGTTACAAAATAAAAAGTAGTTTCTTATAGTTGCTCTTTATAAGAGAACCTGTAGTCTTTCAGTCATGATCTCGTCCAAAAGCATCATGGCCTTTTTATCAGCAAATTCCTTTGATTCTGATGATCAGAAAAACTAAACATAACATTTGCACTGAACTTCTGCAAAACACATGGCTTACAGAATAAGCTATTCAGTCCCTCTGAAGGGATGTATAGTTATGGTGCTGAGGAGAGAGGATAAATAAGCCAATAAAAGGGAAAAGGAAAGATGATATTTCCCCTTAGAGGCTATAGTTGGTCAGGTTCAAATTTGCAAGCAAATGTGCAGGGTTCTGTTTACTAAACCCCTCTGGAGCAGGACTGCAGCTTTCTATTTTGTCACGTCAGAATAGATGTTAGGCAGACTTGCCTGAATACAATGCATGTGTCCTTTCAGATATTCCATCTATCTGTCATTTCAGCTCGAGTTTGGATGGCTGACTTTTGATTATTGTACAGGTCTGATGTGTGCTTGTAAGAACTGCACAAACAGCCCTCGTTCATTGGCAGCCCTGTGCCTGTGTGTGCTGCTGGGATTCCAGAAGAGAGCAGGCTTGTTTCTTTCATGACACAGCAAAGAGCTCGTCAGGAGTTTTGTAAACTATTTCTCTAAGTTTTGACTCCCCCAACCATGATAATGTGACCTGGTTATTATTCTGATGTCACTTTTTGCTGCAGTAGAATGTCTGGCTTCCCAGGGCAAGGGGGGATGGCATTGGATGCAGGGAGTCCAGACTGCACCGTGCTCCAGCAAAGCTCCCCAGGATCTATGGAGTGGGACATCTGTGGCAGCAGCACTGGAAGCTGCTCATCCATCTTTTCATCTGGTGGTAGCAGCTCAGATAACAGCTAAAGCTGTGAGAACAACCACTGAGGACATTATGCAAGACAGAGTGATGAGGCCCTGGGCCTTTGTTTAGACATCCTGGGACTCGTTCTGGGGAAAAGAACACTTTTCATGTCTGCAGCACAAAACCACAGAAAGCTATGGATTAAAAAATATTTAACAATTAGCTTTCTTAAATAGCTGAAACCACTACTAAAATTTCTGAGATGCAGACAGATATCAAATCAAAATGGAGTTAGGTGTTTGGATGTCAGAGGAGTTGCAGTTTTGCCTAGAATTTGCATGGCATTGGAGAAAATAAGAGTTTTATTTTTATCTAGGGTCAGTTAATAGTTCTCTCTAGCCTGTCAGGTAGAATGGAAGCCAGCATGTGTTCCTACTCTCACTCCCTTACATCATTCCCTTTTTTAGTGGAAAACATTTGGCCATTCTCTAAGAGGCATGCTGATTGAAAAAACCACAATATAATCAATTAATTTATGCCTCGTTGTACAGTTCCCTAATCCCTGTCAGATTTCTCCATGTTCATATCCATGAACTGTTTGACCTCTTGACTTATTAGAAATGTCTAACAAGTTCTCAGCCTTTAGTATGGTTTGAAGTATTTAGATGGAAGACCACCAGAGTGAAGTATCCATCATTTCTGAATAACAGGATTGCATTTGATATGTACACTGTTAATTCACAGGATTATTTTCAGTAACACCATACACAGCACAAATAATTTATACACTATAGCTGTATAGAATTCTGAGGAAAGTAATATAATAACTTGAAGTTTTTTGTTTGGAAAACCTTGTACATGAAAAATTTAAGGCAAAATTCAGCATCTGGCTGTGAAGCTGTGTGTTCTTCAAGATTCTCAATTTTAAAACTGCATTTTTGTGAGACAACACTGTGAGAACAGTGTTGCTAATAAAAGGAGACATTCTACTAATATCACTGAGGTTTGTACCTTCGCAGGTTTGCTTGAATGCTTTGGGCTAAATTTGGATGTAATTGTTCACAATGCCCTCAAATTTGTATTCTAAGATACATTCAATCATTTGCTTAGTGAGTGGTCATGGTGCTCAGTAATTTTACATATTTTGGTGAAGGGGAGGGGAGGAGTAGAAAACACTGCCAGAGAAAATAGCCAAAGGGAAGAGAGAGAGAAGAATATTCTGAATTAGAGGAGAGCCATCAGGGCCATGGAGTCCAGCTCCTGCCCAGGACACCCCAAGAGTCACCCCCTGTGCTCCAGAGCATTGTCCAAATGCTTCTTGAACTCTGTTTATGGATTTTTTTTGATGTGTCAAGGAATTTTGGCACAAACTTTCTTCTCCCATGGGAAGAAAGGTAAAACCAGAGCCATTTCAAAACACCCCACTGTTTATATCCCAGTGAAATATCAGGTGTTTAAAGCTTTCTTTCCAATAACAGATCAAAACTTAAGAAGTTATTATTATAATTGTATGAAAAAATTCAAGATTGCTTCATTGAAAGCATCACAAATTTTGTAGTTAATACCACAGGAATCATAAGAGGTGCTAACCTTTGTAGTTAGTTGGAGACAGAACAATTTAATGCCCTCTTTTTTTTTCTGTTGGCTCACTAAGGCCACTTATCCTACAATAAATTAAGCTTTGCTTTCCTGTGTTGCCAGCTGCAATAAAGATGAAGAGATCATCATGTACTCTGAAGTAATCAGCACTGGGAGTTTTTGTGGCCTTTTGTTCCTCAAAGGAAAAAATAGACCGAACAACCCATCACAACTTTCAAATGTGGGCATTTGAATAATCTGAATATCTTAAAAAAAAAAAAAAAGAAAAAGCATTTTAAATTACCAAGAGGGTTTATTTTGGCTTATCTTATTAGCTATAGCTAATGAGCGATATCTGGTCAGTTCCTGGAGTTCTCATACTCTAATGAAGGTACTTTATTTCAAAAAAAGACCTAGCAAAAGAAAGTCTATGCATTGTACTTGTCAGAAAAAAAAAAAAAGAAGAAACAGTTCTTTCTGGTTTGTACTAATTTCCAATGCATTCTTTAATTTTTCAAGTTAGAGTTTTAATGTTGTGAGGTTTTTTACTATATATAAAATGTTTTCCCATAGCTGCCAAAAACTGTGACTAAAAAGGATAATAAGAGTGAAATTTGCCCAGCATATTTAATTACATTAAATTTAATGTTATGAAACCAAGTAAAAGGTATTTTAGGATCATAGTATCTTAATAACTGTGTCTTAACTGTGTGTTACCTTAATAACCATGCAATTTTGGAAAGTTCTCCCAAGAACAAACATCCTTTTTCTGATATCTGAATTAAATTAGGCTGAACAGTTTGGTAAGGTGTTTAAGGAGGCTTTTTTGCCTCTGTTAATGTTCTGTTTCAGACACAACTTTAACACAGGCATGCACTTGTGTAACCGGAGTCCTAAAATACATACATCAACAACTGATCAATGTAGAGTTTACTACACTGCTCCTGGGAAATCACTAATAGCAAACTTCATGGCTAAGAGAGAGCGATGAGAACTTGTGCATTAAATTTGATTTTAAAGTAATGAAGACTGGAAGAGCTGTGTACAAGCAATAACAAGAATAACTTCATTTTTCTTTTATATATTTTCTTTAATGCAATTACTTTTTTTTTTTCTTCTGCATATCCAAGTGCTTGTGCAAGTTCTCTTTCTTCTGGGTTTTAATCAGAAGCATGACAAAGAACAGAGACGTGCCTCTAAGGATGTTTGTTTCCCTCAGAGCAGCGTGAAGCAGTTCAACATTTTATGGAGCTGCTCAGACAACTTGCTTAATACTAAACCTGATAACTTTGAGGGCTGACCACTGGGAGGATTCATTACTTGAGTGTGAAGGGGCAGTTACATCACCAGCTCTGTCATAGCTGGCCCTCACCCAGCAGTGTGCCAGAGGTTTGGTGTTCAGCTGTTTCTCCCTTTGGTTGTGTCCATGTTTATTGCCAGGGAGAGTTTTGTATTTGCAGGGAGGAAGGAATGATGAATCTGCCTCCATGTTCTCAGAAGGCTAATTTATTATTTTATGGTACTATATTATATTAAAGAATGCTATACTAAACTATACTAAAGAATACAGAAAGGCTACTTACAGAAGGCTAAAAAGATAATAATGAAAACTCGTGACTCTCTTCAGAGTCCCGACTCAGCTTGACACTGATTGGCCAAAGAGTGAAAACAACCCACACCAGAAACCAATGAAAAAATCATCTGTTGGATAAACAATCTCCAAACACATTCCACATGAGCAAAACAGAGGAGAAGCAAATGAGATAATTATTGTTTTCATTTTGCTCTGAGGCTTCTCAGCTTCCCAGGAGAAAAATCCTGGGCAAAGGGATTTTTCAGAAAATGTCAGTTTGTCAGGAGAGGTCATGACCAGCTCAGTTGTTGCTCATTTTACCCTGTTTTTTATTAGAGATTGAAGCTGTAGTTCTCCTAATGTGCCTCAACACCTGGCACACTAGTTTGAAAATTTTATCATTTGGACACGCATGCACTGGGGGTTAAAAATGTGCCTCAGCTTTGTAATGACTGAGGGGTTTTGAGGCTGCTGCTGTCTGCTTATTGCAGATTTGCAAAGCAGGCAAAAGGGCTGTAGCACTGTGTTTGATTTTAGACATTGATGAGGAAGGGGGCAGAGTAATCAGAGCCAGCTCAGAGGATGGAAGCAGATATGATCAGACCAAGTATGATCTGCCAGAGAAGATGAAGAGAGCTGGGCTGGTTTAGATGGGACAATACAAGTGACACGAGAGACAATCCCAGTCTTTGAAAGGAATAAAGGTTATCAAGAATAGAAAGGTGATAAATTGTCCTCCATGTCCACTGCAGCTCAGGATAGGGGATAGGAGAGAAAGTATTGTGACTCTTTTTCAGGTGGGAGCTTTAGATGGGACATCAGGAAAGAGAAGCAACCAAAACCACTTTTCTCACTGCAACAATAGTTGGGCACTTGGATCTGTCACCCTGGGATGCTGCAGCCTTTTCCACACACCAGAGATTTTCAAGAACAGACTAAGGAAACAGCTGTCAAAATAATTTTAGTGTAGCTTATGCTACCCTGTTAAGGGAGATGGATTTTATGACCACCTGAGGTCTTCAGGTATCTTCCTTCCTGTCCTATAGTAGAAGAGTTAATGATTTTAACTTTCATTTTCCCTAAAAAAGGATATTTTCTTAAATGAACATTGCTACCAAATTTTCTTTATAATGGAATATGTGGGAATATTCTCAAAATATATTCCTAAATTATTTTTAAGTCATTGCTAAATTATTGTTCAAGTTTTTAACTATTTTCTATCCTGGCACTCCATTTAAAAAACCCCTATTATACTATTTCCTTTCAGTTTTACCTCTGAGAAATGGGAAGCAAGAAGAAAAATGGTAAACATTAACCTTTTGTTCTTCTGTCAGCTGTAATTGCTATACAAAATAGTGTCTTGATTGCTTTATGCAGGTAAGATTCAAGAAATAAATTAAATTTTTAATTCCAATTCAAGTAAAATATCTCAGTCAGTCATAGTTCTACCATTTAGCAAATGTGTCTCTCCACAACCTGAATTCCAACCTTGATTTTTTTTTATTTAATAATCAATGTTTGGCTTTTCCTTTGGAATTCAGTATTAACTAAGCTGCCCAAAGTAATGCATTTAAACAGTATCCAGGCATTCCATAGCTTAGAAGTCCAAACCATCATGGCTGCAAATTGCAACAAATTTTCAGTCTTTATGAAAAGACTTAATGCTGTGAATTTTTATCTAGAGACTGCACGGAATTGAAAAGAACATTAAAAAATACACATAGTGACTGTATAGAAAGTAGTCTAATAACCATCATCAAGGTAATGCTGGGATAAATATATCACATTCAGCATGAAAATCCTCTTCATGTACTAAAAACATGTTTGAAATTCTGTAATTTCTCTTGTAATTAGAGAGCTGCAAATCAAGAGAGTAGATGGCATCATAATTCATTGGCCACTGATGCTCAGGAAATGTTTGTAGGGTGCATTTAAAGTGTTCTGTCTTGCACTGCTCTCTACATGTGCCTGGAGCCATGGGGAGCTTTGCTAGGGACAAAAGCTTGTTCTGCAAGACCAGAAAGGATCCCAGCTGGGCTGTGGGGTGGCACTGGGCTGTGGAAGGAGGACACAGGACACAGGAGGAGGGAGTGGCACTGGGATATGGAGTGGCACTGGGCAGTGGAATGGCATTGGGCAGTGGAATGGCACTGGGCAGTGGAATGGCACTGGGCTGTGGAATGACGCAGGAGTATGGAGTGGCACTGGGCTGTGGAATGGCACTGGGATATGGAATGGCACTGGGCTGTGGAATGGCACTGGGCTGTGGAATGGCACTGGGATATGGAATGGCACTGGGATATGGAATGGCACTGGGCTGTGGAATGGAACTGGGATATGGAATGGCACTGGGCTGTGGAATGGCACTGGGATATGGAATGGCACTGGGCTGTGGAATGGCACTGGGATATGGAATGGCACTGGGCTGTGGAATGGCACTGGGATATGGAATGGCACTGGGCCGTGGAGTGGCACTGGGCATGGGAATGTCTCTGTTTCTGTTCCACTGTGACAGTGCAGGAGTTTCCTGGCATTTCTTTAGAGGGACAGAGGCTGACCACATCATTCAGACAAACCAGACTGAGTGTCAGATCTGATTCCTTAGCTCTGTCCTAAATAAGTGTTACAGATCACATTTATACAGAAACATATTTCAAGTAAAATAGCTGGAGAAGGAACTTCCAGCCAATGATTTGAGCCAGCTCATCTCCTCATTCCAGTCATACTTTTACTCCTCATCTACCTTCTCTAGAGGTGAATTCTGGATTTTTTCTTCTTCAGTGTAGGGTAGAAACTTTATGAGTGATTCTAACAATCTAAATTCAGATATGCCTTCCACACGTGTTCAAAAAAGACATTGGGTATTAAACTTAACTATAACTTGGTCTAACTATAATTTTGTCTAATTATGGCTTTTATGTCATAACAATATATAGATACATTATGTGTACCTACATTCCAAGAGTGGCATTAATAACCATTCCATCTTGATGAAAAGTTACTTATTTGCTAGGCAATGTGAAGTTTCTGAGAAAAAGATCCTGGTTATCAGTATATATTCAATATGGGACATAGGATTCTGTTTGCACATTTTGATTTGAAGATCAAGAAACCTTTTCTGGAAAGGGCAATAAGTGACTTCTTCCATGATAACTTTATGAAATGTTGTCTGCTCAGAAATTGTATATGAATATATGTACACACACACAGAGCAGGTAAAATTTTGCCTTAAAAAGCACACTGGCCTTATATACCAAATTCATTCTTTTTGCGTTTGATTCCATCTCTTCACAGCTTTAATGAAATGGGAAACTAATGAAAAATGTTTGCAGCACTGATTATAGAGCACTGAGCAGAACCAGCTCTGAGCACATGCACATATGAATCACAGCTCAAATGGATCTTTGATTGCTCATGTGGCTTTATTCAGGTTATGATTTGTGGTATCAGGGAGGGCTAAAATAATTTTCAATACATTACATTGCAGTGCACTTCAAATGTGCTGGGAAAAAAACAAGTTAAGTGTTCTGCTAGCCAGTTGCTATCCCCGTTATTATGGAATGCTTTAGGAGGCTTCCTTTTATTCAGACCAGTTGTGTGGTTTAATTTAAAAGTAATACCAAGCATCCAACTTTCTCCTTTCATGTTAAAAGAGTGCTATTTAAAAATGGAGAGAATTCAGTCATTGGTTGGAGACACAGAGTATAAATAAGCCTTGTCATTGCGTGTCTGATGATTTCAGATTTAAATAGTTTTTCATTAAATATGAAATGTCCAAATTACCAAATCATTGTTAGTTGCATTATAAACCATTTTATAGTACTTCTCCAGCATCTTATCTCCTAGCTGCAGGATGTTTGTGGATAATGCTGCCTTCGTGTTAGACAAGCAGACAATAATTTGATTGTTCTGTTTGCTGTGTTGTGCAGAGCAGTACTTTAAAATTCTTTCATGTTTTGTGCTGTGACAAAGTCTATTGCTTTTATTTGTTGGTTCATTGGAAAGCTTCAATACTATTGCTGTAGATCTTTTTCTTCCTTTTAAGTTTTTCCTTGCAATCAGTTTGATACATGAACATGGTGTAGCCCTTGTAGTCACACACCTGCTAGATCAAGAGTGGGGAAACTTCCGTTACCCAAACTGGCTCCTCAAGCATTCACCAGGATGGCACCAGATGCAGAGAGGTTGTTATAGATGGTTTCCAGTGTGAGGTAGTAGGCAGAAGTAAATCAAGGGTTGTTAGTCCTGTTGTCATTATAGGTTCTGATGGATAAGACTTTTCTAAGGCAAGATAATTATACTCTTCATGTCTTTTGATGTGACAAAAGTATGCTGAAGAATTTTTAATGTATATTTTCTGTGTCAATGTAAAGGTACTTGAGTGTTGCTGTTCTGATTGCAGATTATGGAAACAAAGTCCCCAAATCCACATTTTCAATCAATGGCTCTAAAGATAACAAGTTTGTGTCCAATTTATATGGAACCAGTTATTTTTTTATTATTGTGGCACAGTTTTTTCATAAAATAAACATGTTTATAATGACATCTCAGTGCAGAGGGTATTTGAAATTAGGAGACTGTTTTCTGATGCTTCTGAGTCTCACTTATTCTGTTCCTAGTGGGTTCAACTTTGTCAGGATATGTCAGACTCTGGTGAGTTTTTGCTGGTACTGTTAGAGAGCCTGGTTCAATTCCATCAAAGCCCAAAGAGTAGTTTCCAGTTGATTTGGTGAGTACACTTCACTGCAGGTATGTATTCATCACCCCAGAAGGAAAAAGCATATTGGTGGAAGACAGATGAGTAGAGTACGTTTTAATTTTCTGTTTCCATTGCTCTTGTACTGTTGGTGTAAAACACAATTCGAGGCTTGTCACACCCAAATGGTGCCATTCTCATTCTGCCTCTGAATATCTGTGACTGCTGCCTTGGTCCCTCCCAGCCACAGCCCTCAAACCCAGGGGCAGGGCAGCTCCACCTTCTCTCTGGAAGGGCTCCCAGAGCGTGGCCTGGAGGGCAGAAGCACAGAGTCCCTGATTTTCTGAGTGTGGCAGGTTCTGGTAATGGCTCTTGTCTGCTGCCTGTTTGTAGCGTGGCAGAGATCTCTGTCCCTCCCCATTTCCTACTCCACATATGCTCTGCTGGGCATATCCAAGTAGCTGCCCCATCTGTAGTCATGTTTATTTGTTTTAGAGGATTCAACTGGCATTAATTTACAAAAATGAGGAAGGGTTGCCATCTACAATTATTAATTAGCATGCACATCTGCCTAGAAGGTGTTTCCATAAGCCTGTCTGAAGTACTTTATTGTTGTTGTTTTTTTTCATTTGAGGAGGATCAATGCTAATTTTTGGTGTTTACCAGCAATCATAGATGACTTGCAGTTAAAAAGCCATCAGCTCTGTCACATTTTTCAGTGAACAGAATCCCTTTCCAGATGGCCCTTCATTTGGATAATGGACAGCCTAAGGGGATAAAAATGTCACCTGTTGTAGCTAGTCAACAATATTAATAAAAACAGAAGAATAGACCATTCATAAAATGGGAAACAGCCCAAGAATAATTTGTGAATTATATAGTGAATATTTTTGGTAGCAATCTTGCTTTAAGAATTCCTAGGCATTCTCAAATCTGGATATTTTTGCCTTTGTGCTGTTACCTTGCAGATTAATCATGAGCTAATCTAATTTTTCTTACTGTGTTTTCTGATAAAAAAACCCCATAATATATGAGTGATTACATTGTGATTATGATTGTGAAAAATTCCTGATTACAAGGAGACCAATAACAGATTTCTTGGCTTGTCTCACACCAAATAATTTGGAAATGTTCTTTAGGTTTAACAGAATATTCAGATTGATTTAAAATGCTGGAATTTATTGGGTTTTGGGCTTTTTTGGATGCTGTTTTTTTTTTGTTTGGTTGGGGGTTTTTTTATTATTTTGGTCATCTTACACTTTAAAAGTCACAAATTAAAAAGTGATATAGCAAATACTTACATTAAAAGTAAAATTTACATTTGAAAAAAATACAGCAACACCAAAATTTTGAAGTCTCTTATTTAAGTAGTATTTTTAAAGAAAATTCAGAGCATCTCCCTCCCCATCTGGAAAAATCTAATGATTTTCTGAAGCGCCTAGGAGTGGCTCAGTGTGCCTTTTTGCCAAAAAACCTTTTATCTGAAGATTTTTGCCCAGCAATTTTGCTAATCACGGCCACCTTGTATACAGCAGTTCTAATTGTGAACGCTAATAACATACTTTTCAGAGTTTTCTGATAGTTTGAGATGAATGAAATAGATAAAAACCCAATACAGGAAACCAGATATCCATGTGACCAATGCAGCCAGAGGCGTCTGTTACATCCTGCTCTGGGAATCTGTGAGATCTTGCCACACAGGGTCCACTGGAGGACACGGTTTATCTGCTGGAGCATGAGGTTTATCTGTGGGAGGATGAGGTTTATCTGTGGCAGGACAGAGGTTTATCTGCTGGAGGACAATGCAGATCTGCTGGAGGACAATGCAGATCTGCTGGAGGACAAGGTCTATCTGTGGGAGGATGAGGTTTATCTGTGGGAGGATGAGGTCTATCTGCTGGAGGATGAGGTTTATCTGCTGGAGGACAAGGTCTATCTGTGGGAGGATGAGGTTTATCTGTGGGAGGATGAGGTATCTGCTGGAGGACAAGGTCTATCTGTGGGAGGATGAGGTTTATCTGTGGGAGGATGAGGTCTATCTGTGGGAGGATGAGGTCTATCTGCTGGAGGACAAGGTCTATCTGTGGGAGGATGAGGTTTATCTGTGGGAGGATGAGGTCTGTCTGTGGGAGGATGAGGTTTATCTGCTGGAGGATGAGGTCTATCTGTGGGAGGATGAGGTTTATCTGCTGGAGGATGAGGTTTATCTATGGGAGACCAAGGTTTTTCCTCAGGAGGATGAGGTTTATCTGCTGGAGGACACTGCATCTCCTCATTGCTGATTTAAAGAGGCTGGAGATGAAGACCTCCTGAATCGAGCATCCACCCTGGCAAGGAGGAGTGAGGATTTCTGAGTTCTCTGTCCACTTGCAGCACATTTTCCACCCATTCTTCTTCTCACTCACTCTTTTATGCTTCACGTGAAAGCAAGAATTTATTTATAATCTGTCTCTTCTTTAGAGCTTGAAGGCACTCATTCATGATCACTATTTGATCGTGAGGGGGCCAAAAGAAAGTCATGTTTGTCATTTTTTCTTAATCTCACAAACAGGTGATGTGAATACAGGAGAATAATTAGGTGATTGTCTTGAAAAATTCTCACCTTGAAGGAATATTCCAGAGCAAATAAAAGGATCTGTCCTCTACAGTTTTATATATTTATAATCTCAGAAATTAAGGTGATGGTTCGTTGTCTTCTCATCCAGAGACCTCAGATTACTCTGCATGAGGGTCAGTTTTTCCCATCTCTTTAGCAATTCATTCAGATCAGGCATAACATTTTGCACTAAGGTACCTGACTAATTGCACAATAGGAGGGAAACCCCCAATTTTCTTTAATAATAACACTAATTTCCATTGTATATCGTTCAGGAGAGAAAAACCAGATGTCAGTGAGATGCTCTTCCCTTATGACTTCAAGTCAATAGATCTTGAGTGCATAACAGACGTCATTGGAAACAGAGTTTCCAATCACAAGCACGGATTTTTATTAATTTTTTTCTTTTCAAGGAAGAAGCCTTATTCATGCTGTGCAAAGTATTTTTACTAATTATTAGCATGCTTTCAAGGGATTCATGTTGGGTACTCAAATCTATGCCTTTAAAAGAGGTAAAATTGTGAGTAACTAGTTACTTTAGTAAAATCATACCAGAGTCTTCTGAGAACACATAGAAGGTAAATATGTAAAGCAAAGAACCCAGGGAGTTACAGGGAGTTATCCTGGAGTAAATGAGTTAATGTGGTGCATGGATCAGTAATAGCTCCTACAGCTGCCAACAGATGCGTGAGTAAGAAGTTGTATATATTTTCTTACCATAAAGCATGGTAATTGGAATTGTTCTTTGCAGGTGAACTAATGCTGAACATGTTGCATAGAGACAACCCTCCAGCCCTCTGGAAGAGAAAGTGTTTTCCCCTGGTATTTAATGACCCTTGGTTAATGTAAAAGTACTGTTTATGGGCCTAACTGAGATCAGTAATTAGATTTTGTAGGTAGGAGGTAGATTGAGTTAATGTAAACTCTGATGGTAATGGAAAAAAAAAGAGTTAAATCCTCAGAGTGGAAATCATTTGAAGGAGCGTTCTAAGGAAAGAAGAAAGGAAAACCTGGCAGTCTCTGATTGACTTAGAACATTATTTGCTCTAACATGCACAAGAATAATTGTGTTACAGTTTTGGGTTTTTTTTTAATTTTAAGGCTACATATTGACGGAGACCTATCAGGGGACCCCATTATTATTTTTCTGACTGTTTTTCCATTTATTGTTTAAATTGAATATATATTAGACAGCTTATTTTCATGGTAGAACCATTTTTCTTCCAATAGCAATTGAGTCTGAAAATACCAGTACACGTCAGCTTTGCAATCTGACTGGAACTACCTCCTGAAACTGAGCACTGCCATCACAAGAAGCTGATAATTCCAATCTCTTCTTTCCTCCCTCTGTGCTGTTACAGCCAGGCAGGTGTGGCCATCTCGAGAGGAATTGCAGCTGGAAACCCTCAGGGCATCTTCGGGGTCCTTGCTGTTGTTTTTATTTGTTCTTCCTGTGAAGTTCTGTCTGCCAATATATGTATATTTGATCATGAGAGGGCCAGAAGAAAGTCATGTTTGTCATCTTTTCTTAATCTTGAGCTTCACAGGGGATAGAGCACTGTGCAAAAGATAACAAAATCTGATTTCCTACAATAATGATTCAATTAAAATGTGAGTGGGATACAAATCTGTCTTTGTGGCACTGGAAAGGTGGTTAGAAACAGGTGGCTTTTATTTATGAAATAAGTATGTAAGAAATTTATTTGTATTTAAAAATGAGAGAACAACTGAATTCTAATTGCTACCTATGTAGGCAGCAAACAATCTTCAGCTTTAAACTTGTAAGGAATTTAGCAAGGCTATAGATACAGAAGATTTCAAACAAAAACACAGAATACAGATGTTGAAGGAATCTCCTGATACTAATTAAGTAAATTATATTTAATTGGCCAATGCTTCAGTTAGACCAACTTTAATTTTTGATTTACACAACAGAGAGTGTGTTTGTCAAGACTAAATGCTTTGATACTTTGTTTAAATATTATGTTCTATGAAGGACACTCTATCAGCTTCTATGTTCAGTGCTGTGGTTTTTCCTGTTAGTCTGAATATCTTCCTCATCTGTGTCTGATATTAAAAAAAATCTCTTGCTGAGTATTACAAGGCTATTTTTCCACTTTGAAGTGTATTTTCTTTCCAAGATGAAAGTACTGTAGAAATAAATAAATTCAATACACCATCTATATAAGAACATGACAGATTAATTTTGGGTCTCATTATGTGAGTGCCAAGGCCCTTGTCATCCTCTCCAAGGAAGGGGTTTTGCATCATATATATTCAGAAAGCCAGTCTTATTTACAGAGAGACTACTTTACTGTTATTGTTCAAAAATTAGCAATGTTGTAATGTTGGGTCAGCAGTGAGTTTCCATAAAATATTTTAAAAGAAGCCCTAAGTTAGAAATTCTGCTGCACTCCTCCAGCATTTCCCTGGAGCTCAGGTGTGCATTTGCTGCACAGATGGTGCAGCAGCAACACACGCAGGGCTGTCAGATCCCTGATATACCTATGCAGCACCATGAGTGCAAGATAAATGAAAGCCTGAGCTCCACATTTCCCAGTGTTTTAGGGATTAATTCTCCTCTTTATTGATTCACTGATGCCTCCCGGAAAACTTAAAAAATATCTCTGTGAGAATATAATTCTGCGTCTTAGTTTGCTTTGATCATTTTTCATTATTATTGATATTTCTTTAAATTTATGTGAGGCTTTTTTTTTTCTTTTTTTTTTTTTTTTTTCCTGAGGAGTTCATAATCCATTGGATGGAATCCTATCAGATATCATAGTCATGGTTTGTGAGGCCAAAGGCTTCCATAATTTATCTCTGCTGTTAAGGGGCCATTGCTCAACTCTTGATTTTGTAAGGCCTTGTACAGTCTTCAATTAAATTTTGGGAGAGGGTTTTTTTTTAAATTTAATTTAATTGTTTGCATGTAGTTAGGAGCTACATACATGTACTTACTGTGTTATAGGTAAATATTAATTTTTTGGCATGCAGTTTATTGCACTGAGGCTTACATAGACACAGTCAAGGAGTAATTCCTGATTTTCTGGGAAAGCTTTTCATTTGTACAAAGAAGAAACATATAAGAACTCTCTGAGCTTTTCTTTCATGGGAAAATGGACTTGAGGGCCTCCTGGTGTATCTGCCCAGCCTTTATTAGAATTATTTTAGGATGGTCTGGTCAATGCTGTTGTTTAATTTGTGTTATAGTAGTTTGTAAAAAGCATCTCTGTACATTCATACTGAGGGCCCTCACTTTAAAAAAGAATTAAAAGCTAAATGGGCAAAGAAAATAAAAATAAGTTGCTTCCTCTTCCATACAGAGACAGACCTAGTATGGTAAAGAAATGGGTTATTTGTCCAAGTTATGTAATGGACATACAGCCAATGGGACTCCTTATCTGCAAAGCACCGTGCCTTAGGTCAGTTCTTTCTGCTGCTGTTGATGAGTATTTTTGCATTTGCAAGTGCTCATTTTGTGCTCTCACCCTGCTGACATGAAGGACTGGTAGTAAATGATTGCAAAGGTAATGCAGCCAAAGCTGTGCTTGGCAAGAGGCCACCTCCAAGTCGGGACATCACAGCACCTCTGCTACATCCAAAACCTGGATGTATTCACTCTGCTTCTATTATGAAATGAAGCACCTGATTAGAGCAGGTTTTCTAAGGTGATGTCAAATCACACAACAGGAATTAAACCCCGAAGTTTTACAAGTGCCAGATGCTGGAAATACTAAAATGTTTATCATTCTCATGGGCTGGTGCTCAGCCAGCAGTTACAAAAATCTAAATTCTACTTATTCCCCATCATGGGCTCAGTAGCATTTTGCTCGAAGGAAAGAGGAATTTGTGAGATTTCAGGGAAGAGGTGATGCTGCAGCATTTCCTAGCTAATGTACTGTCATACCACATCCATTTGTAATGTGCTGAGTTCCCTGGTTGATTGCCCAGGGTAGTGCTCAACCTACCAGAACAGCATGGCAACAGATACAGTGGCAAAGTTAGAAATAAAGCCAAAGGTGGTGGATGAAAGATATTGACTTACTAACAGTGAGAAAGTGGATCAATGCTGGTCTCAGACTCGTGGCACAGGGCTGTTCTCAAGCAATCACTCTGTTGATTTAAGATCATTGGTCTGGAGATGCTACAAGAAGCTGAATAGGTATGAAATCTTTATTGTGTGTCACCTGCTTTCTTCTTTCTCCTGTACTGAAGAATTTAAAATGTGCCAGTTCTACTATGAAATAATACTGGGTATAGAGACTCCACAGTAAAGGAGTAAAAACCAAAATTCTGGTGCAATAATTGTCAGCCAGTGAGGAATTAAATACTCTTTAGCTTAACTAATTTACTTCTGGTTTTAACCATTTAAAATCAGAAAGGATTATACATTAAGTGTTATACAACTGATATTGGAGCAGTTTTAATTTGGATTAGATTTGATCAAATGTCACTTCTTTGTTACACAATAAAGTGGTTTTTGTTTTTTGGTTTTTTTTTTATCTCAGAAGAAAGAAAAGGCCCATTATCCCAAATTTTGCCCATTATGTTTGCCAGCAGTTCCATGCCTCTGGCAGATAATGGGGATGGTTTATTTCTGCGGCATGGTCTCACCACCCCTCTCTCAGACCTTCCTTCTCCAGTGCAGGGAGCTCTCAGCTGTTCCTGCACTGGCTACACAGCGTCTTTAGGTTCTTAAACTGACCCAAAGGCAAAACTCTTGACACGTGGCACCCTTAAATAACAACAAAACACCCACATGAGGTGCCTCAGAGAGGGGCCAGGTAGGCAGCTGGGGGTCAGAATTGCTGCATCCATCTCAAGCTGAACCGTTCTACCCTTCAGTTAAAGAAGGTAAATTATCTGTGGAAAGATCAGCATGTACATGGAATCTTAAAATCACATACCCAGAGTGGCAGTCAGCTACTCCACTCTTCATGTTCTCCCAGGCCATTTCCTGCACATCCTTTAGATAACAGTTTGAAAGAGAACATCCTGAAAGCCATTGTGCATATGCTAATGGGGCTTCACACAGGTAAGGGAGAAAATAAAATGGCAATTTGTGCAAGAGCTCAAACTCATGTACAATGCTTATTTTTATCCAAAGATATCAAAGATATTTTCATATAGAAACTCTTTTTCTCTTTTATTCAAATTGGCTTCAGCAGAACAAAATGATTATGAAGCCCATTAATCTTAATTTTTCACACTGAGATTCATTTTACAGAACTGGAAGCTACAGAAATGGAACCATCCGCCTCTTTCTCTGTCACTGGGATATCTAAATGTAATGCAGATTGAAAATTAAATGCAAGAGACAAGATAGCAGTTCTAATAACCCAGTAATTTCTAAATAAATAGACTTAGATTGATGGAAGAGAAAAAAATCTGTTTACCCAATAACACATGATAGCAGTACTTGTATAAAGAGTCTTGTGTTGATTAAGATTTTCTAAAGTTTAAAATGTATTCCTCCAATCTATTTAAATGTATGTGAAGTAGAACTGATACTCTTATCTTATATCTTCAGCCACTAACAGGAAGTTGTAAACTGGGGCAGATTTGGATGACAGGATTTCAAATCTCCTCTGTAGAGTTTTCTCAAAAAGGGCAAAATAATCAAGAACTTGATTTGGTATGTTGAATAAATATTCACTTTTCTTAATGCAGTATGTAACCTCCATGAAGTGCACAGCCCCATCCAGCAATGTAAGATTAAATGCTGTGATATTTTAAGAAGACTTTTTGGATCATGTTTTACCTAGTTGATATTGATTGTTATCTAAAAAAAATAATGAAAGAATGCTATTTTGACTAACACTTTTACTGGAGAAGAAAAGGAATAATTTTCCACTTGTAAAAGGTTTGTGAATGTAAAATAGTAGGATAGAATTCAGAAAATCATTGGTTCAGAGTTAACCTGTATACCTTCCTAAAACTGAACTTGTATTAGTCTACATCTTTGAACTTGCTTTTGTAATGTGATATTTCAGTATTCCCCCAAAAAATAAAAATAGAAAAATCTCTCACTTTTCTTGCTTTCATTTAAACTCTGACAAGGTTATCTAAACACATTAATTTCACCTGATATTGGTGGAAAACTAGTCCAAGATACCTTAAAATTTGACATTTTCACAGTTCAGTTCAGAAGCTCTGCTATGAAAATTTCAGGACACTCAGGTAACTTTTGAAAATGTTATTTTTGATCAACTTTAAGGGATGGACTGTGAACTTCCCCCACACATTTATAGTCTGCCAGTAATTACTGGGTGTGTTTGATAGGAACTTTGTGGCTTTTGTTTTGATTAGGAAACCATTAACACACTTAACTCATGTGAGTGCCTGCAAGACCTCAGGATATGTCAGCAGCTCTTCAGATCGACTCTGCCCCTGGATGATGGCAAAGGTGGATTGGAATCATGTTTGAGTGCCTCTGCTCCCTACTCTCAGAGAGATCCCAGAGGAAGGTGCTGGGTAATTGCTCGTTCAGTAGGAGAGCTCTCTCTTCATTATAAAATAAATAAATGAATGAAAATGAAAGAGGAGATTGCACCATTTGCTAAGTAGACCAAATGTTACTTCATAATTGTTCAGCAGAGAAGAGGGGAAACCAAATCCTGTGCTCTAAAGCGTGCAAGCACAAGAGAAGAAATTAAAGAAGCTTCTGGATCTGTGTTACAGAGAACTGTCTGTGTTTCATCTGCTTATTAGGTAAGGAACTTCCCCTTTGTAAAGCCATTTTGTTGATCAACATTAGACTGGAATTTAAAAAAAAAGCTCAAGCTGAACAGGCTATTTTTTAAACTATGAACACTGTTACAGTTCTCTTTTTGTAAATTAGTACAGATGTGAGGGGTTTTTGTATATGTCATTTTTATTATAACAGAGATTTGAGGAATGTGTAAATCCAGCTAAGATGGACATACTACCCAAGTGTAGCAGAAAATTTATTCTATCACTTCTCCTTCCTGATTTGCTTGGCCTACCCCAGTAGAGTAGGATGGGATGGCAGGTATCTCTCTGTCAGGGTCTGTAAGGGGGTCCATTAAATCTGAAATGACACCTGCCAGGAGCAAGGCTAGCCCAGCCAGGAGGGACCCAGGCAGCAGCAGGGGCAAAGGCTGAGGTAGAACTGCTGGAGCAGGTGGTGTTTAGGAAATGGAGCACAGAGCATACCCTGCTGCTCTTTCTGAGTGTGTCAGGTGCCTTGTTTTGCAGTAGATGTGGCAGGCTGGCTCTGGGATCTCCTTTCAGGCCTATCAGGACAAGTTTGGGAAGAGAGAATAGCTTATAATTTGCTGCTTTGCTAATAAAAGGGAGACGTGAAAGAGAGGAGCAGTTGTCTGCTGGGCTGTCTGAGTGAGGAACAGACATCAGAGCTCTGCAGGTGCAGGGGAGGGAAGAAAAAGTCATGTTTGTAGCTCTGCCTGACAGCAGAAACAAGGGTGTTGAAGCGAGGATTTTGCAGTGGACAAGGTTGGATGGAAAGAGTTTAAAAGGCAGCTAGATAAACCCACTCAGGGCTACAGCTGCTTCGTGATCCAGGACACAAATAGACACTTTGCTTCACTATTCCTCTGGATTACAGCTACAGGGGTGAATTAAATTGGAGGCTGTTTTGTTTCAGGTGCCTTAGTGTTTTGGTATTTTAGAATTTTATTTCTCTGCTTTTCTATTACAACATTTACTATCGCCAGGTTCTCATCTGAAAATGCAAGCAAAGAACTGTATGTTTTTATCCCAGTGTTCGATTATACAGCATGCTGATCAGTCAGATTTCCCTGACACAGGCTGCCTTCTGCCTTCAGAGAGCACTGGGGCTCTGTGCTGATCTAGGAATCTAATGGCACCTGCAGATTAAACCTGAAACAAATCAACAAAAGTCTGAAAAGAGACCAGAGTGCACAGCATTCATAAAATAGTGCACAGTGTTATAAAAGAATATATTTATTATATAAAAATAATTCTCTATTTGCACAGTGTTCATAAAATAATATATTGATATCAGGTTGGCATTGGCTAAAAGGGAGACTTAGGATAACTCACCAAGGCTTTGGAAGAAACAGTAAAAGAATATTCAGTTAAAATATTCTTGCTTGTCAGTCACCTCTCCATCATACGTTTCTTTTTCTGACAAGAATCCAGAGATGACCAATAAAATGAATAATATGAGACACTAAGGACAAACCATTTGGGGTTACAAGGAACTGCTTTAGAACAAACTTGATACAAGGATAAGCCTCTCTGTTTGAAGCGGTAACTTTGGCCGTTTCCTCTGCCAAATTCTCTCTCATGTCTCTGATATTTCTAATTGCAACACGTTAGTTAAAATAAACCTGAAACATCATAGTCATATGGCATAGAGAGAGGTAAAAATTCCAAAGAACTGCAAATATTTTAGGATGTTACTGTCTTGTACATGGAGGTTCCCAGGACTGATGGTAGGGAAGTGTGGGAATTCCTCAGCTCCTGCCCTTCAGTCCTGCTCTGGCACAAGGGCTTGGCAGGGCTGCTGGGCCTGTGGAACCTTCTGGCAGTTTGAGCAGGACCAGAGGAGAGTCCCTCCTTGTGCTCATGCTCTGCAGGAAATCTTCCCAACTTCCACATTTACCATTCTATTTCATGCAGAATGCCCTCAATCTCTAATCATAAGAAGGAGAGCTAAATCTTCACAAGGATATCCATTAAACATATAGCTATGGATACATATAGATATTGAGAGAGATTTACACGCACACACATATACACATATACAATGTGATTTATGTTTTCTTACTTCTATGAGAACTGATCTGCACTGAAGAACAATAATCATGCAGAACCAGAAGGCTGTTGGATTGGGAAATTTTTTTGGCCATCGCAGGGAGAGAAAAATGTGGAACATTATTTCACAACATGACACATAGATATTTTTTTGGTAAAGTCTAAGAAAAAGTTGTGGCTATCATCTTTTTAGTTGTTAATTACACAGCATAAGTCCAAAAGTCCCCAGATGTAAAG